>NC_083367.1:50507500-51238333 GCF_030254825.1 Meriones unguiculatus
GGGGAAGATGGAGGGACAAAGTTCTCGGAGAAAAAACATGGAATCGGTGTTGGGGCTTCTCTGGGATGAACTAGAAAACCTAGCACAATGGAAACTTCCAGGAGATGGAGGGTGACTCTAGCTAAGGCTTCTAGCAATAGAAGATATGGAACCTGAAATGCCATCTCCTGTTCCCAGAGAAGACCTCCAGTAGAGGGATTGGTACACCAATCCTGTCACAAAAACTTGATCCACAATTTGCCCTGCCTACAAAATGTGTGGGGGTGAAGATAGAGCAGAAATTGAGGGAAAGGCCAACCAATGACTGGCCCATCTTGAGACTCATGCCATGAGAGACTTCACCCAGCAACTGAAAAAAACAAATGCAGAGACCCACAGCCAAACACTAGGCTGAGCTTGGGAAGTTTTGTGAAGAGTGGGGAGAAAAGATTGAAGAAGTCAGTGAGGTCAAGGACAGCACATGAAAACCTACAGAGTCAACTACGCTGACCCATAGGGGTCCACAGATACTGAAAGGTCAATCAGAAAACATGCATAGGATCAACGTGGGTGCTCTGCACACAACAGTTGTGCAGCTTGGTCTTCATGTGGTACTCCTAAGAGCAGGAGCAGGGGCTGTCTCTGACTCTGTTGCCTGCCTTTGGATACCTTTACACTAACTGGACTGTCTTATCTAGTCTCCATAGAAGATACACCTACCTAGTCCTACTACATCATGATATGTCAAGGTGGGTTGATCTCCACGGGGGTCCTCTCTTTTTCTGAGGAGAAAAGGAGAAAGTGGGTGGAGGAGAGGGTAGGGGAAAGGGAGAGACTTGGAAAAGAGGAGGAAGGGGAAGCTGCAATCAAGATCCAAAATAAATAAATAGATAAATAAATAAATAAATAAATAAATAACGAAGAAGAAAAATTAAAAAAAAAACACATTCTTCTATACACTGTAGAGTGCCTTGTTAATACCATATCAGAGATATTTCTTCCTTCAGAAATAGAAACAAATACAGTCCTAGACAACATGCCGACACATATTGGCACATTCAGCTTTCAGCAGGATGTCTCCATAAAACCCCTGCCCTTGGGCCTCAGAAAATGCTTCAAAGAGGAGGCAGACAGAGTGTAAAGGCCAGAAGAGATGGAGGACACCAAGGAAACAGGGTCTTCTCAGTGAACAAGACTGACAAACCTATGAACTCCCAGGGACCGAAGCATCATGCACAGGTTCTGTAAGGGTCTTCACCAGATAGGGTCCTTGAGCTGACAGGAGAAGTGGACACATGCCCTCATCCCTGACTCAGATACTATCTCCTATTGATAATCACTTGCAAGCAAAACTTTAGATTTTACCAAGGGCGTCTCACTGGGAAAACAAACTACTCTTGAGGCTGGGCTGCATGACTATTAGAGATGGTCAACAGAGAGCAAACTCAGTGGCATCTTTGGAGTTTCCTTGTCTCGTACATCAGTCAGGGTTTTTCTTTCCTTTCTTTTTTTATTTATCTTATCATTTTTAATTTTTATTTACTGTATATATTTTTCTTTTCCTCGGCAAATCTTTTGAGTATGTATTATGGTGCCCAGTTTAGTGTTGTTATTAAATTTTTGAGTGTGAGAAAAAGTGGGTTTCTTGTGCCTTTGCTTGAGCTCTTTTTCTTTTGTTTGTTTTCGTTCATTCTGATGTGCTCATTTTCTTTACCTTCATATCATATTTTATATATCATATTATATCATATCGTCATACTATATCATAATTATCTCTCAGAACCCTGCTCATTTGTGTATCTAGATGGGAAGGGAGGTGGGGAGAAACTGGGATGAGTAGAGGGAGGAGAAACTCTAAACAGAATCTATTATATGATAAAAATTTATATTTTGAATAAAAGAAAACTTCTTCAAGGATGAAAAAAAATAGCACCATCTTAATTATTTTCTGTTCTCTTATACATTCTTCATTTTCTACCATTGAAAGTCTGTTCTGAAGTTTTCTTTTCTATTTTAGGTTCTTGTTGATGGAGGTATGCTGGTAGCACTTGTTATTGTAGCTTTGACACCACAGAAAACATGCTGGCCCTTAAGAAATACCTGTTGAGTGGTGGTTTTTTTTTTTTTTTGAATATTCAAGCACTCCGGGAGCTTTTTGTGCTTTATGAATAGAACAACTTATTGCTATGAAGTTCTCTCATCCAAAATAACTGCTGCTGCTTTTTACAGCTTTACAGCTTCAACAACAATAAAGATTTTAAATCTTTATTACTTTATGCTGTCACCACATTATTCAAGGTTAAAATTAAAAAATAGATTTTTCCTTTTCATTTTCTCACATTCAGGAAAATAGAAATTACTCCTAAACTTCATTTAATTTTAAATCAATCAGATCAAATAGGAAATTGATAAGGACATTTTGTTCAAAGTCAAGTTTATGAAACAGGTACAGAGATCAATAATAGACCTTTAACTTCCTAAAACTAAAGTATTAATCTTTATCTTCTATGTGTAATATCATGAAATGATTCTTGCCAAATAACAGAAACTGGTTGACTTAGGGACATATAAAACATGAATGACTCTGGACTTAACCATTTTAAAGTTTGTTTCTTCATAGCCAGATATGTTAAAAAATAACAAAGAGCACCTTTACTTTTAAGTGAAATGGACTTTATAAATGAAATGGCCTTCCTTAGGAAGTTGTCTGCCTTGTTGCACTTCATGATGACATTTGCCCACTCAGTTTGATTTCCCAGTCACCAGCACTCTGAAAAAATTTAGGGATTAATGTCCATGGAACCTGCCTTAAGAAGTAGGATGAAAGATAAATTGGAGGCATGATAAAAGAGAAGGACCTGAAGTTTTCTCATTAATTTCTGACTTTCCCACTGTTCTATATGGTATCTATAGGAAAATTATTATTCTTAGTTTACAGGAGGGAATTAAGCCTTCACAGCCTGTCTGATATCAAAGGAGGCATAGTTAGAAAAGGACTGTATTTTTATTTTCTTTAGCATGTTTTTTCTTGCACATGTAAAACATGCCTCCTGGTTCCACCATCCAGCTGTTTTATCTTCTCAATGGTGTCTACTTTTCTGAATATTTTTCTCTGTGTTGTGAGATTTTCATTTCATAAATAAGGCCACAGTTAATTTCTTAAAAGTAGTTATCATTGTTTATTGATTGGTTGCTCCTTTAATTCAGTAACCTTTCTTTATTCCTCAAAAAAAAAAAAAAAAAGACTTAAAAAACTTTGGGAGTTTGTTCTTATAAACAAATTTCTGTACATGCTCATGTTTCTTGTGTATGTTGTTTTGTCTTGTTTTAACAAATCTTATTTATTTATTATTATTATTATTATTTTGGCAATCACAGTATGATCTAGTCTGCCTCATTTTTTCACTTCTCAGGCTAGTGGCTTCTTGACATGCTCTTTTTCTTTGCCCGTTCTAGACACAGTAGACCAAGGCCCATGTTGTTTGCTCAGCAGCAACAGTCCTAACCGTGGAGACCATCTGGGGGTTGCTGACACCAGAAGAATCCATTCTGCACACAGGACCTATATAATGTCAATGTGTGTGTGGGGGATACCTGGAACATAGTTTCTATTTTCTCATGGTTCTTTGTCAAACCCCCAAGACATCTTGATGAAGCACACAAGTAGCTCTGTGAGGCCTGTTAGAGAGCCTCATCTGGGTGTTTAGAGACTAATTTTCAAGCTGCTTTTTGTTCAGAGATTCAGAATGACTAGTCCCCCAGTTGTCGTGCCAAACAGGATCACGCTGAGCCTGGTTTCTTCTTCAGCAAGACTCGAATGAACTTCCAAACCATGCTCCATTAGCTAGTTTCTCCTGGATTCAGCAATCCCTGCTAAAATGTGATGTTCGATAATGACACTGTATGGAGTCTACATGCCTTAGTCTACACACAACTACATAAGTGTTGTTTGCAGAGGAGCAAAGAATAACTCACATTCCTTAAAATCGACCCAACATCCTTGTTTCATTAGTGATATTTGGGTATGCTTTCTTCTCATTACATCTCTATTCTGTAGATGCTACAATTTTCTACACCCACCCTCAAATAAATTCCTATTCTTTGCAGCATGTTGGCTTCATTTTTGTTTGCTATCATGTGTTTACATATCTTCTAAATTCTTCATGTAGTCAATTTGTTCTGACTTAAAATATGTTCCTGGTGTGTTATCCCAGTTCATAAAGTCAGGCATATGGCAAAGGTTTCTGGTTATAGTAATATTCGTGTGCAGGCTTCAGACAGGTCCTTAATGCGTGTAGCCTGAGCAGTGGTCTGGATATTGATGATCTGCAGGACATGTATTCTGGCTCTAAGTCATAAAATGGCTGTACAATTCTTGCAATTTTTAAAAATAATCTCAGAAAGAAACATTTTAATTAAAAATTCGTGCTTTAAAAATACTGTGCCAGTCAGGGATGTATATAGCAATTGAATCAGGCAGTTGTGGATACTTATGTCCGGACTGAGCTCTGAATCCTATTGCTCATACCTTAGCCTTCACCAGGAAGTAAAACATGAGTCTACTTGTAAATCATATCACATTCACCCATCAGCTACCAAAAGGTATATATGTTTTTTTTTTTCAGTGTGTTTTGTATGTTGTTATGTATACTCAGTTTCTGCCTTGTTAAAGGACCTAGATCTTTGATGGCAATCATAGACTTGTTCTCTAAATTCTACCGCTTTATAGTGAATGCAACTATCATAAATACATGAGCTCAATAAAAATCCATGAATCTCACTTTTATTCCTCTGGGATATGTGGTTACCATTCTAATGAATTCAGTTAAATGTCAAATAAAACAGTTCTGTGAATGACATGAGTCAAAACAGCAGGAACGAATGAGAAGCTTATCTTTTAGGTGTATCTGCATAGAAAGGACCATCTCAACATCTCTTATTGCACAGATGGTCAACATTAGTGCTCTCTGGGTCTATTTTATTTATTTTTATTAAAATGATGATTTATTTACTGTGTAGAGGTATTGTGAATGGATTTTTTTTAAAGATTTATTTGTTTATTATGTATGCAGTGTTCTGCCTGCATATACACCTGCACGCCTGAAGAGGTCATCAGACATTAGAAGGTTGTGAGCCACCTTGTGGGTGCTGGGAATTGAACTCAGGACCTTTGGAAGAGCAGAGCAGCCAGTGCTTTGAACCTCTGAGCCATCTCTCCAGCCCTGTGAAGGTATTTTTATGTGTGGGCATGTGAATATCATGACGCACATGTGGAGGTGAGAGAAAACTTGTGGGAGTCCATTCTTTTCTTCCACAATATGGGGGTTAGGAACTGAACCTAGCTAGTCATTGTTGGAGGCTGCCACTGTGACCCACGGCACGTCTCTGCCTGTTTACTTTTTTTTTTTCTGTCAGAATTTGCAATGCTCACATCAGATACTATAATACTCATATGGTATCCTGTATGGACTTCTCTCTCTCTTTCTCTCTTTCTTGATTCTCAAAGAGAGAAAACTTTTGGCATTTTTCTCTAGAAACTTAAATAATAAATTTCTCCCTTTCCTCTATTTCTCCTTTCTTCTTCTAAGAGGTCCTGTTGTACATTCTTTAGGCCTAAATCGTTCCCAATTTGCTGTTTCAGTGGAAATCTGTGTCTGTTTGCTTCCTTATCCATATTTTTAGAAGAAATTATGTCAATGAATTTTTTTGGACTTGATTGCCATATTCCTTCTAGCTTTGGGATTTCAAATTCCCCAGTATTTCAAGCAATGCTTTTTTTAGTTTTTTTAAATGTCAGTCAACTTTTAAATCACATTTGAAATGACTATCATACTAGAGTAAAGTAAAAGGCAGGGTCAAAGTTTACATATAATCTTTCTTTTGTAAGGGGAAGAAGTGCTAAGGTTGTTTGAATAAGAATGTCCATTCTTGGCTCATATATTTGAATATTGAGTCATTGGGGAGTGGCACTAGTGGGAAGAAATAGGAAGGGTGGTCCTGTTGGAAGAAGGGTGTCACTGAGGGTGGGCTTTGAGGTTTCATAAGCCTGTGCCAGTCCCGGTGGCTCTCTCTTCCTGATGCTGCAGATCCAGATATAGAAGTTTCAGCTACTTCTAGAGTACCATGTCTGCCTTGCATGCTTCCATGTTCCTTGCCATGATAATGAACTAAACTTCTGGAAAAATAAGTAAATGTTTTCTTTTGTAAGAGTTGCCCTGGTCATGGTGTCTCCTCACAGGATGTAACACAGACTAAAGCAGAAGTTGTGACCAAGGAGTAGGGTATTTTCTGTGGCAGGCCTGACCATGCTGTTTGTTGGAGGATTATGGAAGACTTTGGAGCTTTAGACTGGAAATATAGCTGAACACTTAAAGCAAGTTAGGAGCATGAGAAATAATGGTGCTGAGAGCAATGTAGATTATGATGGCCCTGATCAAGGAGTTTCAGAGGAGAAGAATATTAGGAAGTGACCCAAAGACCATTCTGATGATATTTTGGTAAAGAATGTGGCTACTTTTTGCCATTCATCAAAAAGTAATTTACATGGGGCTAGATTGAAAAGGTTTGGATTAATGGCCTTGGCCTAGGAGACTTCAAGACAGCCTAGTAGTGACTCTGTTTTGTGGTTATTAGTGGTCACTCTTAGTGTAGATCTCTAGTCAAAAAGAGCAAGCTGAGCAAGAAAAATACAAAATGCAGAGTTTGAGGAGGAAAGACGCACCAGGAAGTAAAACAGAACTAAGTCTTGTGTTCAAGGAGATAAAATGTTAAAGGAAAAGTCTGATGCTAAATGAAATAAAAGAAGTGGTGATCTCAGGGAAAGACCACAGTCAGCTACTGCAAGACTTTAAAGGAAAAGTTTAACTAGTAAAGGAAATCAACAGTAGCAAGCAAATGAAAATGTATTTGAATTAAAAGGGCCAAGTTCCAGCTCCAGAAAGCCAAAGTTAGCAGCTTCAGTCACACAATTCTGGCTTTAGAATCAAGAATCCAAGAAAAGGATTGTGGAATCATCCTATTCAGCTGAAGAAAGCAACTAAGGAGAGACATATAGTGGGGTGTACCTGAATGGAGGCCCAGAGTGGCCATTATGTGAAGCAGTGAAGGTGAAGCCTTGATTATTCTGGAGATGCCAGAGCCATGGTGTATTGGCCAAAAAGAGCTGCACACTGGGTGTGGAACCAGTCCAAGAAAGAGAATTTTTGTGAGGTTAACAATCTTGAAAAGAATTAGAGATATGAAGAATGATTTCAAATCAAAGTGGAGATGCAGAATTTGCACTTTTCCCAGCTGGTTTTTGGTCATACCTGGGTCCAGTATTTCCTTACTATGTTCCATTTCCTCCTTTCTGAAATAGTAATGTACATTCTGTGCCATTCTATGTGGCTAGTATGTGATCTGCTTTTTATTTTGACTTTACTGGGATTATAGATTACCTTAAGTTTCAGAAGAGACTTTGACCTTTGGACTTCTAAACTCTGTTCAGACAGTGATAGACTATTGATACTTTTGTGTTATGATATGGTTACAAGCCTATGAATAAGACAAGTGACAATAAGGCCTTAGTATATCTTGTACTTTTAGCAATACAATAGTATTACATGTCTCTTTTACATATGAGATAAACAAAGTATAAGAGCTTAATTTGTTGTGAGGCAAAGCTAACATGTGAAAGACAAAAGTTCAAACTAAGGCAGTTTGTTGTGCCCTCAAGAACCTTAACATTGAAATATTTTGTTCCTAAGAAGTATAAGGTGAGCACTTTAGCAAGAGTCCTCCCTCTTAGTTAGTTGCTTTAGGTGTACAGATTTTAGTAGGTTTATCCTATATTATATGTCTATATGAGTGAGTATATACCGTGTGGACATCAGAAGAAGGAGAAAAGAGGGAATAAGTCAGGAGCCTGACACAGAAGACCTCTGAAAGGCTCTGCCCTGCAGACTATCAATGCAGATGCTGAGACTTATGGGCAACCTTTGGGCAGAGTGCAAGGAAAGAGTGAAAGAAGTAGGAAACAGTAAGATCTGGAGAACACAGGAACTCCACAAGGAGAGCAACAGAACCAAAAAATCTGAGCACAGGGGTCTTTCTTGAGACTGATACTCCAACCAAGGACTATGCATGGAGATAACCTAAGACCCCTGCACAGATGTAACCCATGGAAGTTCAGTATCCAAGTGGGTTCCATTGTAATAGGAACAGGGACTGTCTCTGACACGAACTGATTGGCCTGCTCTTTAATCACTTCCCCCCTGATGGGGAAGCAGCATTACCAGGCCACAGAAGAAGACAATGAAGCCACTCCTGATGAGCCCTAATTGCCTAGGATCAGAAGGAAGGAAAAGAAGACCTCCCCTATCAGTGGACTTGAGGAGGGGCATGCATGCAGAGGGTGGAGGAAGGGAGGGATTGGGACAGGAGGAGGAAGGGAACCACAGGGGGGATACAAAGTGAATAAAGTGTAATTAATAAAGAATTTAAAAAAAGAAGTATAAGGTGTTTTTAGTGTCAGAATAAATATTCCTTATCAATAGCTTAACATTATTAAGTATATAAAAGGATGAGGGACTTGAGTGATTATTTAGGCTAAGTTATCAACTTTATTTTAGAATGTCTACTTTATTCTCTACAATTCTAAAAGAAATTGAGTTGAAATAAGAAAAGGTAAAACTTGTAATCTATAGGATGACATATCCACATTAACCCAACAACTCAGTCCCTAAGGCACTTGAAAACACCTCATCTCTTTAGAAAATCCTTTTAGATACATTAAATTTTATTTAACTAAACATTATAGATCTGAATGAGCATCAAGAGCTGCATTAATAAGCCAATTAAAACTGTTTACTTCTGTGTATAGGACAAATCAGTGTTGTCCTCTATAACACACTCCTGTTCTGATTTAGTCAAAAGCCCTGCTACTCCCTTATTTTATTTAAATGGCCCAGGAGTACTCATTCCATGGTGTTATTAACAGTTCTTACAAGTTTCGGGATATAAAAATGTTGTTCTTCTTTGAAATGGAGGTGAATAAAAATGGGCGCGGGGGGTGGGGGTGGGGTAGGTGCCCATGAGGGCAACAGTAAACACAGGCAACCTTCTCCATAGAATAATCTATAGGGAAAATGTCATTTTTTTGTATCTTTTTATTTTTTTAAAAACTTGAATACAATCTACAAACTGTACTATAAAAATGTTAAATCTGAGTCATATTAAAAATTTGTTTTCTATAACTTATAAAGGACTGTGAAGTAGGTACAGTAGAGATCAACAATGACAATTTCAAATAAGAACTGCCCAGGAGTGAAGAATTATTTAGTGTGAAACAGAGAAGATTGGGGAATAATTTAAACACTGTTCAACGATATGAAGAAAAATTATTCATCTCCTTTCCATTGAGAGCCTAACAGCAGGAGACGGGTTCTCACTGCTGTCTGAGGAATTCATATTATTATAAAAAATAGTTTCTTCGGGCAAAAGTTTTGATGTATTTTTTTTTTTCTGGAATTCATTGTTGAAAGAAGGTTGTAGATCTGTTTTTCTGGAGGTATCTAAACTCAGAATGGTTCCCCATCAGTTTGGTATGGCTTATATATGATTCAAAAGAAGTACAGAGAGGAAAATAACAGAGGTTGCTACAGTCTCAAGACCTACAGACGGACTAAGGAACATTTTGTTTCTATGAAGCTATTGTGATTAAATATGAGAATAAGTATAACAAAATGTTCTTTTGATGCATTATCATTTAATGTGAAAAATTTGCATACGTTATGTACACTAAAATTTATGTTTTATGTATGAACATGAGGAAATTGGAATGATGAAATCGTAAATAAAACTGCTCTGAGAAAATCCTCTGATATACTGTGCAATGTAACTTGACCTTGCAGATGCAAGGCACCAAGCCCCCAGATCCAATAAAGACACTTTATTATCAAAATAAGCACAAGAAAACTGACTTAACGCCATTCTGAAATGCTCCCCTAAGGGATGCTGCCTGCCTGTTTCCTCTCCTCTCTCTGCCCACATGCCTGCCTTTCTTGGAGCAGCTCAGCAAAGGGAAGGTGCCTGTTCTAGCTGATCTAGGTATTGTCTGTGACTCTGTCTCTTGATTCAGTCAACTATAATAGGAGATGACTCATAAGCTCCAGCGGCTTCTTAAAAGCTATTTTTCACTTGTTTTGAGGATATTTTCTTATCCTCTTATGCTGTAGATAACATTTATTAAAAAAAAAAAACATGTTTTTTTAGCACTACCTATAATTTAAGACCAAACACTCTTATTTTCCACTTTCAAAAACATGGAGATCTTATTAATTAGGACAGTTAATATTATAAATTTAAAGCTTGTAATAATTTGGGAAAGAGCTGATTGAAATTATTTCTACTTGGAGAATCTTTCCCTGAAATTATCCTAAATTGCAGCTTGAGCTAAATCGCAGGAGACATGCTTAAAATACTTAAGTGAATGGGTGATTTTGAAACACTTTCCCAAACGCCCACATGCTTACAATTTACTTGCTAACTTGAAAGAATTTATACTGTTTTAGACATAGTGCCTTGGCAGCTCTCAGAGTTTGTTAGTTGGAGTATTTTAGTTAAAACTAATGTGTTTACTTTTTTTTAAAACCCACTTCTGATTCTTTGCCTGTAAAGACACCGAAAATATTTCAGCATAGTTTTGTCTTGTGGCACAATCACTTCAAGGGGACTGCTGCATGTGTTCACTTTCAAAATGTCTCAGGGAAAATTATTTTATATACATTGTTTTCTGACATGACCATCCTTTTTGTTTATATGTGAGAGCCTTTCGTTTACATGTATTCTAGTTTGCTCCTTATTTCCATAATAAACACCATGACTAGAAGCAATGCAGGAAGGAAAGGGTTTATGGCAGCTTACAAGGTACCATCCATCATTGAGGGAATCCGAAGGAGAAACTCAAATCAAAAACTCTAAGAAGAAGAAACTATAGAAGAACGCTGCTTACTGGATTGCTCCCATTCAAGTTCAGTTACCTTTCTTATATACTTTATGCCCACTTTCCTAAGGATGGTAATATCCACATGGGTTGGGCCCTCTTCCATTAATTAGTCACTGAAAAACTTCAGGCCACTCTAATGATGACCATTTACCAACTGAAGTCCCTCTTCCCACATGTTTGGGTCAAGTAGCAGCCGAAATGAACTATGACGATATTATTCTCTGAACATATTTAGTGAACACCTATGTCATGCCAAGTACTGTGACTGATGATGCAGAACTTAGAGGTGTAAGGAAAGCAGATTTCCTGACCCCACAAGGCAAAGTAAAGGATATGGTTACAGAGACAAACATAATATGATTAAAATAAAAACAATAAAATCTTTGATAATACTATTGTAGAAGTACTGAATTATCAAAACTTACATGAAGATAGCTAAGAGATTATTTTGCAAAAAATTAATAATCAATTTAAATGATTGCTTACTGGTAAAACTAGAAAAATCATGTTGCTAGGAGGGTGTCATCTATGCTAAACTCCAGTGTCTTCAAGAAATCAGTGTAGATTTGTCTGACTAGATTATCACACAAGAAGGGAAATGCCAAAATATGAGGTTGGGGACTGACCAATGGTCATACCATGAAAGACAATGCCCAATTTATTAAGAAAATCATCTCAAGAGAATATTGGGTTTTCTCAGCATTTTGGAATGCTTATCATGGTCATGGGCAATTTCTTCTATAAAAGTTACTATACCTAGCATGTGAAATGATAAAGAAAACAAAAGCAGATTCATCACAGTAAGATACTGTTTAAAGAATCCAAGAAGTATCAGTGTACCTAAATAGTGACTAACAAGTACCAGGCTATTGGAGAGAAATACTGAAGCAGTGAATGTGATTTTTTTATTATCAGGATACAGAGTAGTGAGGCAGAATAACAGAATGATTTCAGTTTTAAACATAATGAATTTTATGTATGAATAGAAAATTGAAAGAGAGGAGGCATGTGTGTGTGAGACAGAGAGAAAGAGAAAGGATAGTTAAAAATGTGCATATCACATTTAATGGAGCCCAGTCTACTGAAGGTCCAAATCTTGGAGACATCAGCTGTCTGCAGTCACTAAAACAGTATAGTTGAAACACAGATGATTCATCCCAGGAACAGAGAGTATCAGCACAGGACTGACCCTCAGGAATATACATGTAACCAAAAGAATTCAATTAGTTTTTTAACCACCCATAGGCTACCCATTTCTGAGCTCAGAGCTTCATGCTTTAGAAGTAAACAACTTACTGAAAGGAAACTCTCATCAGTTTTTCTTGCAAATGTTTTGATTTTGGAGACATTGAAGGAGTTATCACTAAAAGCAGCGTTAGTTCTAGTGGGAGCACTGTGGCTGCTTTGAAATATTAATGGGAAGGGCAGTATCCCCTCAAGGGGGAGAGATGGCTTTCATCATAGCAGGCATGTTAAAGACAAAAATCGTTCAGATCTGGTGAATATTTCTCCCTTAATGTCCTCTTCTGTAGCCTATGTACCATGTAACATAGATTAGCCTCTATGAAGTATATTGTCTATTCCCTATTGTCATCTTACTTTATGCACTAGTCTTGCTATCAGTTGTTTTTAATGGCCCTCAAAGCAGGGGATCACAATTTATGCCATTTCCATTGATGAAGTTAGAGATCTTGCTAACCAAATACATTCTGAAATTAAGAAGAAATGACATTTAATCCTAACTATGACCATAGCCCTAACCATAACCTTCTGTCTAACCCCCACTCTCAAACACTCTCTGAAGCATAATCTGGGAATTAATAGTAATGGGCTAATTCACTCTAGATGAGTTTTCCATGCATGCACAATAAAGCAGAACTGCATCACCACAAGAAATTTGTCGAGAATCCTTTATTTAGTATCTTATACCTATGCTCAATTGGGTGTATATATGATTTAAACCAGATGTATCATGGGAAGAAACATGTATAGTCACAAAGGCCTACCTAACTTGAGCCTGCCAGTCAAATGAAGAACCATCCATAGTACAAACTCAGCAACTGTTCTAGTTTCCTTCTTTGCTGATGTGACTTTCAGGTCATGCTTCACTAGCTTTCTTATGCAGACCATGTCCACATGCCTAGGCACTATGCTGCCCACAGAAAGTAGGACAGGACCTGCTAATATAAAGACAATCCTCCAAAGACATGCTCACAGGCTAATTTGATCTGAGCAATTTCTCAGTCAAGATGTTCCCCTGTAGCTGACAAAGCTAATTAGTGCAGAAAGTAAATGTTTTCTCTTGAGCTTCTTTTGGTGGTCTAAATGAGAATGGGCTCCATAGGCTCATATATGTGAATGCTTACTTGTCAAAAAGTAGGACTCATTGAAAGGATTAGAAAGATTAGGACTTATAAACTGATTGGACTAGGTGTGTGGCTCCGTTGGAAAAAATACATCATTGAGGTTTAAAAAGCTTATGCCAAGTCCAGTCTCTTTTTCTCTCACTTCCTGCACATCAGGAAGTAGCTGTCAACTACTCCTCCAACACCATGCATGCTGCTATGCTGTCCATCAGGGTGAAAATGGATCACAAATCTCTGAAACTGTAAGCCATCCCCAATTAAATACTTTTCTTTTGTAAGAGTTGTTGTGGTCATGGCGTCTCTTCACAGCAACAGAAGAGTGACTGAGCTACCCCATAAAAGGAAACTTCCTCAAATATTACGACACTGAGTACCCTCACTCATGCATCCTGCCGTTATTTATTGACTATTCTAGTCTATTCTGTACCTTTGCTTTGAATAAAACTTTATTTTATTCTCTTTACTCTGTTCATGTTTTTATTTCATTTTGGAATAAGAGGCTAAGAAATAAGAAACAAGATCCTGGATATACATTGCAGAGACTCCAAGCACTCTTAATAATATTATTTGCAAACTGAGCTTTTGAATAATTTATGATGTCAAAATTTTTTTTGTTAATAGTTCATAAATACAGGATTTAGGATTTTATATATATATGAGTTAGGATAAAAGTCAACCATACTACTGAAATGTATGAGTATTTTGCACATTTTCTTTAAGAAGAAAATAAAGTCAAATCATAAACATCAAAAAAGTTCAAAACAGTGTTTCAATTATTTTTACTCCCTACCGTCACTCAGCGTACGCACCCTAGGAAACAATATTCTTCATTTTACTTATTTCTCTGTCTTCAGCTTCATGTCTGTTTGAAAACAATAGCTTTAAATAAATGTTCTCAAAGTGTAGTCCGCAGCACTGATATGCCATTCTCTTCCTTACTGAAACTCTACTTCTACCCATTTCCACCCCCTAAAATACAAATAATTACCAAGCACCTTTTCCCTGTTTCAATTTCCTTTTTCAATAAATAATTAATTTGTACTTGTGCTCCGTTTGTGATATTTATAACAGAAAGAAAAAGGAACTTGAAAAAAAGGTGTGTTATATTTCACTACAAACAGATTTGGTGTTCCAGAGCCTCTCTTGTTAAAGATAGGCTATTGTAGAATAGCATGTTGTGCTCATGAATCAGCCTGTACACAGCACACAGTGCTGTGGGTATGGAATCTGGCTCCAAGGTGCTATTTGACAGCTTGTATTTGCCTACTCACCATTCCATAGCAGGGAGATGTTTGGGTCTGGAATCAGAGTTGTTTATGGACATTGTGAAAGTTGTCCATTGGCACTTTGCTTATAAACATTTATAACTGTGCAGACTGGTAACATGGGACCCATTCAGTAAAATTTCCTTCAGAGCAGAACTCTCTCATTCTCTTACAACAGAACTATTTTACTTCTCATTTTCTTCTGTGACAGAATATAGTGAAACCCAACAGTGAGCCAAAATCACACAGTATCTTCTTGTTTATATATAAAACTGTTCTTCATTCTTTACATAGAATGTATGCTTTTCTTCCTTAAGAATATTTAAAGAATTTGCATAACTGTTTCTTAGTATTCATACTTTATGACAAACACTTCATTTATTTGCAAAAATTAAGAGACTGTGCAGCTTAAATTTCTGAATGCATGTCTCTTAAGGAGAGATGAAGAGAGGGAAACAGAGAAAGGAAGTTTATAAAAATATGTTTGGATGTTTTGTCTTTATGTATGCCTGTGCACCACAGATATGCCTGGTTCTACAGGCATAAGCCAGTGTTCTGAACTTCTGAGCCATCTCTATAACTTTTCTTTATCTATCTTTTTCTTTCTCTTGTTGTTATTGGAAATTAAACATTTGCTTATGGCCACTTCCAAAATATTGTTTCATATACTAATTTGAGTTTGATGAAACTTGAACAATGAAATAACAAAAACTTCCCTTAGTGTTTAAATTTTCTGTTCTGTATTCTATTATAGTTAAGCTTGAATTCTTGGGCTCTATTCAAACATGCCTTCTTACTAAAATCATTTGTATCAAATTTGCTATATATGATTTTTATTGCCTCCAAGTGACGTGCGCACTCTATTCTGAATATTGCCATCACGTTATTTGAGACATTCATTTCCATTCATTGTCTGCCTGCTTTAGATGTCCTCATACCTATGCTAAGAAGACTCTAGTTATTTCATTCTTACTGCTTACATCATCAAACTCAGTATTCTGTGGAGACTCATATAGTATCTATATTTGTCAGGTTAATTTAAATCTTTAGTTGTTCTTTTGACAGCAGGTTTTCTTTTTTTTCTTTTTTTAATTTTTTCTTTTTTACTTTATTACTATTATTTTTTCAATGCAGTTTATTCAGGAACCTTGAACAATCATCTGACCCTGGGGAAAGCCAGCCCACAGCTTAAATAGCCTCTGGGTAGCCAACCTCAGCATGCCACGTGGGCAATGCAAATAGGTCCACATACATGGAAGCAAGCCAGATCCTCTGCCTTAGCCAAATGTGGAGTTGTTCGTGACAGAGAGCACTCACCATCGGGAAGGTGGAAGGCAGAAACCAACTCCATCTTTAAGGCGCGGCATTACACAGCTCTCTACAGTTCCCCCTTTGTGTTTTAGACGCATCAGGCAAGAGTAGAGGTCTGATTTCTGATATTGGAAATAAATTGGGACTTTGTACTGATGTTCATTTAGGTGTCATCCACCCAAAGAGCATCAGACCCGACCGATACCTTTTTCTCAGAGGCGGGACCTGGGGCATCAACCCGCATGCAATCAGACATGCTCTTCTCTGGGTCGAAAGCGGCTGACCCTGAATGCAGTGCTTAGCCTCGCATCCTCAGCATAACATTTTAGCTTTTTATGGTAGCCAACCATGCTTGGGGAGACTGTCCTGCTTCAATGGCTGTAAAGGCCTGAATGGTCATGGCTGCATTACACTGTTGTGAGACTCTAATCTTGCATATACACCACAGGCAAACCAAGGAGACCAACACCAGAAGGCCTGCTAACGCTCCCATGCCCGCCCATTCCTTCAGATGATTCATGGCTGCAGCAATCCATGATGATAATCCTGTGGCTAGTCCTTCGTCCACTCTGGTAGAATTTACTGTGACAATGGCCACTCTCAGCTGCTCCATCGTAGTATCGAATTCTCCAGTCCAATTACCTAAAATATAGCTAGACAATTGTTTAGACAGGTTTGCAGCACAGGAAAAATTCTCATGTTATATGCTAGTGACTCAAAGTCCAGCATATTTTCATTGACAGCCAAGTTGCTGAGCCTGATGGGCAACTGTTGAGCAGAGTGAATGGAATTTTAGGTAAGAACTGGGAAATAGTAAGAGCTGGAGAGGACAGGGTCTCCACAAGGAGAGCAACAGAACAAGAAAATTTGAATACAGGGAACTTCCCAGAGACTCATACTCCAACCAAGGACTATTCATGGAGATAACCCAGAACCCCTGCACAGATGTAGCCCAGGGCAGTTCAGAATCCAATTGGGTTAAATAGTAATGGGAAGAGGGACTGCCTCTGACATAATCTGATTGGCCTGCTCTTTGATCACCTACCCCTGGGGGGGAGCAGCCTTACCAGGCCATAGTAGAGGACAATGCAGCCACTTTTGATGTGAACTTATAGACTAAGATCAGAAAGGAGAGGAGAACCCCCCCTATCAGTGGACTTGGGGAGTGGCATGCAAGCAGAGGGAGGAGGGAGGTTGGGATTGGGAGGGGAGGAGGGAGGGGCTTATGGGGGGATGCAGAATGAATAAAGTGTAATTGATGAAAAATTAAAAAAAAAAGGAAAAAATAATTTAAGAACCTTAAATGACTTTCAAAAGTGGAGGAAAACATGGAGTTAGTCAATTGGCATGGAGCACGTCTCGCCCCTGGGGGCAATGGTCTCCTGAACCTACTCAGACCTGGGACACCACCACTGCTAGTTCTAGAACTGATGCAGGATGTTCCAACGAGGGGGTTAAGGCTTCTCATAATATTTCCTATAAGCCCACACCTGTTTGTTTATATCCCCCATTTTTATTCATCATTACCCAGATAGAGCCAAGTAATTGTGGTAATGATACTTGCTTTTTTGCCCAATGCTGGAATGCTAGTAAATTTAGGTATGCCCTGGTTACTCGCATGCCTCGCTGGGTGTCTGTGCCCATTGATGCCCCTCACGCTATGACTCTCTTCAGACAGAAAAGTGATCTTGGAACTACAGCCACCATTGTTACTACCATCTCATTGGCGGCTGTTGGAGCTACCACCGGGGCATTAGCCATGAGTCATACTGGGCAGACTGCTCAGACCCTGAATAATCTTTTAGCCAATGTAGCTCATGCCTTAGTTGTACAAAAAGGAATTATTGCTCAACTAAAAGGAAGCTTGATGGTGTTCAATCAGAGGATTGACAGCAGGTTTTCATGTTCTCTTTTTCACTTAGATTTTTTACCTGTTTACTCCTTTTCATATCATGAAAAAGAGTGTTTGTCTGACCCAAATTGATTTTCATTCTTTTAGAATAAAAATATTTGGGAATTGTGATCTTTTGTCCTGATAAAATAAATATAATTTTAATTTTAATCCTTTTGTGTGGGTTTGCAAAACTGCTTATAAGATACATGAAACCTGGCATATCAAGATATCATGAAAGAAATGGCGATGAGTAGTGCTCTTTGATTTTATTTAAATTTTTTTAAAAGTAACTTATTCTTCTGCCTAACATTGCAACCCCAACAGTATTTGTTCCGTCTTCTCCTCTTGGTTTCCATCCCAAACCTTCCCTCTCCTCCAGACTCACTCCACATCCATTTCCTTTCAGAAAAGAGGAGCCCTCACAGGGCTCCTGTGCATAACAAGTCACAGTAAAACTGCATAAACAGATATATCAAGGCTGGACAAGACAACCAAGTAGAAGAAAAGGGGTCCCGAGAGCAGGCAAGTATCAGAGACCTCCACACTCCCATTGTTCACTGTCCCACAAAAACGCCAAGGCACACGGCCAGAACATGTTTGCAGAGGATGAAGCTCAGATCCATTCAGGTTGCTTCAGGTTCTGTGAGCTCCTATGAGCTCTGCATAGCGGATTCTGTGGGCTGTGTTTCCATGGTGTCCGCAACCCCTTTGACTCCTACAATGCTTTCTCTCCCTCTTTCTCGGCGTTCCTTGAGAAATGCCTAAATTTTTGTAATGGTGTAAGTGAAATGCTGATAATCTAGATTAAAATTAAACTTTGCTAAAACCTGTAAGAACTGTCATCAGCATATGTAGTTAGTAGCAGGGGGTCTCTGGAAACCTTTTTCTCTTTACCTCCCATCATATCCCACACCTTCTCCCACTCACTTTAGTCTGGTTCTAACATTATTCTTTCAGTAATGGTGTATGCCTTTTCATTCGTTACACTTGCTTGTGTACATTTGTTGTTGGGTTTTTTTTGTTTTGTTTTTTTTTTTTTTTTTGGAATTGAGGTCAAGAGGGTGTTTTTTTTTTATTCACTTAATTCCCCCATAAGCCCCTCCCCCCTCCCCTCCTGATCCCATCCTCCCTCCCCTCCTGATCCCACCCTCCCTCCCCCTTCTTCACGCATGCCCCTCCCCAAGTCCACTGAAGAGGGTGTGTTTTATTTTTGTATTTTGTATTTTTGTATTTTTTTAAACAATTCACTCATTATATACTGCGATTTTAGCCCCCTCCCTCAACTCAACCTTCTTCCTTCTTCCTCTCTACCTCATTCTGCTAGTCCACTGAGGGGGAGATCTCCTTGCCTGCCATCTGACCTAAGATATTAAGTCTTACCAGCTGTCCATGTCCTGCCCTTATTTGAAACATATTTTTCTTTTCCGTATCCTTCTTCATAGCTCCTTCAAAGGACCTTGGGTGCTTCACATTAAGCCTTAAGTACTGAGCTTCCCTAGGTTGTTTCCAGATTCAGGGTACTTATAAGTGGTTATTGGACATATAATATAGAATAAACATACTAAAATCTGTACACCTAAAGAAGCTAAGCAAGGAGGAGGACCCTGGGTAAGATGATCAATCCTCACGCAGAAAGGCAAAGGGGATGGGCATCAGAAGAGGGAGAAAACAGGCAGTAGGACAGGAGCCTATGAGAGAGGGCTGTTGACAGACTTTACCCAGCAAGGTATCAAAGCAGATGCTGAGACTTATAGCCAAACTTTGGGCAGAGTGCAGAGAATCTTATGAAAGAAGGGGGAGATAGGAAGACCTGGAGGAGACAGGAGCTCCACAAGGAGAGCAACAGATCAAAAAAATTCTGGGCACAGGGGTCTTTTCTGAGACTGATAATCCAACCAAGGACCATGCAAGGAGATAACCTAGGAACCCTAGAACCACTGCACAGATGTAGCCCATGACAGCTCAGTGTCCAAGTGGGTTCCCTAGGAACTATGGGAAAAGGAACTATCTCTGACATGGACTTAGGCTACTATGAATAATGACTATTAACATGCTGCAACTATGCTATTAACATAATTGAGAAAATATCCTTGTTTTATGGTGGAGTATCTTTCAGGTATATGCCCAGGAGTGGCGTAGCTGGGTCTTGAGGTAGAGCTATCACAAAATTTCTGAGAAAGCACCAGATTGATTTCCAAAGTGGTTGTACAAGATTGTACTCCCAGTAATGGAGGAGAGTTCTCCTTTCTCCACATCCTTGCCAGCATGTGCTGTCACTTAAGTTTTTGATCTTAGCTATTCTGAAAGTTATCAGATGGAATCTCAGAGTCGTTTTGGTTTGCATTTCCCTGATGACTAAGGATGTTGAGCATATCTTAAAGTGTTTCTCCAACATTCAATATTCCTATCTTGAGAATTTGTTGTTTAGCTATGTGCCCCAGTTTTTAATTGGATTATTTGGTTTGTTGGTGCATAATTTCTTAAGTTCTTTATATAGTTTGGATATTAGTCCTCTGTCAGATGTAGGATTGGTGAAGATCTTTACCCAGTCTGTAGGCTGTCATTTTGTTCTGTTGACAGTGTCCTTTGCTTTACAGAAACTTTTCCGTTTCATGAGGTCCCATTTATTGATTGTCGGTCTTAGAGCCTGTGCTGTGGGTGTTCTGTTCAGGAAGTTGTCTCCTGTGCCAACAAGATGCCCCTCAACTGAGGAATGGATAAAGATACTGTAGTACATTTACACAATGGAATACTACTCAGCTATTAAAAACAAGGAAATCATGAAATTTGCAGGAAAATGAATGGAACTAGAAAAGATCATCCTGAGTGAGGTAAGCCAAAGCCAGAAAGACAGTCATGGTATTTATTCACTTATAAGGATAATACAGGATAATCATACTAAAAGCTACCGACCTAAAGAAGATAAGTAACAAAGAGTACCACCCGAGAAAGGATGATTAATTCTCATTTGGAAGGCCAAATTGAATAGACACTGGAAGTGGTTGAAAAGAGGGTACAGGATGGGAGCCTACCATAGATGTCCTCTGAAAGACTCCACCCAGCAAGGGATCAAAGCAGATGCTGAAATTAATAGCCAAACTTTGGGCAAAGCATAGGTCTTACAGTAGAGCTGGATGATAAAAGGACCCTGAGTAGACAGGAACTCCATATGAAAAGTAAAAAAAGCCAACAAGCTGGGTCCGTGGGGCCTGCAAAGACTGATGCAACAACCAAGGACCATGCATAGAGAGGACCTAGACCTCTTGCTACAACAAAGCCCATAGACAGCTCAGTCTTCATACAGGTCCTTTCAAAAGGTGAGTGGGATTTGTTTCTGACAAGGACTCTGTTATCATCTCTTTGATCACTTCCCCTTGGTGGGGCAGCCTTGACAGGCCAAGAGGAAGAGGATCCAGGCAGTCCTGATGAGTCTTGATAGGCTTAGGTCAGATGGTAGAGGAGGAGGGTTCCCCTTTCCTGTGGTGTAGGAGAGGGAGATGGTGGGAAGAGGGAGAAAGGGTGGGGCCTGGAGAAGATGAGAGAAGGGACTACAATAGGAATATAGAGTGACAAATTATAAAAAAGAAAACAAAAATATTGAACTTTTCATACCTCTGTACAAAAGTTCAAAGCTTCTTCTCTATACGATATCCCAGTAGAGATCCCATGAGACTGCACTATGGCTTTGCTTATTTTTATGTTGATAATTCTCAAGTTTTTCTGAAGAATAGTGTACTCCAAAGAAATTTTTTTCTTAAACATATTTTATCTTACATGTATGGGTATTTTTCCTGCATGTGGTTCAGTTAGAGTATGCATTATTCCTTCAAAGTGCCCTTGGTTTGAAAGGTTGGTTTCCTAATGGAGGAGTTGAGCACGGATAATGACATATCTGACTTAATCAGTGGATTAAATCACTAGTGGATTCAATATTGTATGGCATCATTGAGAAGTTGTGGAAACTATGTAGAGGTCCTGCCTGGGGTGTTCTCCCTTGTTGAAGTTCACCCTGTCCTCTTCTCACTCCTGATTTCTGTCTTCCACAAGGTAACACACTCCACTGTTGTGTTTCAAGCTCAAGGTCAGATAAGCTGATTTTTGAAACCTCAAAAATCATGAACCAATTCCTTGTTGTGTGGACTCATAACCAAACCTTTGGCAGAAGGGGGAGTTAGTATGACGTGGAAAGGATAGGAGCTCCACAAGAACCAAATATATCTGGGCACAGGGGTCTTTTCTGGGACTGACACTCCACCAAGGACCATGTATGGATATAACCTAGAACCTTTGCTCAGATGAAGCCTGTGGTAGCTCAGTAACCAATTGGTTTCCCATAGTAAGGGGAACAGGAACTATTTCTGACAGGAACTCAATGGCAGGCTCTTTGATCTCCCCACCCCCCAAGGAAGGAGCAGTCCTGTTAGGCCACAGAGGAGGACTTTTCACTCAGTCCTGAAGATACCTGATAAAACAAGGTCAGATGAAAGGGGCAGAGGTCCTGCCCAATCAGTGGACTTGGAAAGGGGCAGGGAGGAGATGAGGGAGGGAGAGTGGGATTGGGAGGGAATAGGGAGCTGGATACAGCTGGGATACAGAGTTAATAAAATGTAACTAATAATAAAAAAATAAAGTTAAATTAAAAAAAAAATCATGAACCAAACCTTTTATTCTTTAATTTGTTGTTCTGGAATACTTGTAATAGCAACAAAAGTGTGGTTAACAGATTTCCTTAATAATCCAGGTCATCTCACTACCTTATTAACATTGATAATCAATAATCAACGTTATTGATTATGCTTCAATAACGTTTTCTAGCAGAAATTATGTTTCTCTCCTCAAAATTCAAATGTTGAAGCTCTCCACTCAGGTGAGAGTTTTTGGAGGTGGGGTGTCTAAAGAGTTGATTATGGTTAAATGCAATCATAAGTGGGACCTTAGTTCCACTACATTTGTGTTTTATTGAGTGGTCTTATTGTGAAGAAATATCAGAGACCTTTCATTTTTGTCATTTCTTTTATTTGGTTTTTTTTTTTTGTTTGTTTGTTTGTTTATTTCCTGTCTGTGTAATGCCTAAAAGGTAATGTAAGGTTGTGGTGAAGCCATCTGTTCTAACCAGATGGCTGGTTAGAAGCCACCCCTCCCACTCCCCAAAAAACTAGAATTCTCATTAGCCATTGACCTGGCTACATCTGATACATCTAGCTCCCAGAACTAAGGGAACGCAATTTCTGTCATTTACTAATCTTACGTGGTATTTGGTTAGGCTAGCCCAAGCAATACAGGCTTTGTAATTTACTTTATAGTCACTCTAGGACTCCAAATGCCTGATTAATGAAATCACTTAATGACTCCCTCTGCCTCTAGAGGCCTGTGTGATGATTGAAACTGGTTTGACTTTTTAAACACTTGTCCTTGAGTGTTTGTGTCACTTTACTCCACATGGAAATATATTGAGTAAATCTTCAGTAGCACAGATATGATCTCAGTGAAGACTCGGTGTCAGGAAGAAACACACCACAGAAAGACTATTGCATAGCAACTTCCAGGAAAAGAAACTTACAGCAATGTATTACCTTAGGAGTTCATCAGCAGTCTCCCCACTGCCAGTAACTAACTAAATAAAATTCAAGGTCTTGCATGACTTCACCATCTGCCTGCATCTTTTATCCATTGTTTCATCTCCTCAATCATCCTATAAGACCAACTATTTGTTAATAAATACAAAATTTTTGGCAGTTCCCAAATACTGGAACTTAGACTTGAGGCAACTAAGAAAATATAGCTTATTTACTTTATTGTCTGTAAAATTTCCCATCCACCTTCTATCCAGGAGATAAAATCCAATTTTAAGGCAGTGGTGCTTGACTTGGAGACTTTGTATGAGATTAGCCTTAAGTACCAGCCATCTAAAAGTGTATGCTTTTACACACACACACACACACACACACACACACACACACACAGTTTTTGAGTAAGGCTAAAAGGATTCCTAAAATATATGTTAGAATTTGTGAATGTGAAACAAACTTCAGAAATTCTATGTATTATGTTCAGTCCTGGAGAAGGATGAACTCGGCCATCGAGTATAAAGACTGGAGGACCCTTTGCTGCAATTTCACATTCTTGTGCCATTTGCGCTTACTTGGTCTTTCTGTCTTCTGCTGTCAACTGATGTACTTTGTTTATTGCTTCACCTCTTTTTACCTTTGAAATACTAAATATATCAAAGTTTAGATTAGTCATTCAGTGCCTAGAGTTCTGCAGAGCAAAAGTTCAGTATTAATCAAATACATTTCAGACTCTGGGGCTAGAAATGAAATGACAGTTATACTGCTAACTAGAAACTTCAAGTCAGTGGTAAAATATTGAATGATTCAAGTAGATGTACATCAAATCTATTATTAGAGCTATTAGGTTTAAAATACGGTTATTTAATATCAAAGAGTATTCAAATGCATGCATAACAGAAAAAATTTACAATGATTTGACTTCTCTGGCTCAAATAGTTGTTCAAATTTATAACATATTTTAAACTTGCCATATTTTGCTGACTTAATACCCCGGGATTATAAAGTTGAGCTAACACATATTACTATAAAATATGGATAATGCATGCACAGATTTAAAATGGTTGGCAGATCTAAATATATCTTGAATATTATCCATTTCAGATACATAATCACTTGGAATAATGCATGCTTAGAAACTGAGATGTGTTAGGGGTGGAGTAAAGCAAGCCGCTTCCATCATCCAAACAAAGACTTTTATTTCCTAAAGCAGAAATGTACAGTACCTTTCAGAACCCATTTTCCAGTTCCTTTATTAAAAGAATAATGACTTTGTTGGGGTTAGGAGGGTGCCTAACTAAATACTCTATTTTCTCTCCTCTCCTGCAGGCAATGGTAGCTAATGAGACATAAGCAGAGTTCTGGGGCAGACTTTTGAGAGAGCTCTTAAAGGGGACTGAGTTATCAGGGAGAGTGCCCCATTTTACCTGTCATTCTGTATTTCTCTTATTTTGAACATGAAAGTAATGACTGAGCTATCCATGTCTTATAAAACTGAGGCAGCTTTGAGAAACTGAAGCCACATACTAATGATGGCTCTGTAGGAAATGGGGAAGATTGTGAGACACGGGGCATGATTTAGTAGGTGTGTTGCACTGTCTGCCTCTTGTATTTCCCAAGGATGAAATATAAATTCTTGTGTCTTTTAAGCTATTAGACTTGGTTTCTGCTTCCAGACAAGCACAGTTCTTAAGAGTTGAATTCTCCAACAGGGAGATTGTTTCATGGTAGCATATAACTGTGGCAGCTGAGGTTACCGTGTTTTCCCAAAT
Organism: Meriones unguiculatus; assembly: GCF_030254825.1. Classification (NCBI taxonomy): domain Eukaryota; kingdom Metazoa; phylum Chordata; class Mammalia; order Rodentia; family Muridae; genus Meriones; species Meriones unguiculatus. The sequence continues at coordinate 50,532,639 of NC_083367.1, forward strand.
CCGAATATGACCCTGCACTCCAGCTTCACCACACACACACACAAACACACACACACACACACACACACACACACACACATACAAAATGAGCAAAAATAAATGCAGGCAATCTCTTATCTCCATTACTTTTATTATAAAAAACATAAGATCCAGGTTTTGATTTAACAAGAGACTCCACTTCCAATCAGGTTGTTGCCCATAGATGGGAGAGAAAGGAGAAGAAGCTACAATTATCTATGCTGAGAATCAGTCTACTTCAAGGGTGAAAATGATGAAAAAAAATATCTTTCATGTCAAATAGTAAATTCTAGAAGACTTGAAATGGCAGAAGTCCAGTGGCAGAGTGGGGAAAATAACAGTTCTTAGAGGGAGAAAATCATAAATGAAGACAGAGATCAGCTTTGGAGACTGAATTTTAAAGGAAAGGGAAACTAAAAGGAGGAAGTTTGGGATTCTGAAAAAAGTGCTCAGTTGTTTCCCTGTGAAATCTTCCCCCAGCTATGCCATTCCAGCCATTCCTCCCCATTCTATCCATTAGTGAAGCTCCATTTGTCAGCATTCACCTGAGTTTCCTAAAGCCAGAATTGAAACCCTGTTAATAAAATATGAAAACAAAAACAAAAGATTTTATTCAAAGCTAATATAATAAAGCAAGAAGTGAAAATAGGAGACTTATGCAAGCCTATCTACAATATAAAAAAATGAAACCAGGTATTTTTGTGCATGCCTGAAATACTTTTTACTGTAGAGGCTGAGACAAGACTTGCACTGACATTTGAGACTTCAGCATCAGCCTGAGCAATGAAATGGGATGCCCATTTCAAAAAACAAACAAAACAAAAACAACAGAAAGAAAAAAAAAAAACAAAAAGATACTTTTTCATAATACTCTAAAATAAAGTAGTTCCAGCAAACACTAGATGATATGTGAAATACATGTAGGGGTGGAATCATCTTTAACAAGAATTTTAAAACCTCAAAGCAGAAACTGGTCGAAAAAATGGAAAGAAAAGAGAAGAAAAAGAAAGATAAAATCCAAAAGAATATTTAAATAAATAAATAAAGCATTGGTAGAAAGGAAGGAAGGAATATTACATTCAGAAGACCCCTAAAGAAAAAAATACTTTAAAATATCTTTAAAAATTAAGACTATATTGCAAAGCACTGGGAGAAAATGCATTAAAAATAAATACCTATCATTATTAGCCAGATAGAGCCAAGTAATTGTGGTAATGATACTTGCTTTTTTGCCCAATGCCGGAATGCTAGTGAATTTAGGTATGCCCTGGTTACTCGCATGCCTCGCTGGGTGCCTGTGCCCATTGATGCCCCTCACGCAATGACTCTCTTCAGATAGAAAAGGGATCTTGGAATTACAGCCGCCATTGTTACTACCATCTCATTGGCGGCTGTTGAAGCTACCACCGAGGCATTAACAATGAGTCATACTGTGCAGACTGCTCAGAGCCTAAATAATCTTTTAGCCAATGTAGCTCATGCTTTAGATGTACAAAAAGGAATTATTGCTCAACTAAAAGGAGGCTTGATGGTGTTCAATCAGAGGATTGACCTCGTGCAGGAGCAAATTGATACCCTATGGCAAATCGCTCAACTTGGCTGTCAATGGAAGTATGCTGGACTTTGTGTCACTAGCATACAGTATGAGAATTTTTCCCGTGCTGTAAATCTGTCTAAACAATTGTCTAGCTATATTTTAGGTAATTGGACTGAAGAATTTGATACTATGATGGAGCAGCTGAGAGTGGCCATTGTTACGGCAAATTCTACCAGAGTGGACGCAGGACTAGCCACAGGATTATCATCATAGATTGCTGCAGCCATGAATCATCTGAAGGAATGAGCGGGCATGGGAGTGTTAGCAGGCCTTCTGGTGTTGGTCTCCTTGGTTTGCCTGTGGTGTATATGCAAGATTAGAGTCTCACAACAGTGTAATGCAGCCATGATCATTCAGGCCTTTACAGCCATTGAAGCAGGACAGTCTCCCCAAGCATGGTTGGCTACCATAAAAAGCTAAAATGTTATGCTCAGGATGTGAGGCTAAGCACTGCACTCAGGGTCAGCCGCTTTCGACCCAGAGAAGAGCATGTCTGATTGCATATGGGTTGATGCCCCAGGTCCTGCCTCTGAGAAAAAGGTATCGGTCGGGTCTGATGCTCTTTGGGTGGATGACACCTAAATGAACATCAGTACAAAGTCCTAATTCATTTCTAATATCAGAGATCAGACCTCTACTCTTGCCTGATGTGTCTAAAACAAAAAGGGGAACTGTAGAGAGCTGCTTAATGCCGCACCTTAAAGATGGAGCTGGTTTCCGCCTTCCACTTTCCCGATGGTGAGTGCTCTCTGTCACAAACAACTCCATATTTGGCTAAGGCTGAGGATCTGGCTTGCTTCCATGTATGTGGACCTATCTGCATTGCCCACGAGGCACGCTGGGGTTGGCTACCCAGAGGCTATTTTAAGCTGTGGGCTGGCTTTCCCCAGGGTCAGAAGATTGTTCAAGGTTCCTGAATAAACTGCATTGAGAAGAACAACAACAACAAAAAGATCAGAAAGAAGGAGAGGAGGACCTCCCCTATCAGTGGACTTGGGGAGAGGCATGCATGCAGAAAGGGGGGGAAGGGTGGGACCGGGAGGGGAGGAGGGAGGGGCTTATGGGGGGATATAAAAGTAATAAAGTGTAATTAATAAAAGCTAAATAAAAAATTAAAAAAAAGTAAAAAAAATAAAAAAAATAAATCTTAGTCTTCCCAACCTAGTTAACTTTTTACTGTGCTTCTTTAGATTCTTTTTTCAATAGGAAATAAAATGATAGAATTGAATCCTGTTTTTAAAAATTCTTTCCATTTTGTGTAATGTCAAGAAGTGTTCATGTTTATTCTTAACAGATTTTTCACATTTGTTTGAATTTACCTAAAGCATTCTTAAGTCTCCTGTCCAAACCCTTTCTGCTGGTTCATTTTATTTTATTTTGTTTACGTTTTTATATGAACATATTGTATCTCATAATTTGTATTTTATATTTAAAATGCATGATAATAAGAAAATTATTTTAATTACTTCCTAATTTGTTGGAAAATTAAAAGGAAAAGTAAATTCTAATATGAGCTTTTGTTGTCATGGTGCCACAGTGAGGTTTTGATGAATCCCATAGTATCTGAAGAACACGGTTCTAAAGGAACAGAACTGGGAGAATGCATTTACTATTAAACATGGTTTGATAGACTGGCTTACTGGATATGGACTGGGTAGTTCCAACAATGTCAGTCTACACCGTGGAGAGATAGAGAGATCCCTTATCTGCCTAATCCATCAAACTGGATGTCTCAGCATCCACTCCTTAAAGAAGGCCTGGAAATGCCCTGCAGAGTTGCTGGTGTGTGTAGAAGCTGGAGCTTGACGGAATGGAAGATGGTGACAACAGCAGCAGACACACTTCCTAAGAAGTAAGAAGCAAAGACTGCTTCTTTTCTTATGTCTCTGACATACATTGGAAGGTACCACTTATTTTGAGGAAAGATCTTCCCCCCCCAGTTAATACTCTCTGGAAACACCCAGAAGAGTAATGCCTTAGAACAGAGGTTCTCAACCTTCCTAAATCTTTGACCCTTAAATGCAGTTCCTCATGTTGTTGTGATCCTCAACCATAAAATTATTTCATTGCTACTTCATAACTGTAATTTTTTGCTGTTATGAATCATAATGTAAATACCTGACATGTAGGATATCTGACATGTACTACACAAAGGAGTTGAGAGCCACTGTCTTTGGTGATGCTAAATACTGTCATGTTGAAGATACAGATGCACCATGTTACAGACATGCCACAAACTTCTGATATGTCTAAACGTATGTTGTCATTCTCTGGCTCCTGTTTCCTTACTTGAGTGTTCCTAATGTACTGTAATGAAGATCAAATACCTTCCCTTCAAAATGTTTTTCTCATTCTTAATTTTTGTCTTTTTACTTTATTTAGCAAATCTTTAATGTTTTTAGAATGACAATATGACTATATCACGTTTTCTACTTTTAGGCCTACAGCCTTTTGATAGCTTTATCAATAAAACAAACAAAAAAAAAAGAGAGAAAGCACACTGGGCTCTAGCTCTCTAGCTTTCATTATCTTTCCCAACTGCAGATAAGATGTGTCCAGCTGCTTCCAGCTCCTATTGCCAAGATTTTTCCACCTTGAGCTGTGAACCAAAATGAACCCTTTCTTTTTTAAGTTACTTTTGCCAGGGTATTTAATTGCAGAAACAAAAATGTAACTGAAAGAAGTCTGATTTTTTTTTCTCTAGAACTTTTTCTACTCCGGTGGAAAAACCTATTTTAACTAGTTGTTGAGGGAGAGAAACTTAATTATAATGTTTCATTCTTTTCTATTTGGTTTGAAGCTGATTAAAGCCATTCAGAAGTATAAGGCTACTTCTAACTTTAAGATGAATTTGAAATCTGCTCACACTTATCCATCTACACTCTGTGGCCTAATCTATGCCAGGAAATGGTCTTTCTGATTCTGTTTCTAATTCTTAACCTCCACTCTTGCCACCTGTGCCCACCAGAGGTGCACACACACAGAGATTCATGGAGAGCACAGAAGAAAGAATATTTTAAGGTTTTGTTTGTTTGTTTGTTCATTGTGTGTGTGTGTGTGTGTGTGTGTGTGTGTGTGTCTGTGTGACACATCACTGATGAAAAAAACTTCTGGGAATCAGTTTTCTCTCTTTACCATGTGGATCCCATGGATAGAACTCAGGTCATCCAACTTGGTGGCTAGCACCTATAGCTACTGAACCATCTTGCCAGTCAAGAATAAATATTTTAAGACATAAATTAGATTATATAAAAGTCCTGCTTAGAAACCTCAAAGATGAAATCCAACCCTTGGCCTTGAGAAGCCTCTGCCATCTATAATCCCCAATGTTGTTTCTTATTTGCCCATTTGTATTGAAAAAAATACTCCAAATCCATTTGGTTATATTATCCTTCCTTCTGTCTAGATAGGCATATTTCCAGTAATGCCTGACTTTATTCCCTTCTTATTTACCATGTTAAACTTCATTGCTATCCTGAAACCTCTTTTCACACCAAGAAACAGCTCAACGTTTTAGAGTGTGAATTGCTGTTGCAGAGGACTGGAGTTTGATTCATAAGACCTACATCAGGTAGGGCACAACCCCCGTTAACTTCAGCTCCAGGAAAACCTGATGCCTCTGCACTTTGCCAGTGCCTGCACCCACATATACATGCCCACTCACAGACACACAGAAATAAGCAGAATTACATACAATAAAATCTTCAAAACAAAAGTCTGTTTTCTTCACTGCACAAACACTTGTTTATAAATAGCTTTATTGATGAGTAATTAACAAACAATAATTACACATTTAAATGATTTTTAAATATCTAACTTTCATGAAGATAACACTAAAACTAAGAGAGTGGATATACTCAGCGCCTTTAAAGTGTTTTTCTCATTTCTCTGTAAAGCAACTCTCTTATTCCTCTCTGTCCATATCTCCCAATGCCAATCAGTCCCATAATCAGGCAGCTACAGAGTTATCTGTCATTAGAGATTAGTTTAAAGTGTCTAGAATTTTATATGGTATATTGACCGATTGAAACAGTTCAACTGTAATTCCAAGTATGTGCCTACCAGATACTTGCTTTATTCTTACACAGCTAAATATATAAATACAAAACTAAAAATAATTACAATAAAAATAATTCTTGTAGTGAAAATTAATATGGTTTTACCACACAGGTATAAACATGTATGTGCTTGTGTGTGCATGAGACAGAGACGACAGGAAAGAAAACTACATTTTACTGGTGAGATAAAGGGGACGTTTTATTATTTCATTCTTGGTAGATAGATTTGGATAAAGCTGGTGAAATTGTTTGGAGTGGTTCTACATTGGTGAGAAACTGGCAAGGAAATAATGACCTGTGGACTAGAAGAAAGAATTGTGAAGTCTACTGGGGAGCACCGAGTGACCAGAAGTTTCTCAGACTAGAAATAAGAAAATACAGGCATCTCGAGGCCCTGGTTTTAAAAGGCTATTAGATGTGTTGAGGAAATTGGCTATGAAACAGATGGCACACAGGCTTGGGATCCACGTTCCATTAAGAGTTGATATGTTTATATTTATGGTTGTGAGCCTAGCCTTTAAAGGCTGAGACATCTCTCCAGCCCTGCAAATCAAAACGACCCTGAGATTTCACCTTACACCCATCAGAACAGCTAAGATCAAAAACTCACATGACAACACATGCTGGAGAGGATGTGGAGAAAGGGGAACCCTCCTCCACTACTGGTGGGAATGTAAACTTGTACAACCACTTTGGAAATCAATCTGGTGCTTCCTCAGACAATTAGGAATAGCGCTCCCTCAAGATCCAGCTATATCACTCCTAGGCATATACCCAAAAGATGCTCAAGTACACAACAAGGACATTTGCTCAACCATGTTTGTAGCAGCTTTATTTGCAATAGCCAGAACCTGGAAACAACCCAGATGTCCCTCAACTGGGGGATGGATACAGAAATTGTGGTACATCTACACATTGGTATATTACTCAGCAACAACAACAACAACAAAAAAAACCAAAAACAAAAACAAGGAAATCATGAAATTTGCAGGTAAATGGTAGGAACTGTAAAAGATAATGCTGAGTGAGGTGTCCCAGAAGCAGAAAGACACACAGGGTATATACTCACTCATAAGTGGATATTAGACAAATAATATAGGATAATCCTATTAAAATCTGTACACGTAAGGAAACTAACCAAGGAGGACTCTGGCTAAAGTGCTCAATCTCCATTCAGAAAGGCAAAGAGGATGGACATCAGAAGAAGGAGAAAACAGGGAACAGGAAAGGAGCCTGCCACAGAGGGCCACTGAAAAGCTTTTTCCTTCAAGGTATCAAAGCAGATGCTGAGACTTATGGCCAACCTTTGGGTAGAGTGCAGGGAATCTTATGAAAGAATTGGAAATAGTAAGACCTGGAGAGAACAGGAGCTCCACAAGGAGAGCAACAGAACCAAAAAATCTGGGCATAGGGGTCTTTTCTGAGACTGATACTCCAACCAAGGACCATTCATGGAGATAACCTAGAACCCCTGCACAGGTGTAGCCCATGGCAGTTCAGTGCCCAAATGAGTTCCATAGTAATGGGAACAGGGGCTGTCTCTGACATGAACTCAGTACCTGGCTCTTTGATCACCTCCACCTGAGGGGGGAGCAGCCTTACTAGGACACAGAGGAAGACAATGCAACCAGTCCTGATGAGATCTGATAGAGTAGGATCAGAAGGAAGGGAAGGAGGACCTCCTCTATCAGTTGACTGGGGAAGTGCGTGGGTGGAGGAAGGGGGAGGAAGGGGGATACAAAGTGAATAAATTGTAATCAATAAAAATTAAAATAAAAAAATACACCAAAAAAAGAAAGAAAAGGTAAAAAAAAAAAAAAAGAGTTGATATACTACCCCAAAAGCCAACATACTCAGAGGCATACACTCTCTTATTTATTGCGAAATTTTGGGGGGCACGTTAGTACTTTCAACATACTAAACCAGGACACTGTAATAATCCTGCAGTCTCCAAATTACTCAATGCTCCTTGTGACACCAGCTTATAATTTTCCTTTCAACTGGACCCACTTTTAATAATGTTTGGAAAACAGAGGTTTCTAGGCATCATATATTTATTTAAATACTACTCTTTCATATATGTGTGCTGGGTTTAATAAGATACAATTTATATTTGTTTAGTTTTGAAAAATAAAGAACTGTATTATAAGAAAAAATAAAAATAGCCATCGAATAATTTAAAATATCTATACTTGAAAAACCATCATGGCAATGAAAATACCCCCAAATTTCACAATGAAGAATAGAGTGTGTGCCTCTGAGCATGTTGGCATTTTGTTTAACATATCAACTCTTAGTGGAACTTGGATCCCAAGCCTGTGTGCCAATAAAAGATCCTGACAAAAGATTTAAACGGCTTCTTTACATACTTTCACAAAGGTGCTTGGCAAAATAAATTTAGGGGAAAAAATCACGGTTTAAATTACCAAGTGTGAATACACCTACCATCTCTATCAACGAAAAAGAGCTCAGCCTGTCAGCTTCAGAAAATGTCTAACAACATTTGAAAGAAAAGTAGAGAAACTTCAAAACTCGTGCTCAGTCAACTTCCTTCAATTGAAAGGTGGAAACTGCACCAACGTGATATAAACCACAAAATAAAGATGAAATAATTAGGTGCCTCTCCATGCTTTATCATCTTAGTGAAACAGGGAGACTGGTTTTGTTTTAAAAGAAAACTTTTAGACAAATAATTCTCTGTGATGAAGGGCCGTGCAAAATTATCCGACATTTGAAAAAAAAAAAAAAAGACACTCAAAGAGATGCATGAAACTACCTCAGTTTGAATTTCTCAGCTAATTCCAATTGTGACGATGGGCCTACAATAGTTGTATTTTTATTCTATTTCTTTTTATGTTGTGATCATTTCACATTTTCTTCTTTTCCAATGTAACTGGTGAAAATCCCCAATGTCTTTGAAAACCCTTCCACAAACTCAAACTTTCCATATGACCTGCAGCTCCCAAAATATTCCTTGTGTGCAATTATGTGGCATGTGACTTTGATTGAGCTCCACTAACTGCCTAAGTGTGATTTCTACTTTGGTCCCAAAAATGTCAATGAATTTCTTGGCAAAATAGCTTCATTCTACTTCTTGGTCAAATTTATCTTGGAGTAATTATATTTGGCTCTCCTAAATCTGAGCTGCTCTGTTTTCAGTCTGGCTTGACGTCTCTCCTGGGCACCAGCATTGCTCTGGTGCAGGGCCCTGTTCTGTGTGACAGATGTTCAGTCTCACCCTGGGGTGTGGTAGAGTGGAAGACACTGAAGTTGCTATACATCTACTTAAACTCTGTGGGAGCACTGAAATAAAAGACACAACGCAAATAAAGGTTGTTCGCCTAAAGGAAATACGTGTATTAACACTGGTAGCTATGCAAAGCTGAATCATTTCGACAGAATGATTTCACTTGACACTCTATTGCTCATCACAAATAATTATTTAATATATTGTTATTGAACATTTACTATCCGTAACAGATTGAGGCAAAATTAAAATTATTCATTGTCTGAAATCCCTGCTCAGTCTCATGGACTCAGTCTCCAAGTGGGTTCCCTAGTAAGAGGAGCAGGGCCTGACTCTGTCATGAACTCAGTGGCAGATTCTCTGATCACCTCCCATGTGGGGAGCAGCCTTGCCAGGTCACAGAGGAAGACAATATAATCAGTCCTGATGAGACCTGACAGGCTAGGGTCAGATAGAAGGGGAGAAGGACCTCCCCTATCAGTGGACTAGGGAAGGGGCATAGGGGGAGAAGAGGGAGGGAGAGTGGGATTGGGAGGGAATGAAGGAGGGGGCTACAGCTGGAATACAAAGTGAATAAACTGTAATAAATAATAATAATAAAAGAAAAATCATTCATTGCCGACTTCAGAAGTTTCAGTCTAACACACAAACTCACATTTTAGGGTAATTATAAAGTAAAATAAATTATGTAGTAAAGTAACTAATCTTCTATCCTACCAAAAAGAATGTAAAGTTGTCAGAAGAACAAAGGGAGATTGGCTGTACATAAGGCAGAATGCTCTATAGTTAACTAACTCCTGTGTGGATCTCCAGATCTCTTTCTGTTAATTGTGTAGTCCTTATTTTTAATTTTTTCATCTTTAATATAAAATAAAGTTCTGAGTAAATATTTAAAAACTTATTACTGAAGTTGTTAAGTATTTTTATCATAGAAAAATATTTCTTGTTAGAAGTTTAATTATGACCCACAACATTCTCATGCCCCATATCTGAAAATGTAACCTTGATTTGTAATAGGGTCATAAAAGTTATATATGTGTGTGTATGTGTGTGTGTGTATGTGTGTATCACTGTTAATAATAACTTATATCTGAAATCATCTTCAATAAATAATTGGATTAAATGCCTATTATACAATGAAATCTTATACATCTATTAATGAAAGTCTACCATTTGTGGCCACTTTAGTAAGGATGAGGGATGTGCTAAGTGACATGTCAGACACAAAAACAAATGCTTCACGAGATCACTTATCTTGTGGTTTGAATGTGAATTTGTCTGCTATAGGCTCAGCTGCTTGAGCAGTTGATCCCCTGCAGATAGCTCTGTGCTAAAGGTCTTAAGAGACTTTAAAAAGTCTTTTAAAGGTTATAAAGTTTACAATCTTTAGGAGGTAGAGCCTCACTAGAGCAGGCAAGTCTCTGGAGTTATATAGACCCACCCCACATACTGTCCACTCTTTGCTTCCTGATTGTGGATCCAATCCATCCATCATTCTCCTGCTACATTGCCTTCCCTGACAAGATGGACTGTATCTCTCTGAAGTACAGCCAAAGTGAACTCTTCTGTCATAAGTTGCTTCTTAAAATGCGCTTGATCACAGCTACCAGAAAAAGTAATTAAAGCACAAATGAATTTGAAAGAATCTCACCCAGAGAAAGTAAAGTCTGGCTATTTGAGATTGAAGTGGGGAAAATGTTGTCTAAAACACAACATGAATTGGCTTTATTTTCTTGATTGGTTTTGGTAGAATGGCCATTTTTACTATGTTAATGGGAGATCTTTCCATCTTCTGATAGCTTCTTCAATTTTTCTTCAAAGACTTGAAGCTTTTTTCCTATGTTTGTCACTTACTTGATTAGAGTTACCTCAATACATTTTATATTATTTAGGTTATTGTTAAAGGTAGTTTTTTCCTGATTTGGTTATCAATCTGTTTGTAATTGGTATACAGAAAGGCTACTGATTTGGGGGTTAATATTGCTCTGCTATGTAACTAAAGATGATTATCAGCTTTAGGAGTCGCCCAGTAGATTTTGGGGGGTCACTTATGTAGACTATCATATTATCTGAAAATAAATATACTTTGACTTATTCCTTTCCAGTATCTACCCATTTTATCTCCTTCAGTTGTCTTACTGTTCTAACTAAGTCTTTACATACTGTACTGAATAAGTATGGAAAAAATAGACATCCTTGTCTTGATCCTGATTTTAGTGGGGGCATAACAGGGACCAGTTAGATACCTACTGCAATGGAATCTATGAGGGTGAACCTAGCTAAAACTCCTAGCAATGAACTGAGCCTGAACTGGCCATCTCCTGTAATCTGGCAATACTTCTAGAAGATAGATAGAAACACTAACCCAGGCACAAAACCTTTGTCTTAAAATTTGTCCTACCTATGTTGGAGTAAAAATGGAACAGAAATTGTGGGTGTGGCCAGCCAATGACTGGTCCTGCTTGAGACCTATGACATGAGAAGGAGCCTGCCCCTGAAGGTACTTGTAGGGGCCAGGACAAAACCAAACATGTCAGAAAATAAAAAGTCAATAATATGATATTCTGCTATACTTATAGATTGGTGCCTAGCTCAGTTGTCATCAGAGAAGTTTCATCCAGCAACTGATGGAAACAGAGGCAAACACACACACAAATACTAGGTGGAGCTCAGAGAATCATGCAGAAGAAGGAGAGAAAAAGACAGTACTAATCAGATGGGTCAAGAGCACCACAAAAAAACAAAAACAAAACAAAAAAAAAGTAATCAATTAACCTGGGCCTCATAGGGCCTCAAAGACTAAATCAACCACCAGAGGAACCTGCATGCTTCTGACCGAGGGACTTTGCTTCGTTACAGTTGTATAGCTTGATCTTCTTGGACTCCTAACAGTGAGAGCAGGAGCTGTTTCTGACACTTTTGCCTTTTTGGAAGGCCCTTTTCTTCATACTGGTTTGCTTAGTCCAGCCCTAAGCAGAGGGAAGGTGCCTAATCTTTCTGTAACTTGATATGCCATCTTTGCTTGATATCTATGAGTGCCCTGTCCTTTTCTTAAGAGAAATTGAGGAGGTGTGGAAGGAAACTGGGAGGAGGGAAGGGTAGGGAAACTCCAATAGAGATGTTCTATGAGAAAAAAATAGTAAAACAAAGAAACAAGCAAAACTCAAAATTCTCCTGTCTCAATAACACAAGGATGATGCATATGAGTGACCGTTTTTGACAAATATACTTTTTCAGAAATAAATAAAATTTTATACAAATGTTTGAATTGGTTTTATTTTTCACTTTTCTAAGTGAAACTTGTCATTTTGTTGGGCTCTCATTAAATCTATACGTTTATTTGGAAAGAATAATCACACTGAGTCTTCAATGAATATAAGGTTTCTTTCTTTAATGATTCCTCCTCATAGTGTTTCTTAATTTTGACTGGCAGATATTTCTTTTAATTTCTCTGTGCTAAAAATAAACATATGAAAGGGATTTAAATTTGATACTTCAAAGGCCTTTGGCAAAATCCAATACCCCTCTATGATAAAAGTCCTGCAGAGATTAGGGATGAAAGGGACACACTTAAAAATAACAACGGCAATTTACAGCAAACCCATAGCCAACATCAACTTAAATGAAGAAATTTTTGTCTTGTTCCATTCATTTGCCTTCCATTTTTAGGGTGTTATTTTCTTTAACAGCTGAGTAATACTCCATAATATAAATGCTTCATAGCATACACACAGTTGAGCCAATGTCTTTGTGGCATGATGAACTATCTTTTAGGTATATGCCCAGGAGTGGTATAGCTGGGTCTTGAAGTAGATCAATTTGCAGTTTTCTGAGAAACTACCGGATTCATTTCCAAAGTGACTGCACAAAAGTTTGCATTCCCACCAGCAATGGAAGAGTATTCTGCTTGCTCCACATCCATGCCAGAATGAATTGAAATTTGTTTTTTTTTAATTTTTTATTTAACTTTTATTAATTATACTTTATTCCTTTTGTATCCCCCCATAAGCCCCTCCCTCCTTCCCTCCCGACCCCCCTCCCCCCCTTTCTGCATGCATGCCTCTCCCCAAGTCCACTGATAGGGGAGGTCCTCCTCTCCTTCTTTCTGATCTTTTTGTTGTTGTTGTTCTTCTCAATGCAGTTTATTCAGGAACCTTGAACAATCTTCTGACCCTGGGGAAAGCCAGCCCACAGCTTAAAATAGCCTCTGGGTAGCCGACCCCAGCGTGCCTCGTGGGCAATGCAGATAGGTCCACATACACGAAAGCAAGCCAGATCCTCAGCCTTAGCCAAATATGGAGTTGTTTGTGACAGAGAGCACTCACCATCGGGAAAGTGGAAGGCGGAAACCAGCTCCATCTTTAAGGTGCAGCATTAAGCAGCTCTCTACAGTTCCCCCTTTTGTTTTAGACACATCAGGCAAGAGTAGAGGTCTGATCTCTGATATTAGAAATAAATTGGGACTTTGTACCGATGTTCATTTAGGTGTCATCCACCCAAAGAGCATCAGACCACTCTGATACCTTTTTCTCAGAGGCGGGACCTGGGGCATCAATCCGCATGCAATCAGACATGCTCTTCTCTGGGTCGAAAGCGGCTGACCCTGAGTGCAGTGCTTAGCCTCACATCCTGAGCATAACATTTTAGCTTTTTATGGTAGCCAACCATGCTTGGGGAGACTGTCCTGCTTCAATGGCTGTAAAGGCCTGAATGGTCATGGCTGCATTAAGCTGTTGTGAGACTCTAATCTTGCATATATACCACAGGCAAACCAAGGTGACCAACAGCAGAAGGCCTGCTAACGCTCCCATGCCTACCCATTCCTTCAGATGATTCATGGCTGCAGCAATCTATGATGATAATCCTGTGGCTAGTCCTGCGTCCACTCTGGTAGAATTTGCCGTAACAATGGCCACTCTCAGCTGCTGCATCATAGTATCAAATTCTTCAGTCCAATTACCTAAAATATAGCTAGACAATTGTTTAGACAGATTTGCAGCACGGGAAAAATTCTCATATTGTATGCTAGTGACACAAAGTCCGGCATACTTCCATTGACAGCCAAGTTGAGTGATTTGCCATAGGGTATCAATTTGCTCCTGCATGAAGTCAATCCTCTGATTGAATACCATCAAGTCTCCTTTTAGTTGAGCATTAATTCCTTTTTGTACATCTAAAGCATGAGCTACATTGGCTAAAAGATTATAAGATTATTTAGGGTCTGAGTAGTCTGCATAGTATGACTCATGGCTAATGCCGCGGTAGTAGCTCCAACAACCGCCAATGAGATGGCAATAACAATGGCGGCTGTAATTCCAAGATCCCTTTTCTGTCTGAAGAGAGTCATAGCGTGAGGGGCATCAATGGGCACAGGCACCCAGCGAGGCATGCGAGTAACCAGGGCATACCTAAATTCACTAGCATTCCGGCATTGGGCAAAAAAGCAAGTATCATTACCACAATTACTTGGCTCTATCTGCTTTCTCTTTTTTAAACAGCCCAGAATCCCAGCCCAGGGAATGGTCCCTCCCACTTTTTCTGTGGGTCTTCCCAACCTCAATTAACCTAAACTTTAATCCCTTAATGGACCTGCTCTGAAGCTAAATATTCCTTCACAGATGGTCTAGTTTCTTCAGATTCTGCTAGGTTGCTAATGAATACTAACCACTGTTGAAACCTCTGTACTATTTCAAATGGCTGTGAAGTGTTTGTGTGGATGAGTCAAAAAGTCTGGAAACTTGACCAGAGGCTTAGGTGGAAGATAATATACGGTTTTATTACACACACACACACACACACACACACACACACACACACACACACACACTCCTTAGTTTAAGTGGTTGGAGAACCTGCCTGTCCTTCTGAGAACATGACCCAGATGCTGTAGAGGTGAGTCTACTGCTTCATATCAGGCTCAGCTCTAACTTCCCCCTCACACTGAGCCATCCTCCTGTAAGATCATATCATCTTGTTACGTTAAGACAGGTTGTGTTTCCTTTAAAACAAGTCAGATCTTTTACACAGTTTTCAGTAAAACAGAATTTTCTTGACAGTTCCATATCCTTTTCTAAGGAGATGATTATGAGGATTTTTATGGGTAATTTTGATCATTGATTTGTCTGGTACTCTCAAACATTCAAAATAAAGAACCCCTGCACAGATGTAGCTCATGGCAGCTCAGTGCCCTAGTAATGTGTCCAGGGACTGTCTCTGACATGAACTCAGTGGCTGGCTCTTTGATCACCTCCCAGGAAGGGAAAGCAGACTTACTAGGCCACAGAGCAAGACAATGCAGCCAGTCCTGATAAGACCTGATAAGCTAGGGTCAGAGGGAAGGGGGGAAGAGGATTTGCAATAACAAATCCTTATACTAAGTAACTGTGAAGAATCTTGCTTTATTATGGCAGCAATTCTTGTATCTTCCCATTGAAAAGAAATTATGAGTGTCTATAGCTGAACTCCTGAAAACAGCACAAGAGATTGGGAAATTTGCAGAATGAGCATCAGCCCCAATCATGCAGTCGCTACAGCTGCTTTTTATTAGGTTTTGACTGGTTCTCGGGCTCTCAGGTTTAGTATGTTACAAGGACATACATTTGAAAAAAAGCAAAGCAGAGCTAGGATTGGGCATAAATTGAACACTTTCAGCTCTCCAATCAGCTGGATCAGTGCTGAGGTTTGACCTACTTGTTGCCTAATGTCAAAAGCTGCCAATACTCTGAAAGAATTCCTGCATGCTTAGGAATGTTACTCTAAAACAATTGAAATCCTTATCACTATCCTAGAAATATTCTATTTTGTATAATTGACGACAATTGTAATGAATTTCAGTTAAACTGGAGAAGATAAAATAAAATAAGTAGTGCCATATTTATTAAAAAAACACTAACAGAAAACAGAGTAAAAATTAGTCTTTTATGGTTTAGATGATTTATCTTTTCATCTTCCTGGGGTTTCACTCTTGATTTATGACTCCTTTTCTGTGAAAGCTTTTCCAAGCACTGCCAACCTGATTGCCAAATGATTGACAGAGTTAAACCTTTGCTAAGACATCAGGCTCAAAACCTTCTAAGATGGTGATAGATCACAGGAAGAAGTTGTTACAAAGGAATTTAACAATATAAGCCAATAAGGCAGATATAAGTAAAATGTAACTTCTATCCAGTTCTAATTTTCTGTGCTCAAAGTAACACGTCATTGTAACTTCAAAACTTTGAGTTTTAGACTTCTGGTGGAAACTCTTCTATTTCTAATTTTAAGAAAAACATAACATTGGATATATGAGGTGATTCCTTCAGTGCACATATTTTAATTCATATAGGCTTAAATTACATAGTGGCTTTACAAATAAATTCATCATTTTGATTTAATATTGTCTTCATTATATGAGGAAATTTTGATTTTCAAGGGATTAATCTTGGGAAATATGGTGTTGATTAGTGAAACAATGATTAGCCATTAAAAGTAACATTCCAATTTTAATGTGATTATTAATATTAATAACAATAAGCTAAAACAAATTTGCTTTTGAAGTATATATATCATAGTCACAACATTGAACATACTTTGTCCTAAATGAGAACTGTGTATAAGGCATGATTATTTCATAATTTTGTGAAGAACGTATATTTCTTTTGTTTTAATTATATGGAATGTTTGTAATTTATCATATCTCAAAAAATAGTATACTTTCATTTAGGGGATATGGCCTATACTCTTAGTTATAACCTGCTTTCTTATGCATCCAAATATTACTATTTCCTGCAATTGAGAGATCATAGCAACGACCAGAAAAAAATTTTAGTCATATTAAGCATATAAATTTCTAACATTCTCTGTGTATAAATTCTGAACACTTTAACGTTTTGATTTTACAACATAAATCAGGTAAAATTCACTTTTTGACAGTTCTGTACTTTTTGACAAATGTTTATTCATGTGTCTATCACAACTATAAGAGCACATAAGATTTGACCACCCACCCCAACTACCCTGTCAACTATGATTGTTCAGGTCCAGGACACAAATGCTTATTTTAGGTTGTTGCCATGGACATCATAGATACGATTTAGGCAGGAGAATACCCTAGACAATTGTTTTAATCCAACACAGTTTCATTTTTTATAAGAAAGATGTCATTTAGACTGAAGTGAAAACTCTCAGCAAACATCAGAAACAGAATAACAAGATATGGTTCCTTGGGTGGGGGTGTGCTTAGGCTAATTTCCATTTTCTCAGCAAAATTAAATAGGACACATGCCAAAATAGGGAAGGAACAAAACTATATAAGAAGGAATGAAATGACCATCATTTCAAAAGACTGAGGAAATGAAGGGACAAAGATCCCAACATACTTTTCTTTTATGAGTGAGATTTGTGTAATAAATTATTCCAACTCTATTTTATTCTCTAATGAGAACCTGAATCTCTCCAGTTGCCAGACACAGGCAGGAGGATTCCTGAGACAGAGCTAGATATGGCCTTGGCAAAATAATAAGACCCTGACAATACATATGTGATACACATATGTATCACAAACAATTTCAAAACAGGATGTAAATTCAAGGTGAAAAAAAATGAATGCAATGTTCTGTTTTTTTTTTTTTTTTTTTTGGTTTTGGGTTTTTTTTTTTTTTTTTTTTTTTTTTTAACAGGTAAGAAGGACTAAGGCAGCCATTAGCTTTCTCATTGCTGTGAGTGACAGCATCTTGCTGCACAGGATGAGGCGGCATCCACTCAGGGACCTAGGCCTGCAGATATCTGACTAATTCAGAGACACAAGGGAGGAAGTGATTGTCCTTCTGGATAAGCTGGACACACTGGGAAGGTTCTGCTTCTGCCCAACACAAGTTCTACTCTGCACCATATTGTTCTGGAGTTAAATTAATTAGTATATAAGTGTTGTTCCTATGATATAGTCATCACACAACCAATATTAAATTTTCTATTCTGAAATTGTTCAGATGATGGCTCATTCTCATCATTCAAAGGTTCCTGTTTCACACTTCTAGCATAGGTTGGAAAGTTCACTGTATTTGCGAAATCAATGGTAACTTAGAAGGGACAATGCAGGTATTGAAGAACAGCTGTTAGAGTATACCCCACACACCCTATATGTCACGGCTTCTAATGACATACACAACCACACCTCACTGCTATGTACAATAATTCACCAAAGTCTACTTTGTAGCAAATTACAATAATGACAAAGCTTGTTAATACACCACTTTAAAGTATTATTTGAGATGATGGTGACTGTCTGAGAATAGTTACTGAAGCAGTTGAGCTCATATCCCTTTTTCCATGCTTAAAATGCTCTAAGAAAACTGGCCTCTAGATGATACAATTTGTCTATCCTTAACCGAAGGATTATTGTTCTGTAAATTAAAATAAACTACTCTGAATAGTTGAATGGGAAGAAAAAATGCTGAGTTATGAGCATTAAATACATTATGGTGTACTTTAGAATACAGACTGGAAATTCATGAAAAATCTGTCTTGTAAATTAAAGGATGAATAAAAATGACAGTTCTAATCAAATTCAGAATTATTAAAAACATAAATATAAACTAATGGAAACCTAAGGTCAGCATTATTTTACTTATCTATGATGATGATTTTCAATTTATTCACTTTCTAGCTCCCCCCCTTCTCTTTCTCCCCTATCCTTCTCACCTAGTGCACTGATAGGGGAAGTCCTCCTCCCCTCTCCTACTGTCTATCATAGCCTATCAGTTCCCATCAGGAATGCCTAGATCCTCTTCTGCTGTGAGCTTCCTAGGAAGAAGTGATCAAAGAGCAGACAATCTAGTTCATGTTAGAGACTGTCTCCTCTCTTACTAGGAAACCCACATGGAGACTGAGCTGTCTATGAGCTACAACTGTGCAGGGCATCTAGTTCCTTTCTATGCATGGTCTTTGGCTGATGCATCAGTCTCTGCAGTCCCCTGGCCAAACACACTAAAATCTACAGACGTAAAGAAGCTAAACAACAAGGAGGACCTTAGGGAAGATGCTTCATTCTCACTAAAAAGGGCAAACAGAATAGACACAGGAAGCAGTAGAAGAGAGAGAACAGGACAGGAGCCTACCACAGATGTCTCCAAAAGATTCCATCCAGCAGGGGATCAAAGCAGATGCAGAGACTCACAGTCAAACTTTGGGCAGTGTGCAGGGAGTCTTATGAACAAAGGTGGATATAGAAGGACCTGGAGGAGACCAGAGCACCACAAGGAGACAAACAAGGTCAGCATTTCTTTCTTTCTTTCTTTCTTTCTTTCTTTCTTTCTTTCTTTCTTTCTTTCTTTCTTTCTTTCTCTCTCTCTCTCTCTCTCTTCTTTCTTTCTTTTCCTTTCTCTTTCTCTCTTTCGATTTTTTTAAAAAATATATTATTATTTATTACAATTTATTCAATTTGCATCCTGGCTGAAGCCCCCTCCCTCATCTCCTCTCAATCCCTCCCCTTCTCTCCCCCATACCCCTCCCCTAGTTCACTGATGGTTGAGGTCTTTCTCCCCTATTATCTGACCTTAGTCTATCAGGTATCCTCAGAACTGGCTGCATCCTCTTTCTCTGTTGCCTAGTAAGGCCACCTCTCCAGAGGGAGGTGATCAGAGAGCAGGCAACCTAGTTCATGCCAGAGAGTGCCCCTGCTCCCCTTACTAGGGATTCCACTTGAAGACTAGAGATGGCTGTTGTGAAATCTTTCCAAGGCAAATTCCTGAGTTTTCCTGCTTGTTATGTAGTTTTCAATTCCATACTTTTGTTTTCAAAGTTCCAGACCAATTTCAGGACTTAAGAAGTAAATGAGCCTTTCTGGTGTCACTTAAACATTAAGAAAGATACCTTTAATATAATGAGTAATGTATACACAAAAAGTTCAAAAATGGTATGAAAGAATTAAATAACAAAATCTCTCATAAAATGCTGAAATATTAATCAGTGGCAAAAGACACTAAATGTTCTTTGCTTAATCTTCCAGAAATTATAAAAACAAAATTATACATAAAAACTTCTGTAAGTACAATGAAGATAATCACAATACATGTGAATTACATACAATTTAAATGCATACATATATGCATGCAAACATATATACATACAAACATATATGTATCCATTACACTGTATACACATCTGAATCTGAACACATAACACATCTGAAAATAAATCAACATTTTTTTTCATTCTGTTTAATGTGTGATCATTTGTGAATGTTTTATCTATTAACAAAATAAATTCAAACTAATTTATTTAATCAAAATTTGATTAAGATTTAATTATGATGCTGTGGCCAAGATCTGGTGTATTTTCCCTTGTATAAAATTTCTCTCATTTAAAGTAACAGTACTCCTTACTCCTAGCCAGACTTCATTTCCCAGTTGTGTGATTGTAAGAGGCCTAAAGCTCTGACTACTGCAACAGTAAGAGAATTAATGCTTCATGATTTGTGGGCCATTTCCTTCGTGGGGGAGTATTTTAATGGTGAGGAGGCTTTAGAGCAAGGTGGCCATTCGTGTGGACAGCCTTGTGTGCGTACCTCTGAAGAACAAAACAGAAATATCTTGATCTGGAAGTGCCAAAACAAGGTATGATTTCTAGACAGCTGATCTGAACCTTATTAGGAAGAAAAACAAATCTACGTATGTTTTCAGTTCATTGTATTAAGTTATCACTAATTTTAATTTCCTATTATTATTCAAAGAGGAAACAAAATAAAATATATTATCTCTATATCATTTGTCTATCCTCTATCTATCTACCTGTCTATCATCTATGCCTCTATTAGTTTAAATGCTTAGAAAGGAAAAAAGAAAAAAAAATACAAAGTTTGTGCATTTTAGCTTTTTTACAACATAGAATCATTGCCGCCTTCCACCCCCAAGAGATAGTCTAAATGATGATGGGAGTCATTAAAAAGTGTTATGGCTGAATGGCCTTATTGAAAATCCTCTCAGGCTACTTTGTTTTTTCCTGCCTTTATGGTGGGTATTAAAACCCAAGGCTAACCGTTTGCAGCGACCAGCCTCAACACAGGGCACGAGAGCAAGGTCCGTGAACAACTGGGAAGAAGCATTGGGCTTTAACTTCAGCTTTTCAAAAAACTCCCAAAGCACTGCTTCATTTCTTCTAAAATGCTACATGCCTTTCTAAGAACTATCTACTTAATGTAAAAATCAACCTTAATTTTGAGTTAGTTTGTAGAGATATAGTATAAAAGATGTTAATGATTGTAAAAACTGTCTAAGAAAGTAATGAACATATGATCTATTCCAAGTCTTATAGGGTAGTGAGGTATTTTGAAATGTATTAAATTATCCAAATGACATCTCAGGATGAGAAATTGCAAGACTAGGACATCTCAAAGAATATGTCCATTTGAATGAATGGCTTCCATGGTAACACTCCTGTTTTTTTTCTTATATAATTACTCAGTGTTTCCAAATTAGCATTTCATAATATGTGAATACATTTCTATTTGCATTATAGTTAGGAAAAGATCAGTCCAGCACCTTTTGTGATTCAAGTAGATTTAAGCCAAATATAATTAACTCTAACTTCATTACAAATAAGGTCATGTTGACTTACTCTAACAGATTTCAATTAGGTGGGATAAGTGCCAGCTGGAAACTATTCACCTAAGGATTAAGGCACATTGTTTTCAAGACATCTCATCATGTTTCAAACAAGTCCAAATCATAGTTTTAATATTTTACTCTGATAGGTGTACTTTGAATCATGTATATTTTCCATAGTGTCTAATTGTCAAGATTTGGTGACCATAATAGAAGTTCAATAATGCCTTTGCTGACAGTGTTCATGGTAAAAACTGATCATTTTAGAATCCTCTTAATGCAGAATAGTTTGAATTATATTGGCTTAATATTTGCAGAAACTTTTGATGGCTTATTTTTTGTTGTGTTTTCTTTTTAATTTATTTTTCATTTATTACAATTTATTCACTTTGGATCCCAGCTGTAGCCCCCTCCTTCTTCCCCTCCCAATCCTGTTTATTTTGGGGGGAGATTATCTCTTACTAAGATCTTCAGGAAGAGCATCCCATCAAGCCCTTGGGGCTTCTGCTGTCTCAGTATTGTTAGTTCTGTGCTTGCAGATCTGTGCTGATGTGCCTGGTTTTTCATGACAATAGTCAATATCCAAAAGCAGGTGCTCATTAGAGACTGGTCTGGCCCCTATTACTTTTTTTTTTTAACTTTTCACTGAACTATTTTCAAAATTTGAAAGAACGGGTTGGTTTACAAACCGCTTTAATATTGAAATTTACATGATTACTTTAAAAAGAAAATACACTACGATTAAGCATGAAATATTTAGTAAATACCCAAGTCTACAGTTAAAGGAGATACTTTTTTTCAGGGAGTCAAATGCTCATTTCATAGCTGAAGTAATGCATGACACTTCTAAGAAGTTATTTAACTCAAATAATCAGAGAATTGATTGCATGTTATATTTGTATTGAAGAAGAGTGTGAAGGAATGATATATTAGAACAACCAGGGATGCTGAGAGAAATTTATGAGATGGGTTGACCTTCTACAGGAAAGTAAAAATATCTGGAATCTTGATTTTTTTACGTGGCATAAATTATTTCTCAGATAGTACCAAATTTATTTGTTTTTCTATGACGAGCCATTTGAATTTTTAACATTTCTTACAATTAGTATCATACTATGCAATGACATTGCATATTGAATGGAATTAAAGGCCTGAAATTCTTTATAAGCTGAAAACACTGAGGACATTATAAGAAATGTCTGGCATTCTGTTGAAAACCAGTCAGTAAACTTGGTTTCATTGAAAAAAAAAATTTTTTTTAAATAATTTCCCCTAAAATAAGCCTAATTTAAGATTTTACAAGAGCAGAAACATTATTGAGTCTCACTATTGATACTGTATAGTTTTAAAGTTAATAATTTTATGTTATTTTGAGTATTTGCTTGCATATATATGTACATATATGCACAACATGTGTGCTTAGTGTCCAAGTGGACAGAAGAAGGCATTTTAGATATTAGACGCCCTGGAACTGGAGTTACTGATGCTTGTGGTTGCCATGTGGGTGCTGGAAAATGAACGCTGGTCTTCTGGAAAAGCAAGCAGTGGTCTGCTTAATCCAGCCACACCACTCCTGTGCATAAAAAAAAAAAAAAAAAAAAAAAAAAAAGAAGTCTGCCTATAATAGGGACACCAGCTAGGGAACTATTGATGACAATCAACTTATGGAATCCTCCCAGGTGCTCATTAGCAAACAAACAGATTTTAAAATGTGACAAAAAAGGAAAATGGCATGTCATTTTCAAGAAATGTATGGAACAGGAAGTCATCCAGTGTTAAACAAAGCAAGCCAGACTCAGCAAGACAAGTGTCTCTTTTTACCCGTACATGGAAACTAGGCTGAAAGAAGACAGAGAAGTATTAGGGGCCTGCTAGCAAAGAGGAAGGAGACGGGGTAGGGCAGAGGTGAAGGTAAAAAGGTAGTAGGCAGATTGATGTGGTCAAGGTATGTTGTAAGCATTGTGGTGGTGCTCTAGTGAAACACTCTTCCTGCAGAATAGATGTGTGCTATTAAAATAAGCTACCACATGACTCATGTTAGAGATACATGTAAGCAGAAACAAACTACAGCTCAGAGAAGAGGTGCGAGACATTTTAAAGGGCCTTTAAGAACCAACTGGCTAGATTTGTGTGATATTGTTTATGTGATTTCCACTCTTGGGTAGTGAGACCTATTGAAATGCTGCCAAGAAGGAACTTTACCCCTAATGGAGCACCTCACAGAAGAAGCTGTAACCTTTTCTTCTGCTTGAGGTCATTGCTCAGTAAATGTTATTTGTAGGTTAATATATACTCATCCATGCTCTTTTGGAGTAGCTTTTTGTTCAACACTTTAAACGTTTTTATCTGGAATATTTTACTAATGTATTCTGAGAAAACTGGGCATTATGGTACATATAATTTCTTTTTTTTTTTGTACGTGCTTAAAACTTTAAAAAAATTATTTATTCGTTACAATTTATTCCCCTTGTGTCCCCGCTTAAGCCCCCTCCCTCATCTTCCCCTAGTCCCAGCCTCACTGCTTCTTCTCCCCAATGCCCTTTCCCTAGTCCCCTGAGAGGGAGGTCCTCCTCCTTTCTCTCTGACCCTATCCTATCAGGTCTCATCAGGGCTGGCTGCATTGTCTTCCTCTGTGGCCTGGCAAGGCTGCACCCCTCAGGGGGAGTAATCAAAGAGCCAGCCACTGAGTTCATGTCAGAGACAGCACCTATTCCCCTTACTAAGACACCCACTTGGAGACTGAGCAGCCTATGAGTTTCCTCTCAGCAGGGGGGCCTAGGTCCTCTCCATGCCTGGTCCTTGATTGGAGTATCATTGTCTTCAGGACCCCCTGAGGCAGATATTTTGGCTATTTTGATTTCCTTGTGGAGTTCCTGTCTCCTCCAGGTCTTTCTATCTCCCCCCTTTTC
Organism: Meriones unguiculatus; assembly: GCF_030254825.1. NCBI lineage: Eukaryota > Metazoa > Chordata > Mammalia > Rodentia > Muridae > Meriones > Meriones unguiculatus. The sequence continues at coordinate 50,557,046 of NC_083367.1, forward strand.
TGTAAGTTTTCCTGCACTTTGCCCAAAGTTTGGCTATGAATCTCAGTATCTGCTTCGATGCCCTGGTGAGTATGCGCACACGGGCCTCCTACCATGTGGCTTTAGACCACCCAGCATTCCACCTATAATTTTCATGTTAAAAAACCACACTTAGTACACACAATCTTAGAACAATTGGATGGATGTATATATAGAATACTCTATCTTTCAGATATTTCTACTCCAACTCTACACCTATACACCTAAATGCGCTCATATACACAAATGCAAACACATACACAAACATGAACATACATGCATAAACATACACACAGGTATATATTCTACTTCTAGCTTGAATTTTTCACTCCTGTCATTAAAATGCATTAGTTAAGCATTACCCTTATGCCACAGCCATTAACCTAGTAGGAATTGATATTAAAGTGTATTTTTTTTTTTACATTTTATTCAGTTTTATTTTCAAAGTAAATAAGCTGAAGTGAACAATCAAAATGTGGTTTCCAAAGAGACTAAGGACAAGACCTGATGTTCATTCTTTTTTTTTTTTTTTTTTTTTTTTTCAGAGCTGAGGATCGAACCCAGGGCCTTGCAATTACTAGGCAAGTGCTCTACCACTGAGCTATTTCCCCAACTCCCATGATCATTCTCATGTAACAGAATGAGAATATTTAAAATAACTGAAGCCAAAAGCAACAAGATTTGTTCAGATTTTTACAAGTATTTTTTTTTCTCCTGAGAAGTCTTGGGAGAATGAGGTTTCCAAAATGTGATCATTTTTGTATCTTGAATAATCACCAAAAACGAAAATACACCCCAAACCAAAATATCTCGGATGACTAAGCGCTGTACTGGGTTACATGATGATGAAACCTACTTAATTTGCATGTAATTTTTCATCTAATCAAATGTTGGAATGAATATAATTTTTCTGCACCACTTTGGTCCCTCATGCTGCTGTGGGTGAGTTTGTACTCTGATCTTTCACGCCCGCGTGTTCCACCGGCGGCTGTTTTCATCTTCTGTGCTTCCTCTCACCTCTGTGTCCCGAGGCTCATATCTCTCCAACATGCACCCTCTCAGTTCTCTATTTCTCCTTTCAAAGTCTCACCACTGTCTTTAATGATTTGGACACGGTGGACTTTGCATTTTGGCTCTATGTAAATCTGCTACCTGTCTCTCTCAGTCTCCCTGTCCTACTGTTGATCTAATCCTGTGATGTTATCTGCAGACTTCAGCTCACGCTTGCACAGCCCGTATTTCCCAGATTGCAGCTTCAATTCCAATTCAATGGTCGTGGTAAGAAACACAAAACTGACAGCTCTCTTAGACTGCTCAGAACAGCAAATCTCCTGATTTTTCTCCCATAGCACTCTTGCTTCTTTCCTTCAATCCTCTTTCATCCTCAGGCTACATTGTCCTCCATTCATAGGTTTCATTTTGCAACATGTATTTATTTATTTGTTAAATTTATAGGAAAACAATCTAGTCATAAATTCTAACCCCTAAACTAAAAAATCCAAAATTTCTCGTCTTTTATTCAAACAGTATTAAAGTTATAATATCTATGAGTACATTTACAATCTCACAATCAGAACACAATGATTTTTTTATTAGAGTCCACTCCCACATGTGAGTATATGCAAGTGCTCAGACGAAAGGCTTGTCTACCTATGCAATGCCAACCCTTCCTCATCAGTTCTGCATCAACTCCATACGATATGATCATGCAATTCTAAACCATGTCATTACTTGAGAATATCAGTGGAATTGATCCTGCCTATACTGAGATGGAAAGCATTTATCTTATGTTTCTTTTATCTCATACCTGTGTTGGAGTTCAGAGATTTCTCAATTTCGTCAAAAGATATCTACAGCTTTAGAAATTCACAGAAACAAAACAACTCACTGTACTGTGAGTCAAACCACTAAGAAAAGTAGGTAGTTTTTCATTACTTTTCATACTGCAGCTAAAAGCAGTTATCACAATTCTAGATGAGAAGCTATTAGTAATTGATTGTGGCTGTGAGTGGGGGAGTTAGTTTTCTTTAAGTGTGTGGCCCATGGTTGGGGGACAATGCTTCAGGAGAAGGCTACACAGGCAGCACAAGCTGAACTTAATAAGTTCAAAACAACAACAAAAAAGAGGAAGCAACATTGGGTGGGTCAGGAAGAGAGTATTATCTGTGAGACGTTTGGGGAAGGGAATGAATATGATCAAAACACATTGTACAAAGTTCTCAAAGAAGTAAAAAAAAAGAAGATGAAAGATTAGAAAAAAAAACATATCAATATATGTGCAAGGTAAGTCTGAGGAGCATCAACCCACACAAAAATATGAAAAATTGAAGGAAACAATCCTCAATTATTGGAAAGCTTCATTATTTCAAATATTCCATCTAGTGGTCACATTAGTCAACAGAGATGATGCTGTGTTTAGCGATTGCACAAACTCTTCCCCTTAGAAAGTATTATAGCAACAGAGAAGGTCACAGCTGAAAAACACCTTCAATAATTTTTGGACACCTCACATCCCATGAGTTGAAGTGAGTTGAAGTCCACATTTCTCAAAATTTTAAGAAAAGTTGCACAGTTATTTGTTGCCAAAGGCAGGATTTCACCCAAAATGTCTGATTTACATGTTCATTATTCTCCTACGTTCATCTCCAATAGTTCTTTCTTTTCCTGTTAGGAAATAATTTTTCCTTTCCTTAGGAAATGCATTTTTTTATTATAAAAGATTTCTCTGTCACATTTCTTTCCAGATAGGATGTAGAACAGCAGCCTTTCTTCTTGTATAGCGCCACTACTATCATGCTTAGGCACAATTACATGGCACACTCTTCATGTTGTATAATTTATTGTCTCTGGGTCTATCATATCATGGCCTTAAAGAAATGAGGACATTTATCCTACTGCTTTCATTTCTCAGAAGAGAGTTGTTGCAAGACCCTTTGATAGAGATGGTAAATTTCCCTGCATTGCATATGCAAAGACAAACTCATGAGAGGTACACTTTAAGTTGAAGCCTAGGCTACTGGTCTCTCCCTCTTGTACTTCTGCTTATAGGCTATATGATTTTCCTAAATCTCCCAGTCCTCTGGCATTAGTACTTTCATTTGAGAAATAACAGCACCAGTCTTCTTGAGTCATGGGGTCAGTATGAAAATACAATGCTAATAAATGAGAAAGTCCTTTTAAAAAGGTTACATCTTGCATTATCTTAAATGTGGTGAGACTGTGGTTATGATTTTAGCTTTTTGTTTGTTTGTGTGCTGAAGCTGGAGCTTTGCACATGCCAGTCAAGTGATCTGTTATTGAACTGATTTCATCTCACTCACGTCTAATGCATAGCAAACCAGTTGAACATCATGAGGTTTGTTTTTATGATGCTGTGTATTATGTAAAATGTTGTGCTAGTGATGTAGAAAGCACAGCTTCAACCTGCTTGTCCAGTGAGACCCCTGAAAATCTATACTTTTTCAGAGCCTAGGAAAATGAGGAAACATGCAAATACTTCTCTGTGCTGCATGAAATGTTAAGAATTCAAACATTATTTTCTAATCACTTGAAAGCATCAATATGATGTAGCCACTGTTACTATACATATTTCCAAGAGGCTAAACACAGGCAGTATGACTTTATAGTCTCTAACAATCTTTCCTGTCTTCTCAGTCCTTCCTGGTCCTGCATTGCAAGAACAAACAGCACATATGTCACAAGTAAGTACCACAGATATTATCAAGAGTGGTATGTAAGCGTCAGGAGTTGCATTTGCCTTTAGATTGTATCGGATATTTATCTGATTATGTTAAGATATAGAATAAAATCAGTCTAGATGCATACCAAATGAAACTGGGTTGCATATATACAAAGGTATTTTGTTCTACTGAAAAGAGTAATGAGCAGATGAGGAAGGGGGCTACAGTAGTAATACCAACTAAATAAACTGTATTTATAAAAAATAAATTAAAAAAATGATGAAATTTGCAGGAAACTAGATGTTACTGGAAATTCTTACATTAAGTAGGTTAACATGAACTCAGAAAGACATATACAGTATGTTTATTCTTATATATGGCTCCTAGTTTCTAACTATGGAGTATGTATGCCCATATGGAGTAAAGACAGGTAACAATCAGGACACTAGAAGTGGGCTCATGTGGATAGAGGAAAAAGATAGGCTTAAGGGAGGAGGTGCGGAGACAGAAGAACAAAAGGAAACAAGGAGGACTTGGGGCAAAGGGGGTACAACATGGATCAGAGGAGCAGGTGACCAGAAGATGAGAGGAAAGAAGGGGAATCAACCAAAATGAAGTATGGATGGTTTGCTGCGTAAGTTAATTTTTAAAGGAATTAAGAATAATTTCATAAATAATATTAGGTATTTTAGGCAAACAAAAACAAAAGAACAGATGAAACATGAATTGCAATGATTTGGAAATAAAAACAAAGAGCAGAGTGAGAAAGCAAACATGAGAATAAATGCTGTTTTTCAACTCCTCTAGTCTCTGGCCACCCTTTATTTTTCATCAATATGTCAATTACTGTCAGCACTTCCAGTGTTTGACTTTTAATTAGGACTTAAATATGGTATAGCATATTGATTACCCAACTCCATTTTGCCATTTATAAATATGAATGAGTTCATCTACATATGAATTAGATCATTTATTTAAAAAAATAGATGCTAGAAACTGAGACCTAAGTCAGGGTAGGCTCCTATGAGGATATTAGGGGGATTCAAGCAAAGACTCCTAGTAGCAGATGCCATAGAGACTAAGAGGCCACCCTGCAACTAGACTAGTCTCCTAGCAGAGGGAAGGGCACATCAAACCACCCACAAAAACTGCTACCCCAAATTTATTCTGCCTACAAGATGTTCAGGGATAAAGATAGAGCAGAGACTGAGGGAATGTCTAACCAATGAATGCCTGGCCCAACCAAAGACCCACCCTAGGGGTTAGTGCCAACAACTGACACTATGAATGTTACTCTGCTAAGCTTGAAGACAGGAGCCTGTCAGAGCTGTCCTCTGAGAGACTTTACCAAGCATCATCTCAAAATAGATGTTGAGACTCTCCAACAAACATCAGGTGATGCTTAGGGAGCCTTGTGGGAAAGTGATAGAAAAGAGAAAATACCCTAGAGATGATAGGAGCAACACAAGAAGACAAAGAAAGCCAACTAACCAGGGCCCAGAGGGGCTTATTGAGACTGAAGCATCAACCAAGGACCATGTATGAACTGGGCCTAGGTCCCCTATAAAGATGTAGCAAATGGGCAGTTTAGGCTTCATGTGGGTCATCCTCTAGTAAGAGAAATGGGGATTGCATCAGGCAAGAACTCACTCGCTAGCTTTTCGATCACTCCCTCTTAGTAAGACTGCCTTACCAGGCCACAGGGGAACAAGACATGCTCAGCCCTGATGCAACTTGAAGAGCTGGGGTAGATGGGAAAGGGAGCTGCTTTTTTCTAAGGAATGAGCAAGGGAGGAGAGGGGAGAGAGGAAGGGTGGGATGGGATGGGAAGAGGGATGGAGCTACAACCTGTGAGTAAAAAATAAAAAAATAAAAAGAATGAAAAAAACATATAAGACAGAAATGAAAGAATCAGAATGGAGACTATAAACCTGTAGGACAAATTTACACTAAATATTATTACATGGAGGTCTCAGGAGACAACTATCCCCCACACAGCCAGAAATGGAAAACTGTCTAATGTCTTTCTGCCATGAGCAGAATTATCTCTTGCCACATTTGAGTTTTGAGTTATTGGTATTTTAGGACTGATAACCACAGGAGGACTTAACATTTCACACAAGGTTTCATTCTAAAGCTGAGGTGTGGTTACGTGGGTGCACATAGAGCTTTGCTCTTACTTTTTGGTGTATTTTGTAAATTTTCTAGGGAGGTAGAAAGTAAATTTTCAGAATGGAAAAAAAAAATCTAAATTGCTACTTGTTTTAAAAGATTGAACCAAACTGAAAAGACACCTACATAAAAAGAAGACTTACAAGTTCACTTTCCATAATTAGAAGTCAATAGAAAGTATAGCAAAATGATTATAGCACAATGAAAGTATATTACCTAAAGTTATGATCTAAAAACATGTGAATACATGGCTCTGATGATTAACTTTCTCAGCTCGGCACATTCTACAATCTGGAATCATGTGGAAAGAATGTCACAACGAGAGGTTATCCATTTTAACTGGTGTGGGAAGAGCCTGCCTATGGTGGATAGCACCATTCGCTCTGCAGGGAGCTCTGGAAAGTATAAACATAGAGAAAGTTAGTTGAGTCCTAAACAAGTAAGCATACATGCATGCATTCATTTTTCTCTGAAATTGACTGTGAGGTGATACGATTAGATGCCCCAAATTCCTTCTGCCTTGACTTTCCTGCAATGGCCACTGTAACCGGTAATTGTGAGCTAAAATACATCCCTTCTTCCCAAAGTTGCCTTTTCTCAGAAATAAAAGTAGGACAATGGCTAATAAGCTAAAAGAGCAAAAAAATATTTTCTGGTATGGAGTAGAGTAGTAATGGAAAGAAGGAAAGGACATAAGTTCTCATTTTAGCCTTATATAAGAGTTAGATATTTTAAACTAAATGTATCTAAAATATGCACATGTATCTAAAATAATGCAAAAATTTCAGTGGGTAGATCCTTGCACATATTGCTTAAATATAACATTCCATATTTTTCAGCTTTTTGTGATTGTATAGCTTCAAATTAAATAACATGTTAGGTATGCTGTACTTCCTGTCTATCTCTGCCTTATGAATAGCTAAGATGCTGTATGGTTGAAGAATGAGACTAATGTTAGAACAAATCTAGGCTAAGGACCAATAGAATGTTTGATTCTGCCATTACTGATGCTACATTGTATCATACTGCATCAAATGGAGCAGAACACTGGATACAGAGGCAAATTCCAGGAAAATGTACTCACTTAGGACATTAAAGCTACCTGTGCCAAAGACTGATTAAAATGACTGTAGAAGCTTTGAGTTAGTGATGGCTTTTGATTGCAGGGACTTGCCACCAGCTGTACCCTGGATGGGAGGACCAGTGGCCAGCTCAGCAGGAGCTCTAACCCTCTGATGAGTCCATTACTATAATCTCAGCATTTCCTTCATTTCTCCACCTCACCAGCTAGAAGTTAGCAGAATGTGGATGTGATATCCAACTGTTAATATACACTACATGAGGCATTTGCTGAAAATTCGTTGGTATCCTAGGGGCTCCATTTTCACACCATGTTTCATGAAAAAGGAATAAAAAATAATTTCTTTGTATTTGAATTTGACAACTGCAGGTCACATTTCAACACTTAATCTTAGTTGAGAAATACCAAATGTTCGAAAACTAAAAAAGAAGCAAGACAATTAAACAGAGGTCAAGACACTCATCTTTAAGTGTTAACTAGCCCTGTAAGGAGTAGAGAAGATAGGTGAGTGGCCACTCGAGGTTTCTGCAAGTGAGAGAACTCACCACATCTTTACTACTTTTCCTGAAATAGAAAAAAAAAAAGTTTGTTATTATAGTCCTCTGGTGGAAATGATATGGAGAAAGTGAGATAGAGAGACAGAGAGACAAAGATAACTATGAAAACATCACTGCTTGAAGAACAAAACAATGTTTTAATATCAGACGCTAAAGAATTCTTCCTCTAAAAGAGCTGATGAATGTCTCCATTGTTTATGTCAACACCAAGTCTTCAAACTGTTCTGCATGTTCATGAGGCAGAGCACCAATTTAAACTTTAATACTTAAATTAAATAATAGGAATAGGCAGCTGACTGCTTGCCTGTTTTGTAAAAGTCTAATTCCTCAGATAGTGATGAAATCTGTCATCTTTCTGCACTGTTAAGCATCATGACAATCTTTCATGGAAATGAATACTTACATACTGAACCATCAAGAAAACAAGCTCGTGTTCAGTCAACTTTGTGAGAACAATCACTTCAAACCCACATTGCATTTGCTCACTATAATTTATATGGCATTTTGATAAATATTTAGCTAGAAATTGCCATAGGAGGAGAGGAGATTGAGAGGAGAGAAGGGAGGGGAAACTGTTGTCCGAATGTAATATATAAGAGAACAAAATTTTGATTATATTAAAAAGAATAAACTTTGCTCTTGTATAATCTTCAAGATATTATTTTTAAATTTAAGAATAACACATTTGCCTAATGACAATGCTATACTATTATAAACATACACAGTATACAATACACAAATTCTGAAAAATTTTAATTTATATTTGTTTTAACTAAAAAAAAAATGGTAGTGTTCTTTATTTATTCAAAACCATAGTATTACCCAAGGAAAAAGTTGTATCACTGTAGAAACTCCTTTCAGACAATATTCTCTTGATATTTTTCAGTATTAATCATTAACATAGCATATCAAGGTTATAGTCTAATTGTCAAAGATATTCCCAAGTTCCCAACTTTCATCCTAACACTAGAATATTTTACACTAAAAATTAATGTCCAAGATAATTTATTTTCATAGATTTGTCATTGTATGTATGGTGCAGTTTAGGTCCCTGTGAATATACCCTGTAAATTCCAGATCAGTAGAAACAATTATTGTTCAATGAACTCTTTTATTAATAAAAGAATGCTTTAGTAAGAAAGCAGAGATAATAGTGAAGCATATATACATGAATCCCCATGGGTTCTTTTCATGAAAAGAATTCCCGAAGATCCTTTAGGTAAGTACTGTCCTCCCGATAGTTAAGCTCCTTAGTGAATTTTTTATATCTTGGGAGGAGGTTGTAATGGTGAGAGGTAAACTATGAGGAACTGGAAATGAGTGTGATTGGGGTACATTCTATGAAATTCCAAAATAATTAATAAAATATTATGTTGGAGGAAAATTTTTGAACTTTTCAGTGTGCTATGTACATCAACACACACGTCCTTGTTTTCTCTCTGTGTCTCTCTCTGTTCCTTTCTCTGTCTCTCTCTCTCTCACACACACACATACACACACACTCACATCACACTACAGATTAAGACCTTCAAGATTCAGCTGTACCACTCTCAGGGATAACTCCAAGGACTGTACATAGTACTACAGAGACACTTGCTCAATTGTTTTCAATGCTGCTTTATCCATAATAGCCTGAAAGTGGGACCATCCCGGATGTCTATCAACTAACAAAATAATAATGCAAATGTGTTACCTTTACACAACGGAATATTATTCAGCTTTTAAAAACTGAGTCATGAAATTTGATTGTAAATTAATGACAGTCCTACAGAAACAATCATCCTGAGTGAGGTAACTGAGTAAGGTTACTCATCATGGCAGAAAGCATATTGGCATACAGATATGGTGCTGGAGAGGGAGCCAAGAGTTATATATCTAAATTGGCAGAGAGGTAGAGAATGACACTGGGCCTGGCTTGAGCATCTGAAGCCTCAAAGTCTACACCCTATGACATACTTCCTGCAACAAGGTCATCTCCTATCAGTGACACTTACTATGGGCCTACAGGAAGCAGTTTTATTCAAACCATCACAGAAATCTAAATGAAGTCACCAATTAATGTTGAAAATAATTCTCAGCTAGACATTTATTTTAATTTTAATTTTTGCCACCAGGAGAAACTTCCAATGCCATGAACATTCTATATCTTGTTGAAATGTTGACAAAATAGTACCCTATGAAAAAGCCCAAACTTCAGGCTTTGCCAAATCTATTGGATGTTTTCCACAACCTGATGATGAGGCCCTACAGCTGTAGACAGCCCTTACATATGCCATCGAGCACAGAAAAGTAGAGCTTGTGCTTAACTAGAAGCTTCACCGCTTCTGGCTAGTATTATTCAATATGCTACCAAAAGAGAAAGCCAATTATCAATGCGACTATGTACTCTGAAACCTACATTTGTGACTTTCCTGTAAGATATACTGGGACAATAGTGGCAAACATTTTGTGGAACTAACCAACCACTATGTGATGGTTTTTAGTGTCCATTCCATGTGACACAGCCCATGCCTGACACTGCTCAGGTGGACAGGAGTCTGAGGCTGGTAAGGCTATGGGCCCAGGAGCTAAAGGAACAAAGAAATATAATGACTTATAGTGACCTTCTGCCATACCTATAGATCCATGCCTTACTCAGCTATCGTCAGGACAGCTTCTTATACAAAGCTTCTTATTTAAGCCTCTTATATAGCATACAGAAACTAACAAAGAGACTCACAACTGGACAATGTGTAAAAAGTAAGAGACTTAGAAGCATTCAGTCCTAAATGGCACAGCCTCATCAAACCCTTTCGCCTTGGGACTTAGATATCTATGTGGAAGAGAAGGAGGAAAGATTGGAAGAGCCAGATTTGATACATCACTTCAAAGAAACAGTGTCTTCCATATAAAACAGTACTGATACAAATATGAATGTTAAGAGACCATAGCAGTACACACAACTTGCACAGGCTCAAGCCAGACATGTTCTCAGTACTTAGAATGAAAAGTAGGCATGAGCTACTATCCCTAACGTTGTAGATAAACTATCTACAATTAATACTCATTGGCTTTCTTCAATGAAGTTACACTGTTGATCTTTAAAACACTCCTGGAAAGGCTCCAAACTCAGGAGTAGTTGGCTAACACAATATAATCTCGATGTTTTGGTAGACTTGCCTGGTTTTGTTTTGTTTGGGCTTTTCTTTTTTCTTCTTCTTTTCTCCTCCTCCTCTTTGTCTTCTTCTTCTGATTCTTTTTCTTCAGTCTTCTTTCTTTCTTTCTTTCTTTCTTTCTTTCTTTCTTTCTTTCTTTCTTTCTTTCTTTCTTCTTCTTCTTCTTCTTCTTCTTCTTCTTCTTCTTCTTCTTCTTCTTCTTCTTCTTCTTCTTCTCTGCTGCTGCTGCTGCTGCTGCTTCTGCTGTTTCTTGGTCTTCTTGGTCCTTTGCTTGTATATTTTGGTTATCAAAGTGGATTCTGAGGATCATAGCCAACTTCGGTCAGAGTGCAGGGAATCTTATGAAAAAAGGGGGAAATAGAAAGATAGAAAGACATTTTTGTGTTTATTTGGGGTTTCTGTGTGTACATGTTGTGTATTTGTTTTGAGAAAGAGAGAGAGCAAGAGCAAGGTTAGGCATGGAATTAGGTAGATGGAGATATGGGAAGGATCTGGGAGGAGTTGGAAAAGGGAAGCAGCATGATAATATATGGTATAAATTTTTTCAATTAAAATTAAAAAGGCAGATATATTCATGGTTTGAGGATATAAATTATTTGCATAGGTCACTATGCAGATACTCCTTGGCAAAGGAAAACTAGTTTTCCTCAATGAAGTTTCACTGGTGATCTTTTTTTTTTTAAAGATTTATTTATTTTATGTATAGAAACACTGTTTTCACGCACAGCAGAAGAGGGAATCAGATTTCACTACAGATGGTTAAAAGACATCTTGTGTGTGCTCGGAATTGAACTGAGGTCCTCGGGAAGAACAGCCAGTGCTCTCAACCTCTGAGACATCTCTCCAGCCCCTCACTGGTGATCTTAATATGATTTCAGGACAGGCTTCAAACTCAGGAGTAGTTGGCTAACACCAAATAATAATTTAAAAAATGAAATAAAGGGGTCAGACAAATTAAAAGAGTGTATTGTGAAATAGCTTATTAGCACTTACTTTTTGAGCATGGTGTGTAAGTTGGAAAACCCTTGGTGGTGGATAATTCTTCAGTAACACACCAGTGCCATTTAATAGAAATTGGAGTCACTTAGAGAACTAAATGCATATATAAACACTTTTTCCTGAGTACAACATTTGGTGTGTTTGAGGGATTTGTGACATTTTTTTCAAGGCACTTTACAGGAGCTGTCCAGATAATATTCACATAAAGAACTTATGTTTTAATATGTGCATGGTATTTAATTTTATCTATATCTTGTGGATATTTGCTTTGTAGGAGTAGGGGTTAGAGTAAATTCTTTGTTGTAAATGCCTGAATTGTGAGTGTGGGCTTGAGTATAAGAATGTGAGCAGGGTACATAATTTGACCTTCCTGATTCTCCTTCAGGAAATAAACAGAAAGTGAAAATTCAACTCACTTCTGGAAGGGCTTCAGAGTTTCCTGTGAAAACTCAAGCAAAACGTGGTAGAGTTGGTTATGTTTAATCCCGAGACTCTGGTCACATCTTCGTCTTTTGCCCATGTCCTGAAGGATGAGTGGAGCTCACATTTGAAGGAAATGATCACCTTGAAAAATTACATAATATCTATTTTGCTTGCAACATCAGATGTCAGGAGAGTCTCACTAAGTGGAAGTGATTAATAAACCCAACCCTAACATGAATAACATGTAGGTAAGCTTTCAATGTTGCACCGCTAATTAGTATCAAAACAATATTTTTCTTGCTGTTCGGGCTCATTTCCTACCAAATCCTTGCATTTTATTTGCAATGTGTACATGATAAAATTCAAATATACAATTGAATTTGCTGGGCCTTGAATCTTAATAAATTTAATTTTGAAAACATAATGATTTTTGATGTCGAGTGCAACAAAAACACAGTATTCTAAATGCTAAATTCTACTGACATGTGCTGACTGCAGTTGGAAGAGGCATTTGATCCCCATCCTTCCAGAATCACAAAACTACTGGAACAAAATAGGAATAGATAATTAGATCATGGCCTCCAGAAAGTTAATTTATTGGAGCTCATACCATGAATATCTGTCTTTAAGTATTAACAACCAGGGGATTCTCAACAGTAACTCAGTATCAGTCCATTCGCAGATGTCTGGTCATTATTTCTTATTTCTATTCCATTTTAAAGCAATTCATGCTATCATAAGTCATTTTTACCACTTTTATAATATGTAAAACCATATATCATGGTGTCTAGTTGCCCTTTTAAAGTAAAAGTAAAGTCCTAAAATGTAATTCAATAGAAAAAGATGAATATTAGCACACTCTAGAACAATTGAATATTCATATGGAAAATAATAAAGTTCCATCAGATCTTTTGTACCATATGTCAAGAGTAATTCAGAATGGATCACTGACCTGTGTCTAATAAAATTGTAATATTTTTGGATGAATAGAAAAAAAAATCTTTATGTGTGTGGGGTCCCTGCAAGCATCACACCTAGCAGCAAAACGATCTGCAGAAAGGCAAAAATGAAGCTTCTTTATCTCGACTTGGTTAAGCATCAGTGGTTTGAACTTCTGGTGCCTAACACAAGATGGCTTATTTTAGCCATATTTAAGCACAGCACAATTTTGGACAAACATTTTTTTTTCTGACGAAAATGAACTCAGTCCTGCGTGTACACGAAAGAAAGTTTAAGACATATTTACATTGAAAGTCTTTACAAAGTACATATAATTCCTTTGTAAAGATGGGTTCCAGTGACTTAGAAACAATGTGCAAGATAAGAGTCTTGGTAGGATGATTGAGGTAAACACAGTGGCCTGTGGTAGTCAGGATTGTCTTGGCCCTAAAACAACACGGAAGTTACTTAGGTTGTTAAGTTAACATGGAAGTTAAGTTAGGTTGTTGCAAAGGTGACATCTCTCCTAAGGATGGGTTTTAGGGACTGAGGAGAAAAGGGGGAGGGAGTCTGCAATAAACTAACAATATTCTGGGGGAATCAGGTGAAGCCTGGCCTTACAGATAACTAAATATCATCAGGTAATAAACTACATCCTTTCCTAGAGTTCCAGGTGGATGACAAGTAAACATCTCCTTCCTTTAGATAAGCCATAATGTTTAACTTTTCCTCGTTTCCTGGTTTTTCTGGTTTGTGTGCTTATCTGGGCACACGGGACCTCTTATCCTCTACTTTTATGTTCTTGGTCTAGGAAAGAATTTCCTAGCAATTCTGCAACCTGATGCAAAAAAGAAAATCCTGAAATGTCATTCAACAAAATTAACCACCTCTTTTGCACTGGCTGGTTTTGTGTCAACTAGACAAAAGCTAAAGTCATCAGAGAAGGAGTAATCAGTTGAGGAGATGCCTTGATGAGATCAAACTCTATGGCATTTTCTTAGTTAGTGAACAATGGAAGAGGGCTTAACCAGTGTGGGTGATGCTATCCATGAAGCTGCTGGTCTTGGGTTCTAGAAGAAACCAGGCTGGGAGAGTCGGGATAAACAGGCCAATACACAGGATTTATTTAATCAACCTAAAGCACAATGCTGGGCAATAGTTACTCCATCCTAAACCTCCAACTCCATAGTGTCCTATCATTCAGATTTCGCCCATTATACTTGCTTTTAGTCATATCTTAGGTCCGGTACATCTCTCCTCGTGGTTCAAAGTACTCTCCTGCTGATCCCTGCTCTCCTACTCCTCCCACTTGCTTCCTTTTCCTCCCCTCCAGACCTGGATGTCCTACCCTATTTTCACCATTGCACAGCACTGGCTGGTACTTCAATTGACAATTACAGAGAACAAATGGTGGCGTGTTTACACAAACTTGAGACAGGTGATGCTTGAAACCAGATAGTGGGGTAGAGAAATCAGCATTTGAATAAACAAGGACAAATTGTATACATTCCATAAGAACTTTATACCAAAATAGGCCCTACCTTCAACCTTGGTACTGAAGATAACCAACCAAACAAACAAACACATAAATGACTGGAAACCTAAGCCAGTAAGTATAGGGCTAGGCCAGTACGGTCATCCCAGTAGCTTTTCTAAATGCACCATTGTCAAAGATATTGACATAATTATGAACTGCTCCTATTCAAGGCATGATTAAGAAAATGAGGCAGAAGGCTACATTTGCAAGTCTGAAAAAAAGAAATGTATACAAAGCACAGAGTGAAAAACCTAATTAATACAGTCAAAGGAGAATTCAAAGAAAGAATATGCAGATGGTAAATTAACACATGTACATCTTTTAAACACTTAGTTTTTGAAAAAAATAAACTCCATTATAATATTCATGTTAGAATGTTTTTAATAATTAATTTTGTAATAAAATGATTGGCCATGTTATTGTTGGTTTAAACCAACTGGAATTCTCGTATACTTATGCTTATAACAAAAATATAGTGACCTCAGATAGTAGACAATTACTTTAAGAAAAGTAAAATGACTCTTACATATTGAATCATCTAGTCTACCACTCCACATATGAAAAATGAAGGGACAAAAAAAAAAACTTTCACAGCAACTTTAAAGCCAGCTTTATTTAGACAAAACTGTAAACAAGCCAGATGAACCCAGATGTCCTAATTTTTTTTCATTCTTTATTAATTACACTTTATTCACTTTGTATCCCCCCTGTGGTTCCCTCCCTCCTCCCATCCCAATTCCTCCCTTCCTCCACCTTCTGCATGCATGCCCCTCCCCAAGTCCAATGATAGGGGAGATCTTCTTTTCTTCTGATCCTAGTCAATTAGGTCTCATCAGGAGTGGCTGCACTGTCTTCTTCTGTGGCCTGGTAATGCTGCTTCCCCTTCAGGCAGAGGTAATTAAAGAGCAGGCCAATCAGTTCATGTCAGAGACAGTCCCTGTTCTTATTACAATGGAACCTACTTGGATACTGAACTGCTATGGGCTACAACTGTGCAGGTTATCTCCATGCATAGTCCTTGGTTGGAGTATCAGTCTCAGGAAAGACCTCTGTGCTCAGATTTTTGGGTTCTGTTGCTCTCCTTGTGGAGTTCCTGTGTTCTCCAGATCTTACTGTTTTCCACTTTCCTAAGATTCCTTGCACTCTACCCAAAGGTTGCCATTAAGTCTCAGCATCTGCATTGATAGTCTGCAGGACAGAGCCTTTCAGAGGTCCTCTGTGTCAGGCTACTGACTTGTTGCCTCTTTTCTGTTCATCCTCTTTGCCTTTCTGGATAGGAATTGAACATTATAGCAAGAGTCCTCCCTCTTGATTAGTTTCTTTAGGTGTACAGATTTTAGTAAGTTTATCCTATATTATAAGTCTATATGAGTGAGTATATACTGTGTGCATGTTTCTGCTTCTGGGATAGCTCACTCAGGATGATCTTTTCCAGATTCCACCATTTACCTGCAAATTTCATGATTTCCTTGTTTTTTATTGCTGAGTAACATTCCATTGTGTAGCTATAAAACAATTTGTGCATCCATTCCTCCACTGAGGGGCATCTGGGCTGTTTCTACCTTCTGGCTATTACAAATAAGACTGCTACAAACATATTTGAGAAAATGTCCTTATTTTCTACTTGAGCCTCTTTTGGGTGTATGCCTAGGAGTAGTATAGCTGGATCTTGAAGAAGTGCTATTCCTTGTTTCTAAGAAAGCACCAGATTGCTTTCCAGAGTGGTTGTACAAGTTTACATTCCCACCAGCAGTGGAAGAGAGATCCCCTTTCTCCACAACCTCTCCAGCATGTGTTGTCTCTCGAGTTTTTTATCTTAGCCATTCTGATGGGTGTAAGGTGAAATCTTAGGGTTGTTTTGATTTGCATTTCCCTGATGGCTAATGAGGTTGAGCATTTCTTTAAGTGTTTCTCTGCCATTCGATATTCCTCTATTGAGAATTCTCTGTTTAGCTCCATACCCCATTTTTTTTAATTGGATTGCTTGATTTTTTTGTTGTTTAACTTCTTGAGTTCTTTATATATACTGGATATTAGTCCTCTGTCAGATATAGGGTTATTGAAGATCCTTTCCCAATCTGTAGACTGTCGTTTTGTTCTGATGACAGTGTCCTTTGCTTTACAGAAGCTTTTCAGTTTCATGAGGTCCCATTTATTGATTGTTGCTCTTAGAGCCTGTGCTGTTGGTGTTCTGTTCAGGAAGTTTTCTCCTGTGCCAATGAGTTCAGGTTCTTCCCCACTTTTTCTTCTAAGCGGTTTAGTGTGTCTGGTTTTATGTTGAGGTCTTTGATCCACTTGGACTTTAGTTTTTTGCAGGGTGGTAAATATGGATCTATTTGCATTTTTCTACATGTAGACATCCAGTTAGACCAGCACCATTTGTTGAAGATGCTGTCTTTTTTCCATTGAATGGTTTTGGCATCTTTGTCAAAAATCAGGTGTCCATAAGTGTGTGGATTTATGTCAAGGTCTTCTATCGATCCACCAGTCTATTTCTATGCAGTTTCTTTACCATGCATTTTTTAGTATTGTTGCTCTATAGTACAGCTTGAGATCAGGGATGGTGATACCTCCTGAAGATCTTTTACTGTAGAGAATCATTTTAGCAATTCTGGGTTTCTTGTTCCATATGAAGGTGAGAATTTTTATTTCAAGGTCTGTAAAGAATTGTGTTGGTAATTAGATTGGAATTGGATTTAATCTGTAGATTGCTTTTGGTAAGATGGCCATTTTTACTATATTAATCCTGCCAAGCCATGAGTATCGGAGATCTTTCCATCTTCTGATATCTTCTAATTCTTTCTCCAGAGACTGAAAATTTTTTTCATACAATGCCCTAATTTTTATGCTGTTGTTATGATAAGCCTCACTGATCAAAATCAACTTGGGCACACAATGGTTTACTTGGCTTATACTTTCAGCTCCCAGCCCCTCATGGTGGTTGTTGCAGGAACATTAAACAAGAATCTGAGGGCAGGAACAGTGTAGGAAGCTTGTTTGTTGGCTCACTCACTGATGAGTTCTCTCCTGGCCCCCACTCACCTTTCTTGGATGATGCCAACCATAGTGGACTGAGTTCTTCTACATATATCACCATTCAATAAATTATTCACAGACATAGACACAGGACCATCTGATCAACTCAACTCTTTACTTAGGGTTCCCTTTTCTCTGGTGATTTCAGGTAGTGTCAAGTTGACAATATAAAACTAGCCAGGAAACCAGGTTAATAAACAAGCCAACTATGGTATATGTATACAATTGAGTGTTATTCAGTAATCAAAGAAATTATTAATTCACACAAGAGTTTGGAGCAATCAATAGTGGAGAAATTATACACATTTATAAAAATAAAGACTGATAAATACTAGGAAAAAAGCAAATAATTAGCAGGATGAAAATAACTATGTTTATGTCATGAAAAATTTTATAGCACACACACACTGTATATGATGTATTTGCTCTTTGTATTATTTGTGATAATTGTTTCAATGTAAGCATTTGTCAAAATTTATGAAATTGTACTTTGTAAGAAGTTCTGTTTATTCTGTTAGCTACACCCTGATAATGATGTTTAGAAAATCATGTATCTGGTATCCTAGCAGCTAAGCCCTTTCTGTGGCCCTCTGCCTTGGCTTATCTTTCATATCTTAGCTTATTTCTACTGTAGTTTAAAAAAGTAATGGTTGGATAAAGAAGGAGCATCTTGCCATAGATAGTAGTGGAAATTGTTAACCTACCACAGTTCTTATTCCCCAAAGCCATAGTCTGCTAGGCTTAAATGTACTGCCTGGACCGCAGCACTCACACCTGTCCCTCTTCCCATAAAATGCGTGTCTTTGTTGCCTTTAGCTCAGCAAATCGTAGTACTTGGCTGAGTCTGTTGTAAGAGCACCTTTCTCAGTTCTTTTTTGAACTCATTTTGCATCCTATACCAACTAGTTATACCATTTCCAACTCTGTCTAGAATCCTTTCTGCAAATATTCACTCATACGTTACATCTTCTGGAGCTCAGTGTTGTAGGCTTGGTCATAGAGACAACTTTTCATATATTCTTTCCTTTGCTTGAAAAACATTATGTCATGGTTGCCAAAAAAGATATATAATACAAATAGGGCATAATTTATCTTTTGTAATTCTACAGCCCAATTCCTTTCGTTCATATTTTATTTGCTAAAGATGAAAGGGATGGACAGTGCTCTATCGAAGAATGACTGAAAGTAAAACTGCTTGTGCTAGAAGTTGTCTTTAAAAAGTGGCTGTTCACAGATATCGACTTCTATCTAAGGTCATCAGCCACATACTCTGCATGTACCTTGAATCATTTAAAATTAGAAAATACATTAACTGTTTAAAAATAATATTAAGCATCTAGTTTAACACAGTGTTACATTACATAAGGAGACATACTACAGTGTGGTAAATTCTGGGGTCATGTTCAAAGAAAGCTCAAATAGTTTTCAAATACCATAGAGTCCAAATAAATCACAGTGAGAAAGCATTCATGTTTGAAATTGAATGATTACATAATTGAGAAATCAAGAGTGTAGGAATGCATTTTTAAAAGGATATAGAAAGTGTGTTTTGAAAAATGTTTTTAGGAGGAAAGACAAAAGAAGAAAAATAAACTAGCCTAGAATGCCAAGAGAAAAAGAACAAAGTAAACTATACAAAGTGAAATAAGAAATCATGGCTTCCACCAGCAATGGGGGTTCCCCTTTTTCCACATCTTCTCCAGCATGTGTTGTCACTTGAGTTTTTGATCTTAGCTGTTCTGATGGGTGTAAGGCGAAATTTCAGGGTCGTTTTGATTTGCATTTCCCTAATAACTAAGGATGTCAAGCATTTCTTTAATAGTTTCTCTGCTATTCGATATTCCTCTATTGAGAATCATCTGTTTAGCTCTGCACCCCATTTTTTAATTGGATTACTTGATTCCTTGCTGTTTAACTTCTTTAGTTCTTTATATATCCTCGATATTAGCCCTCTGTCAGATAGAGGGTTGGTGAAGATCCTTTCCCAATCTGTAGGCAGTCGTTTTGTACTGACAACAGTGTTATTTGCTTTACAGAAGATTTTCATTTTAATGAGGTCCCTTTTATTGATTGTTGATCTTAGCATGTGCTGTTGGTGTTCTGTCCAGAAAGTTGTCTCCTGTGCCAATGAGTTCAAAGCTCTTCCCCACTTTTTCTTCTAAGATGTCTATTGCGTCTTGTTTTATATTGAGGTCTTTGATTTGCTCGGACTTTAGTTTTGTGCAGGGTGATAAATATGGATCTATTTGCATTGCTGGTGGGAATGTAAACTTATACAATCACTTTGGAAATCAATCTGGCACTTTCTCAGACAATTAGGAATAGTGCTTCCTCAAGATTGAGCTAAAGCACTCCTAGGCATATATCCAAAACATGCTCAAGTATACAACAAGGATATTTGCTCAACCATGTTCGTAGTAGTTTCATTTGTTACAGCCAGCATCTGGAAACAACCCAGATGTCCCTCAGGGAGCGGATACAGAAATTGTTGTACATTTACACAATAGAATACTACTCAGCATACTACTTGTTTCCTTAAAAACAAGGAAATCATGAAATTTGCAGGCAAATGGTGGGAACTAGAAAATATCATCCTGAGTGAGGTACCCCAGAAGCAGAAAGACACACATGGTATATACTCACTAATAAGTGGATATTAGACCTATAATATAGGATAAACATACTAAAATGTGTACACCTAAAGAAGCTAAGGAAGAAGGAGGACTCTGAGTAAGATGATCAATTCTCACTCAGAAAGGCAAAGGTGATGGACATCAGAAGAAGGAGAAAACGGAACAGGTCAGGACCCTACCACAGAAGGCCTTTGAAAGACTCTGTCCAGCAAGGTATCAAACCAATACTGAAACTCATAGCCAAACCTTGGGCAGAGTGCAGGGAATCTTATGAAACAAGGGGGAGACAGGGAGACTTGGAGGGGACAGGAGCTCTACAACTAGAGCAACAGATCCCAAAAATCTGGGCAAAGGGGCTTTTCTGAGACTGATACTCCAACCAAGGACCATGCATGAATATAACCTAGAACCCCTGCAAAGATGTAGCCCATGGCAGCTCAGTCTCCAAGTGAGTTTCCTAGTAATGGGAACAGGGACTGTCTCTGTCATCAACTTAGTGGCTGACTCTTTGATCACTGCCCCTTGAGTGGGAAGCAGCCTAATCAGGACACAGAAGAAGACAATGCAGCCAGTCCTGATGAGACCTGATAGGCTAGGTTCAGAGAAAAGAGGAGGAGGACCTCTATCAGTGGACTTGAGGAGGGGCATAGGAGGAGATGAGGGAGAAAGGGTGAGATTGGGAGGGTATGAATGAGGGGAGTATAGAGGCAATAAAAATTGAATAAACTGTAATTTATAAAAAATAAATTTTTAAAAAAGAAATCATGACTGTGAATACACTGAAGACATTCTTGAAGATGAGTTACAGGAACTGTATCTTCATCTGTAGAAAACAGAAGGAAACATTTTGGTAAAGTACACAGCTGATTATGATTGTATGGCTGCACATTATTTCTGAAGATGCATAGAACATATTTCTATAATTTTTATTATTTTTAATTTTTCTGTTTAAAATGTTGTATACCTATTTAAAAAAAACTAACTTAGCAATCTTATTGAGTAACAATACTGACTTACTCACATGTAAATATTAGGTAAATTTCAAAGTGTCATTTGTTCAATTGATTTATAGGTATTTTCTTCTTTGTCATTATTGGTTTTTAATTGACACAATCTTGTTCTTTTCCATCAAATAAACTACGTAAGAGGATTTGCAAGAATTTAAATAAATACATATCTAATACAAGTTCAAGGGTCTTGAAGTTATCTAGACTAACTTTGACTCTTTTAAACAGTTTGTTTTGTTTTTCTATCTTCTTTACGTGTCAACTGTGGGGAAAAATAACTTTAATATGGGACTTTAAAAAACTGCAGTAACTATAAAAAGAAATCCAATAAGGTAAAGGGCATATAAGTGACACTAAATGATTTTAAATAGTTATAGTATTAAATATAGCTTACTTGCCATATTATATAATATAACCTATTCTTTGTGTCTTTCCTTCTTTTTTTAAAAAAAACCTTAATTTTCAGTTAGTCAGTGTATTAAATCTTATCTCCAACCACAATTGCTGAAATAATGGGATAAAAGTGCTCCATTCAAAGACAAATTATCATTTCTCCAATCTTCTTCAGTAATTGCCAATTCCCTCAACACCCACCACAAGAGGCAGAACAATAGAAAGGTGCTGGTTAACTTAAATCACGACTCTTTCTTAGATCATGAAACTTTCATTTGTTTCACCGGGTAAACCCTTTTGTAAACACAGTAATTTTAAAGCCGTTTACTATTGTGGGATACATATTTTGGCACTGTAGCTATTCTGGCTTTCTTCCATGGTACTTTAATTTTGTGGTTCACTGAGCAAAACTAAGAGTTCTCCAGGAGGACTTATACTTAAAACAGTCAGAGGTATGCTGCCTAGCGAGATCGTCAGTCTTTTTCCTTGATGAGGGTGTCTGCAGATAAAAGCCTTTTTGTTTTTGAAGCCAACAGAGTTTTTTTCCCCCCTCTGCTTTTCTTTCTTATTTTGTTTTTAAAGGGAATAAGAGATAGGAAATCATCACCCAAAACATCACACAGCATTATGATTGGGTATTTATATGTAACTATCATGAGGGGATGTTTACTGTATTTCCTTCATTTGGTCTCTCCAACATTGACAGAAGAATGTTATGGAATTCTAGGTAGGGCAAGCAATTCAATATTGAAACATTTTATATTACAGAATCATCAAACCAACTGACTGAACGAACACTTAGCAATTTTCAAATGTAGATGAGAGACAAGAGACTGTCAAAATCCCTGTGCCATATAGATGGAATGGAACATGGCAGGGGCTCAAACATTGATACAAAGACCCATACATAAGTGGATATTCTACTGAATTTAGATTTGATTTGTAACTCTTTTAAATGGGATTTATTGAGTGACTGTTAAAAGGGAAGTAATGTCCTGGCACCAAAGCAGACAAATAGCAAATTTATTGCAATCTATTGTCACTTCCAGTGGTAGTGGTGTAGCTTCTACCTGGTCTAATTCTTAGCTTTGTTACTGTTATCATTAACTAGCTGTCCATGGTATTTTTAAAATAACTTGTGCAGTAGAAACCCCCAGGATTCTACAAGGATGACCCTTGCAAAGATTCCCACATATGAAAGATATGGAGCCTGAACCTGTCATCTCCTATAACAGTAAGGCTTCCAATGGTGAGACTAGGACACCAACTCAGCCTACAACTTTTGAGCTACAACCATTTCTGCCTGCAAGTTGTGCTGAGCAGTGGTGGCTCAGAGCTTGTGGGAATGCCCAACCAATGACCAGTATAACTTGAGGCATAAGCCACAAGAGGGTGCCTGTGCACAACACTGTCTGGATGGCAAGGAAGGAGAAGTTGAATGGCCCAAAGACCTAGGACAGAACCAAACAGGATTCCCAGAAATAGAGAAGCAAATAATAAATATTCAATGAAATTATTCTAAATAATAGTCTGCTATGCTCATTGGTCAATTGATGACTAGCCCAATCACCATCAGAGAAGCTTCCTCTGGCAGCAATTGGGAGCAGATGCAGAGACCCACAGCCAAACATTAGGTAGAGTTCTGGGAACCCCATGGAAGAGGGGGAGGAAAGCTTGTAGGAGCCACAGGATTTGAAGACCCTAGAAGAACAGAATCAACTAAGCAGAGCTCATAGGGGATCACAGAGACTGAAGTGACAATCACAGAGCCTGCATGGGTATATGCTATGTCCTCTACATATATGTTGTGGTCGGTTAGTTCAGTGTTCTGGTGGGACTCCTATCAGTGGGTGTCTCTGACTCTTTTGCCTGCCATTTGGGACCCTTTTCTTCCTACTGGTTTGCCTTGTCCAGCCTTGATGTGAGGGTTTGTACTAAGTCTTACTGTGGCTTGTTATGTAAGAGTCCGTTGATATCCCTGGGAGGCTTAATCTTTTCTGGGTGGAAACAGAGAATTAGGGGGATGGGAAAAGTGGGGAAGTGGGGGATGGGGAAATGGGAGAAGTAGAGAGAGAAGAAACTGAAGTATGGATGTATTACATGAGAGAAGAATAAATAAAAATTATATATACATACACATATATATTAGCCATCATTACAACACTACACCAAAGTTTTGCTGTCCAAAATTTCCATTCATTTCATTGCTTCTTCTCTTTTCTCACCCAGCTTATTTTATTTGTCAATGCTTTTACTGCCTCTGAACTTTTTGTTCAGCATACATGTAGCTTAAGTCATAATATTTGTAGTGTACTCAAATAAGTTTATTGAAACCAGTAACATGAATTATAAGTTAGAAAAAAATAAGACTAGGATAAAAGTATTTCAAGTATTTTTCTTAAAACTTTCTGTTTATTCTTTGTGAGTTTCACATCATGTACTCCAGTCCCACTCATCTCCCCATCCCCTCACATCTGCCCTCTGCCTTTGCAACCTCCTCCCAAAACAAAACACACACACACACACACACACACACACACACACACACACACAGAGAGAGAGAGAGAGAGAGAGAGAGAGAGAGAGAGAGAGAGAGAGGATAAAACAAAGAATAGGAAACACCTCGCATGGAAACTGTAGTGTGTCCCATATATTTTATTCTTCTCCCATACAATACATCCCAAACAGTTTCCCCTCCTCTAACAACTTTCAGTGTCTTCCCCCACCTCCCCTTTCCTGCAGATCCACTTTTCTTCCATTTCCCTTCAGCAAAGAGAAGACCACCAAAGGATATCAACCGAACACCAAAGCACAGCGTAACAAGAAGGGGAGGAGGGAGGGGCTTATGGGGGGGATACAAAATGAATAAAGTGTAATTAATAAAAGTTAAATAAAAAATTAAAAAAAAAAGACTAGGCAAAACCCCTCATATCACATCTGGACAAGGCAAACCAGTAGGGGAAGAGGTTTCCGAGAGCAAACCAACAAGTCAGAGACAGTCCTGTTAGGACTCAGTATGTTATACACACTGTTAGGAGTCCCATAAAACACCCGCCTAACAACTGTAACATGTATGCGGAGGACTTAGCCTAGGTCCGTGGAGGCCTCATGACTGCACTTCAGTTTCTGTGAGGCCTTACAAACCCTGCTTGGTTGATTCCGTCAGCCACGTTCTCCTGGTTCCTTGACCATTCAGATTCCTACAATTCTTCCTCACCTTCTTCCATGGGGCTTCCTGAACCATGGCTAATGTTTGGCTGTGGGCATTTGTACTCATGAGCCACATCATCTATCTGAGAAAGGCTGTCTGATGGCAGTTGCGTTAGGTGCCAATTTAGGCATATAGCAGAATATCATTAGGAATTATTTGATTCTTTTGCATTTTAATTTTTATTAATTATTTATTACAGTTTATTCACTTTGTATCACAGCTGTGACCCCCTCCCTTGTCTCTATCCAATCTCTCCCTCATGTCCTCCTATGCCCCTCCCCTAGTCCACTGATAGGAGAAGTCCTCCTCCTCTTTTCTGACCCTAGTCTATTAGGTCTCATCAAGACTGGCTGCATTGTCTTCCTCTGTGGCCTGGCAAGGCTGCACTCCCCCAGGAGGGGTGATCAAAGAGCCTGCCACTGAGTTCATGCCAGAGACAGCCCCTGCTCTCCTTACTATGGAACCCGCTTGGAGACTGAGTTATGGGCTACATCTCAGCAGGGGTTTTAGGTCCTCTCCATGCATGGTCCCTTTTTTTCCCTAGGTCTCTGGGCTAGCTAGCCTCTGGTTCCTGTTCATCCAGGCAATGTAGAGTATGGGATCCCTGTCTTGACAAGGGCTTCAAATTTGACCAGTCATTGGTTGGCCATTCTCACAAGTTCTGTGCCTCTATTCTTCTAGCATATCATTCAGGCAGGGTAGATTGTAGGTCAAAGGTTTGTGGCTGGGTCGGTCCTACCACTGGATGCCTGTCCTGGTTCCAGAAGATAGACAGTTTGGGCTCCACATCCTCCACTACTAGGGATCCTCACTAGGGTCACACTTGTAGAATCCAGGGAATTTCTATTGTACTAGGTTTTCCTGTCACCCCCAAAATGGACTTAAGTTTTAGGATTCTCTCCCTGTTCCCTCTTTCTCTATTCCTATCCCTCTCCTGATCCTTCCTGCTCCCATTCCCCCCTGCTCCCAGTCCACCTGCAGAATGTATTCTATTTCCCCTTCCCAGGCAATTGCAGGCATCCCTTCTTAAGTCCTCCTTGTTACTTAGCTCCTCTGGGTCTGTGCATTGTAGTATAATTATAACTTAACAGCTAATATCAACTTATGTTAGTATATCTGTCTTTCTGGTCTGATTGCCTCAGTTGGAAAGTTGGAATGATTTTTTTTTTCTGACTCTCTTCATTCCTTTGAAATTTCATAATGGCTTTTTTAAACAGCTGAGTAATACTTTATCATGTAAATGTAACACAGTTTTTGATCCTTTCATCAGTTGAGGGGCATCTAGGTTGTTTCTAGTTTTGGGCTATTATGAATAAAGCCACTAGTTAAGGAAGTGTCCTTGTGGATGGAGCATCTTTTGGTATATGTCCATGTGTGGTATACCTGGAACATAAGGTAGATCCATTCTCAGTTTTCTGAGAATGCAGTATTGATTTCCACAATGGCTGCACAAGTTTACACAACCACCAGCAAAAAAGAGACACGTTCCCCGTGTTCCAAATCCTCATCAGCATAAGTTTTTACCTGATTATTGATCATGGGTGTTCTGAAGGGTGTATGGTAGGATCACAAATTAGATTAGATTTGCATTTGCCTTATGACTAATGATTTTAAACATTTCTTAAATGTCTCTCACACATTTAAGATTTCTCTGTTGAGAATTCTCTGTTTAGAACAGTACTCCATTTTTAAATCGGATTATTTGCTGCTGTGATATTTAGTATTTTGAGTTCTTTATGTATTTTGGGTATTAGTACTCTATCAGATACTGAGTTACTGAAAATCTTCCCATTCTGTTCCTTGCAATTTTTTTCCTATTGATGGTAACCTTTGCCTTACAAAAGCTTTTCCATTGATCAACATATCTGTTTTTATGCTAATACTAAATGGTTTATTACAATAGTTCTATGATACAGCTTGAAATCAGGGGTGACAATGCCTCTGGAAATTCTTTTATTACTGAGGATTGTTTTGGCTAGTCTGCAATTTTTGTTTTTTCATATGAAATTGAGAATTGTCTTTTCAAGGTCCATAAAGAACTGTATTAGAACTTTTGATGGGAATGTGTTGAATATGTATATTGCTTTTGGTAGGATGACCGTCTTTACTCTGTGGCCTCTGGTCAAGCAGAGGGACATTGACTGACTTGGGTACTGCAACATGGCAATAAGGTGGTGGTGGGGGGGATATGGATGGCAGATAGCTTGGGCAAGCAAAGAGAAAGTGGAAGAGGTGGGTGGCCCACCTGAAGCTATGGTGGTGGAAGTGGCTTCAGGTCCAGCTAGGGTTCTCTTCCCCTGTTGGGGGCAAAGTCACTGTATTGAGAGTGGGAAGGGGTACCGAGGACAATGTTAAGGATGGGTGCACACTGAAGGAATTGCAAAGTTCATAGGCCAGCAGTCTACCTGGACTTCTCATGGCCAGTACAACCATTGGGCATGTAGTCTCTGTCCTATTTAGAGGCCAGGACAGGACAGCAAGGGGGTGGGGACTGCAGAGAGAGTAGGTGATGTCCATGGGCAGGCAGCCCACCTTCTCTCATGTTTTTTTTTTAAAAAAATACTATTCACAGGCTTCTAAATCTCTGAATATTATTTCCACAAACTTGCAGTTCTCAAATCTATAGTTCAATCAATTTTCTCCAAAAGAAATTCCAACATTTTAAGTCTAGATATCAAATGCTGATAGTATTCAGCATTTCTAAAAGCCACTTGAACTTTCACGGTTTATGAATGTTAGACACCCATAAGCATATTTTAATATCATATTTAATTCTTGATAAGCATTCCCCATATCAGCAGAGTATGATGGCACCCTGCTCTGGCACACCCGCTGGTGATACAATCATCCACTGCACTTATCAGAGCCAAAGATACTTGGTAACAACAGTCATTCAGATTACCATCAATTCTTAATTAAGATTTAATTCTTGAAAAGAAAAAGATTTTTTTCACATGCCGTGCTTCATTTCCCAGATATTTTATTAATTATTCTTAGAACACCTCTTCATATAATACTTATTCATGGAAAATAGTAGAGAAATATTTCATCAGAAAAAAATTAAAATTGTATTAACTAATGAAATTTTAATATTTTCCATAAAGTGAAGACCAAATATTTTTAATTGGAAGATAATAAAATATTTTATAATAATTTATTTTTATATTTTGATTTTGACTACACACATATTCTTGCTGCTGAAACTATTATTTCACATATGATTAATGAGTTGTTTGGTAATATGTTACTATGAGTCACTTTTAATTTATTTATGTGATTTTGTTTATTATAGTTCCTTGTCAGTGGATCTTAAGGAGAATGTGATTTTTATTTGATTCTGCTTATCCTACATCAGAATCGGTTGTGCAGTTTTTGGTTAACCAATTGACAAATCGAGCTGGAGAAAAATGTAGGTGGTCCCACTGTTTTAGTTTATATGGTCCTCTACCTGGAATTGTTCCAGGTCAACTGACTTTATTACTATATTTTTTTCCTAGTTCTTATAAAATATATTTTTACCTCTATTGGTGGACACCCCAAACAAGATTTCTATGGAGCATAGCCATAGAAGCTCTGATATACTCACTTGATTTTGGACTCTCTGCCCTGGCCCCTTTCTGTTCCTTTCTGCTTAGATCCTTCTCAAAGCTTTCTTGAGAGAGCTTTGAGGTTTCCATTCCTCATTACGTGGCCAATGTATTCTTTCCTTCTAGTAACACTCTCACCTAGAAGATGAAACCCTGAGCCACCATTCTCTATCTATCTGACTCTAGATCCAGTCTGACTCAACCCTGATACATGAGATTTGACCAATCCAGTTGTAGCCATTTCTGGGGAAATGAGATGATAAGTTAAAATTGATGTATAGATCAATGAATTTTTAAACAACAAATAGTTAATTTTCACCAAACTGACTTACTTATGGCTGAAAATACAGATTTTTGACAGTTGCTTCATAATAGCTGAAAAGTAGAGGAAATACTTTTCTGTTCATCCTCCAAGTAAAGGCATTCTAATTTGAAGAATGTCTTAATGAATTAATTAGTAGGTTCTATATCAAAAAAGCTTAAGCATAAAGCAAGTAGAAATGCTTCCCTGGACAGAAATATAGATGAGCAGACTGAAAAATCCCATGATTCTTCTGTATGCCGGCTTCTTCATTTACAAAGTGAAGAAATTCAATACATTTAATTTTAAAATATAGTTCCACTAAATTTGCCTTCAGTGAATATCTTAACAAAGGGAGTCTCTGAATTTTGTGTCTTGGATTATTGGCAAACCTTATAGTTACTTAAGAGAAGTGAATAGATGGTATCCATAGAGATTAATATTGTTGAACTGGGAAATTTATAGCAATGTGTTCATGGCTACCCATCTCTGTGTCTATAACATTATTTTCATTAATCATCCCAGTCTTGTGGCTATTTCAGAAATTTCTATGTTAGAATTTTAACTGCGGGGGATAGGAGGGTATCATGTACTCTGAAAGACTCCAAATGTGTGAAAACAAATCCTTTCTCTAATAGTTGTACATATGTGCAACTGTACATGTATGCAATTGGAGGTCATTTAGTATAATCAGCCCAGTGAACTGCACCCTCCTGAGGTGTAGTGGATAGGAGTGAGTCTATTTCAGATTATTCATTGGAACTGGCTATTGTTACTTCTTTATATGCCTCTATGGAAAAGCGTGGTGTTGACTCATGTGACTCATCTGCCTCATGTGACTTGTGTTGTTTACTTTGCTCTTGACTCTTCTTAAGCCTCATAATTTAAACTTCCCTATGTTCTGAATAAAACTAGCTATTGCTCCATTCCCCTACATTCTACCACCTCTAGAGTAGTGACAATGTCCAATCATATAGAAGGAATAATTGTTAGTCCAATTTGGTTGTTATTAGGAAGCAAATGGAGAATTCTGAAGGCAATATTTATGCAATTTACAGAACCTGGCTAATAGTAGATATGAATTATAAGTAGAAGAATTTAAAAAAATACCCAACATCTGTGAACTGTCTTAAGAGTTGAGTCAAAAGTCAAAATGCATCTGAGAAAATAATTCAAAACCACCTGGATCGATTCATAAATTCTGGAAAGGAAAGTGAAGAAGCTTCTGAACCGCTTGTGATACTAATTCACCTTTAAATAAAATGAGGCAAGGAAGATCATTCTGTTGTAACGACAGACAGATGGTTAAGTGCGGAAGACTCATGTACAGACATTTTTGCCTTATATTTCACACTAATTTTCAAAGGTTGTTATTGAATAGGTTATGCACGCCATTTTAGTGTTAATTGGAGTATCAATAAGCTGATGTTTGAACAAAGAAAGTCAAATGCAGGGAGATCACACAGTTTGCTTCAAAGCAAATACCCAGGTAAGTGCCGCATCAAGACCCAGCATGTTTGGACACAGCATATCTGGGGTATGAAGTACAGTATGTGCTTACCTCCTCGAGCTTTTCAAAAACATACACAGAGAAACCAAGAGGGATATACTAAAATCTTTGCTGGCTCCCATCCTTTGTCCATAATGTGCAGAAGGTGAATGTGGTTAAGGACAAGTCAAGGGAAGCTTCTTTTTATGGTGACCTAAGACTTAGGAAGGGAGAAATTAAAAAAAAAAAAAAAGCCACCGTGATAAATGAGAAGGCTTGACTTGATGGTTATAGTTTCACAAAAAAGTACGATTCTTTCTTTTAGAGATGTGAAGGGTGCAAAATCATCCGAACTATGACAAAGAAATGGGCAGGTATTTCAAAGAGATGTTGACATAGGAGGAATGGTTACTTGGTAAAGGCTGAGTACAAATTAACCTGGGAAGGAGCTGCCATACTTCCTTTGAGACAGGAAGGTATCAAAGAGATAGAATCATTGGTGCATAAGACAAGCTACTGGGTTACTTTTAAGATAAGTTGAAAAACAATTATTTTATAAAGTGCTGAGTTGAATATATGAATTTATGAGAACAATCAGGAGTCTGTGACAATGACCTGACCGTAGGTAGTGACATCAACAACAGAATCCCATGAAAGCACCTTTCTGCCTAAGTATAAAATCAGAACTGTTCTTTTCAGGTAAAACTCGGTTGTACTTTCAAAGTGTAACAAATTATTTTCAGAGGGCTAGTTGAGACTCATTTTTTTCTATTACTTCTATACAATCTTTTCTTTCACAGCTGAAAGGAAACTCTGGTACTCATTAAATGGAAGGCTTTGTCAAAGTATCAAAATCATTTCTCTTACTAAGCCACATACAACTTTCTGTTGCTTAACAGTGTAAAAATACTGGACAAAAAATGATCAATTATTTATAATAAATATGCCTTTCAGGAACTGTTGCTTTTATTCTGTGAGAAATAACAATTATACATGCAACATAACACAAGAACAAAAAAGGGTCAATAAAAGATATGAGAAGAATGAGTATTAAAATTATCTTTTGGGTTTGGGCATAGAAAGATATCAACAAAGAATTATGAGAAATGCAAGAACAGGAGAAAAATAATTTGACCAAAATAAAATTGATTAAAAAAATTTAAATCAATAAAATATATTTTGCTAGAGAACCAGGGCATGGGGACTTAAATAAAAAGGAAGAAAACCACAGTGAAAGAGATTCGACACAAACAAATATGGTATGTGAACAAATAATAAATAGGGATAATAAAAGTGGCTTGTATATGGAAATAATAATTCTGATACGTGCTAAAGGAAATAGCTTGCACTGGAGTTAATAAAGGTAGAGGTGAGCTACAAGAGTTTACAAAAACTAATCTGAAACTCAGTTTACAGTTTTAATTTATATACTGTACATAACTTACTGGGTATCATATGATTTTTGGCTTATGTGTACTGTCACACACATGAATTGAATACGTTGGATTTGCCTATCTCGTTTATTATTTATTGTAATTATTTTATTGCTATTATTTCTTTATTATAAAAATTCAAAGTAATTTTTACAAAATTCAACGTAATTTTTCTTGCTATTTGAAATACAACATTGCCTGATCCTCCAGTTAAGGAATGAGAGGAGAAATGGGGTTGAGGAAAGAAATGCACATAAAGACAGCTAGAACTGAGAGGACTTCAGGGATGACATGGAAGCTCAGGGCAGTAGAAACTCTCTCAAATATGTAAAGGCGATCATATGAAGTCTTTAAATAATAAGGAAGATGGAGTCCCAAGTGTCCATTTCTTGTCACCAAATTAAGCTCTCAGTATCGGATTCTGCTATATCCAACTGAGTGTTGACCAAAGGTTTTCCATGGAATTCCCCAAACACCCGAGGGGTGCTGTCAAAGCAATAGGTTACTCACCACAAACTGACAGTAAGTCCTCATTGCTGAAGACAAAAGCCACACAACTCATTGAACATGGAGAGGTTGGGATGGTCCTATATGGAACTTTAACCCTTATGTTCTAGTGTCTTTGGCATAGAAAGATACTCTGTAACTACCAAAAGAGAAAGGTAAACACCAACCCACCCACAAACCCTTTGATCTACAATGCTGTCCAGATTGCAAAATACGTTAGAGAAATAGTGGCACAAATCTTATGGGAGTAATCATCCAAAGTCTGATGGATCCCATGAGTGACACCACTTGGGTGAGCAAGAACCAGAGGGGGGAGGGGAAAGCCAGAGACCAATGGTAAAAAAAAATACTACTGGTCAAAAATATGTAAAAACAAAATGACTCATAATAATATTCTTTTTGGTGCCTGATTTAGCCATTACTAGAGAGGTTCCTCTTGAGAACAAATACAGAAACCACAGCTAGGCATTATGCAGAGAGACATACAAACAACTCTACGTAGGTTGTCTCCATCAAATCCCTCCTCTCAGAACTCAGGGAACCCCTTGGAAGACAAGGTGGAAGGAGTGTTTGCACCAGAGGAGATGGGAGCCACCAGGAAAACAAGTCACTCTAAATCCAATGAGGAATAATCGGATGTATTTACAGAGACTGATGAAGCAAGCATGAGGCCTTCATGGGAGGGCCTGCACCGGGCCTCTGTGTGTATATTAGAGCTTTTGGCTTGATATTTTTTTGTGGGATTCTGAATGCGTGAATGAGCGGGTCTCTGATTCTTGTGCCTTCTCTTCATTGGTGCTCTTTTTCTTCTGTTACGTTTGCCTTGTGCAACTTCAGTTGTTTTGTTATGCTTTGTTGTTAAAGTTTTTATTGACGAGAAAAACGAAAGAGATATAAGGTTCCAATAGCATGCTAGGACTTCTTAACCTTAACTTAACAACTATTTCTAAAACTGTCCTGCTCCTTCTCTCCTCTATGCTGCCCCTTCTCTGGAAACCATAATTATACTCTCAACTTGTATGCAAAGAACTCTTTTAGATGCGATTGTAGTGTAGCCATGTGGTTTTTGTCTTTTTGTGAGATGACAGGGCTCTCTGATGGGGACATTAATTTCTCTGGTTACATTCAAATTGCTACAAATGATATGATTCTATTTTTTACTGACAAATAACATCCTGTGAGTATATGCACCATGCTTTCTTTATCCACTCATTAATTGACACTTAGGTTACTTTTATTCCCTGGCTATTGTGAACATGGAAGCAAAGAAGTTCTTCCTATACACTGAAAAGGGTGGAAATACTAAATAGATAATAGAATAACCTGTTTTAAGAGTTTTGAGCAACTTTCATAGACATTTTCTTGGTCACTTTTGCATTTCTGTGGTAAAAGGTATTGATAAAAGCACCTTAACAGAGAAAGGGATTATTTTTTCACTCAGTTTGAGGTTATAATCCATCAAAATGGGGAAGTCACTGCAGCAGGAGTTTGTGGCAGCCAATAACATTGCATCCACAGTCAAGAAGCAAAGAGCAACAAATGATTGTGCTCATTTAAATTTCTTCTTTTATAGAGTTCAGGATGCCAGCTAAAGGAATGGTGATCCACCATCAATTAATCAAGATAATTCCTACAGATATGTCCAGAGGCCCACCTTCTAGGTAATGTGACAGCTGAGATTAACCACCACAGCTCTTGCCATTGCCAACCTAAAACCCCAAAACATCACCCTTTCTTTCTAAACCTTGTTCTCAAAGTCTTGTTAGATAACTAGAAGGGAATTATTATTTCTTTAGGTGGGGGCACTGAGGATGAACCATTCCCTGCATTGACAACAGGTCTACTTTACACTCTGTTTCTCTGCTAACACTAGAAATGCAGACATCACAACTGCCCTTCACAAGTCTACTGAAAAGAATAGGCTAGCTCTGGCTGCATATGGTGACATGAAATTCAAATCTGCCACTCCAGAGATGAGAACATTACATATGATTGACTGTCTCTTTAAAATGTAATTCAGCTGGACCTGTCAAATACACCCGGGAAAGCTGATTTATCTGAAAACATGCTAAGACAGAAGACATATCATTATTCCCGTATTGATATGGAATATTTATAATTACCAAAAGTTACTCTTACAATATAGTAGCTGGTAGACCTTCACTGCAAATTGTCCAACTTTTGTATGTAGGATGATGAGGCAGCTTGTTGGTAAAGACATTTACCACCAAGCCTGATGACATGAGTTCAATCACTGATACCCACATGGTAGTTGAGAACTGACTTCTACAAACTACCCTCTGACCACACATGTCCTTTAATGTGTGTGCATATGCACAAACATGCAGAAAAAACACAAACACAGACACACACACTATAAATCTATGTAATTTACAAAAACCTTCAGAGCAGATTATTCCACTTTCTTCCTTTCCAAATCCTAACCATTTCTCCCTTCTAAATATGCTTTTTCTAATATTTTTTGGCATTCCCACTTACTCTGTGATACTCTTCTTTTCCTTAAATTACCCGTCTTCGATGCTGCTGCTTGCAGACATACTTTACTACACACACAAGACTTCTTGGATCCGAACTATGTTGGTTTGAAAGTGAATAATCACCATTGGCCCACAGATTGGAATGCTTTGTCCCCAGCAGGAGCTGTGGACTTCCTGGAAGAGGTATGTTTCTAGAAGTGGGCTTTATTATTTTAAAAGTCCACGAAAGTCCTTTGCTTTCATCCTCCCCCACTTTAGCATACTTACGGATAGAAATATAAACTTCTATTTACTGTTCTAGCATTATGCCTGTCTACCTGCTGCCGTGCTCCCCATGGTAATGATCATGAACACAGCCTCTGGAATTGTAGGCATGCCTCTGATAAGCCACCTTTATAAGTTGCTTTGGTCCTGGTTTTTGTCACAGCCATTGAAAAGCAACCAAGACAACTAACTCCGAAGGCATGACTTTACTTTTATTCTCCATTTCCCTCCACTCAGCAGCTTTCAAGATTTATGGCTTTCTTGTCCTATCATTTGTCTTTGAAAACATAGTAAAGTGCTTCTTGAGCTTTCCTCTGTTTTAAATTTAACAACACTAAGATCTAACAAAGGAAACTTGCCTTCCCATTATATCTATACATACAGCAAATGATGCTTGGTCCAAAGCAAGGCCAACCTTCGGCAGTGCACATACTAAATCCTAAAGTGTCATGTCTGACACATGAGATTTCCAGTGAAATGTATCAGGCTTGAAAGAGCATCAGTAGTCCTACCACTGCCATTCTGTTCTCTGTACATATGAAGACTGTCTCCACTCTGTGCCTGCAGCTTTCCTAGGAGGACATTCCACAGTCCAGACATCTCTAACATTCTGAAACTTTGGTGTCACTGTCAAAGCTTCATGCTCTGTGACACTAACACAAAATTTCTGGATTCAGCTGCACTCTGAAATAGTGGAGCAAATGTACATGGTCCCTTAGCTCTTACATCTTTTGTGCTTCAAAATCCATACTGTGTTGAAAATACTGCCAAGTTCTTCTGGCAATTTGGACCATGATGTATCAGGGGCTGTGTGCTGATCTCTGGGAAACATTTTTCTAGGCAGTTATTTTGAGGAACAGACAATACCTTCAATAACATTCTTAGTTCAGAATGTTTCCTTTCAAATAAATTTGAATTTTCACAAGTTGGCACCCATGATAGTTGGAGTTTTGCCCCCACGACATTTCCTACTGCACAAGTTCAGAGCAGAACATTTCTCTTAACAATTATAGCCTTCTTTTAGCAACACCTGAATGCTTTCTTGCCTTGGAATTTCCTCTGTCAAACCAATTACTTTTACATTCAAACTTCATTCAAATACATGGGCAGAACAAAGCCATATTCTTGGTCAAAGTGTCACCAAATGGCCCCTTGCTCAATTCCTGATAGAGTTCGTACTGACCTGTGAAAATTCATGAACTAGGCTTCTATAGCCTGAATTTATTTAGGTCCTCTCGTCTTGCAAAATCCCATCAAAAAAGGCTGTTAAACTTGTGTTATAGTATTTGAGAGCTTTTTGGGTCAAAATTTTGAAACTCTTTTTACACTTTCTAATATCCACTTCCAAAGTTTTAAGAACTTTTGAGCCATGTTTAGTACAGTAAGAGCCTCACTTCTCTGTACCAATTGTCTATATTAGTTACTTTCCCCATTGTTTCAACAACATATGTGACCAAAGGAACTAAAAGGGAGAAGGAATTACTTTGGTCTTCATGGTAGGAAAGTCACAGGACTAGAAGTGTAGGCAGTTTTTCACATTTTATTATTGTCTAAGAAACAGAGACCTTGATGTTTTGCATAGCTCACTCTCTTCAAGTTGTATAGGATATGAGACCAAGGAATGGTGCCACCCATAATGGGAGGTTCTTTCCACATCAACCAGTGAGAAATAATCCTCCGCAGGCATGGCCATTTCCTATGTGATTCTGGATTTGACTAAGTTGAAAACTGAAATTCACTACTAGATGTACTAATTTCCATTGCCACAACCTGTCTGTAAAGGCTCTTATTCCTCTACTTCTTTCCTCAACTTCCTTAAGAGTGCTTGATAATTTAGTCTTTTTGATAATTGTCATTCTTATTGGTGTTCAGATATAATGCCATTGCTGTTTTCATTTTTATTTTACAGCAAATAGGGAATCTATACATTAATTCAAATAGAATATACAGCAATAAAATTATTCTTATTTGTTTAAAGGAATGATAGGTAAAGCCTAAAGCATTTGCATGAAGCAATAATAGCATCCAGTACACTATATAAAGTAAATATATATACCAGATGGATATTTGTGAAACACATTAGGAGGGGAAGCTAGGAATAGCAGAAGCTGCCTCTTAAGGAGATATGAAAATGTAATAAAACTTAAATTTTCTGAAGTTAGTAATCAAGATCCTGAGCTTTGTTACCTGAGTAGTTATGAAAATAAAAAGAACTGAAAGTCTAAGTACAAAAGACCCTAAAGTGTTTTGTATTACAGCTAGCAGAAATTCATCAAAATATGTACTTTTGTTATCTAAAATAATGGAGTAAACAACTAAGTATGGTGAAAATTATTAAAACTAGGTAACATAGATGATTATATTACACATTATCAGACACTATTCGATTATGAGGGATCATCCTCAAAACAATGGGTCAAAAATTGGTTATGGTCAATTTAACTAGGTAAAATTTTAGATATGACAAATGAAGCATAGGGATACTTAGAAAATTACATTTTAGAAAGGCATTGAAAAGAGTATCAGAAACATTTCAGAAACATACAGAGTTTAAGCAGATGCCTATACGTATGAAAGAATTTCTTGGCAATACAAAATGAGAAAACAGTGTTAGTTATGAATACTTTAATTTTTTGTTTTGTTCTGTGTGTGTGTGTGTTTGTTTGTCTGTATGTTTTATCAAGGCAGAGTTTCTGTGTGTATCCTTGGCTGTCATGGACTCGCTTTGTAGACCAGGCTGGCCTCAAACTCAGAGAACTGCCTTCCTCAGCCTCCCTGAGTGCTGGAATTATAGGAAAACTTTATTATTAAAAAGAACACAATGAAACATTTTCTAAGAAATATGTGAAGCTAATGAGTTGCCCTATCTTGTAGGTGTAAGGTTATTTTGTAACTCAAACCGATTTCTATAAACCCCCATATCTGGTTGTAATCCTTGGTCTGAAAATCTCCTGTCTCAATGTTGTATTAACACTGTTCCCCAATTGTCACTTTATGCAAATAAAGCAGCTTACAGCCAATTGCTGAGCAGGGAATAAATGGGGTTGGATTTCCTGCCAGTCAGGTGAGGAAGATTTGGAGAAAAGGAGTAGGGGACTCACCTATGGGCAGATGTCCAGGAGGGACCTGGAAAATGAGCTCAGTAAGGAAGTTTCAAAGAGCAAGTATCTCTGGGTTATATGCTGGGAGGAAATCAGATTAGCATAAAGGGTTAAGAATAGAGTAATAACTGCTTAGTTATTATGTTGTGAAGCTTATTATTAAACAAATGTAATAGAGCCTCAATTTTTGTGTGACCGCAGGTTAAGAGAGAAAGTGAGAAACAAATAGTTTTATAAAAATAACTTTAATAATATCCTGAATGTCTCAATCTTGGAGCAGTAAGGGAATGAAGCAAGGACACACAAAGATACACATATAGGAAAGCTTGAATCACATGGTCATGCTTGCTCTAATGAAGCAGTACTAACTATACAATGTCTGCAACCTCTGCCTGCTTATTCCACATAGCATGAGAAGGTAGAATTACCTGGTCTTGGTAAGAGATCTTTGAAGTAAAACAATCTCAGGTTGCATTCATCTGGGAGGAGGAAGTTGCAGTTGCTAGTTTTTGCATACACAGACCAATCATTAGTCAACAGTTGTCCATGGACAAGAAGAAGGCTGTGCCATCCCTCTGAGCATCACCCAGAGAAAGGCCTTTACAATTCCTGTGGATCTGAGTCACTGGTGTCCTTGACATTTCTGTGCCCATTTCAACAATACACATTCACTCAGGACTTCATTAACTTCTTACACATTCACTTGGTTCCCCACAGTGAATTCTCTTTCATTTGAAGAATTTAGGTAAAAATACACACACACACACACACAGAGAGAGAGAGAGAGAGAGAGAGAGAGAGGCAAAGAAACAGACAGACAGACAGACAGAGAAATACAAAACGACTGGCAGATACAAAACCAGGCTGAATTACAGTACCATAACAAAATGTAAGCTCTGTACACAATTTTCCCTCCTTTTGATCCAAGGCATTTACTTTAGATTATTTTTATTTGTAAGCACTTCTTCTTTCCTTTGAAAATGCATATTTATCCTGTAAACACTAAAAGATTTTTGTCACCTTTACGTGTAGATATTATTGTTGGTTTTTTTTTTTTGGCATTTGGGAGCTATGTTTTTGAAATGCAAACTTCAATAGGAAAGTCCAACAATCTGATTTTGGTGCAGAAGTGTAAACTCTACCTTTTATATGCCCTGCAGAGCTATAAATATAAAGAAAGCTCATTTTTCCTTGGATAAAGCCAAAAGTTAACACATAGGATCAACCCACCTTTCATGTAACATTATAATAAACTATATGTGACAGATAGTGCTGTGTAGTCAAGGACAAGTTACTATTGTCACGGAATCTTGAATTACTAAATTGTATCTGCATCACTATATAAGAGGACTTTTTTGTTTGTTTGTTTCCTTGTGTTCTCTTAGTTGATTGCCTCTAGTGCTCATCACATTCTTGTTTCAGGTTGATTCAAGAATAAAAGCGGTTCTTCTTTACTATTTTTTTCTGGGAAGAAATTTTGATTTGGAGAATATTTTGTTTTTAAATTATGTTTTCTAATAACGTTGTTGAGACATTCTATATATTAGATCCTGTAAGTAACATAGTCCATAGTCAAATTTTTAATTTTGATTTTGGGCAAAGTATCTACTAGAATTCTATAAATTCTGTCATCTAGGTTCTTTCTGTGTATGTGTTTATTTATGTTTATTTCATATGCATGAGTATGTATGTTTATATCTGTGAGCATATGTGTGTGTGGGTAAGCATGAGAATGAGCACATGTGCATCATGTGAATACTTGGTACCCATAAAGATCATAAAAGAGCATCAGGTCCCTTGGAACTTGCTTAAGATGGTTTGAAATTACAATGTGTTTACTGAGAACGGAACCACAGTCCTCTGAAACAGTAACAGATGCTCTTAAACACTAGGCCATGTCACTAACCCCCAGTGAATCTTTTTCTAATTTCTTTGTGAAATGTCTTACTCAGGCTGATCTCAAAATTATCCATGTAGAAAAAGTTATCATCAAACTCACACAGATCAACATGCATCTACCTCCTCAGTGCTAGGACTAAAGTCACATGCCATTAGGCTTATCATCTAGTTTCTTGGTAAAAGTCAGTGATTGTTATCCTTAATTTTTTATCATGCTTATTTTTTTAGAATATTTTTATTATTTGGAAATTTCATATAATGCACTCTAACCACTTTCACATTCCAGTGCCCCCATGTCCACCTCTGATCCTTGTTATCTCACTCAAAACAGAAGAAAAAGAAGCAGACGAAGCAGAAGACGAAGAAGAAAAAGAAGAAGAAAAAGAAGAAGAAGAAGAAGAAGAGGAAGAAGAAGAAGAAGAAGAAGAAGAAGAAAGGAAGAAGAAGAAGAAGAAGAAAGGAAGAAGAAGAAAAGAAGAAAGAAAGAGAAAGAAAAAAAAAACAAGTCTAATTTGTGTTGTTCATATACTAACTAGAGCATGATCAAACTGCCAGTGGGCAGTCCCTTAAATAAAACTGTATTTCCCTTAGCCCCAGCAGAAAGCTATCAGCTGTGAAGAGCTACATCTTAGCATACTTAGCACAATTCTTAAAGAGTTTTCTTCAATGGCTAAACAATATAGACTGTTTCTTTTTGGAGGAAAGTGTCATGGGGAAGATAAGTTATCTCAGAAACCTTCTGGGCCTCTCATTATCAATTGTGAGTCTGCAGTCATTGATACCACTGCAAAAAAGCTTCATTGCCCCCTTTGAGACAGTGATAGCATGAACAATGGACTTCCACATGATTTCTGACCACAGATAATAACATGGGTTCAAGTGGCAGCACAGATCACAGACATCCCCATGACCTTCAGTGGTAACATGGCCCAAAGACATCAATATAGCCCCAGGCTACAACTTGGCCATGGACATCAACATGGCTTCTGAAGGTTGCATAGCCCACAGACATCAACATGTTCTCGGGTTCCAGCCTATGACATATACATCACTATGGCTTCTGAACATCAACAGGGATCCAGGAAGCATCAAAAACCGTGAACACACATATGGCTTGAGTGGTAATACAGGGCATGAACATCCACAAGGGCCCTCAGCCACAGCAGGACCAAGGATAGCAACATGAACCATGAGCATCAACATTTTCTCAGGGTGAAGCACTGGTCACTGACATCAACTTGGTCCATGGTGGTAACACGGGCCATGGACAACAAAAAGCATCTAGTGGGAGGATAGACCATGGACATCCATACGGTCTCTGTTTTAGCACAGACAATGGACATCAAAATTTATCCCTGAATCTTATTTCAAACACAAACCTGAGCTGTCACAAGGTGACCCTTACATTCACTTTTACCTAGAAAATTCATTTATTTATTTTTCTTGGTGTTGGGAGGGAAACAGCCAGTACTAGGAAAGACAGACACAGCTCCAGATCGACAACTGCAGCAGTTATGGTTTTATATTCTTCAGGACATTGACCCATAAATTCTTGTCTTCATTACAGAAATTCAGTCACAAACTATCCAGTATATAGCAAAATTCAGATTCAGTAAACATATTTTAATATGGATTTTAAGAATGAGCATTAAAAGAAAGATAGGCTATAACATTAAGATAAAAGTAGGACCCAAAAGCAAGGATATGGGTTTCTCTAGAGAGAGTCATTGTCTTCTTTAAAAATAACTTTATTGTAGTGAACTCAGAAATAAAAATATATCACAAATTAATAAAATAGCCACTGAAATAAAATACTTTCTCTGTCCCAAACTCTATATTAAAACTAAATTCTAAAGAGAATGCCCATGCAAAAGCCATGAAACTTAACTTTGGGATTTTCATTTTTACTATCGATTACATTTTGATGGACATATCTTTCACAAAAAAGTCTATTACAGAATTGGAACTATACAATCAGCTTTGTATTTTCTTTTATGTCTCATGTCTTGCTCAAATTTCATCTTTCTTATCACCAAATATTACACACACACACACACACACACACACACACACACACTTTTACATGTTACCTTTTTTTTTAAACTATTTTCCTTTCTTTTTTCTAGAGAGAGTTTCTAAGTGTAACCTATTTTGGCTGTCGTGGACTTGTTTTGTAGAGCAGGCTAGACTTGAACTCAGAGATTGGCCTGTCTTGGCCTCCCCCAGTGCTGTGATTACAGGTGTGCGCCACCACACACGGCTCTCTTGATCTTTCTAGATGTTATACTCTGCTCACACCTATAGCTGCTTACAGATATATGTGCATACATTGTAAAATAGGATATCTTGTAGGGTAAGTTAGGATACAAGATATGAGGGAAAACATGCGTTTTTCCTTACCTAATATTCATTGAGTGTACTCAATTTTCTAAAATTCATAATATTCCATTTAATATATGTACCTGATTTTAATTATCCAGTCCTCTGTTGATGACATATAGGTTGGCTCCATTTCCTTGCTATCATTAATGAAGTATCAATAAACATAAACATGCAAGTGTCTTTATGGTGTTCCCTGGTGTGCAATCAGAAGTGGAATAGCTTGGTCATCTGTTAGTTCTATTTTGAATAGTTAAGAGAGTTCCAAACTGATTTTTATGGTGTCCATAATAATTTGAACCCCACCAGCGATGAATAAGGATCCCTGTGTTCTGAGCCCTCAGGAACATCTGTTGACATGTTTCTTGATGACGGTCATCCTGACTAGGGTGAGGTGGCATCTCCACATCGATTTAATCTGCATTTCCCTGAGGAATAAGGACACTGAAAATGTTTAAAAAAAATGGTTATTAGCCATTTTTGTTTCTTCTCTTGAAAAACATCTATTTCATTCATGAATCTATTTTTTTGTTGACACTTTTGTTCTCTAGGTATTTAATTTCTATGGTTCTTTGTAAATACTTAATATTAGCCCCTTGTCTGAATTATAGTAGATAATGGTTTTCTTCTACTTCATGCACCATATGATCTGCTTATCATTTCTATCTATCTATCTATCTTTTTATTTATAACAAAGTACATACAGTAAGAAGAGATATGAAACAATAAGGAAAGCCATATGTAAAAGTTACATTCAAAATGTTCAGAATGTTTAGTTCATTTGTATTTGGG
This sequence comes from Meriones unguiculatus, assembly GCF_030254825.1. NCBI lineage: Eukaryota > Metazoa > Chordata > Mammalia > Rodentia > Muridae > Meriones > Meriones unguiculatus. Next base: position 50,600,137 of record NC_083367.1, read on the forward strand.
AACCTTGAAGAAAATATCATCTATTCTATCTAGGTGAGTCTAAAGTTTTGTACCTAAATCATTCTCTATCATATCTTGCATTTATCAACTTAAAAACCATCTTTCTGGACCTTAAAATATTTTCTTAAATTATAACCAACTTAAGTCTAACTGAAACTGTAACTATCTTGTCTTAAACCCCATAAGAGACTTGAGAAGGAATAAAATTATTACTTAGGTAGGAAGTGCAGGCAAGCAGCTTCCAAAACAAAGAGATGACAGAGACAGTTTACTTCCTGGTCAATCACCCAATCTCTCTATATAATATTGAAGCATCATCTTCAGACTTCTAGCCCAGTATATCTTGCAGACAAAATTGTGAAAGAGAAAATACAAAGGACTTGCTGACCTTGTCATGACAGAGTTTGGCGGTCAACTCAGTTTCCATTCAAGTCTTCTTCATTTGGGGCAGCATATTGTCTGTAGAGAAAGCTGGAACATTTTTGCCCAGTGGCTAGCTTGCCATTAATGAAGCTATCTCCAAAAAGAGATTTTATAATGCTCATTATCTTTGTTGAGGTAGGCTGGGGTTGTTGTCAGTAGCTGACATTTCTTAAGTCAAAAAGACTTAATTCATGGAGTACCATCTGTAATACTGGAGGCTAGTTCCTATGTGATTGCATTTCTGTTCAGAAAGTTCTAGCCTACGCTAATGTCTGGAAGAGTATATCCAATTGTTACTAGAGTATTGTGCACCATTCTGGGCTTTTCATCTTCAGTGACATAGAGGGAGCTCACATCTCCTAAGGGGTTTCTCATTAACCAGTAGTTTTAAGAATGGAATCAACTAGAAGGTCAAGGAAATCGTTATTCGTGTTTAGAAGAAGTAAAGTTTTAGAGCAGACAAGCTGTAACTGTAGCAACAGCCTCAAGGAAGGGAGTGGAGGACAGACAGAAAGGAAACCATGTCTTTTAAAAAAAGCATGGAGCCAGGAAGAAGGCAGAGAAGAAGCCACATAGTGGGAGATAGGGAAAAGAGAACAGCACTAGAAGAGTAAGGAAACCCAAATTGTTAGGAAAAGCATGTCTATAAAAGAGATGAAAAGACAGAGACAAGTTACACTTTCTGAATTATTTAGAAAAGCTAGCAGACGTATGAAATTGCTGCAGACTGTGTCTACTGCTTGGTAAGCTAGTGCACTAAAGGCTGGATTCTGGAAAGAAAAGAATTAAAGGTCAAATTATTCCATCCATCATTGCAGCACTGCTCAAGTTGAACCTGCCTTCCTGGGGCTGGTATGTGTGCCTGGCCCAACTGTGAATGTTAGTTCTCCACCCAGGCCAAAGTTTCCATTCTCTTGTCAGGAAAGAGTTCTTACGGGGCCTTTATTCCTACTCCAACACTATGTTTTCATTTAATAATTTCAATATTTCATATTTTAAACTAAGATATTTGATCTGTTTTAAATTGATTTTTATAGAAGATAAAGGTTAGGAATCTAATTTCATTCTTTTGCAGATAGATATCCAATTTTGTCTACACAGTTTATTGGATAGGCTTTTTTCCCCTACTGTTCTCCCTCTCTTCTATTTTTTAATTTTTAATTTTTGTAGAATACTTGTCTTTACAATAGCATTCATGCCACATAGGTGATTTTATTTTGGCCTATCATCTTAAATCGGCTGCTAAGAGACTTGATGTCATCAACTTGTGATTCCAAGGGACACATGGCAGGGCTAAAAATAATAAGGTGTGAAATCTAGATCATTCTGTTGGAGGAAGGTACAGTTCATGTTACAGAAAACAAAATTAATAGTTTCTTTTAGGAATAGTAGGAAAATGTCTAGGGAAAGAAAAAAAAAAAAACCCTACCTAGCTCATATACATTTATACATTAGGTGGCTTATTGTCATACCATGAACTGTTTATATATAAAAGAAAAATCGTGCCTGTTTTAAAAACTTCTCTCTCTCTAATATTTATTGTACTAGAGTAGGCTTCCAGCAGGTCGTGGGATAATTTTCCCTTTCCCTTTATCCTGCATCAAAGCCTGGATCAAGTAATTTTCCCATTCGTTTCAATATATTAAGTACAAACCTACTCATTCTTCATTGTTTTGTTTTAGTACACATTACCGTGCATTAGTTTGAATGAGAATTGCGCCACGTGCTCATATGTTTGGATGATTGGTTTCCAGCATGTAGAACGCTCTCATTTAGGAGGTGTGGCTATGTTGGAGGTGTTGCGACCTTGTTCAAGGAGGTAGGTTGCTTAGGTAGGTGGGCTTTGAGGTTATGGTGATTCTGGCGGACAAGTGACCCTTTCAAAGGCCCAGGAAGCCCTAGTTAATTTTTTTTTTATAAGTTTCCTTGGTTGCAGTGTCTTAGCATTAAAAACATTAACTAAAGGCTTTGTGTTTCCATTAGCTCATATTCAAAAGCTACTTTGTTTGGTATGCTGGTTCCAGTTTATTTTCCAGGGAAACCAAGGCAGGAGTTCTTGATGCAAATACTACAGAGGAAGGATGCTTAACCAGCTGCATTTTTATGCAACCCAGGACAAACTGCCTAGGGTTGGAACCATCTACAGTAGGCTGGGCCCTCCCTTATAAATCTTTAACCAGGAACATGGCTTGTAGATATTCCTACAGGCCAATAGGATGGAAGTATTTTTTCATTTGAGGTCTCAAAGTTTCCAGTTGACCATAGTTTTGTGTCTTTATTATTGTTATTATTTTTATTTCTTCAGATGAGGAGAAGAGATGAGAGCCACACCTAAGTTGTGCAAATACATGGCTTGGGCTGAGTCCAGAGTGTTTCTTTTTTTGTTCTAGCTATCCCTAGGCATAAGCCTGGAAGTTCCTAGCTTCCGTAGAATCTAATCTGTGACCTGAACCTTGAAGGTTTCAGCTGTTAGCCTCTGTATGCTAACCTAGGCCTGGATACTTGCTGCAGAATAAGTTCACCCTTTCTAGCTCTTTCTGAACTCTCTCTGGCTGATTCAACTCAGCTATTCTTTTTTATTTTATTTTATTTTTTTATTTTTTTAAAAATTTTTCATCAATTACACTTTATTCATTCTGCATCCCCCCATAAGTCCCTCCCTCCTCCCCTCCCAATCCCACCCTCCCTCCTCCCTCTGCTTTTATGCCACTCCCCAAGTCCACTGATAGGGGAGGTTCTCCTCTCCTTTCTGATCTTAGTCTGTCAGTTCACATCAAAAGTGGCTGCATTGTCCTCTACTATGGCCTGGTAAGGCTGCTCCCCCCCAGAGGGAGGTGATCAAAGAGCAGGCCAATCAGATTATGTCAGAGGCAGTCCCTCTTCCCATTACTATGTAACCCAATTGGACTCTGAACTGCCCTGGGCTACATCTGTGCAGGGATTCTGGGTTATCTCCATGAATAGTCCTTGGTTGGAGTATGAGTCTCCGGGAAGTTCCCTATGTTCAAATTTTCTTGTTCTGTTGCTCTCCTTGTGGAGACCCTGTCCTCTCCAGCTCTTACTATTTCCCAGTTCTTACCTAAAATTCCGTTCACCTGCCCAACAGTTGCCCATCCGGCTCAGCATCTGCTTTGATAGTCTGAAGGGCAGAGGCTTTCAGAGGCCCTCTGTGGTAGGTTCCTAGGTTGTTTCCTGTTTTCTTCTTCTTCTGATGTCCATCCTCTTTGCCTTTCTGGATGGGGATTGGACATTTTAGTTAGGGTCCTCTCTCTTGCTTAGTTTCTTTAGATGCACAGGTTTTAGTGGGTTTGTCCTATGTTGTATGTCTATATGAGTGAGTATATACCATGTGTGTCTTTTTGCTTCTGGGACAACTCACTCAGGATGATCCTTTCCAGATCCCACCATTTACCTGCAAATTTCATGATTTCCTTATTTTTCATTGCTGAGTAATATTCCATTGTGTAGATGTACCACAATTTCTGCATCCATTCTTCAGTTGAGGGGCATCTGGGTTGTTTCCAGCTTCTGGCTATTACAAATAAAGCTGCTACAAACATGGTTGAGCAAATGTCCTTTTTGTGTACTTGAGCCTCTTTTGGATATATGCCCAGGAGTGGTATGGCTGGATCTTGAGGAAGCGCTATTCCTAGTTGTCTGAGAAAGCGCCAGATTGATTTCCAGAGTGGTTGTACAAGTTTACATTCCCACCAGCAGTGGAGGAGGGTTCCCCTTTCTCCACAACCTCTCCAGCATGTGTTGTCACTTGAGTTTTTGATCTTGGCCATTCTCATGGGTGTAAGGTGAAATCTCAGGGTTGTTTTGATTTGCATTTCCCTAATGGCTAGTGAGGTTGAGCATTTCTTTAAGTGCTTCTCTGCCATACGGTATTCCTCTACAGAGAATTCTCTGTTTAGCTCTGTTCCCCATTTTTTAAGTGGATTACTTGGTTTGCTGCTTTTCAGTCAACTCAGCTATTCTGACACAAAATCCTCTCCAAACTGACTCATTCAATCTGGCTTCTCTCTCAGCTTTTGACTGAATTGCTCTGCTTGGCTGCAAGCTATCAATTTGTTCCAATCTTCTGGCTGCTTTTCGTTCTCTGGCTTGTTCTCTCTGTAACCTGTTTCCGTAAAACTGTCCTAATAAAAGTGCCACATACACCACTCACCCCACACTGTTACTCTCTTCTCTATCTTGCCGCTCTTAGGTAGCCCCTCTTTTCTGTGCTGTTCTAGCAAGAGCTGGGCATATCTTGTCCCCGACTCATCCAGTCAAATCTTTCTCTGATTTGTCACTTTGCCCTTCAATTAGGCATTACCTTCAAACATCAGTGCTTCTTTCTATAAACCTTGCTTTCATTGTTTTGGATTAAAGGTGTGTAGGAAAGATTTGACCGTATTCCAGCCAGACTGTCCTTTAATCCAGGGCATGTCTGCATTCTAGCCCAGTCACATAGACCTAGAAAGTCTTTGCATGTGATCCCTTGCCAGAGCAGCCATGTTGCTGGATTAAAAATTCTTCTACATGGGTCAAGTTGACAAAACTAAACAAACAAAAACCCAAACAATAACAGAAAACCTAGCCAGCATACCTTGGTGTACTAACATTTTAAGCTTGATTTATATCAATAATTATAAGTAATACTCTAATGAGTGTGTATATGTCATAAGAAATGGATTCTTAATTTAAAATTCAAGTTAAATTCTATCAATAAATATTCCTTATTGTCTATTTTTGTCTCTGGTTAAAGTATTTTGTTACAGGTATTAGTAGTCTTGGAGGCCATGGTGTAAGAACTCTTTCAATTTCAACTTCTGATCCCCATCACTTCTTTCTCTGGTAACACTAGAAAGGTAAACTCCAGCTTTGCATTTAAATGAGAAGGTAGAGGTATTTGGGCTAGAGTGATATCCATAAGGCAATGTAAATGTTGTTTTTATTTTGTCCGACACAGGGATGAGATGAGAGCCATTCCCAATTCATTGTAGCTCATTTTGAACTCTGGCTGGCTGGTTCAATCCAACTGTTCTGGCCCAAACTCCTCCACAAGCTGAGTGATTCAAATTGGCTTCTCTTAGCTTCTGACTGAATTGCTCTCTGCTTGGCCTCAAACTGATTCTGGCAATATGTTTTATTCTTCCGGCTCCTTCTCATTCTCTGGCTCATTCCGTCTTCAACTGTGTCTAGCTTGTTCTCTCTGCAATCCATCTTTCTAAAACTATCTCTATTAAAAAACCTCTAGGTTAAAAAATTCATTTTCTCTCCTTGTACTGCTCTTGAGTAGCCTCTCTTTCCAGTCCTGTTCTCCTGAGAATTGAGCATATCCTATCTCTGACTTAGTCTGTCAAATCTCTTTCTGATTTGTCACATTTTCCCCTTAATTAGATGTCACATCCAAACATGCTGGTTCTTTCTATAAACTAACCTTACATTGATTGTTTGGGATTGAAAGTGTACACTAAGGGCTTGTCTATATTCCAGCCAGATTATATTGTAATTCAGAGCATGTCTGCATTCCAGATGGATTACATAGACCTAGAAGGTCTTTGCATGTGATCCCCTGCCAGAATAGCCATATTGCCAGATTAAAATTCCTCTAGAAATCAAGGCTACTTGCTCATGGTTAAAAAAATGTAATACTGATTCTGTCTATGGATTTGGGTAGATATTCAATATTCTAAGATACCAAATATATCACACACTATATCTTTTCTTTTTTACAATTAATCTTGGTGTGCCTTTAATCACTTGGCCAAGCATTCAACACCAGCCTGGAAAACATGTCACATGAAGGCAGTATTGCTTGTCTCCTGCTGTACTTGTCCTTTCTGAAGCTCCTTTAAGGGATGACACTTGCAGAGCTCTTATCATGTAACACTGTGCAACGCCTGCCCACTTTTCCAAGCTCCTTAGAAAGCATGCTTTTTCTTTTAAATTTCTTTTTATCTTTTTATTTGGGCTAATGGTCAAATGCCTGGCCACGCTTTCCATGATGTTCTGGGCCCCGTTACTCTTTCTCTATGCCCTATCTCCACTTCATTTACCTGATTGTAGATCTCAATTACAACTACATGGCTTTCTGTCTTCCTCTCCCTCTTAAGTGCAGCTACCAATATTAATGGAGGGCCTGCCATGTTGTAGTTCCCTGAAACTCTAAGATATTTGTCCTAGAGTTTCTGAGTCTTTTTTTAAGTATTTTTTTAAAATAAGGCTAGGGGAGAAAAAAAAGCAACTTTAATTTTCTCATTAAAGTTTCTGTTTCTCTGTCATCCACCCTTGCCTTGTGCTTGTGTATGTGTGTGTGTGTGTGTCTGTCTGTCTGTCTGTCTATCTGCCTATCTTTCCTTCTTGGAGTCTTTCTGTTCCCCTACTAGTTTGTTAACAACTAAGAGTTCTCAGATTTCTCTTATATATATTCTTTCTTAGAGATTAACACCAGTATATTTTGCTTCTTTTAGATTAAATCATTAGCTTTATCCTGATTGTTATCATCTCTTTGACATTCCCTGCCCTTAGGAATTTCTTAGTACATCTGTCAAGCCAGTGACAATGCTTTCTCTTCTTTTGTTAACATGCACGCAACTTTTAGCTCTTTCCACTTGGACAAATAGGTTCTGAGTAGTCTGCTTCCAGGTTGTGGTAATCTCAGTGGCTATCACTGATAAGTTGCGTATACCATGAAAAGCATGCTTGTTAGATAGAATTATAAGTCTTACAAATATACTTTCTTGATAACAGTAAGCCTCTGCTTTGGTAGGAAGCCTTCAAAATTTGTAATAATTAATCTAATTTGATACCTTACAGTAGCTTTTAACCACAGACACAATGCCAAAGAGTAGAATAAGAATTTTTTTTTGCCACCGGAACTATGATTATAATGAATAAAATTTGGAAAGGGCCTTGAAAGGGTCGGGGGTTATAGTTTTTTAAAAAAGATGTGTTTGACCTCTAGTTTAAAAAGGTAAAAATATAATGGTCTCTTAACAGTGTTTGAGATGGCCTTTCCTGTCTTCAGTGTTTGAATAGGAAACTATAACTCCCTGGAGCCACAATCAAAGAAACCTGTGCAAGAAAAGCAATGTAGCCTCAGGCAGATAATGCCTAGACCATTATCTATATAAAGAATATAAACAGAAGTTCCAGAAATAACATAAAGTGAGACTTCATGAACTATTCATCACATCTGATTTAATGGTGCCATTATAACTGGCACTTAGCATGTTTAAATAACATCTATCACAGACACTTTTACAAAAACTGTTGAATGAATAATGACCCATGATTATTAGGTCATTTTAATAGCTTCTTCATCTCAATTCTTTGATTAGAAAAGGTAAAATGGATTATACTTATTTTACAAAAGCAGTACAGAGATGCATATGTTTGTAATCAAGATCTATTTTTACATGTGGCTCCCGAGATAAACTCCGATGTTACAAGAAATTCTCTAGGAGAAGTACTAGCTGGCAGCATGTTAGCTAGCAGCAGAGAAGCAGGCAGTGATATGCTCTAGGTGATTCAAAGGCTGAGAAAAACATTATACTGTTCAAAGTTAATCACTTTATATAAAGCTATGCAAGCTAAAAACTGACGAGCCTATATTTTCCTTCTGTGCAAAAATATTAGCTCAAAAATATGGACTGCAGAGCTTATTTACACAGTGCTGGTTTGAAATTATCTTCCAATCCAGCTGTCAATCAGGGTAAAGATCCACATTATTCTCTAGAGAGTGCCTCCTTCCTCTGCTTAGACTCATAAAATAAATCTGTTCCCCCAAGACCTGGAGAGTCTTGAACCACATGCTTACTGTAGCAGGCTCTCTGTTTCTACCCTCATTTTTAACAAGTTCATACTTTCCCTGTTATGACTACATTTCTTGTTCAGTTTGTTGTTAGGGTCACAGTTAACCTGGACATTGGATCATTGGCATCCCCAGGCACCCTTTGGGAACAAAAGCTCTTGGCATAACCATGGATTGATGAGTCTTTATAATAGAACTTTGTGTGCATGAGAAAATTTGCGCATTCTTGCTTTGCAATACATCCAGTTACTCATTCAAGATGGAAAGAGAAGTTCAACAGCATCCTTCTCTTCAGTTTGGGCTGGCTTTCAGCATAGCTGGCTTTCTTTCTCATAGTTCAGTCAGGAGTCACATTAACCATTGATTGTGTCCACAAGTACAACTTCAGAGAGTCATTTATCTTCTCTTCTAACAACTGCACTGATGGCAGTTTTCACCCAGGCTGACAAGTGTAACTGCACTACATGAGGATGTTTTCTTATTGCTTACAAAGTTTGATCAATACTTATTAATATTAAATACATTTAAATTGTAACTGAGACTTCATCCAATTCTTCTTCTCTAAAGACACATGCTCAAGCCTGTTTGTAGCAACATTAATTCTCTGGAGATCTCACATCACCCAAAAGATAAAGGTTCTTAAGTTCTTTTATTAAAAGCACTTGTATATATAGTCTTCATTTTCCATGACCCCTGTTACTAGGCTAGTATACCCTCTAACTAAATAGAACTTCTCGCTGAGGGAGGGGAACACCAACCCACCTACAAAATCTACAATCCTAAATTTAGCTTCCCTATAAAAGATTGGGGGAATGTCCAATCAATGTCTGGCCCAATCAAAGACCCATCCCAGGAGAGAGAGCCAACCTCTGATACTATCAATGATACTCTGCTACGTTAGCAGACAGGAGACTAGCATAGCTGTACTCTGAAAAGCTCCACCCAGCAGCAGATCAAAACAGATGCTGAGACTCACAGCCAAACTTTGCAAAAAGCAGAGGGAGTCTTGTGGAAAAGTGGGGGGAAGGATAAAAGGACCTGGATATGACAGGACCTCCACAAGAAGACCAAGAGAACCAACTAACCAGGGCTTAGAGGGGCTTCTAGAGACTGAAGCACCAACCAAGAACCATGCATAAACTGGACTTAGGCCTCCTACACAAATGTAGCTGATGGGAAGCTCAGGCTTCATGTGGGTTCCCTAGAAAGGAGAATGGGATCTGTCTCTGACATGGACTCTGTTGCCTGTTTTTAATTACTTCTCCCTCGTGGGGCTGTCTCGCCAGGCCACAGGGTAAGAGGATGTACTCAGTCTTGATATGGCTTGATGAGCTGGGATGGGTTTTTGGGGCAGCTCCTCTTTTCTGAGGAATAAGGGAAGGTAGACGAGGGAGGGAGGTAGATGCAGGGAGAGTGGAACTAAAGGGGGGCTATGAATGGGATACAAAATGAATAAATAAGTATATCAATTTTAAAAATAGTAAAGTGATTATATTTTGTCTTTGAAGAGAAAGAAATACATTTTATCTCAATATGTTATTTTACATAAATAATTGACAAATTATTTGAATGGACAAGTTTATTTTCTATAGTTTCTTTTTTTTCCTTAGTATCAAATAGTTTCCAAGGAGATAATACCAAAAGCTCTTGTGTTTTTAGGAAGAATTTTATTACATTAACCAGCCATTACTAAAAATTAGACAAGGTGGTAGGTGATGTCCTCAAAAGCTGGGTAAAATTCTCTGAAGAATTTAAAAGCCCACCTGTGCGGATAACAACTTACATAAAACCAGCTAGAAATACCATTTCAACCATTTTTTATGGAGCAGCCATATTTCCTAAGAAAGTATACCGAGATTCACACTGCAGAGTGAATATTAAGGTCAAGTAGCTCTCAAACCCAGAAATAGAAAGACAAGCATGGTATATACTCACTTATAAGTGGACATTAGTCCTATAATGTAGGATAGCCCTACTAATATCTACAAATTTAAAGAAGCTAAACACTAAGGAAGACTGTAGGGAGGATGCTTAAATCTCATTTAGAATGACAAACAGGATAGACATCAGAAGCGCTGGAAGAGAAGAAACAGGATGGGAGCCTACTATGAAGGCTCTGATAGGCTCCACCCAACAGGGCGTTGAAGCAGATTCTTTGGACAGAGCACAGGGAGTCTTATAATAGAAGAGAGGGACAGAAAGAATGACATGGAGGGAACAGGAGCTCCACCGTTAAAAATCCTGAGCCCTGGGGGTCCTGTAGAGACTGATGTACCTACCAAAGACTATTATTCATGGTGAGGAGCTAGACCCCCTACTCAGATGTGGCCTATTGGAGCTCAGTCTCCATGCGGGTTCCTGAGTAAGGGGAGTAGGAGCTGTCTATGTCATGAACTTGCTTGCCTGCTCTTTGATCACTCGCCCCTGGTGATGAGGCCTTGCCAGGCCACAGAGGAAGAGGATCCAGGCAGTCCTATGAGACTTGACAAGCTACGGGCATATGACAGAGGAGGAGAAATCCCCCTTTCAGTGGACTAGGAGATGTGGATAGGGGGAAAGAGGGAGGGCTGTGGGACTGGGAGGAGCTGAGTAAAGGGCCTTCAGTAAGGATATATAATGAATAACCAGTGAAAAAAAGTAAAAAAAAAAAAAAAAAAGAACACTACAGTAAATTAAAAACTAAAAGTAAAAAAGAGGTGTTTGTGTCATTAATGTTAGACCAGATTATAAGAACCAAAGGCAGCCAGCAGATCTGTCCAATGCCATTAGAATGTTCTAGTCAGGCCTGAAACAGTCTAGTCCCTTAGCAGAACATAGCCATGCTGCCCGTAAGTTCTTTAGAGATTTTGGCCAAATAAGGTTATAAAGTAGTTTTTTATTTTATTTTATTTTATTTTATTTTTTTTAGAATTTGTCTTTTCTTTTATGCTTTTCCCAAAGTCAAATGGAATATAAATATTTATGAGTTTGACTGAAAATCTGGACTACAATTCAGGATTTCTCATTTAAATATATGCGTGTTAGGGAGTGACTAGCAGGAAAAGGAGTTATGGTAGGGTCATGGGTGTCCCGCAAATGCACATATGCTCATAAAGTACCTTTCAAAAGTGTTGACCAAAAGTCAACCTAGGAAGAGAAAAGTTAGAGCTGCTGGTGCCAAATGAAAAGTTCCCTTAAGATTTTGGAGACAGAAACAAAAGGGTGTGGGACTAGACAGGAATTGTGACTCACACTCGTATAATTGATTTGGGGGGGCTGTTATAGGTTTGCCCTGAGATGAAGGCCAGCCTGGTCTACCACAATGAGCTCCACCCAGGCTGGGAAACAATGGGGGAGTTTATCTCCAACAAACAGATGAACAGACAAAGAAACAGAAGCATTACCTCAACAGAAAGAAGTTGTCTACCTGATAAGGGCTTCTTGCTAAAGAGTGCTTTATTACCTTTGGGCTTTCAATATTCATTGTTTGTTTTCTCTCTTGGAATGATGTCTTCGCTTGCCTCATGGTTCACAGACACATTGGTTTCATTCAGACTGAGCAAAATCGTCAAGTTTCTTTTTTTTAATTTAATTTATTTTTTTATTATTAGTTACATTTTATTAACTCTGTATCCCAGCTGTATCCCGCTCCCTTATTCCCTCCCAATCCCACCCTCCCTCCATCAGCTTTTCCCTGCCCCTTTCCAAGTCCACTGATTGGGGAGGACCTCCTCCCCTTTCATCTGATCCTGTTTTATCAGCTATCTTCAGGACTGGCTGCAAAGTCCTCCTCTGTGGCTTAGCAGGACTGCTCCTCCCTTGGGGAGTGGGGAGGTCAAAGAGCCAGCCATTGAGTTCCTGTTAGAAAGAGTCCTTGTTCCCCTTACTATGGGAAGCCAATTGGTTACTGAGCTACCAAGGGCTTCATCTGAGCAAAGGTTCTAGGTTATATCCTTACATGGTCCTTGGTGGAGTGTCAGTCTCAGAAAAGACCCCTGTTCCCAGATATATTTGGTCCTTGTGGAGCTCCTATCCTTTCCACTTCATACTAATTCCCCTCCAGCTGAAGGTTTGGTTATGAGTCTTAGTATCTGTTTTGAAACACTGCTAGGTAGAGTCTTTCAGATGCCATCTGTGGTAGACTCCTGTCATACGTCCAATGCACATCCCATTTGTCTTTCTAGGTGAGAATTGATCATCTTACCCCTTGTCCGCTTTCTTGTTTATCTTCTTTAGGTGTATAGATTTCATTATATTTATAATATCTTGTAGGTCTATATAAACGAATATATACCATGTTTGTCTTTCTCCTTCTGGGATACTTCACTCAGAATGATCTTTTCTAGATCCCACCATTTGCAGAGTAATAGTAATAAAAACTGCATGGTACTGGTATAGAAACAGAATGGTAGCTCAATGGAATCAATTAGAAACCCAGAAATAAACCCACACACCTATGAATACTCGATTTTTGACAAAGAAGCTAAAACCATTCATTGGAAAAAATACAGCATCTTCAACAAATGGTGCTGGTTCAACTGGATGTCTACATGCAAAAAAATGAAAATAGATCCATATTTATCACCCTGCACAAAACTAAAGTCCAAGTGGATCAAAGACCTCAACATAAACTCAGATACTTTAAATCAGTTAGAAGAAAATGTTGGGAACAGCCTAGAACTCATTGGCCCAGGAGACAACTTCCTGAACAGAACACCAACAGCACAGGCTCTAAGAGCAACAATCAATAAATGGTACTTCATGAAACTGAAAAGCTTCTGTAAAGCAAAGGACACCATCATCAAAACAAAACAAATGCCTACAGATTGGGAAAGAATATTTACCAACCTGTTATCCGACAGAGGGCTAATATTCAGTATATATAAAGAACTAAAGAAGCTGAAAAGCAGGAAACCAAGTAATCAAGTATCTATAAGTATATGAACTGTAAGAATTATTCAATCATTGACAGTTTGAAAGGATAACAAGTGGAGCAGTTGAAAAATCACAGGTACAATATGGATTCTCAATGGAGCACTGTACTGTTAGTCTATAAATCCATTTTCAGTTCAGAGTCACCAGTCCAGGAAGCCTGCTTGGCTCTGTTATCCCAACCTCTGAGACAATGCTAATGACTAATTGTAAAGGTGCTGCTACCAAGCTTAGATATCTTGTTTTGTTTTTCTTTTTCTAATTTTTAAGTATTAATCACAATTTATTCACTTTGTATCCCAGCTGTAGCCCCCTCTCTCATTACCTAAGCCCATACTCATTCTAGCCTCTCCTCCCATGCCCCTCTCCAAGTCCTTTGAGAGGGGAGGTCCATCTGACCTTAGCCTATCAGGACTGGCTGCATTGTCTTCCTCTGTAGCCTGGTAAGGCTGCTCCCCTCCTCAGGGAGAGGTGACAACAGAGCCAATCATTGAGTTCATGTCAGAGACAGTCCCTGTTCCCCTTACTAGGAACCCACTTGGATACTGAGCTGTCATGGGCTACATCTGTGCAGGGGTTCTAGGTTATCTCCATGCATGGTTCTTGGTTGGAGTATCAGTCTCAGAAAAGACCCCTGGGCCCAGATTTCTTGGTTCTGTTGCACTCTTTGTGGATCTTCTGACCTCTCCCGCTCTTTCTATCTGCACCATCTTTCATAAGATTTCCTGCACTCTGCCCAAAGTTTGGTTATGAGTCTCAGCATCTGCCTTGATATACTATTGGGTAGAGTTTTTCAGAGGCCCTCTGTGGTAGTCTCCTGCCCTGTTCCCTCACTCTACAGATGTTCAACACATTTGCCTTTCTGAGTGAGGATTGAGCACCTTACCCAGGGTCCTCCTTCTTGCTAAGCTTTTTCTTAAATATAATTTTTATTTATTACAAATAATTCACTTTGTATCCCAGCTCTCACTCCATCCTCATTTCCTCCCAATCTAGACCTCTCTCCTTCCCTCATCTCCTCTCATGCCCCTTCCCTCATCTCCTCTCATGCCCCTTCCCCAGTCCACTGAGAGGGAAAGTCTTCCTCCCCTTCCATCTGACCCTAGCCTATCAGGTCTCATCAGGACTGTCTCCATTGTCTTCCTCTTTGGCCTGGTAAGGCTGCCCCCTCCTCAGGGAGAGGTGATCAAAGAGCCAGGTGATCAAAGTGTTCATGTTAGACACAGCCCCTGCTCCCTTTATTAGGGATTCCATTTAGAGACTGAGCTGCCATGCTGTGCAGGGGGTCCAGGTTATCTCCATGAATGGTCCTTGTTTGGAGTTATCAGTCTCAGAAAAGACCCCTGGGCCCAGAAGTTTTTGGTTCTGTTGCTCATCTTGTGGAGCTCCAGACTCTTCCAGGTCTTTTTATCTTCTCATCCTTTTGTAAGGTTCCCTGCACTCTGCCCAAAGTTTGGCTTTGAATCTCAGCATCAGCTTTAATACCCTGCTGGGTATTATTTAAGAGGCCCTCTGTGGTTGGGTCCTGTCTTGTTCCTTATTTTCATCTTCTTAAGATGTTTATCCCATTTGCCTTTTTGAATGAAGAGTGAACATCTTACCCAGGGTCCTCCTTCTTGCTTAGCTTCTTTAGGTGTACAGATTTTAGTATGATTATTCCATATTATGTGTAATATCCACTTATAAATGAGTATATACCATGTCTTTCTGCTTCTGGGATACCTCACTCAGGATGATCTTTCCTAATTCCCACCATTTGATTGCAAATTTTATGATTTCCTTGTTTTTTTAATTGATGAGTAGTAATCCATTGTGTAGATGTACCACAATTTCTGTATCCATTCCTCAGTTGAGGGGCATCTGGGCTGTTTCCAGGTTCTGGCTATTACAAATAAAGCTGCTATAAACATGGTTGAGCAAATGTCCTTGTATACTTGAGCCTCTTTTGGATATATTCCTAGGAGTGGTATGGCTGCATCTTGTGGAAGCAGTATTCCTAATTGTCTGAGAAAGTGTCAGATTGATTTCCAAAGTGTTTGTACAAGTTTACATGCCCACCAGAATCTTTTGTTTTTCTAAGAAGCCGTTTATTTGGATTGGATATTATGTAACTCATAAATGTATAAGGTAAGTATATAGTGACTTCGAAGTATTTTCCATCTTTGAAAATCAAACTTGCATTTTCAGATTATTAGTTGATTGTAGAGACTAGGATTAGAAAGGCAGATTTTGAATCTGCCAGATTTATATCTTGAGGCAATTTATTTCTTTAAGCTTTATTCTTTCCTCCATAAAAAAAAGGCAGAGAATAGCCTGTACTTCCAAGGATTTCTTATGAAGAGCTTTGCAAAATCGGTGGTGCAGAATAAATCTTCAGTAAGGTTTAGCTACTAATATAATTTAAGGTAAATTATTTTACAGTAATGGTTCTCATCTGCTGCATGCTGAGTTACCATTATTTAGTTTTTTTTCTCTGTGTATAACATTAACTCCAATTTTTCTCCATATCTTTCTCTTTTTCACCCCACTCCTTCAAGTACAAAGATCCACTCACCAGAAACAATTTATAAATCAACCAACTTTATTGGAAATATTAATCAAAAGGAATTGGTTGTAAATCTTCTAAAAATCAAGACAGGTTATTGTTAAGGACAAAAATTTAGAGGTATAATTCATCCTATCAAATGACTATTTAGGCCCAGCTAGATGCTTTGCCAGTATGCTAGAAAAAGAAGGAAATAATTAGGTTTATTGATTGCCTACTCTAAAACCCTTGTGCTGGACACAATATACACCTTCATATGCAAATGTGCATAATTATGCCAGGAAGTAGGTGTTCTTATTTGTCTAATAGTCCCAAGTTAGTGTATGTGTTCTTCCTCTGAGTCTTATTGGTAGGCACCACAAAAATGGTTTTAAGAATTAAAGGAGGGTTTCTAAATAAATTGGCTGACCTGCACATATTAAGACAAATGGTTGTGAACTTTTAACTCTTACTTAGGGTTTTCTACTAAAATGAAAGGCTAATATGCAAAACAGACCAGCAAGGGCTGCTTTGGTTTACTTGGAGGTTTTGACTTAAGCTGCTTGTTTCTGCACAAGCACCCCATCCATTTAGTACTGTCTATTCAGTGATAGAGTCCAATTTTCAGATTCAATTTAGAGATTTAGAGGGAGCCCTACAGATATTAAGTACGACTATTTCCTCATCAGCCATAGTGTTTAGGACATTATGTATTGTGATCAATGAATTTTAAAACCAGTCTATGTGTAAGGTTTATTTTCATGGGAGAAAGTAATCATACCATGAAGAGATTCTTGGCTGAGGCAGGGCTAAAATTTACACACTGTACATGGCCATGACTCATTTGAATAAATTAATGAATTTGAAATTATTTTATGAATCTTTAAAGTGTTCTGTCATGCAGTTATTATTACATCACTGAAATAGAGACAACATTTGCATGTCCTGGTCCTGTGCAACCTCGTTGAGACCTAGCAGGGATTAGACACAGTTAATTTGTATCAGTGAAATTTTTTCATGAGATTCAGTCAGAATAAAAGTTTTCGCTCTGTGGTAATTGTAAAAGTAACTTTTATTTGCAAGAGGTGATTGTCATCTCAGAGGCTTACTGCTGGATAACTGGCCCTTTTCTTGCTCTTCCTGAACTCTGGATACCTGGTTCAACTCAGCTGTTCTAGCTCAAACTCCTTTCCGAGTAGCTCTCCGCCTTTCTCTACTGCATTGTCTACTGAACTCTCTCCTGTAGTCTTCTATATTTTCCTTCTACTCCCTCTCTACTGCTCTCTTAAGATGCCTCTCTTTCCTGTATTTTCTCATGAGAATTGGGAGTATCTTATCTTTGACTCATTCTGTCAAGTCTTTCTGTTATTCATCACTTTGTCTGACACTCAATTGGAAATCATTGCTTACTCCAGCCAGAGGGTTTAAAAATGTTTATTCCAGCCAAATAACACCGAGCTAGAAGGCCTTTGAATGTCATTCCTTGTCAGAGTGCCCATATTACTGGATTAAAATTCCTCTACAGATAATAAGCTAATAAACTGACAATAATTAAAATGGGATACATCATTGGTTTTTTAAGAGGCATTTTCACATGCATGGAAAGGAAATATGACAAAATAACTCCTGGAGAGTGAATTAAATTGGATTATAGAGTGTGTGTCAATTCACTCCCTATATAGAATAAACATGTACACATAGTTTCTCCTATATACATTTGATATTATATGGTTTATATGTCTACACATATCTGTGGCTTGATGTGATATAGAGCCTTTCTTCTAAAATGACCTGAAAGTAATGCCATTACAGCAATAATGAACATTTTTAACATTCCAATTTTCATTCCTAAGCTCATGTTTTCCACCCAAAGTAATGAGCACTCTGAATGAATTACTAATTTCAGGTTGGGTACAGACATTAGTCTGGAAAATCTTGTCATGCCAAATAGTTGAGAAATGTTTTAAAAATATTAAGGCCATGTCAAAACAACACAGGATTACAGAGGCTCCTTTTGGCTATGCTTTGGAATACAGGAATATGTTATGACTTGTAGGATATATTATAGACACTTGAGTCTACACTCATAGGAACTAGAAAGTAAGGAGGGAGGGAAAGTTCCACCTAACAGGAAATATAGAAATAATTAACAAATATGGAAAATCCATATTTATATTGACTATGAGAGAAAAGATTAGGTAGAACTCCAAGAAAATGGGAATCATCGTTGGCTTTTGGGGCAATCACAATTGTAGTCTTTGGAAAAAAAATTGTTTTGGACAAAAATTATCAATAGAGATAATTCTACTAAGTAAAATATCAACAAAATTCAGACTTTATACAGTATCAAACTATTTCCATGAAACACTGGTAAATATTACCATTTACTAAGAAAATTTAAGTAAGTATAATTAGTGACCACTCATATGCATTAATATTACAGTTATGTCGGGAAATATCATCTTTAAAAAATGCCAGACATCAGCATTCCTAGAGATGTGAGGTAGGGTCCAATGATGTGTCGGCTGATAGTTTGCTCTGAGAATGTTTTTTTTTGTGAAGAAGCTCCCTTCTAGCTACGTCAGATGAGAAGTCATCTTCATGTCAATACCTTTTAAGGCAGACTCTTTTTGTTGGCCATACTGCCTCAGTAAGAGATGTAGCGTCTAGGTCTCTGAAATATTTGTTGTTGAATGGAAAGCGAAAACATAACAATCCTCTCCCCAAATTCCATGCACTATTAGGCATTTCCTTTCTTACTGCAATTTTGCAGGCTGCTGACAGTGCCATTGATGAAAATCCACCTGCTTTCCCCACGTATTCCTGACACGACTCGGGTTGAAAGTATATGACTCTGTCATTCCACATTAATGTGGTTAGAATTATTTAAATAATGCAAGGAGCTTGCTTTATATAAAGCTATTCCTATTACACTCTAAAAAATATGCAGAAAATATGTCAAAACATTTGAGACCTAGACAATGTGAAAATGAACCTATTCCACATGCCAATTTGAATGGTGTCGCTTCCTAAAACAGAATATTTCTCCAGAAGGTGTATGCATAGAACCATTTATCTGAGTATCCAAGTTTTAAGAATTTGTAGCATGCAGTAAATAAAGAGTAGTTCTGGGTAGCACTTAATGTTGAGAAATGCCTCTTATTTGGGCACACAGTCACCTTCTAGGCCCAGAGGTTTCTCTGTATAAAGAGATTTAACACACACAACTTTCTGGACCAGTGAAAGAATCTATTAATTAGTTCTCCAGAGTAAAGCTAAGAAACCTGAACTAAAGACATTGTTTTTCCTCTTCTCTTTAGCTGTTGTATTTCAGAATTACAAATAGCAATGTGGGGGTGGTAATGTTTTTATCTGCTAGATGGTCAGAAGCAAAACTAGTTTCATTTTATGTCTACATGTATACAAGAGGCATTTTTATTTTGATAGAGAGTGACATTTAAGGTGGAAATATTTTTTTATTTGGACATTTCCTGAGGGAACTTAAAGGTAAAACATCAAATAATAATAGAATGTTTTTCCACAAGTTATATCTTTATTTCAGAAAAAAAATGTTAAATGAGTATGATATGACAGCATATTAGCCTCATATCCCTTCTGCAAGTGAGATTCACCCTTTACTTATATTTTGCTATGGTGTTAAGAACAAAACAAAACACTAGATATTTGGTTTAGAAGCTATGTTATAAAAGAATACATCTCAGTTGGGATATATTGTGAGGGGGAATAAAAACAAAAAACAAACAAACAAACAAAAAACAAAGAAAAGAGTGAACCATAGGCTGTAGTGCAGCACACAAGAGTAAAACATTTGATTTACTCTATAAGTCTCTCTGGATTATTTCATACATTATACAATGTGGTACAATGTCTCTTTAGCTCTCTTGATTGTTTTATGCAAAGAAAGGGGTGTTTTTCTTTTGATACAAAACTGACAAGCTACCAGCAAATCTCAGCAATCAAAATAAGTTGCTATTTTTATTTACTCTGAAAAGGACAATATTGAAAAATACTTTGTTTTTGTAGTCAAAATACTGTGACAGCCTAGATCATAGCAACTATTTACAATATCCCTTTGCTGTTCAGTACAGGTGAAATGAAGAAATAAAATGCCATTTTCTTGGAGTTCTATTTAATTTTTCATCCCATAGTCAATATAAAGCATGTTTATGGGGGATCAGTCTTTAATTGTAGTAAGACAGTTGGAGTTGTCAGAAAGGACGAATGGTCTAAAAAGTTCTCAAGAGCAGCTTGTTCATCTCATCTCCCCCTTTTAAAAGTTTAAGGAGATCTTCTTCTGGGAATGTAGTCTGCTATTCTGCTGAAACTTTTTTTAAATTATTATTTATTAATTACACTTTATTAATTTTGTATCCCCCCATATGCCCCTCCTTCTTCCCCTCCCGATCCCACCCTCCCTCCCGTTTCTGCATGCATGCGCCTCCCCAAGTCCACTGATAGGGGAGGTTCTCCTCTCCTTTCTTATCTTAGTCTATCAGTTCTCATCAAACATGGCTGCATTGTCATCTTCTGTGGCCTGGTAGAGCTGCTCCCCCTCAGGAGGAGGTGATCAAAGAGCAGGCCAATCAGATTATGTCAGAGGCAGTCCCTCTTCCCATTACTAGGTAACCCACTTGGACACTGACCTGCCATGGGCTACATTTATGCAGGGGTTCTAGGTTATCTCCATGAATAGTCCTTGGTTGGAGTATGGGTCTCTGGGAAGTTCCCTGTGTTCAAATTTTCTTGTTCTGTTGCTCTCCTTGTGGAGTTCCTGTCCTCTCCAGCTCTTACTATTTCCCACTATCATCAGGATGTCTCCAGATTTATACTTTAGGTCTTTGCATCTCATATTCATCCTTTAGTTATTAAAAAAAATGTACCTCATCCTCTTCCACTAGTTCACTGAAAGGGGGAGTTCTTCACTATTGCCATCTGCCCATAACTTGTTAAGTCTCATCAGGACTGCCTGGATCCTCTTCTTCCATGGCCTAGCCAGGCGGTATCACCAGGGGCAAGTGATCAAAGATCGGTCAACTGAGTTAATGATAGAGGCATCCCTTCTCCCCTCACTCAGAGGTCAACACGGACACTGAGCTGCCAACCGGCCACATCTGAGCAAGGGTTCTTGGGGACGATGGGACTGGGGGAGTTGAGGGAGAGGGGCTTCAATCGGCATATATAATAAATAAATTGTGAAGAAAAAATAAAATAAAAGAAGACTATCTCAGCATGTCTTGCACTGTTGGGAGATTCCCTATAATGCTTTGGAATTCTGAAAAATAAAAACTGTTAAGTGTTGGGATGTTTTGATGGCCACTGCAACTCAAAAGAGAAGCTGATAAGTGTTGGCTTGCCAAAGTTGAGTTTTACTATTGTGTGGGATTTGACAACACAGATCAGTTACTCTTCTGTCAGAGCTACATTCTGTGTGTCACAGTTATCCCAGATTTTCAACTGTACATTTTTTCATTATCTCTTGCTTTCCCACATTGTCATTCCGTTCATAAAGTCTTCAGTAGCTCAATTCCTCCTTTTCACAAGAAAAGTCAGGAATGAGCATTCTTTCTCTGGTATGGTCCTTTGTGCCTAACCTCATTTTATGATTATGTTTCCATTTCTGTCTAGCCCTTATCTTTTCATTCTAAAGTTAAGTCATAGTAAACATCTCAAAATTTCCAGAAAAGATCTTATGTTTTGAATATACCTAACCTTTTGTGCATTTAAATTTTTCTGATAATGTCTTACTATTGTTTTCTATATCTGGAAAAATATATTCATCCTTGAACACATAACCTCAACATCACCCTGGTATCACCCACTCTTCTCTACCCATAAACCATTTCTTATGAATATATTTGGTAATAGTTATTCAATCATTATTCTATCAAGCTTCTCTTTGTTACTAGTTCTTTGAAATAAAAGTACTTTTCTATCCTATACATAGCATCTGAGTGTTCTCTCTAGAGTGAGTTAGATGCTCCGTAAACATGAGGAGTACAGAACATTTCTCTATGAAGTTTTGTTTATCTCCTGCTTAGCACGAAACATCTACTTATAGGAGTCAGTTTTCTTTATAGTATTAAAGCTGCCCAGTAAGGAGGAAGTTCCTTGTCAGTTCAAAATATATTTTTCCCTGACTTTTCTTTTGGCCTTTGGAAATATGGCTGCCAGTAGTTTTCCCAATGCCCAAGTGTTTGGTCTATACTCATGTACATATAAGAAACACCAACTTATATCAGTAGGTTATTATGTATTTTTAAAGAACCTGAGATAGATATGTTGGGGTGGTTAGGGTTTGCTGGGAAAGGAGAGTAAGGAATGGAAATAATCAATATACATCATATATATACGATGTATATTGAGTACATATATATATATTTATACTAAAGAACGAACCTAAAAGGACAAAAAATAAAGAAAGAGACTCTGCCTATTAAAACTGAGGATTCAAATTGCATTTGTACCCTTGAATTTATTGTGTGTAAAATAAGAAAGCATGCAGGTCTTCAAGGAAGTGCATCAAGGCAGAAAGGCAGGTAGCAAGAGAAGTATGAGGAACGGAAGGAAACTGTGGTCAAGGTGAAAGAAGAATCTGTTTTCAATAAAAGCAAATGATCAATAAAACAAACAAATAAGAGAGAAGGGACTGTTTCAACTAGAGAAAATGCTACAAAACATGGGAGAATGGAAAAAAAAGACGCCCAAATCAATAAAGTAACAATATATATATTATTAAATATGCAGCTAGAAACTTTATGGTGATACATATTTTCATTTGCTCCATGGGCTTGACTGTACACAGCAATCTTTATTAATATGCATCATACTTATCAGAAGATCAGCAAAGTATATGTGTGTTGAACAAGCACAGATAAAACAGTAACTTTAAAAGGTGATTTGGTAACATTTGAAAATGGTGGTGTTCAAATCTAAGTGTAATGATGTTTTAATAGGGAAGCCATACGTGTTTTGTATAACCAGAACATTTTACATGTTAATAAATTGTCCAAGTACTTGAGGGGTGACTCTGGAACTGTCTCCAAGTTATCCTACCTATATTTGTAGGATTTAAGAAAATGAGAATAATACCTTGTACAAAAAGTTACTCCGTATCTCACTGTAAAAAGAATGTCTGCTGTCAAAAAGACTGAAAACTACAAATGCTGACCAGGATATCAAGTAAACAGAATTTTTGCATACTGTAAATGAAATTAAGCTACTACAGCCACTAGTAAAAAACAGAATGAAGGTTCCTCTGAAAATCACAAACTTGCACTCATTTACACATACCAGTCCTGGCACATCCACATAATGTGAAACAAAGTATCGATACTGTACTGGGTATTTTGAAAAGCTAGATAAAATTATTTTGCATATTTTCACAATTACAAAATGATCAGTGGCTGAATATGCAGCACACGCCTGTAATCCTAGGATTTTAGAGGAAGACAGAGCAAAAGGATTAGGTCAAGGCTAGTCTTGGCTACACAGTAAATTTGAGACCAAATTGACGTTATTAATCATGAAATCACAACTCAAAACCATGAAATATTGTTAATAAATATTAGAAGAAATAGATATATTTACCCGTGTTTGAACAGTATTAAATGCATACATGCCACAAAATATCACATACTATCGTAGGAGCATGATGATGTTTTTAGTGTCAGTTATGAATAAATTTCACTTCAAATTTAAATGTCCAGGAAGGTAGTCTTTGTTTTCAAGGCTTTTCATTCTTTTAAAAGCAACTCCACTTTCCTGAGTTTTCTTCTGATGTTATCTGAGAGCTTTTATTTTCTTAATGCTTATGTGAAAACTCCAGCTAGTCATTTTCCTCCTAAGTATGTTGATTATTTTCAATGAGCATAATTATTACCTATTTTTGAATAGCTACAAAGGAAAAATAAAAAGCACTTTCCCATTTTCCAGAATTTTAATGACAAGAATTTGTTTCAGGAACTAAGTAAAACACTGGACAAATTCCAATTTAACATCTCTCTGTATGCCCTGATTCACTCCTGTTTCTTAGCCCCGCACTGCCTTCCTGCTTTTATAGTCTAAGCACAGACCTGCACTATAAGTATTTGGGTGAAACATCGCAAGAAATATGCTGACACACACATCCCAGTACAGCTGCATAAAACTCTGCAATATAACCTTTGGGAAACTCTGATGACCTTGTGAATTGACCCAAAACATCAATGAAGGAGGTTATCCTGAGTACACTCAGAATCCAGGAGATATAGTCATCTCCTGTGTTGAAACAATGGCCCTTGTGCACCAGTGTCTGTTATGGTGGGCTCTTGAGTTTGATGAGGTGAGACTCTTTAATTTAATTCTAAGTACAGCACATTGGGTCCTAATGAGCTGGATTTTCCCTGTTGCTCAATTCACTTTGTCTATAGTGAGGTGCTCAGGGAGGCCACAAGAAGTCCATTAGAGTGGAGGGCTGAAAAACGAGCCCCATGTGGCTTCAGAAAGCTAATATATCCTGCTGTGGAGTTATAACTAACTTTTAGACTCAAAGTGAATGGTAAACACTGTATGCTTATTGTCTAGTTATTCTGGATGGTAAATGTAGTATTCAATTTTAAATTGGAAAACCATATTCATAGAAAAACCAACATGTTTCTGTCTACCATTGTTGCACCAAACAAAAACTTTTACATGTATTTTTATAAAACTGATCTGTTATTTTTAGAATGACCATACGCAGACTCTAAGATGACCAGCATATTCGGTGTTTGACTGGTGATGGCAGAATAGCACATTTAGCACAGCATATGACATTAAATAAAAAAGCATTCAGCATCTACTCATTAACCCTAGTCCATCACCTATTTCAAGGTCATCATCTGTATTCCTTGTTCTTTTACTAACCATATGTACTTCCCCATATGAAACACATGCATTTGGGTAGGCAAATTTTCTACATAGTAAAAATGTGTGAACAAAATGTTGTCCAAATTTTTAAAACATATCATCTCTGCGTAAATGTCTGTGAGGAAGAGGTCACAGGAAAGGGTTAGTTTGAAAGGAAGTGGGAATAAGTAATAATAGTAATAATATTCCAAATCTAAAGTATCTGTTCTAATTTTCTCCCAGCCACACATGGGTATACTGAGCACCATCCCCCAGGAAAATTCTGGTTTGGAACTTTTTCTTTTCTTTTCATTTGAAAAAATGAATCAGCTACTAAGATTTCTCTGTCTCTCTCTGCCTGGCTCTGTCTTTGAACCTGTCTGTTTGTCTGTCTCTCTCATTCCTTTCTCTCTCTTCCTAGAACTTGCTATGTAGCCAGAAATAACTTTGAATTTCTCACCCTTCTGCTTTTACCTCCCAAGTCCTGGGATTAACAAGCATTCCTCGAAGGATGCCCCCATGGCAGTGCTGGATATCAAACCCCAGGGATTCCTGTATGCTAAGCAAATACTGTACCAACTGACCCTCACCCCCCTGTCCTGTGCTCACATATTCATTGACTTAGTTACAGATTAGAATGCTGCCTCTGTATTAACAGGTTTTTTTCAACATGTATCCTCATTGCCTGAGCTATATTTTCTCATTCTGTGTTAAAGCATAAGACTAAAAGGTTTAAAAAAAAAAAAACTGGAAGCTTCATAACACATATGCTCTTTAACTTTTCTTGGCATCATAGACCCTTCCATCACAATTTTCCAATACAGTAGTTACAAAACCAATGAAGATATCAGCATCTGGTTTTGTCAGTCATACAAGTAGCCTTTCCTTCTTCATTGTAGAATTATTTTAAGTCTCATATGATAGATATGTCTCACATTATTTTTGAGGTAACGTTTTAAACATTATTTCATGATACTTCGAACTTCCAATAATTTTAATGATTCTAGATGTTCATCACCAGAAATTCTACTACCAAATTCTAGAAATATCATAAAAAGATAATAGGCTCTCAGCCTCATAAAGATGATTCTGTTAATGAAGCTTATAGAGCATAAATAGTGAAAATTGAGTTAGGGGAAACTGGTGGCATAGAAATTAAATGTGAGAACAAGTTGCAATCAAGAGATAGTTAAAAAGAGACAATCAGGTAAGATACTTTCATATCTGAGGGTAGAAGCCAAAGCATTTATAAATTTCTTCATCATCTAAAAGTGGAAGATCTTCATGGAGATGTGAAATGAGCACATTTACAGAAAAGTTTGAGAATGAGTATGTGGAAGACAGAATAGTTGGGGCTAATTGCAATGATGACATCAACCAGTAGAAGGCTCAATTTTTCACCCTATAGTGAATACTACCTCTCAGCTATCCATAGTTTAGCCTTTCCCTACATAAATCTGAATACAACATTTATTCTTTCATTTATATTTAGATAACTTCTTGATAGTAAGCATATTTCTATCAATTCACTATGTGTGTAACTATCTTTGCAATTTGTTTTAAGTATTATGTTTAGGAACACCTATAATAACCTAGAACCTTTGCTCAGACAAAGTTCGTGGTAGCTCAATAACCAATTGGTTTCCCATAGTAAGGGGAACAGGGACTATATCTGACAGGAACTCTAAGGCAGGCTCTTTGACCTCCCCACCCCCCAAGGGAGGAGCAGTCCTGCTAGTCCACAGAGGAGGACTTTGCAGCCAGTCCTGAAGATACCTGATAAGACAGGGCCAGACCAAAGGGGAGGAGGTCCTCCCCAATCCGTGGACTTGGAAAGGGGCAGGGAGGAGCTGAGGGAGGGAGGGTAGGATTGGGAGGGAATAAGGGATCGGGATACAGCTGGGATACAGAGTTAATAAAATGTAACTAATAATAAGAAAGAAAGAAAGAAAGAAAGAAAGAAAGAAAGAAAGAAAGAAAGAAAGAAAGAAAGAAAGAAAATTGCGTACTCAGCTTCTTTTCAAAATTTTTTATTATCATTTCTCAAAATTTATTCAATTTGCATCCTGGCTGTGGCCCCCCCTCATCTCCTCCCATTCCTACCCTCACTCCCTGTTCTTGCCCTATGCCTCTCCCCTAGTCCACTGTTAGGGGGAGGTCTTCCTCCCCTTCAATTTGACACTTGCCTATCTGGTCTCATCAGGATTGGCTACATTGTCTTCCCCTGTGGCCTGGCAAGGCTGCATCTTTCAGGGGGAGTTGATCAGAGAGACTGCCACTGAGTTCATGCCAGAGAAAGCCTCTGCTCCCCTTACTAGGAACCCCACTTGGATACTGAGTCTATGGGCTACATCTGAGCTGGGGTTTTAGGTCCTCTCCATTGGCATCTTGCAACTTTAAAGCTGTAGACTTTTAAGATACTATGACAAATTTCTAGCATTTTGAAAATGTAATCCTGTAATTATACTAGTTTTATTAGTATAGTACATATGTTTGTATACTGTATTATCAAGATTTGAAGATTAATGTTTTCACTTGATCTTCACAAGATTCCTTTGGGTAAGAATGGCAGGTGCTTTTTATTTTGTTGTTCGATACAATAATTAGCTCCAAAGAAAGAAAGCTTTACATAGTAATTCATAAAAATTCTGTTGGCTGCTGTGTGATTAGAATGTGTTTCCAATGGTCCATTCAATTTCCTTAACATAATATTGCTGTGTTGTTTTCTCACTAACTTCAAAGACGTATGTTGTTCCCCACACAGGAAGTATACACACACAAACACACACACACACACACACATACTTTTTCAAAGACTTTAGCATAAAGCCAGATACACTAGATCTAATAGAAGGGAAAGTGGGGAACAGCCTTGAACTCATTGGTACAGGATATATGTGTATTTTTGTCATAGCAGCTGAGTTCAGACTGTGTTGCAATAATCTCAAATATCCGTTCCTTGTCATCTTTTGCCCACATATGTCAAGGTGGTTTATACTTTTATTTTTTTATTTATAAAATCTCTTTTTAAAACCAATATTCATGTCAAGGTGTATAAACATTTGCTTGAAATCCAATTCACTATTCATATGTGCAAATGTAACTTTAGAGGTTTTGCTTAGTACCTTTAGAGATCATTAAAAACTAGGCATTCCATTACTCCAATGAGGCTTTTTACTACATGATTTTATGCCTATTACAACAATTTGCAATTAAAATTATTTTTAATTGATAAAATTTATTGATATATGTCTCAGGTGCACTGTGATGTTATGATACAAGCATTTATTATAGGACGATTAAATATATTTAGCAAAGTTAAAATATATTTACATTATTAGCTCTAATTTAGAATTTAAAACCTTTACATTTTCCTGTTTAGTATTAACAAATGTTAATTGATCTAAATAATAGATTTCTTTCTAAAATTTCCATTCCTGTATGAAAGGCACTTGGATAGTATTTCTCCCCTTCTTTTCTTCCTTTCTTCCTTTTTTTTCTTTCTTTCCTTCCTTCCTCTATTCCTTCCTTACTTTCTCCCTGCCTCCCTTCTTTCCATTCTTCTTTCTTTCTCTTCTTCCTTCCTTTCTTCTCTTCCTCCCTTTTCCCCTTTCTGATTTTTTTCTTTCTTTGAGACAGAACCATGCTATGTAATACCAACCACCCTAACTCCCTTCAAATTGCCTATCTTCTTCAAGAGCCTGGCCTCTTGAGGCGGGGATGATAGGCATGTGCCACTATGTCTGGCCTTTATTCCATTTTATTTATTTCCCTTTTCATCGCACATCTCTAATAGGCTTTTACTGGTACACTTTTCTTGTTCTTCCTAAGTGAAACATGGGAAAAAATGGGAAGGAATGAGGGAGGGGGATACAACTGGAATACAAAGTGAATTAAATTTAATTAATAAAAAATAATTAATTAAAAAATAAACAAATAAAAAGAACTATTAAAAAATGCTTGTCTAACTTTGGCGCTTTACTTAGCATGGTAATTGTCAGTTGTACACTTGTATCATTATCTAAATTACATAATTAAAATTTCTTTATAGCAAGCTTAAACCTCATTTTGTGTACACATATATACACAAAACATTTTTATGCATGCATAATGTGTCTATAACAGCACCATTAAAACATTGGAATACTGGTAGCACTATAGTAAACTGAAGGGTTCCAACTTCCAACAGGTACTATTGTACAACTAGACTTAGATTCATATCTCAACAGCGCTGTTTCTAGATGACAAAAAAAGTCCACTGACCATGGTTCTACTACAGCAGGGGGCCACGTTGATTTCTATGGGCCTGGGTTACCATGAGGGTCCATTTTGATGTCCCACGTCTGTGCTGCCACCTGAAGCCATGTTGATGTCCCTGAACTGCACTAGCCTGTCATCTTAGGAACTTGTCCTAGTACTTCAGTTTGAAAAAAAAAAAAAAGAAAAAAAAAGAGCACTAATAAACACAATGCCAAACATATACAGACTTGTCAAACATGTGACTTGTATTTGTTTTTTTTTCTTTTCTCTCTCTTTTGCTTTATTAGTTTTCTGAGATTTTTTTTTAATTTTATTTTTCTTATTAGTTACATTTTGTTAACTCTGTGTCCCAGCTGTATTCCGCTCCCTCATTCCCTCCCCAACCCCACACTCCCTCCCTGGTCTCCTCCCTGCCCCTTTCCAAGTCCACTGAGAGGGGAGGACCTCCTCCCCTTTCATTTGACCCTGTTTTATCAGATATCTTCAAGGCGGGCTGCGAAGTCCTCCTCTATGGCCTAACAGGACTGCTCCTCCCCTGGGGGGTGGGGAGGTCAAAGAGCCAGCCCTTCAGATCCTGTTAGAAATAGTCCTTGTTCCCCTTACTTTGGACAACTACTTGGTTACTGAGCTACCATGGGCCACATCCAAGCAGAAGTTCTAGGTTATATCCATAGATGGTCCTGGTTGAGTGTCAGTCTCAGAAAAGACCCTGTGCCCGGATATATTTGGTCCTTGTAGAGCTCCTATCCTTTCCATATCATACTAACTACCCTTTGTTATTCCAGCCCTTGGGAGACTGAGAAACCAGAGAATATCATGGCCTGAATTGTTATTTCTTAACCAGAGTGGACTAACGAGACAGGTCACAAAAGCCATAAAATTATTAATAATGATTATGATAGATGAAAATATGAATTGTGGAGATGGAATAGAAAGAAATGCTTTGTACCTGCATTTGGCAAGCTTTATATGTAAAGGACAAATGAGCAGTAGTTGGAGACGTTTGGTTGTCGTGTTGTGAAGGCTTAGATTTGACTTGTAGTGTAAAAGCAGCTGTAGAAATGCATAAACAAATGAGTGAGTATTCATCTACATGTCTAGAATCTTTGACTGTAAGTATTTTACAAAATGAGTTACCCAGAGGTCAGGGATGCAAGGCGTGTGCTCAAACTCAATAAAGGCAACATACAGCAAGCCTATAGCCAAGATCAAATTAAATGGAGAGAAACCAAATCAATCCCACTGAAATAAGAGACAAGGTAAGGCTGCCTACTCTCTTCATATCTCTTCAACATAGTAATCAACGTCTTAGCTAGAGCAATAAGACAACTGAAAGAGATCAAGGTGATAGAAATTGAAAAGAAAAAGGTCAAAGTATCACTATTCAAAGATGATATGATAGTGTACATAAGCAACCCCCAAATTCTATCAGAGAACTACAGATGCTAAACACCTTCAGCAAAGTGGCTGGATACAAAATTAACTCAAAAAATCCATTAGTCCTTCTGTATACAAATGATAAGTGGGCAGAGAAAGAAATTAGAGAAACAACACCCTTCACAGTAGCCACAACTAATATCAAATACATTGGTGTAACTCTAACCAAGCAAGTGAAAGGTCCATGTGACAAAGCTTCAAGTTTCTAAAGAAGGAAACTGAAGAAGACATCAGAAGATGGAAATAACTCTCGTGCTAATATGTCTGTAGGATTAACACAGTGGAAATGGCCATTTTATCAAAAGCAATCTGCAGATCCAATGAAATTCCCATCAAAATTCCAATACAATTATTTACAGGTCTTGAGAGAAAAACTCTCAACTTTAGATGGAAGAACATGCACACACACACACACACACACACACACACACACACACAATCAGAATAGCTAAAACAGTCTTGGACAATGAAAGAACATACAGAGGTATACCAATCTCTGATTTCAATATGTATTGCAGAATAATAGTAATAAAAACTATTTGAGGTTGTTGAACAGTGGAATCTAATGGAAGATCCATAAATAAACCCACACACCTATGGACACTTGAATTTTGCAAAAGAAGCCAAAACCATACAGTGGAAAAAAAAGGAAGCATCTTTAACAAATGATGCTGGCCCAACTAAATATCTGCAGTTAGAAGAATGCAAATAGATCCATATTTATCACCATGCACAAAACTCAAGTCCAACTAGATAAAAAACTCAACATAAAATCAGAAACACTGATTCTCACAGAGAAAGTGGGAAATAGCCTTTTGCAGGAGACAGGTTCCTGACCAGAACACCAACAGCTGAGGCACTAAGATTAACAATTAATAAAAGGGACCTCATGAAACTGAAAATCTTCTGTATGGCAAAGGACACTGTCAAAGAGACAAAATGACAGTCAACAGAATGGAAAAATATCTTCTCCGACCCTACAGAGGGCTAATATCAAAAATATATAAAGAACTCAAGAGATTAGACATCAACAAACCAAATGACCCAATTTAAAAATGGGCACAGAACTAAAATGAGAATTCTCAAAGGAGGAATATCTAATGGCTGAGGAACACTGAAAGAAATGTTCAATGCACTTAATCACCAGGGAAATGCAAATCGAAATTACTCTGAGATTCCATCTTACATACCTCAGGATGGATATAATAAAAAACTCAAGTAATACCACATGCTGGAAAGGTTGTGGAGAAACACAAACATTCCTCCATTGCTGGTAGGAGTACAAATTTGTACTACCACTTTTGAAATTAATCTGGTAGTTTCTCAGAAAATTGGGAATATTTCTACTATAAGACCCAGGTATTATACTGGTATTCTCTATTGTACTACAAGGATATTTGCTCAACTGCATTCAAACCAACTTATTCATAATATCCAGAAACTAGAAAAACCCTAGATGGCCTCAATCAAAGAATGAATAAAAAAAAATTAGGTATATTACAAAATGGAATACTACTCAGCAAAACAATCCTGTACAGCAACAGATTGTCTAGAGGTATCTCCATCTTTGATCTCAAGCTTTACTATAGAGCAATAGTAAAATAAACTCCATGGTTCTGGCCTAGAAACAGAATGGTGGATCAATGGAATCGAACAGAAGACCCAGAAATTAACCCACACACCTACAGATACTAAATTTTTGACAAAGAAGCCTAAACCATACAACGGAAAAAAGATACCCTCTTCAGCAATTAGGGTTGGTCTAGGTTGGATGTCTCCATCGACATGTAGAAAAGTTGAAGTGTTTTAAGAACTGGGAAGCATGATGTGTTTTTACTGTTGAGTGAACTTAGAGCAGTTAGTTTTATAGAGTAAACAGATATAAGGAAAAAAAAATTGAAGCTAGGAGTGTTGGCACATACTCTAATCCAGCATGGAATAGCCTAAAATGGGAGAGTTTAGAAATTAAAGTCAGCTTAGGTTATAGAGGGGACACTATTTAGAAATAGCCCCTCACAAGAAACTAGACAAGCAAGCAGTCATAATAAAAATATCTGAATAATTCTAAAATAATAAAACTCATTGTTTTATAATTCTATAATAATAAAAACTTGTCACTAAAAGTTGGTTACAATATTTAAGCCAAACTCAAGTCAAATAAATGTTTTCTAGACTTGGTGTTTGTAAGGATGTAACCCATATTTTTTAAATAAATAAATATAAAAATAAATGATAAAAAAACGCAAAAAAACACAAAGATATCATGAAATTTGCAGACAAATGAATGGAACTAGAAGATATCATCTTGAGTGAGGTAACCCAAACTCAAAAAAAGAAAAAATAGACATACATGGCATGTGCTCACTTATAACTGGATATTAGCCATAAAGTACATGATAACCATGCTAAAATCCACAGACCCAAAGAAGCTATGTAACAAGGAGTACCCAAAAGAGGATGTTTGAATCCTAAACAGAAGAAAAATAAAGTAGGTATTGGAGATGGAGGGAGGGAAGGAAAAGATTGGGAGAAGGGATGGGGAGGGGAGAATTGGTGGTGGGGTTTATGACTAGAAACAGTGGGGGTGCAGAGAGGGCTGGTTAGAGAAAGGAAATCACAGGTGGTGGGCATCTCTGGGATGTGCCAGAGACAGGATGTAGGAGGTCCCAGGAAATCTATGGGGTCATCCTAACTGAGACTCCTAGCAGTGGGAGATATGCAGCCTGAACTGGCTACCTCCTGTAGCCAGGCAGAACTTCTAGTGGAGAGATAAAGACAACTCATAAAAAAAAATAACCTTCCACACAAAATTTGTCCTGCCTAAAAGATGTACAGGGACAAAGATGGAACAAAGACTGAAGAAATGGCAACCCAAGGCTGACCCTATTTGAGACCCATCTCATGGGAGAGAACAAATCCCGGATACTATTCATGTTTCTCTGCTATGCTTGTAGGCAGGAGCCTAGCCTAACTCCTCTGAGAAGCTTCACGCAGCAGGTGATGGGAACATGCAGAGACCCACAGCCAAACCATAGGCCAACCTAAGGGTGTCTTGTGTAAGAGTGGGAGGAAGGACTGAAGAAGCTGGAGGGGTCAAGGACACCACAAGAAGACCCACAGAGTCAACTACCCTGGGCCCATAGGGGCTCACAGAAGACTGAACCACCAAGCAAAGAGCATCCATGGGCTGGATCTATGACCTTTATACATAGGTAGCAGCTGAGCCTGTTCTTCATGTGAGTCCCCTAAAAAATGGAACTGGGGCTGTCTCTTACTCTGTTGCTTGCCTTTGGATACCTGTACCACAGATGGGCTGTTTTGTCTGGCCTCACTGGGAGAGGATACACTTAGACCTGCTGTGACTTGATGTGCCAGTGTGGTTTGGGACCTTGTGGGGCCTCTCCTTCTCTGAGGGGAAAGGAATGGGGTGGTGTGAATGGTACTAGGAGGAGAGGAAGGAGGGGTTTTTGACCAGGCTGTAAAATGATTAAATAAATATATTAACAAACAAACAAAAAACAAGAACAACCAACAAAAGAGACAAAATTCTCTGCAGCCAAATTTAGCTCATAGGCAGTAGTTTTCTTATGCTCATTCTACAGAATGAGATTGAAGACAATATTCCCGAATTAGAATTCAATTCTACAAATTAAAACCTTTGTTGCAGGTTTAAGGTTCTATTTAACTCTAGAAAACAACCTCCATCTTTCAATTTTCGATTTTAAATATCAAGTGTCTGGAATAAATGGGAATTGCCCTGAAAAGCAGTCAACAAGAAGGAAAGACTGGTCATATGTGAGTGATTTGTTGTAAATAAGAGACGACAAGAACAATCACACCCTTCATCAGCTGAAACACAAGTCAATATATGTTTTGGGAAAGCTGAAAGAGTCTAAATACATAAGTCATATTATTGAATGAGTTAATTATCTACTTTATTCATACAAATCTCTACAGAATTAAACTGGACACTCAATCCAAGTCATGGGCTCTTTATCTTGGCTTCTCCATTTCACTTTGTGAGTATTGAAAAGTAATTACTCCATTCACCTCTATGTCTAAATAACAATAGCCGGAGCTTCATTCTGTCTTTCACTGAAGTACAAAATCACTGCAATATATTGATTCAATAAATGTTTATTGTTTTTCTAATGTAGTACGCCCATCTAAGTAGTAGAATTGGAATCATAAACTGTGCTGGAGAATATTTTTTTATGTTGTGTATGTCCAGACATTATTAAAAGTGAAAATAGTGTTTGGAACATGAGAAAAGAAATAAGCGCATTCAGGCATCATGATATCAGATTGGCTGCTATGATGGATTTCTTCCCAGTGGTGTCTCAAATGCGAAACAATCATTTGATAGCACTTACATGGCATTGAAGGACTAATTAATTACATATAAAAATACAAATGATTCTATTTTATTGTAGGAATAAGTTGCCTACTGGGCTTAAGGTGGAGGGACATTTTACCAACATCCTTCTGAACAAATAAATATTGTATAGCAGAGACTGAGAGTGCTTCCCATAAAAATGCATTAAAATTTCACTGCCTGCTTGGGACGTGTTTGAATCTGCCCTGCAATATTTCAGAAGGTCATAAAAGGAAACTTTTTGAAATATGATAGAAAAGGCAACATATAAGCAAAAATACACTTGGGGCATTGGTCACTGAAAGAAAAGATGAATAAGAAAGAGAATTAAAGAGGAAAAAAAAATGGCTTTCTCCAGAAGAAAATGATCATATCACATGTATGTGTGAATCCATATTTTATTTTAAGATAGTTTTCGTGATGGAAAGAAAATTACCAGCATCCTAATTTCTAGTAAATGCCTTAGGTAATCTACCATTCACTCAAGTTTGTCTCTGTTTACTTGATTTTTATACAAAAGTATTTAAAGAACACTGGCAGGAAATGTAAACAAAATATATTCATCAACTTCTATGCTCATGCATACATAAAGGCTTCCTCAGAGTTTTTAAAAATTTAATTAAATTTTTGGTTGGGCCATTGCATATTTGTATCCAATGCATTCTGATTACTATTGGCTCCTACTTTCTCTTATCACCCTTGCATCTTTGAGTGAACATCACACTGGGACCCTCTTGTGCGGGTCCGCCAAGGACCTGCGGCTAACTACTGCACAATAACCCACTGCACAATGAAAGGTATGGACTTTCCTTGTTAAAGTGAAGCAGGCAGCTCTAACCTTGAGCTGATAAAGTGCATTTGCAAGTGATTCAGAAAATTTCAGAGAATATTGCATGCCCTCCATAGAGAAATCAAACTAGGTTTCCTTTTCATATATTAGCCCCGCCTGTTTATGCCGCTAACCCTTTAGACAAAAGTCAAGTGAAGAAAAAGAACTTTCTGTGAAACAACCTGAGGACAAAGGACACAGACAGTCACCTACAAGCCAAAGACATACCCTAGTGATTATCCTCAGAATCCACAGAAGCAGCCAAGGTCGTCAGGGGGAATCTCTGATTTTCAGATGCAGAAATGCAAGACAAAATTTTTCATCTCTATTTTAAGAACAAGTTTGTGATACCAGTTCAGAAAAAAAAATCCCAGAAAACTAAACAGTTTCTTCAAAGGAAGAAAAAAAAATAGTTAACTTTATTTGTATCATCTGTCAAAAAGGACTTTCTTCATGTATGGACAGTCATCAGAGTAGAGACCTAAACAGCATCTACGGTAGATGGACCAGTGGTCATGAAAAGGAAGACCCTACTCAAATATCCCATGTGTAGAACCTCTGGATGTCTGAGGCCTTCTCACATCTATCCCTGCATTTCATAACACTGTGAAATGGTGCTATTAACTGTCTCATATTTTCATCTTCAATTTTAAAGATAAAAAAGAAGATGATAAATTAGTACAATTTGATAATAAATGAGAAACAAAGAAAACCCTTCTCTACTCAAAAACAAGATGTTTTGCAAAATAGCTACTCCAGTGCAGCTAAAAGAACACAGCAGTCTTTGGAAGGACAAGTCCTTTTTATTTTTGATTAGGTGGAAGATTTAAATTTCCTGATTTGGAAATACATTTTTGTTTCCAACAATAAAACTTGATTAGTGGTATGCTTATATGTGAGGAGCGAGTTGGTTTTTTTTTTCTTCTTCTTCTTTTTCTTCTTGAGAAAACAACCCTAATTTAATGTTGTTTTCTGCTTCCTTTGTTCATTTATTTTTTGATGTTCAAAACTAATTTCTTCCTCAACAGGCAATCTTCAGTTCGAAACACTGCCATTGACCTCTGTCTTCGGTTTTGTGTTAAAATGTTTGTGTGCCTGTTCTTTTATTTATTATTTTTTTTTAAGTTCACAAGTCTCATTTTCTCCCCAGAGGGTGTTCACAGTTTCTTCAAAGACTTCAGTGCTTATCTGTGGTTTGAGGTTTTCTTTAACAGCTCACACATTTCGCCTGGAAGGTCTCCCCTGGTCAGCTCAATGAGGAGAAAGGAGGCTGAGCGATGTTGTTTAGAACCCACTGTTGTTAATTAGGGAGGTTTCGACACAGACATTTCACTCTGTTTTCACTTCACATAGTTTACCCCACATCTAAATTGGAAGCAGCAGGTGTTTGATCTGAAAATAAATATTTTTCCTCTTTCTGATCTCCGCCCTTTAATCTTAGAGATGATAGCATTAAAAAGGCAATTTATTTTTAAAAGCAGATTCTAGAATGCTATTGGCTAAAAGAACTTGGTTGAATGTGATCACAGAAGCCAAAATCCTCATTAATAAGGGGCTTAATTTTTCAGATTTGTAATCTTGGAGCATTTTTTTTTCTAACGTCTTTATTGCTCAGACTCCAGTAATAGCCATTCTTTTGTATGGATGATTATTACAAAGTACGGTTAAACAAATGAAAATGAAAACAATACCATCATTGGAGGCCAAGATGGAAATGTACTTAGCAGGTCTGTGAAATAAAAAGGCACTCCATGTCGCTAGCTGCTCAGCCCTCCAGGTCGCATGAGTCCCAGTAGTGGTCTTACCTTCTTCATTGCTTATTATTATTATCTGTGTAAGTCATATGTTGTCCCCATCCATTAGAGTCTAACTTCTATAGAGGTCTATAAAATACTCTGCTCATCTCTAAAGACTTGTACTGAGCCTGTGGGGGTCATTCTCAGAATTTTCTCTCCTGCGCAACTACCTGTGTTTTCTTCTTTTCTGTGCTGTCTTTCATCGTGATGATTCTGCTTTTACCACGTTGCCCTGAGGTAGTAGACCTATTCTCTGCACTTCTCTTTCCACGTTTGAAGTTGGAGGTGGGAAGGTTCCATGTTCCTCTTGCAACAGCCAATGACTCTCTTTAAAGTCCATTTGCATGATGGTCATGCCATCCAACTTTATCGCCAGTCTGTCTTGTTCTAACAGTCACTGAGTTACGCTCACTTGTTTCATTCTTTTTTTCTTTAAATTTAATTTTATTTTTTCTTATCAGTTACATTTTATTAACTCTGTAGTCCAGCCATGTCCCGATCCTTCATTCCCTCCCAGCCCCTCCCTTTCTTCCTCATCTCCACCGTGCCCCTTTCCAAGTCCACTGATAGGGGGGGACCTCCTCCCCATTCATCTGATCCTGTTTTATCAGGTATCTTCAGGACTGACTGCAAAGTCCTCCTCTGTGGCCTAACAGGACTGCTCCTCCCTTTGGGGGTGGGGAGGCCAAAGAGTCAGTCATTGAGTTCCTGTTAGAAATAGTCCTTGTTCCTCTCACTTTGGGAAACCAATTGGTTACTGAGCTACCATAGGCTACATCTGAGCGGAGGTTCTAGGTTATATCCATACATGGTCCTTGGTTGAATGTCAGTCTCAGAAAAGACCCTGTGCCCAGATATATTTGGTCCTTGTGGAGCTCCTATCCTTTCCCCATCAGACTAACTCCCCTTCTTTCTTAGTTTCCATTTTTCTTCCTTACTTCGAAAACATTTGTTTTCATGACTTAGAGTTAATGACTTTTAACTCTAATTGGGACATCATTATTATGGTATCAAAATTCTGCATAAATGTTCCTTCCAGCATCCTATGGTCTCACCCCTTTGCTTTTTCAGAGTCGTAATTACTAAAAACCAAACTCCAAGTTCACTATTTGTTTTAATTTTCTAAAAAGCATATGTATGTATGTATGTATGTATGTATGTATGTATGTATTACAGTTTATGCACTTTGCATCCTTGCTGCAGCCCCCACCCTTGTTTCTTCTGAATCCCACCCACCCTCCCTCTTCTCCCTATGCCCTTTCCCTAGTCCACTGATAGGGGAGGTCCTCCTCCCCTTCTATCTGACCCTAGCCTGTCAGGTCTCCTCAGGACAGACTGCATCATCTTCTTCTGCATGTGGGCAAATGTGCTTCAGAACAGGTGCCTGCAGAGACCAAAGACATTAGATTCCTGGGAGCAGGGTGGTGAGAACCAAACTTCATTCCTCTGCAAGATAGAGAGGAATGATCTTAATTGCTGAATCATCTCTTCTGCTCCCCAGATCTTGTGTGGTGTGTGTGTGTGTGTATTTGTGTATGTCTGTGTATCCATTTGGTATCCATCTGTTTCTTTTTGTGACTTCATACTTCATTTATTTTACCTTTTTATTTTACTTCATGTGTATGGGTGTTTTAATCACATGTGTGTCTGTATTACATGTATTCTTGGTGCCCATGAAGGTTAGGACAGAGCTTCATATCTCCACTGACTTGCATTACAGATGATTGTGTGCCATCAAGTTATTGATAGGAATCAAACCCAGGTGATCTGAAAAGCAGTTAGTGACCTTAAGCACGGAGCAACTTTTCTGGTCCTTGCTTTTCAATTTTAAACTTGCTTTATATAATTTAGTAGAAAAATTCTCAAATTCGTATGGAATAACAAGAAACCAAGAATTGCTAAAACAATCCTCTACAATAAAAGATCTTCTGGAGGTATCCCCATCCCTGATCTCAAGTTATACAGCAACAGTTATAAAAACTGCATGGTACTGGCATAGAAACAGAATGGTGGATCAGTGGAACTGAACAGAAGACCCAGAAATAAACCCACACACTTATGGACACTTGATTTTTGACAAAGATGCCAAAACTATACAATGGAAAAAGATAGCATCTTCAACAAATGGTGCTGGTCCAACTGGATGTCTACATGTAGAAAAATAAAAATAGATCCATACTTATCACCCTGCACAAAACTGAAGTCCAAGTGGATCAAAGACCTCAACATAAAACCAGACACATTAAATAGGCTAGAAAAAAAGTGGGGAATACCCTAGAACTCATTGGTACAGGAGAAAACTTCCTGAACAGAACACCAACAGCACAGGATCTAAGAGCAACAATCAGTAAATGGGATCTCATGAAATTGAAAAGCTTCTGTAAAGCAAAGGACACAATCATCAAAACAAAGCTACTGCCTACAGATTGGGAAAGAATCATCACCAACCCTTTATATGACAGAGGACTCATATCCAGTATATATAAAGAACTAAAGAAGCTGAAAAGCAGCAAACAAAGTAATCCACTTAAAGAATGGGAAAGAATGGGGAACAGAGCTAAACAGAGAATTCTCTGTAGAGGAATATCGAATGGCAGAGAAGCACTTAAAGAAATGCTCAAACTTATTAGCCATTAGGGAAATGCAAATCAAAACAACCCTGAGATTTCACCTAGAATTCAATGGGAAAACAGCTTGAGTGCATAAGTTTTGGAAATTTTTAACCATAAATTCAATTTTTAATGTATATAAGGTTATTTGATATATATATATATATATATAATTTGTTGAGCCAATTTCAGACTTTTGTATATTTGTGTTTTGTTAAATAAAATTATTAAAATTTTAAAAGAGAATTTTTTATTGCATTGCTCCACTGTCTTATTAAATTCAAAGGATAGCATTAATGATGACCTCTTTGCAGATCAGCTGTGGGTAGCAGAGCTAATGGTGACTCAGTTCTCCTTCCTTTCTCATTTATAGTTCTCAAATATGACTTTATAATGCTCAGGAAATGGAGAAACACTGACAGGAAGAGGAAATGACCAAAGCATCCCAGGCTCAGTTTTTGTCCCGCCTAGTACACGTCATTCTACAGTTATTTAATTCAGCATGTCACCATTCCCCAGGAGACAAAACTCAAGGGGGTGTACATACAGGCTTTTTTTTTTCCCCAACTGAAATACACTTGGTGCACATGCAGAGAAAGCTTTCCTCGGCAACTTTGCTGAAGCATAAAGAATTTGTTCAAGATAGTTTTCTGTTGCCCTTTGCCCCATAAATAGGCACAGTATTTTGCTTCCTGGTACTTGATGTGTCTATGTTCTGTCTCTCCAAACTACAGTAAGTACTGGAAATTGCTCAACTCAAAGCATGATGGGTGGGGCTTAAGTTTGCCTTTGGCATTGGTAACCCATGCCTCTCTGGACCCATTTTACTTTCCTTTATGTTTTCTTTTTGATGTGGTGTGCATATATGTGTATGTGTGTGTTTAATTTCCTGCTTTTTCTCTTCTTGAAAAACAGACATATACTCCAAACACAAAAATAACGTGTATTGGTTTTATTGATTTTTTTTTACTAATATCTTGTCATCTGTAACTTTATTAGTTTTTGCTTACTTTTTATTATCTTTGTTATTATCTTATTATCTTTCAATTTACTTCCAATCTAATAATTGTTAGTGAAAGCATAAGGTGTGAATATTTAAAATATATTTTTTTCTAATATGTACATTATTGCTGAGAACATTTGCTATATAGGAATATGGGTTTAGGTGGATGTTTGTGCATGTGTGTCTACCTGTATGGAGTCTAGACAGAGAATAACTGCTTGAAATAATGGAATGAGCTAATGACAAGATGAAGTTTTATATAAATAAATGCAGGCTTATTCTAAGCAATGGGCAAGGAAGAGGAGTGAGAAAAGAGGAAAGTGAGTGCAGAGAGACAGGAGAAGAGGAGAAGAGACACAAAGAGAGAGACAGAAGAGAGCAGAGCAGAGAGAGGGGGAAGGAAAGAATGGAACAAGGAAACGAAATGTCTAGATTATATAGTGAAGGGCCTCTGGGAGAGGGGAAGCCCTGCCCTTGAACTGGGGAATTCAGGGTACAGGGCAGGGACATCCCTACACCTTGCAGCAGGTAAAGACCAAGGGATGTCTAAAACCGAACCAAAAAATATTTTTAGGCGTCACCCCACAGATGCCTTCAAGCTTTCCTCCCTCTGTCTGTCCCTCCCTTCTTTCCTCTCTGTCTCTTTCACTCTCTGCCTTCCTTTCTTATTTCTTTTTCTTTCTTTCTTTTTTTTTTTTTTTTTTTTTTTTTTTTGATAGGGTTTCTCAAAGACCATGAACTTCCTAAGTAGACTAAGTTGGCTGGTCACTGAACCACAAGAATCTTCT
Source organism: Meriones unguiculatus (assembly GCF_030254825.1). NCBI lineage: Eukaryota > Metazoa > Chordata > Mammalia > Rodentia > Muridae > Meriones > Meriones unguiculatus. The sequence continues at coordinate 50,641,782 of NC_083367.1, forward strand.
ATTCTCTTCCACCTCCATATGGGCTTCTTCTGTAGATTTACTTTTTTAGAGACAGTTAACAATGTTTCACACGCCTGTGTTCAATGTAGCCCGTTGTATTTATGCTGAAGCCTTGTTAATGCAGTGGTGAAGTATGGAAGAGTGAGGCTCTATATGGAGGTAGCTTATGCACTGTGCCCTTCAGTGTGTAGATGCCTTCACTTTCACCAGCCTTGAGAGAAGTAGGAAGGCTCATCAGGCAGGCCTGGCAGCATCCCCTTGCCCATGTTGAAGTCTCTGGTGAAGTACTGTGGCAGTGGACAGGTTTATAAGGCAGTGGCAAATGATTATTTGGGGTCAAGGTCCTTGAGAGTATAGTGGAAATATGAGTAATCCCTTCAATTACAGAAATACAGAAAATATACAATTCAAATTCAAAACTTCTGGAGCTCCCTTATGAATTTATTTATAGTTCTCAAACTAAGAATTCTTATTTTAGATTAAGAAAATGCAATGCAAATCCTGAAGCCAGTCCTGATGAGACCTGATAGACTAAGATCAGAAGGAAGGGGAGGAGGACCTCCCCTATCAGTGGATTGGGGGGAGGGTCATGGGTGGAGAAGAGGGAGGGAGGGTAGGAGTGGGAGGGGAAGAAGGAGGGAGCTACAGGTGAGATTCAAAGTGAATAAACTGTAATTAATAAAAATGAAATAAAAGAAGAAAATACAAACACAGCTCTTGCAGCTAACCTGAATTTGGGTCCTGACACTCAGGCAGGTTGTAAGAGGCCTAAAACTGCAGCTCTAGGAAGGAGTTGACAGCTTGTACCTGTATAGGGACCTGCACTCCTGCCCTTTACACACACACGGATGCACACATACACACAAATTGAAATAATAGTAATAAATCTTTAAACAGCAAACAAATAAGAAAACAAAGGCCTCAGAACAAACAAATACAACACATACACACACAATTTATTGTATGAAACTAACTTTGGAGTAATATACCCTAGAAGGAAGTTAATTTCTCAACTCTGTCACCTCTTATCACCAGCCTTTTATTGTCCCATTCCAGAATTATGCTCAATTTCTGAAGTGTCTTTTGCTGTTATTGGTTTAAAGTAACTGTGGATACTTAGTTTTGTAATTAGTATAATAATTTTTTTCCACTGCATCAATCATTGACTGAATTTTACTTAGATCCAGAAAAAATAGTTTCTACACTTTAACAGTCAACAATGTTGTGCTTGGTCAATATTAGCATTTCATGTTTCCTTCATGGGCTATCCTGTATGATGTTGGCTATCCCAAACTGGATTAACAAAACTTCTTTCTTTGTTAGAACCTGCTTCAGGTATTTGATCTGATCAATAAAATTAAGTTTCCTTTTTCTCTTTTTTCTTATAATCTTTTGTATCTGCATGATAACTTGGATCCTCTAGAAAATGAACTGGGATGTAAACTCATGGTTTACAAAATAGATACATGCCTCTTTACAAATATTCTAATCATCAATGTGTCCTTGTATTTTCCTGGGAATATAGATCACGTTAAGAATGCTACCAGCCTTTCTCAGAGCTTATGTTTCTAAAGAAAAGCACTTTGACACTGTGATGTTACAATTTCATTGACAGTTATTTGTGCAATGTTATCTTGGAGCAATGCATCTGTGTTATAGATTTTGGGTTGCCTCTATTCCTAGCTCTAGCACTGGCCTGGTTTGGGTAATTTGCCCTATTTCTCTGTACCATTGGTGCCCTTAACCTGAAGGTGACATAATGAAATCTGCTGATTCTTTTCTTCTTGAGGAGTGCACTTCTATACATAGAGGATTTCAGATCCTTGAAACAAAACCCCTTTCAGCTAATAGAGTAGCATGGGATCTTATCAGTATATCATGGCACTTTTTAACTCAGGCCTATTAAGTGTCATCAGAGTGACAGTCTCCCACATTCTGAGAATGCACCAAGGACTTAAAGTGCTTATCACTTGATCGGTGGGTAGGTGAGTTATAGATATCACCTTCTGCAATCAGCTTGTTGTAGAGAGCTACTTAAACAACATTAGTGAAAGGAAGGACTCTATTCTGTGTGACTCTGTTCTATACCTTCAGACTGCTTAACTCCTCACTCTCTGGAAGATCAGCAAGCACTCTTCACTACAGAGGCATCACTCTAGCCCCTACAATGCCTAGAGTCTATAATAATGCATTTTCTGTCAGTAGTGATCTCTTTTCTTGTGCAATTTAGCTGCAGAAGAAATACTAAAGATCTATTTTCCATTGAAATACAGGTTTTTTTTTTAATTTCAGTTTTATAGCTCTTTAAATACTTATTGTGATCATAAGTAAATCAGCCAATTATCTCTGTGGGAAATTTTTGATATGCCTTAGAATGTGTCTAGTACAAGACAGAGCACTGAATGTCATAAACAGTCAATAACCGCAGTCTGAACGGGTGATTAAGTGGTTGAATAAAGAGTAATGTGTTAAAATTGAAAAGTAGATTATTAGTTTTATTGGCAGTTTGATATAATTGTAGTTTAAATATATATTAAAACAAACTAAGGAGTGTTACAAAGGTTAATATTTGGTTCACTAAATAGCTTTTTTGTTTCTTATAGTTACTTGGTATAATTTTAGACTGTCATTTCTGTAACAAATTGAAAAAATCTTAAAATATTCATTATTTTTGTGAACCAACTTCTGATTGAATTTGTGTGCCGTCAAGCCTCGTAGTTGAATATATTATGTTTTGCATTTATTTATTCATTCACTCATTCATTTATTCACTTTACATCCTGATCATAGCCACTCCCTCCTCTCCTCCCAGCCCCACCCTCCTTCCCTCTTCCCCCTATCCCTCCTCTCCTAATCCTCAGAAAAGGAGAGCCTTCCCACCAAACCATTGGAACACATCAAGTCCCATCAAGACTGGGCTCATCCTCTTCCTCTGTGGGAGGCCTGCCAGAGGAAAGTAGTGGAAAAGAAGGCAATAGAATCCATGTCAGAGACAGCCTCCACTCCACATTCTAAGGGACACAAATGAAGATCAAATTACTACTTTTTAAATACAACTCTGTTTTGAGTCTAGAATTATCATGTTTCCTAGAACAGAATGTTCAATTTTTGATAGTATAAAATTCTGAAAGATGAGCTTTCGTATAATTTTATGTTACCTAAGTTCTAATATATTAATGATAATTACTTTCTGATATTTATATAAATTGTATGTAGAAAACAACAAATGCCATTACATATGTTTATGTTATCTAGCTAGGTTCCATTTATTTATATTTAAATTCTTCCTTTATTATTGATTTTATGTCCTGCTAATATTTTCTTGGTATCTTCTGATGTTCCCCTGGGTAAATAACAAGAAATGTTTTTGCTTATACAGAACTCATAAAGTAACTCCAGATTTCATTTTAGACCTCAATAGCTGATGATTTATATTCAGTAGAACATATGTTTGTTTAGTCACTATACTTTATAATTAAGGATACCAGAAATATATCCTATTATTTCTCAGATTATAAACTGAAGGTATTACTGGGTGGAAATGCTAAGTTCATGATGCCAAGGACTCTGCTTTCTAAAGTGCTTCATCATCATTAATGTGACAGTGTCCTATAAGCCTCTGAGGAAGTTAAGAAATGAAATGAATCACCCACATTCCTCACTGCCTTAGGAGTCTATTCTTTAAAAGTCCTGCTCACATTTTAAATATTCAGGATCTCACCTTAGCTATATGACTTCACTCATAGGCTGGTAATGCAAAGGCTATATATGCAAAGCCATTTAATTCACTGAGGCATTTTATACAGGTATTCATTATGCTTTGTCACGGTTCATCACTCTCTCTTACACCATTCCCACACCCTCTCTTTCTTACTGTTCCTCTTGTTCACATCATACAGCTCACCATTCTGCTTTTCGGCCACATGAATTCTGTTACACTGTCTTTCCCTCCCCCAACTAATACCCTGAAGATTTATGAGAGAGACATTTAAGTCTAGGTTCTGCATACAAGAGAGAAAACACATGTTATTCTGGCTTTGACATGTTTATCTTAACAATGTCCAGGTCCCACCCATTTTCCTGTGGGATCATGGTTTCATTTATTGATGGTGGAATAAAATTCCGCTGTACACTGCACTAGCCTTAACATTTCATCTGTTGATGGACATCCAGGCAGGTTCTATTCCTTGGCGATTGTGAATAGTGGAGATGCTTGACTTCTTAGCCAAATATCCATATCTCACCACTGTGTAACAAGTCATGTCAGAAGGGAAGAGATGCTTAAGGAAGACTAACAGAGACATTCAGTATTTAGCTCCACTGAGTGTGTCTGATGTTCATTATTTTGTTTTCTACTCCCTTTTATCTATTGAGTTTCAATTTGAATAATTTCTATTGAACATATCTAAGCTTCTGATTCTTTTCTCTGTTACTTCCTGTCTTCTACTACACTCTTCACTTTTCTCACCATACTTTATAATTATGGGATCCTACGATTTCTGTTCAGCTACTTTTAAAAATTTATTTATTTGTTTATTAATTACATTTTATTCACCTTGTATTCCAGCTGTAACCCCCTTCCTTGTCCCCTCCCAATCTTGCTCTCCCTCCCTCATCTCCCCCTGTGGCCCTCCCCAAGTCCACTGATAGGGGAGGTCCTCCTCCCCTTCTTTCTGATCCTAGCCTATCAGATCTATTCAGGATTGGTTTATTGCCTTCCCCTGTGGCCTGGCAAGGCTGCTCCCCCCTCAGGGGGAGGTAATCGATGCACCAGACACTGAGTTCATGTCATAGACAGCTCCTGTTCCCCTTACTAGGGAATCCACTTGGAGACTGAGGTTCCAGGGGCTATATCTTTGCAGGGGTTCTAGGTTATCTCCATGACTGGTCCTCAATTGGAATATCAGTCACAGAAAAGACCCCTGTGCCCAGATATTTTTGGTCCTGAAGCTTTGTGGAGTTCCTATCCTCTTCGGGTCTCTCTATCTCCCCATTCTATCATGAGATTTCTCTGCACTCTGCCTAAAGTTTGGCTAAGAGTCTCAGCATCTGCTTTGATACCTTGCTGTGTAGATTCTTTCAAAGGCCCTCTGTGGTAGGCTCCTATCCTGTTCCCTGCTTTTCCCCTCTTTCTATGTCCGTCTTATTTGACTTTCTGAGTGAGGATTGAGCATCTTACCTAGGGTCTCCCTTCTTGATTAGCTTCTTTAGGTGTACAGATTTTAGTATGTTTATCCTATATCATACGTCTAATATCCAGTTATAAATGAGTATATACCATGTGTGTCTTTCTGCTTCTGGGATACCTCACTCAGGATGATCTTTTCTAGTTCCCACCATTTGCCTGAAAATTTCATGATTTCCTTGTTTTTTAATTGCTGAGTAGTATTTCATTGTGTAAATGTACACAATTTCTGTATCCATTCCTCAGCTGAGGGACATCTGGGTTATTTCCAGATATTGGCTATTATACATAAAGCTGCTACAAACATGGCTGAGCAAATGCCCTTGTTGTATACTTTGAATATATTTTGAAAATATGTCTAGGAGTAATATAGTTAGATCTTGAGGAAGCACTATTCCTTTTTGTCTGAGAAAGCATCAGATTGATTTCCAAAGTGGTTGTACAAGTTTACATTCCCACCAGCAATGAAGTAGGGTTCCCCATTCTCCACATTCTCTCCAGCATGTATTGTCACTTGAGTTTTTGATCTTAGCCATTGTGATGGGTGTAAGGTGAAATATCAGGGTCCTTTTGAGTTGCATTTCCCTGATGACTAAGGATGTTGAACATTTCTTTAAGTGTTTCTCTGCCATTTGATATTCCTCTATTGAGAATTCTCTGTTTAGCTTTGTACCACAATTTTAATTGAATTACTTGATTTGCTGCTGTTTAACTTCTTGAGTTCTTTGTATATTCTGAATATTAGCCCTCTTTCAGGTATAGGGTTGGTGAAGATCCTTTCCTAGTATTTTGTTGTGGCATTTTGTTCTGATGACAGTGTCCTTTGCTTTACCGAAGCTTTTCAGTTCCATGAGGTCCCATTTATTGATTTTTGATCTTAGAGACTGTGTTGTTGGTGTAGAAACAGAAGGTGAATTACTAATATCATTCTATGAATCCACAGTCACCTTTGGATACCTAAACCACACAAAGGCCCAACAAAAAAAAAGACATATCTCTCTTATGAACATTGATGCAAAAATACTAAATAAAATGCTTGCAAACTGAATCCAAGAACACATATCATCCACCATGACCAAGTAGGCTTCATCTCAAGCATGCAGGGTTGGTTCAATATATGGAAACCCATCAATGTAATACACCATATAAACAAACTGAAGGAGAAAAACCATCTCCTTAGATGCTGAAAAAGCATTTGACAAAATCCAATACCCATTCATGTTTAAAGTCTTGGAGACATCAGGGATACAAGGCACATACCTAAACATAGTAAAGATGATATACATTAAAGACAAATATACATAGTAAACAAGATACAGCAAGCCTATAGCCAACATCAAATTAAATGGAGAGAAACTGAAATCAATCCCACTGAAATTAGGGACAAAGCAAAGCTCCCCACTCTCTCTCTATCTGTTCAACATAGTACTTGAAGTCCTAGCTAGCAATGAGACAGCTAAAAGAGATCAAATGGATACAAACAGGAAAGGAAGAAGTCAAAATATCACTATTTGCAGATGATCTGATAGTATACATGAGCAACCCCAAAAATTCAACCAGAGAACTCCGTCAGCTGATAAAGACCTTCAGCAAAGTGGATGGATTCAAAATTAACTCAAAAAAATCAGAAGCCCTCCTGTATACCAAAGGCAAAAGGACCAAGAAAGAAATTAGGGAAACAAGACCCTTCACAATAGCCACTAATAACATAAAGTACTTTGGTGTGACCCTAACCAAGCAAGTGAAAAAAATCTTCAAGTCTCTAAAGAAAGAAATTGAAGAAGATATCAGAAGATGAAAGATCTTTCATGCTCATGGATCGATAGGAGTAACATAGTGAAAATGGCCATTATGTCAAAAGCAATCTACAGATTCAATGTAATTCCTGTCAAAATACTAACAGAATTCTTTACAGATCTTGAAAGAACAATTTTCCACTTCATATGGAAAAAGAAAAGAAAAACAGAATTGCTAAAACAATCCTTTACAACAAGGATAGAGATATCTCCATCCTTGGTCTCAAACTGTACTACATAGAAATAGTAATAAAAACTGCATGGTGCTGGTATAGAAACAGAATGGTGGCTCAGTGGAATCAAGTAGAGACCCAGAAATAAACCCACACACCTATCAATACTTGATTTTTGACAAAGAAGCCAAAACCATACGATGGAAAAAAAAGACAGCATCTTGGATTAATAGTGCTGTGTTACTGAATGTCTACATGTAGAAAAATGCAAATAATCCATATTTATCACCCTGCATAAAACTAAAGTCCAAGTGGATCAAAGACCTCAACATAAAACCAGACACACTAAATCGATGAGAAGAAAGTGAGGAAGAGCCTCGAATTGATTGACACAAGAGACAACTTTCTGAACAGAAGGCCAACAGCACAGACTGTTCAGCTACTTTTATAGCTCCCACTATGCATTAGAATTGTGTTCTGATTACTCTGCCCTGTTCTGCTTCTTTTCAACTGCTTTTCAAAATACCTTAGTGGCAATTAAAATTTGATAATTCTAAGATGAGCCTAGTTCTTCAGTGACTTGGTGTGCCAGGGTAGATTGGTACCCTTAGGGAACCTCTCTCCTCTCTGAGAAGAAGGAAGGAGGGAGAATAGGGATGGAAGGCTGTATGAGGGGGACTGGGAGGAGAAGAGGGAGCCTTTAATCAGGATGTAAAGTGAATTAATAAATTTAATTTTTGAGAATTCTAATTTTAAGTGATTCTCCTGTCTGATTTTATTTTTAATTAATTATTTTTTTACAATTAATTTACATCCTGGCTGTAGTCCCATCCCTTCTCACCTCCTGTCCTACCCCCCCCCGAACCTTGCCTCTTCCTCAGAAAAGGGGAGCATCCTTTTCCATCTACCGCAGCTCATCAGATTTCACCAGAACTGAGCTTGTCCTCTTCCCCTCTAGCCTGGTAAGGCAGTCCCACCAGATGGAAGAAATAAAAAAGCTGGCAAATGAGTCCACGTCCAATGCAGTCCCTACTTCCCTAACTAGAGGACTCACATGAAGCCTAGCTGACCAAGGGCTCAATCTTTGTAGGGGACCTAGGAGAGGTGGCTCAGTGTTAAGAGCACTCGCTGCTCTTCCAAAGGTCCTGAGCTCAAATCCTAGCACATAAGGGTTTCCCTTGTGTTCTCACGGAGTTTGCAAACAAAAACAATTTACAAGTCTCATGAAGTTCTTAAAACATACAAGACTCACAAGTGTTGTTTACCCCCACACACCTGAAATGTTACACAAGCTAAAAGTGCTGATGGGGAATATGCACCCTCTATTTTTTACAGCTTCCTACAAGTCATACACAAGAGTCCCACAACGGTCTCATGTTGGTAGGATTTTATCAGAAATGAGACTGTCTCTGAGTCAACCATGTTTCTGAGAGTAACTTTTACCAATACTGCTGTAAACAACCTCAGTAAACTTACTAGCTTAATAAGTTACTCTTGGGGGTTTACTTTGGTTCTAGAGAATCTAAATTATCAAGCAGAAATAAATATAGGAAAACTAATAAAAAAGAAAGAAGAAAAAGTAAATTTAAAAAGTATTATAATTGTATTAATCAGTTTTTTATTGCTATAATTAAATACCTGAAACAGAGCCAAGCATGGTGGTGCATGCCTGTAATCCCAGAACTTGGAGAGGCAAAGGCAAATCTCTATGAATTCCAGGTCAGCCTGGTCTACAATGTGAGTCCAGATCTGCCAAGTCTACATAGAGAAACCTTGTCTCAAAAAACAAAACAAAACAAACCAACCAAACAAAAAACTGAAGCAGGTTCTTATGAAGAAAGGGATTTAGTGAGCTAGCTTTGTATGTTGAAAGTCAATCAGGGGGTAACAAATATTTGTTCTTACCTTCTTGGAAAGCGGCTCACTCAATCAGTAGCAAAACAGACACCTGTAAACTGAAAATGAGTTGGGGAAAAGTAATGGTATGGGCCCTGCAGGTGTCTGAGTCTGATTCCCGCCTGTCAGGGTTGAATGTCTGCAGGACAATTACAATCTGGCTACTTTTTTCTGTGTGTTATGGAAGGCTGTGCTTCTTCTGGGCTGTAGTTGTGATTAATGATCCTTGTGACTGATGATGGGATACATAAAAACAGCCAAACTGTCTGTGAGTGGAACATCTTTGGGAAGAATCTCGAGGTTCTCAATTTCCTCTGCTTGGTATGAAGTGGCTTGTGTCCTTGATAAATAAAATCCATACAGTGACTATGGGACCGCCTCCCAACCACTAATGGATTAAAGAATGCTATTTCAATCACTTAACGTAACAAATATCAGAGGAGATGATAGTCAGGATGTGGTGTCAGTGGTGTCATCTTTGATGTGAATGATAAGATATGCAGCTAAGCTCAGTGGAAGAAATTGCCTATGTAAGGGAGGAATTACAACAGATAAAGTACATGCTGTTACTTGACTGTGCTAGCTTCCACCTTGCAAAGGAAATAGGAAAAAAAAAAAAACAACTTGATATGGAAGTTCTGCTTTGCTATTTCTTCCCAGTAGCAGATATGAGGAACGATATGAGATGCAAGTTAGATATGACCTAAAGAGCCCTTACTGGGACCCAAAATGTTAGAACCTATGGGAAGCATCTGATAATGAAGAAGAGAACAAGGCGAGGGTAATAGAAGATAAGCATGAATCTAACCTTTGATACAGAGAAAAAGGAAATTTGTGAATCAGCATGCGGATGGGAGCTTTAATAGTCTGTTGGAAAGGACCACTGTGGTCAGGGATACTGTCTCTGAACTGCCTCTGTAGGACTTTTAAGTAGGAACCAGGTTCTCACTTGTGAGTCTGTAGGGCATAAGAGTAGACAAGTTCAGTCGGTGCTGAGGAAGGAAAGATGTTAAGTATTATAACTACCTGTCCCTCCATGATACAAAGGTTGCATAACTTGAAGCACTGTGAAGGAAATTAATCACTGATGGACTGATTTATGTGAACCATTAGTGATAGCTGGATATTGCTGTCTGGGATTCTCCACTTGGCGTACTTAAAGATGATAGAAGGGCAGATAATTGGGTATGATATAGGCAGTGTTTCATGCCTGGCTCACCACATCATATAGGATTGTGTTCACAGGAGAGTTAAAAGGGTTGTTGAATGGGGACCTCGTGGATAGTATGAAGCTTTGATGAATCCTGTAGCGAGACATGATATTTATGAGGAAGGAGAAGATCTGAGAAATACGAATGACTAAGGGCATTGTGTAAATTAGGCACAAAAAGTTGTAATGCAGGACCAGATAGCTTCATTGCTGATGGGTACTTGCTGCCAAGACTGGTGATCTGAGTTTGGTCTCTGGAGTCCAAATGGTAGAAATAGGCACCCAGCTTTTCCAAGTTGTCCTCTAACATCAACATGCACAGCATGGTGTACCTAAACACGTGGGAGGGCACATAACATGAAAAAGAAAATATTAATAATAATAAAAACTGTAAAGAAGGAAGGCATGATGAAAAAATCAAACAAACAAACAAACAAACAAACAAACAAACAAGAAGACTAAGTCTGCCCAGCCAGTGAAGGCAAATTTGGCAAAGTTTTTGTTGAGCCTGAGTTCCTAGAAAGAGAACAGTGCTCTAGAGATATTGTGGAAGGCGTTAAGGCCTGAGAAACAGTTACTGGAAGAAATCACTAAGCTTGTCCTCCAGACAGTCAGGTAGCCCCACAGAGAGTTTGATGTAAAGAAATGGGGGTGTGGGTATTGTTCACCAGATTGAAGGTCCTTTCAGCAGTACGGTATGATTACTGAAAAGACAAGAACTCACAGTATTGGCCTGCCAGAAGCAGGGAGCTACTTCTAATGGCAGAGACATCAGGAGGAGATACACCTAGGCCTGAGCCAAGCCAAGCAGTGGAAGCCACTTCCTACAGAAACCACCCTGCTTGGATTGAAGCACAGTAGTCATACTCCAAGAAGAAAAGGCCAGAAGACTCATGAACATGTCTGTGGCTCCTACAGTTCCTCAGAAGATCCTGATCCATTGCGCAGTATTGGTCTACTAGAGACTCCTAGCACATTCGTGAAGTCTCGAAGCAGACCCTAGAGGCTAGGGCCATGACCGCATCCACCTTTATTACAGAAGTCTCCTGAGGTAACCTTGACCTCCTCCCCACTCCTCACCACACACACACACACATGTTCTTATAATATGATTGTTATTGGTGGTTGAGGCTAGTATGGGATGCTCTGATTGCTCTTTCACTCACAGAAAGATTTATATGCACAGTAATTTCGATCTGTGCCTTGAGTCTGGTCTTCCGAGTCTGAGTCCCGGGATTCTGCCTGGGCTCCGTTGCCACTCATCTCTCTTCCCCTGCTTCCTGATGCCGACACCTTAAGACTCCAAAACTAAACAAAACGTACAACTCAGCAATCTCTTGAAATTCCACAAACTTATAACATTCACTTATAACCCCCTCCCCCCCACACACATACCGCTTCAGTTATAGAAGCATTAAGGGTTGATGGGGTGGCGGAGGGTATTTTTCTGACTTGTCTTGCTGCCTGCAAGTGTGCAGGTCACTGCTGCACTAAGCTAGACTTGAGTGGAATCACGTGACTTCATTCTGTCATTGGTGCCTTACCTGGGGTGAACAGATGTTAGCTCACATTTCCCTCAGAAAAGTCACGCATATGGTTGAAGCAAGAGGTGGTTTTCGAAGGACCATGCATGGAGATAGCCTAAGACCCCTGCACAGATGTAGCCCATGGCAGTTCAGTATCCAAATGGGTTCCATTGTAATGGGAACTGGGACTGTGTCTGACATGAACTGATTGGCCTGCTCTTTAATTACCTCCCCCTGAGGGGGAAGCAACATTACCAGGCCACAGAAGAAGACAATGGAGCCACTCCTGATGAGACCTAATTGACTAGGATCAGAAGGAAGGAAAGAAGACCTCCCCTATCAGTGGACTTGGGGAGGGGCATGCATGCAGAGGGTAGAAGAAGGGAGGGATTGGAACGGGAGGAGGGAGGGAACCACAAGGGGGATACAAAGTGAGTAAAATGTAATTAATAAAGAACTTAAAAAAATAAAAAAAAAAGAGGTGGTTTTCTGTATCCATGTTCCAACTTTCATCTTGGGCAGTTCATGTCTACCTAGGTCATAATTATAAATATTTTTTTCAGCGTTATTGTTTTTTCTGTGTCTTACGTCTGTGAAATATCTGATTTAAAGCTTTTCTTTTCTCTTCACTTTTAGAGACTGACTTCTACTTTGGCAAATTTTCTCTTGTAGATCCTTCACCAGCACCATACACTTGTATGGGATGAGACAAAGGGTTTTCCCATCTTACACTAGTGGAAGATTACCATTTCTAATTCTTTGAGGCAGTATTTTTGGTGGAAGAGGGAGTTTATTCTTTTTCTTTTTCTAAGTTCACACTGTTCTTAGTTATACCTTCTACCTTTGTCAACACATTGTTGGGCATTTATGTAGTGGCATACAGCTTTAACATCATGAGAGAGAATGTTCAATGAGAGAACCTGGATTTGTGCTTGCATCCTGTAAATGAAAAATTGGGTAGATTTCCTTCCCTGTTCCCAATCTCTGCTACTGCCCTTGACAAATGATCGTTGGGGGAAAAAATTGACTGTAGTTCCTTGTACCTGAATATCTCAAGGTGTTTGAAAGTTTTATCCTGGCTAAGTTTGGACATTGACAGTCCTCTCAAATGTCATATGATTACCTCTCACTATACTTTTTTTTAATTGTTTCTTTTCCTGCGCGATGATTAAACAATTCATGCAGCTTTTCTTTCAATAGTTCTGCAATTTATCTTTTAGCTCCATTCTCAGATGTACTTGAAATGTGTTTGTAGACTTTTCTGACATTTGTTTATTTATTTATTGATCAAGAATAAAATGATATCCTTTGTGGGTTTGCACATACTATAGTTAATAACATTATATTCTAGACTTTAAAGAGCTCATGTAGAATTTTTTAATAATATTATATGTACTATTAACATATAATACATGATATTAACTAGTTGTCCCTGACATATTACAAAACAAGTTGTGTCACTTTCACCTGGAGCTGTAGTATTAAACTTATCAAATTTATATAATGAACCTAGTCAACTTTCACCTCGTGTTTGAACCTAGCAGAATCTTTCAACATCTTTATCTTAACCAAATTTTATTGTTCCCCACTGTTTTTCACATTAGTAATTTACTGGGGAAAAGGGTTAGGGATGTTTGAAATTATTGGTTTTAATCTAGAGAATCAATTTGGCTCTTGTCAAAGAACACGAGTGATATTGATAAACGCCCAAATTTATTCTATCCTATTTAGATTTAGAGTGGGCTAAAGCTTTGCTTGGGTATCTTCTTAAACTGCTAGCTTTTTAACATTATGAAAATAGACTTATCAGTAAAAATGCATGGATTCTTTTTTAGATAGATGGGGTGAAAACTATGTGTGTCATGCATTTCTTTGTTTTCCTCCATGGGTCTGGACCAGTTCCTCTGCTTATATCCTGTATTTCATACTGTGTATGTAACTTGATGCTTCTACACCCACTACAGTAGAATTCTATGCCTGCGGCAACTGACACAGATGTTTGTGAAACTTAGCATGTGTTTTTCTTAGGAACTCCCTTGAGCATTCAGATTTATAGAAATAGAAGGGAAATGTCACCTAAAAAAGAGGGGGGGTGCTTTATGACTGGGTTATTTCATATCATCCAGAACAGCCTGGATGACTTTGGAAACAGGGAGGCATCATTTATGAAAGATGCTTGCTTTTATTGCCAGATGTGGGTAATACTAGAACATGAAATGTATACTTCTCAGTCTTCTTTTTTAAAAGCTACTGTCTTACAGATAGACTGTACAAAGGACAATAATTGCTTCATTCTCGTACTGTTCCTCTTTTATGTTTTCTGCATTTCAGCACACTATACGCTCAAGTGTGCTATTGTGTTTAGCTAAAAATAATTATAGGTATATTTACAAATGTTTCTATTTTGTCCACTTTTCCACAACTCAAATTTGTAGTTGAAAGATAATTTAGGTTTAAAATGGGTTAAAATATAGGGTAAAAAAATCATCATGTATGTATAATGTGCCATTGAAACCCCAAATGATAAATCCCTAAATAACAAACACATACTGTGTCCCAAAAATGTTTGCATGATTATTACTGAGTTTTAGAGCAGAAATGATGTTTAAAAGCAGGCCCAACCTGAAGCTGTTCATATCCTTCTAGAGTCATGCCAGATATTTCTTTTCCACTTCTCATTTTGAAAATTACTAAAATGAATACTTTACTCACAATTTAATAAATATTAAATAATAATAATTGTTATTAAAGAATAAATATTAAATAATATATTATTTACTAAATAACAGAAATATTAAATGATAATTATTTATTCTTAAATAATAATAATTGGTTGTAGCTTAAAACATTTATTGAAAAGGAGATAAAAATCAGGTTAATGATCTATGCATTGTTGAAAATAGTCATATTATCTTACTGTAGGAGTTGTTTTTCCTGTACAAGGAACTAGTCTTTGTAGAACTGCCTCTTTGCCCCACTGTATTAATGGCAATTAAACCGTGAACATCTACTCTGCTGTCCTGAGATTTTGGTCAGTTTTCACATTTGTCATGTAAGTGATATAGATTGCTATTAAGACAAAATTTGATATGATACCAATCAATACCATATGCTACCACTTGTGATATTAACCATGGTATTGGAGACTTGTCCTGCTTTTTCTTGTCTCAGACAAGGACTCTATACATCTAAACGTAGTGACATACTAATACATTCAAGACTGATGCTCAACTACTTTTGCCTTAAGTGTCTTGATACTAATTATGATGGTTCTATGTGGTGCTATTCGGATATATTGTTTCTAAGATTACAATCATCTTCTATTAGTTGTCTCTGTTTAGTAAACATATCTGCCCTGTCATACATCATCTGATAGTATTCTATGTACTCATTTATAAGTGGATATTCATAACAAAGTACAGGATAACCATGCTACAAACCACAGACCCAAAGAATCTAAGTAACAAGGAGGGACCGAGAAGGATGCTTGGATCTCACGGAGAAGGAGAAATAAATTAGACCTCCATGTGGATAGAAGGAAGGGACTGGGTGGCAGATGGGGTAGGGATAGGAGCAGGAGGGATGGGATGGTGGAGGACATTGAGACAGAGTGATGAGAAAGAAACCTTGATGTGGGGTTTGGGGGCATCTCTGGGACAAGCTGGAAACCTAGCATAATGGAAATTTCCAGGAATCTATGAGGATAACTCTAGATAAGACTCATAGAACAGGTGAGATATGAAGCCTGAACCAGCCTTATCCTGTAACCATGCAAAACTTCCAATAGAAGGATTGGGACATAAACTCAGTCACAAAACCTTAGACCTACAATTTGTCCTACCTACAAAATATGCTGTGGTAAAACAAAAAGCATAATTTGAGGGAAGAAATGACTAATGATTGGCCCAGACTGAGAGTGATGTCATGAGAAGGAGCTCACCCCTTACACTATTAATTATATTCTGCTGTAATTACAGATAGGATCCTAGCATAAGTGTCACCTGAGAGGCTTCACCCAGCAACTGTTCAAAACTGATGCAGAGACCTACAGCCAAATATTAACCAGAGCTTGGGGAAATCCTGTGGAAGTGGGAGAAGGATTGAATGAGCCAGAGGGGTCCAAGACACACTGTGAAATCCTGCAGAATCAGCTAACCTAGGCCCATAAGGGCTCAGAGTGACTGAGCTGCCAACCAGAGACCATGAATGTGAAGCACCTAAGCCCTCTTAACATATGCAACCATTGTGCAGCTGAGTCTTCATGAGCAGGGGCTGTCACTGACTACACTGGCTGCCTTTGGATCCCTCTCCCCTAAACTCGGCTGCCTTGTCTAGCCTCAACAGAAGATTATGTCCTTACACTTACTGCAATTTGATATGCTAAGACTGGTTGATACCCAGGGGAAGCCTCTCCTTTTCAGGAGAAAGGAAGGAGGGATGGATGGGTAGGTGAGGTTAGAGGAAGGGTCTTCAAAGAGAAGATCAAGGAGAAGCTATGATCAAGATGTAAAGTAAATAAATAAGTTAATTAATACAAATAAATAAACACTCTTTAAAAAATGTCATTAGACAGACATTTGAAAAGTAGAAAATAATGTGTGAGAATGAACCAATCTTTCCATCACTGTCTAATGTGGGTCAGATTTAGTTTTGGAAATGGGTATCCTCTAGCTCTTCAAATTTTCTTTCACATAACTTTGATAAAGTCAATTAGACTCAGAGAGGAAATGTCTATACCTAATATGAAAATGTAAAGGATTAGCTGGCTGTCTTTGTGAAATGGCAGAAATTACATGTGCTAATATTACAGTACATCTAAGAAAAAACATACAGATTTGATAATTGCAAAGTGTGTTCTACTCTTGTAAATGCCTCATTTCTAACCAATAGAATGTGGCAGAAAGCCCAACTGTGAACATTCCTTTGAAAATTCGACTTACAAAGTATATCCAGTAGCAAACTATCAAATAAATTCTATAAAGTTTAAGGAATGTAAGACTTGTCATTGTAACAGGGCTACTCAGTGATTTGTTCACACCAGGCCTACTGAACACAATTTTTAGCAGCAGAGAATTGAAATTGATTTTTCAGTTGATATTTTTGTATGTTTATAAAATTATTCTGTATGTTATATAAAATGAACATTCTAGCTAGTCAAAATAGGAGTTGTTTTGAGTATTTAAATGCTTTTATGTATCAAGGATTTGATTCATAAAAGCCTCATAGAGCTACTACTTATTGTATGAAACTTATATTGTATTAACTGTATTAAAATTGTTTATATTACTCTTGAGACCTGCAAGCTTTTGGAGAATACAAAAAAAAAATGCTTTTCTTTCTTTCCTGTTTGTTTTGAATATGTCTTACTATTGTATGTATTAAATAATCGAACATGAACCACATAATAAAAATTAACTGAAATAGTATTTTCCAGATATTTAACTTTAGGATGATGTATATATTCGTCCTTTGCACAGAAATTTTCTATTCTTAGAGCAGAGTCCACAGCACTCATAAGCTCGTGTCATAACATTTTCAGTTTATGGATATAAAATATATGTACGTGGTTATATTTTCATGATTATAAATAAAATTCAAAAGGTTAAATGTGTGAAAATTACACTGCCAGGCTTAAATGGAATCATTACCCACTATTCAAATCTTTCTGAGGATTCACCTAAGGATGTCTAAGACAGGATGACAGGGTTTTCTCAGTTCCTCATAGTAACGCTCCTGGTTATGGGGCCTTCGTTATCTCTCGTTATAGCCCCTTTTAAAATTACTATTATTATTAGTGTATTTTTATTATTTAAAACAACTTTTTAAACTTAAATTTATTTTGATCATATTCATTCCCTTCTCCAACTCCTTCTAAATCCTCTCCCACTCCACTTTAAGTTCTTTTTCAAAAACAAACGAACAAAAAACTCAGTACAACAACAAATACCTTTCAAAACCAAGGGGAAAAAAAACATCCAAAAAGAAAGACAGTAAGGTATAACCAAATAAAGTCACATAGAAACAACTTGGGAGTCCAATTATATGTTGGTCAATAACTCCAGAACATGAGGTCGGTCTGGTGTGATTAATATACCTACTGTCGCTCTATTGGAGAAAACTGTCTCTCACAGCAAGTACAAGTGACAATTCAGTGGTTAACATTTATTCTAGTGGGTAGGTATTCAATGAGTGATTGGTTGGTTGGTTGAGTCATTCATTCCTTAAATCATTCATTCATTCATTCATTCATTAAAAAATATAGCAAGATACAGTATAAAGTAAAACAAAAACTATCACACCAAAGTTCAACAAAGCAAAACAGCAGAAGGAACAGAGCCCAAGAGAAGGTAAAGAAAAAGAGAGCCACTCGTTTTCACACTCATAAATTCTATAAAAACACTAAATGGGAAGCCTAAAGGTATACTCAGAGGAGCTGGGACAGACCATGTAGGTCCTGTGTGTGGTGCTTCAGAGTTTATAAGAGCTTTGCTCCTGTTGATTTAGAGGGCTTTAAGTTTTGATGTCTTCCATCGCCTTTGGTTGTCACACTCTTCTTGCCTCCTGCACTGAGGTGAGTTCTGAGAGGAGGAATTTGATGGAGACACTCCATTTAGAGTTGTATTTTCTAAGATCTCTCTCTCTCTCTGTCTCTCTCTCTCTCTCTCTGTGTGAGTGTGTGTAATGTTTTAGCTGTGAGTCTCTATATTTCCTTCCATCTAATGTAGGATGAAGCTTTTCTGCTGATAGCTGAACAAAGCTCTGATCTGTAATTAAGAATATCATTAGAGGTCATTTTATCACTACATTTTTTATTATTTTAGACCAGTATGATTGGGTTTTACCAACGTTCCAGGCTATCTAGTCTCAGGTTGTTGGTTACCCAAGCAGTGTTGTGTATGGGTCCATCTCTAGGAGTATGCCTTAAGTTAAATTCATTTGGTTACTCCAATAAGATTTATGACACCATTGACCTAGCATATCCTCCAGGCAGTACACCATTGTAGATAGAGGGTTTGTGCCCTCTTCTTTGCCAGTGATTTCAAGACTATTTGGCAGATTTTCTTTTATCAGTTTTAGAATAACTAGTTTTATGTTGCAGTCTTTAATCTATGTGTAATTAATTTTTGTGCAGGGGTGATAAGAGACACACCTTAAAAATATAAAGGTAGTTTTCAATAAGCTCATATCTAATATCAATTTAAAATCAGAAACAAGACAAGTCCACTCTCTATATATTCAATATAGGATGAAGTCTTACTTAGAGCAATTAGATAAATAAAGGTGATCAAATGTATGCTAATTGGAAAAGAAGAAGTGAAAGCATCTTTGTTTGCAGAATATATGATAGTATAATAAGTGAACTGAAAAATTCCACAAGAAAACTTCTACAGCTGATAAACACTTTCATCAAAGTAGCTCGTTACAAAATTTACTCATGAAAAATCAATATCCCTCCTATATACATATAGGAAGGACTAAGCAAGAAACCAGAGAAATAACACTTTTCACAATAGCCTTAGATAACATAAAATATCCTGGAGTATCTCAACAAGCAAGTTAAAGACCTGTATGATTAAAACTACAAATCATCGAAGAAAGAAATTGAGAAAATACCAGATGATAGAGAATTCTTCCATGCTCAAAGGCAATCTACAGATTTAATGCAAACCCCATCAAAATTTCAACACAATTATTCACAGATGTAGAAATAACAATATTCACCTTCATATGGAAACACAAAAAAACCCAGAATAGAAAGAAACCTGAAAAATAAATGAACTGCTCGAGGTGTCAATCTTACTTGATTTCAGGTTTTACTACAAAGTTAAACAGCATTATTGTTACTTTTGTGAAATAAACACAGAGATGTTGATCATTTGAATCAAATTAAAGACCCAGATAAATCTATACAACTATAACATTCGAATTTTGAGAATGAAACCAGAAACACATATTGAAATAAAGGCAGAATCTTCTACAAATGGAGCTGGAAAAAAATGGATGGTTGCATTTAGAAGAATCAAGTTTCCCATTTCATTTCAATAAGGCTGAGATGTACTTAAACATTTCAACAGGACAACTTTTCTTAACCAGTTTACAATATGGATCCGATTTCACCGACTAAATCTTTTTAAAATTTACCTTAAATTGTCCATTTCTATGAAATAGTCTAACATCCTATAAAATATATATATTTTTAGGAATAAGTGAGAATTACAATTGGTGTGATGACACTTCTTGGTTGTCAACTTGACTATATCTGGAATTAACTAAAATCCAAAAGTGGACAGTGGATGCATTCCCTAAGCTGAGAGTTTTGAACTGTGTGGGAGTTGAGAAATGTTTCTAGTAAAAGCAGCAGCATTCATGTATCCATTCCTGTCTACTGTTCACTATGGCTATGGTGTGGCTCGTTGCTCCAATCTCCTGTCATATTGCCTCCTCTGCTGTGACAGACTACCGCCCTGTAACACTGAATTTTGAGATAAAATAAACCTTTTCTCATCTAACTTGCTTTGTGTGACTGTAATTTATTAATTTATTTTAATTAATTAATTTATTCATTCAATTTACGTCCAGATTGTAGCTCTCTCCTCCCTGTGTCACCCTTCCTCCCTCTTCCCCCTATTTCCCCTACCCTACTACTCTGATAATGGGAGCTTTCCCTTACCAACCCACCCACCATAGCTCAGCAAGTCACATCAGGACTGAGCTCATACTCTCCTCCTGTGGCCTGGTGAGGCTGCCCGGGGAAGTGATAATAATCAGGCAACAATCCATTCAGAGACATTCCCCACTCTATGTTCTTAATGACCCACATGAAAACGGAGCTGACCATCAGTTACATATATGTAGGGAGTCTAGGTCTAGTCCATGCATGGTTCTTGGTTGGTGCTTCAGTCTCTGAAATCTCCACTTGACCCTGGTTAGTTGGCTCTGATGATCTTCTTGTGGAGTTCCTGTCCCATCCAGTCTTCCTATCCTTCCCCCCACTTTTCCATCAGACTTCCTGCCTTTTGCCCAGTGTTTAGATGGGAGTTTCAGAATCTGTTTTGATCCATTACGAGGTGGAGCTTCCCAGAGGACAGCTATGGTAGGCTCCTGTCTGCAAGAACAGTAGAGTATCATTAACAGTGTCAGGAGTTGGCTCTCTGGGAGCTGTCCTTGGGAAGATGGGAGAGGGTAGGGGGAGTCTGGTGTCCAAATGCTGGAGCCATATGTCACTGGAACCCGGGACCCATGTGTTCGGGTTGGCAGCTGACTTCAACAGCCCAAGACCTCTTGTGTGTCCTGGACTCAAGAGCTGTCCACTTTTAGGCCTAAAACTGTGAGTCCCTACCTTTCTGGATGCTTCCTCTACAACTGTTTTGTTTCTAATTTCTTGTAAAATTTTATTTTACTTTTTTTTATTTTTGAGATTGTAATATAATTACAAAAGATTACTCTTCTTTTCCTCTTTCCAAGCCCTCTCATATTCTCATATCACTCTCTTTGTCATGTTTCCTTTTTTAAATAATTGCTATGACATGCATATATGTGTATAAATATATACTTCTAAATATAAGCTGTTAAATGGGTATAGTATTATTTATATGCCTGTTTTCAGGGATGAGCACTTGACATTAGTTAACCAATTGGTGTGCTTGAGTTGGAAGGACTATCTCTTCCACCCAGCTTTTCTCAGTTCCTTGTGCATGTCCATTAGTTTCATCCTTGTTCAAACTCCCTGGTCTTCTGGTTCTTACAATCTTCTCGCCCTGTCTCTGACATTGTTTCTTTAGCCTCCTAATTGTGGGAGTATTTTGTAGACCTATTAACTGAACTAGTTTCCACACCATATAGTGTAATTGGTTGTGGTTTCCTGTAGTGGTTTTTAGTTGTTACAAAGAGAAGTTTTTTTTTTTTTTTGGGGGGGGGTGAGTCATATGAACAAATGCATAGAAAATTGTTTTCAGCATTCCTGTACTTTTTATTTTGAATTGTCAAAGATTTGATGCCAACCATGTTTATTTTACTATGCTATAGAACATTAAAGGGTTTTCCTCCTATCTAGGCCCTTTACTGTACCCATTAGACAGCTTTTTTAAAATTATTTATTAATTACATTTTATTCACTGTGTATCCTCCCTGTGGTTCCCTCCCTCCTCCTGTCCCAATCCCTCTCTTCCTCCACCCTTTGTATGCAAGCCACTCCTCAAGTCCACTGATAGGGGAGGTCTTCTTTTCCTTCCTTCTGAACCTAGTCAATTAAGGCTCATCAGGAGTGGCTGCATTGTCTTCTCTTGTGGCCTGGTAATGCTGCTCTCCCTCAGGGGGAGGTAATTAAAGAGCAGGCTAATCAGTTCATGTCAGAGACAGTCCCTGTTCCTATGGAACCCACTTGGATACTGAACTGCTATGGACTACATCTGTGCAGGAGTCTTAGGTTATCTCCACGCATAGTCCTTGGCTGAAGTATCAGTCTCAGAAAAGACCCCTGTGCTCAGATTTTTAGGTTCTGTTGCTCTCCTTGTTGAGCTCCTGTCCTCTCCAGACCTTACTGTTTTCCACTTCTTTCCTAAGATTCCTTGCACTCTGCCCAAAGGTTGCCCATAAGTCTCAGCATCTGCATTGATAGTCTGCAGGGCAGAGCCTTTCAGAGGTCCTCTGTGTCAGGCTCCTGACTTGTTCCCTCTTTTCTCTTTCTTCTGATGTCCATCTTCTTTGCCTTTCTGGATAGGAATTAAGCATTTTAGCAAGAGTCCTCCCTCTTGATTAGTTTCTTTAGGTATACAGATTTTAGTAGGTTCATCCTATATTATATGTCTATACGAGTGATTATATACCATGTGTATCTTTCTGCTTCTGGGATAGCTCACTCAGGATGATCTTTTCCAGATCCCACCATTTACCTGAAAATCTCATTATTTCCTTGTTTTTTATTGCTGAGTAATCTTCCATTGTGTAGATATAACACAATTTGTGCATCCATTCCTCCACTGAGGGGCATCTGGGCTGTTTCCTGCTTCTGGCTATTACAAATAAGGCTGCTACAAACATGGTTGAGCCTCTTTTGGGTATATGCCTAGGAATTATATAGCTGGATCTTGAGGAAGTACTATTCCTAGTTGTCTGAGAAAACGCCAGATTGCTTTCCAGAGTGGTTGTACAAGTTTACATTCCCAACAGCAGTGAAGGTTCCCCTTTCTCCACAACTTCTCTAGCATGTTTAAGGATTATACTGAATCTGTAAATTAGTAGTTGCAGATTCTCTTCCAATAACCATGAATTCACTAATATGAGTAGTTAGCTGTATTTCATGTACCAGATAGAGTTTCTCTCTTATTGAGTGGGTCTTAAGTCCAATTAGAGAGTTGTTGGTTACTGCCAAATTATGCATGCCATTACTGTATCCTAGATTATCATGCATTGGTGGCCATATTGTGATTAATAAGTATTAGAGCTGGGCAGAACATTTTTTCATGACATTTTTTTCTTCTATATTCCATACAAAGCTTACATCCGGTACTGGCTTATTTGCTAAACATGACAGCCACAAATATTATTTACATAGTGCTATCTATCTAAATACACGCACATACACACACACATGCATATAGTTTTCTTCATCCAGTCATCACTTAACAGTCACTGAGACTGACCTAAGCTAGTTTTAAAATGTAAATATCATAAATATTGTTATAATAACTCTCAATTTCCAAGTATTTTTATTGTAAATTGAATTTGATTTCCATACAGACACGCACACACACACACACACACACACACACACACACACACACACACATATATATATATATATATATATATATATATATATATATATGGAATGGTAGTTTTATCTCAGTTTTTTGGGTAACCTGCATGCTTCTTGTCAGAGTGGCTGAAGTAATCAACATTCATGTCATAGTGTATAAAGGTCAATTATTTCCCGTTCATCTTCACTGGCATTGTTTCATCTTGTCTTTTCAATGATAGTCATTCTAGGATAAATTTGGTTCCATATTCTCCTTCCTCCTTCAGCGTGTCCAGGCATACCGGGCTGTGAAAAATAAAATAGAGTCAGAACAAGTCAGTCTAAGTGTGGTCCTTCTCTGAATTTTCAGTGTTATAGCTCTCTTGTGTGATAGCGGTCCCGGGAATCTGCTTCTTCCCTTAGGAGCATCTATGGGCCAGAGTGTGCAGTGATCTGATGAAAGAATGAAGTCCAGCACTGCAGGTGAGTCTGAAGAACCCATTCCAAGTGGAGAATTAGAGAAAACCCTCTCTGGAAAAGTTTTTCAAGTGTCACAGCCTTTTTACTCAGAACTTTCCTAGTGACAGAACAACTCCTAGACGATGTTCAGTGAAACAGCTTGTGCCCATTTATTTGGGGTTGTGCAAGGACTATATGAACCTTGGAAGAGGAGTGGAAGGAATTACCGGGGCGTGTTCATATAATTGGTTAGGGCTAGAATGTTGGTGATGCTTTATTTACATGGGGAGGAATTCCCGGTGCCAGGCTACAAGACTACGCCAAGAATTGCAGAAGTAGGGAGTCAAGGCCATGCGTGAAAAGGCATGTTGGCACAGAGCAGGGAGGGAGCAATCAGTACTACCGCTGATCTCAAGACTGAGATTTTAGGGGTTTGGACACATCTTTACTTTGTCCTAGCTCCATATCAGTTTTCCTGTTGGAACAGCCTTCATGTCCCTCATATAAAAGGTAATCACAATGAACTTTTGATTTGTTAGCTAATGACTAAAGATGTTGAACTTCTTTTCATGTGCTTAATGACCATTTTTTTTTGCCAAATGTTTAAATTATTTGTTCACTTGTTGATCATGTCACTTATTCTTGTGGTGTTCAAATGCTGAAGACTTTACATATTTTAACTAATCGTGTTCTTAGCTGAATAACTGGAAAAGATGTTCCACAGTCTATATGTTGCCTCTTTACTCTGTATAGAATCATTTTAGTTTAGTACAATGTCACTTGTCATTTACAGTTATTTCCTGAAATGTTAGCATGCTATTTAGTAATTTGTTTGAATGTTCATATGTCCTAAAAAATTTCCCCAGTTTTACTCTCATTATTTCAAAGATTAGGTTATACATTAAGGTATTTGATCTTTTTGCAGTTGGTGTTTTTATGTGGTGGAAAATAGGGGTATAGTTTAAAATGTTTCTATGTGGATATTAATTTTGCCCAGTTGCAATTGTTAAAGATTTTGTTTTCCACAATAAAGTTTTTTTTTAACGTTTATTGTTTATACCCGTTTTGAGAATTAGCTGGCTGTAGTTACAAAAGTTCAACTCTAGGTCACCTATTCTATTCCACTGATTTTCATGTCTGCTTTAATTCCAATGTCATGTTATTTTTCCTGCCACGGCTCTGTAGCATATTGTAAAATGTGATACTGTAATGCCCCCAATAGTGTTTTTTTGGTCAAGAATGCCTGTTGTATTCAGGGGTTTTTTTGTGCTTGTGTATAAATTTCAGGGTGTTTTTGTTGATTTTTGTATGCTGTTATTGGTATTTTTATTGTTATTACATTGAACCTAATATGACCAAATTAACAGTTTTAACTGTAAATTCCAGTAAATTGGAGGCCCTTCAGTTTCATTTCATTCCATCATTGGTTTAAAGTTTACTTTCAACTAGGGATATCTCCCATGCTAGTGGATTGGTAAGACTAACAGTGAAAATGGCCATTTAAACAAAAGGAATATGTAGATTTAATGCAAGTGTCATCATCAAAATACCAACACAATTCTTTACAGACCTTGAAAGAATAATTTTAAACGTCATATGGAAAAAAATTCCAGAATAGCTAACACAATCTTGTACGATAAAATAACTTCTGGATGTATCTCCATCTCTGACTTCAAGCTGTACTACAGAACAACAGTAATAAAACCTTTTTGGTATTGGCATAGAAATAGACTGTTAGTCAACAGAATTGGATCTAAGACCCAGAAATAAAAGCACATAGTTATGGATACTTGATTTTTGACAAAAGATCCAAAACCATACAACGGAGGAAAAGGCATCTTCAACAAATGGTGCTGGTCTAATTGGATGTCAACACTTAGAAAAATGCAAATAGATACATATTTATTGCCCTAAGCAAAACTCAAGTCCAAGCACATCAAAGCCCTAAACATAAAACGAGATACACTAAATACATTAAGAGAGGAAGTAGGGGAAAGCCTTGGCACAGGAAACATCTTCCTGAATAGAATACTAACAGCTAGGTGCTAATATTAACAATTAATAGGTGGAACTTCTTGAAACTGAAAAGCTTCTTTAAGACAAAGAGCACTGTCAATAGAAGGAAAAGGCAGTCCACAAATTGGGAAAGATCTTCACCAACTTTACATCTGAAAAAGAGTAAATATACAGTGTTCAAGAAATTAAACACCAACAAACCAAATAATCCAATTAAAATGGGGTACAGAGTTAAACAGAGAATTCTCAATAGAGGAATTTCAAATGACTAAGAAGCACCTAAAGAAATTCTCAATGTCCTTAGTCATCACAGAAATGTACATCAAAATGACTCTGAGATTCCATCTTATACCTGTCAGAATGGCTAAGATCAAACACTTGAAAAGATCATCTTGAGTGAGGTAATCCAGAAACAGAAAGACACACATGGTATATACTCACTATTAGTGGATATTAGCCATACAATATAAGATAAACATACTAAAATCTATAGTCCGAAAGAAGTTAAATAGCAAGGAGGACCCTAGGGAAGATGCTTAATGGTCATTTAGAAGAGCAAACAGGATAGATGTCAGAAGTGAGAGAAGACAGGGAACAAGACAGCAGCCTACTATAGGATTTCTGGTAGTACCCCTATCCTATCTCTGAAAGACTCTACACATTGAAGCAGATGCTGAAATTCAGCCAAACTTTAGGCAGAGTGCAGGGAATCTTTTGGAAGAAAGGGGAGATAGAAAGACCTGAAGGGGAGGTGCGTTCTACAAGGCAACAAACAGAGCCAAAAATCTAGTCCCAAGGGGCCCTGCAGAAACTGATGAATCAACCAAGGACTATGCAATAGAGGGCCTAGACCCCCTGCTCAGATGTCGCCCATGGGCAGCTCAGTCTTCATGGGGGTTCTAGTAAAGGGAGCAGGGGCAATCACTGACATGAACTCTGTTGCCTGCTCTTTGATCATTACCTCCAGCAGGGTGGCCTTAATAGGCACAGAGAAAGAGAATCGAGACAGTCTTCTTGAGGCTTGCTTAGCTAGGATCAAATACTAGGGGAGGAGGACCTCCCCTATCAGTGGACTAAGGGAGAGGCATGGGGGGAAAGAGGGAGGGAAGGTGGGACTGGGAGGAGATGAGGAAAGGCCTAGAGCCAGTATACAAAGTGGATAAATTATATTAAATAAATAACAATGATAACAGTAATTTACAAAAAAACCCTCAGGGGACCAAGCAGCCGGCCACCAAGTTCATGTCAGAGAATGTGTCATCTCCTCTTACCAGGGACCCCACATGGAGATGCTGGGGTGACCTAGCCAGCTAAGAGAGGAAGAGGATCTAGGCAGTCCTGATGGGACCTGATAAGCTAGGGACAGACAGTAGGGGAGGAAGACTTCCCATATCATAGGACTAAGAAAGAAGAATAGTAGAGGAAGAGGGAAGGTGGGTGGGACCAGGAGAGGAAGGCGCAGAGGGGACTACAACTGGGATACAAAATAAATAAATTGTAAATAATAATAAAGAAAAATATATTTTAAAAAAACCTCAAGTGATAGCTCATGCTGGTGAGGTTTTGGGGAAAGGGGAACTTTGCTCCATTGCTGGTGGGAGTGCAAACTTGTACACTTTGAAAAGCAATCTGGCACTTTCCCAAAAATTTGGGAATAGTTCTACCTCAAGACTCAGCTACACCACTCCTAGGAATATACTCAAAAGATGTTCTAACATACAACAAGGACACTTGCTCAACCATATTCATAGCAGCTTTATTCATAATAGCCAGAATCTGGAAACAACCTAGATATTTCTCAACCAAAGAACAGATAAAGAATTTGTGGTACATTTACAAAATGGAATACTACTCAGCTATTAAAAACAAGGAGATCATGAAATTTGAAGGCAAATGGGTGGAAGTAAAAACGATCATCCTGAGTGAGGTAATCCAGACCCAGAAAGTCAGACGTGGTGTATACTCACTTATAAGAGCATTTCAGCCAGATAGTACAGGGAAAGGGTACGACAATTCACAGAACCCAAATGGACAAGTAACAATGTGGACACAAGGGAAGATACTTAAATCTCCCCTTAAAGGGTAAATAGAATGGAAGCAGTTGAAGAGAAGGAACAAGGTAGGAGAGGGAGCACAGAGGAAATGAGGGTGAAGACCTGACCTAGGGAGAGCAGAGATGGGAGGACAGAGGCCCTACAGAGAAGAAAAAAAAACATGAGCTGGGCATCTCTATGACAAACTGGAGACCTAAAACAGCATAGGCTTCTGGGAGGTTATCACTGAGACTCCTAGTAGCTGGGGTCATAGAAACTGAAGAGGGCACCCTTTAACTAAACAGGACTCCTAGTAGAGAGAGGGGAACACCAAGCCACCCACAAAAACTTCAACCCAAAATTTACCCTGCCTACAAGATGTACAGAGATAAAGACAGAGCAGAGATTGAGGGAATATCCAACCAATGCAGGCCCAACCTGAGGCCCATCCCATGGGAGAGATCCAACCCCTGACACTATTAACAATATTCTACTAGGCTCACAGATAGGAGACTAGCATAGCTGTCTTTCAAGAGGCACCACCCAGTAGATGACTGACAACAGATGAGGAGACTCACAGTCAAATTTGGGCAAAGCATAGGGAGTCTTGTAGAAAAGTGGAGGGGAAGGATTAAAGGATCTGAAAGTGACAGAAGCTACACAAGAAGAACAGCATAGCCAACTAACCAAGGTCCAGAGAGGCTTGAGGCGACTGAAGTGCCAACCAAGGACCTTGCATAGAATGGACACAGGCCTCTTACACAGATGTAGCAGATAGCCATCTCAGAATTCCTGTGGTTATCCTAGTAAGGGGAGCAGAGGCTGACTCTGACATGGGCTCTGGTGCCTGCTTTTTGTTCAGTCCATCCTGGAGGGACTGCCTTACCAGGCCACAGGTAAAGAGGAAGTGCTCAGCCCTGATGAGACTTGATGAGCTGGGGTGTGTGGATTGGGGTGTTCCCCTTTCCTGAGGAATAGGGGAGGAAGAAAGAGAAGAGGGATCGGTGGTGGGACCAGGAGGAGATGAGGTAGGGGCTATGATTGGGATGTGAAGTTAATTAGTTAATTAATTAATTAATTTTAAAAGTTTACTTGCAAAGATCTTATGACTCTTTTAGGCATCTTTCATTATAGCATTATTTCTTCTTAAATTAGTTATAAGTAGACTTATTTTCTCCATTTTTTTAGTTCTTTTATTGTTTATTTAAAAACATGTTACTGATTGGAAAATACAAAAAATTGTGATTTTGTACCCTGTTTCTTAGATAATTTTTTAAGTTTTAATTTTAATTTTTATTAATTACAATTTATTAACTTTCTATAGAATCGGATTTATCAGATTTCTTGTTGAATCCTAAAGATCTTCAGTGTGTAGAATCCTATCTTCTGCAACTAGAAACTGTTCAACACTTTCCTTTCCTGTTTATACCTCTCTATTTATTTCTCTTACCTTCTAATTCGGGAGAAAATTTCAAGTACTACATTGAATATGAGTATGAGAGTAGTTGCCCGTGCTCCATGCCTGCTTTTACAGAAATATTTTCTCCAATCAGTATAATAGATTTCTTCATACACAGGATGTTGTGGTATGTTTCCTCTATTGCTAGTATTTTCAGAGCTTTTACCAGAAAGAGATGCTGAATTTTGTCTAAAGATACATGTGTAGCTATAAAAATCATGTGGCTTTTTTATGCTAGACTCATTTTATGTACTGTATTGTGCTTATTGGTTTATGTCTTGTTCCAGCTCGCTTTTTTATTGCTGAAATAAAACGTTGACAAAAGCAACCTTTGGCTTATTTGTAGCTTAGAGATTATAGTCCATTTCTGAGGGAAGACATCAGGAGCTCAAGGCAGGAACCAGGAAACAGAAACTGAACTAGAGACCATGAGGAAGTGCTGCTTACTGGCTTGCTCCCAGGTTCCTGCCACCTAACTTTCTTTTACAGCCCAGTCAAAATTTCCCAGGAAATTTTGACACAGTTTTCTGTGCCAATATATCAATTAACAATGAAGATAATGTCCCACAAACATAACCAGAGGTCAAGGCAATGGACACAGTTCTTTAACTGTGATGACCTGTCCTGAGGTATCTCAAGATGACCACTAAGATTAGCTATCTCATGAATGTTGAACGACCATTGTGTCCTTAAAATAAAACCAGTTTATGCATGAGATTTCTTTTCCTTTAATGGAAAATAGATTCTTTTCTCATAGAATATATCCTATTTTAGCTTCACTTGCTGCTATTCCTCACATTTCCTTCCCTCATTCCATTACCTCCAGATCCACACCATCCCTGTCTCTTATTAGAAAAGAACAGACTTCTAAGAGATAACAACTAAATATAGCAAAATAAAATATAATAAGACATAAAAACCATCAAAAATCAAATGGAAGTTGCACAAGGCAAACCAACAGAAGAAAAGAGATCAAAGAGAAGGTACAGGAATTAGAGGCTCATTCATTCACACACTCAGTAGTCCCATAAAACACTATAATAAAAGCTATAATATACATACCAAGGGATTGGTACAAATCCATGTTAACCCTGCACTTACTGCTTCAGTCTCTGTGACATCACATGAGTCTTGCTTCAGAGCAAGGAAGTGACCTATCCTCTCTGGCTCTTACACTCTTTCATTCCTATTCCATGGGTCTCCTGAGCTCTTGGGGAAGGATTTTGTTATAGACATCACATTGAGAGCTATGTGTTCTAAGATCTCTTCCTGTCTGTGTAATATCTGTCTGTTGGTCTTGATGTGTGAGTTTTTAAATTCATCATAGAATTAAATATGAAAGTATTTTATTAAAGGAGTTACACTAACATTCATCAAAGTTATTGTCTTTCAAATTTATTTTTGCTGTGTCCTATAATTTTTATATCAAGGTAATAATGACTTCATGGAATGAGGTTGGACATTTTTCTTATCTTTCTATTTTATAAAATAGAATAAGAAGAACTAGTGGTGTTTACTTATTTTTTTTTCCAATGCAGTTTATTTAGGAACCTTGAACAATCCTCGGACCCTGGGGAAAGCCAGCCCACAGCTTAAATAGCCTCTGGGTAGCCAACCCCAGCGTGCCACGTGGGCAACGCAGATAGGTCCACATACACGGAAGCAAGCCATATCCTCAGCCTTAGCCAAACGTGGAATTGTTTGTGACAGAGAGCACTCACCAGCAGGAAGGTGGAAGGCGGAAACCAGCTCCATCTTTAAGGCGCGGCATTACTCAGCTCTCTACAGTTCCCCCTTTTTGTTTTAGACACATCAGGCAAGAGTAGAGGTCTGATCTCTGATATTAGAAATAAATTGGGACTTTGTACCAATATTCATTTAGGTGTCATCCACCCAAAGAGCATCAGATCAGTCTGATACCTTTTTCTCAGAGGTGGGACCTGGGGCATCAACCCACATGCAATCAGACTTGCTCTTCTCTGGGTTGAAAGCGGCTGACCCTGAGTGCAGTGCTTA
Organism: Meriones unguiculatus; assembly: GCF_030254825.1. Lineage (NCBI taxonomy): Eukaryota > Metazoa > Chordata > Mammalia > Rodentia > Muridae > Meriones > Meriones unguiculatus. The sequence goes on from NC_083367.1 coordinate 50,673,288, forward strand.
GCCTCGCATCCTGAGCATAACATTTTAGCTCCCATGCTTGGGGAGACTGTCCTGCTTCAATGGCTATAAAGGCCTGAATGGTCATGGCTGCATTAAGCTGTTGTGAGACACTAATCTTGCATATACACCACAGGCAAACCAAGGAGACCAACACCAGAAGGCCTGCTAACGCTCCCATGCCCGCCCATTCCTTCAGATGATTCATGGCTGCAGCAATCCATGGTGATAGTCCTGTGGCTAGTCCTGCGTCCACTCTGGTAGAATTTACTGTGACAATGGCCACTCTCAGCTGCTCCATCGTAGTAGTCTAGGAAAATTAAATAGTGGCTATATCTAGAACTGGTTTTTCATTAACTGTATTTTTTTCACTTAGTCAACATCATTGGTTACATTTTTGCCTATGCTTCTGATCTTGGTATATATAAATAGTTCTCCATGGGACATACAAAAGAACAAGAAGGGCTTTGGTAGCTTAGAATCTGCTTTCAAAAGGTTATCTTTCATTCTTCGGGTTATAATTGCATTTTAGGTTCATGTTGTTTCCTATTTTGTTATTATGTCTCAACAATACATTTTTATGTATTTTTTCCTTATTTATTCTGTAGTTTTGGCAAGGCACACCGTCAGAATAGATCATATTGTGATGAAGCTGAAACAGAATTTGTCAAGTAATGGTCAGACTTAATAGCTTTTGTTACTGAGTCTTTACTCTGCTGCTGTGACATGAAAGACCATTAGCAGAAATAAATGTTTATGCAGGGCTGTCTTTTAAGTCCCCATGATAGCACAGTTCAGATTGGGTCTTATGTTCATAATTGACTGACCTAGACAATTCATTATCCTATGCTGACCATATTAGACATTTAAACAAAATTCAGTTCTTCAGCGAAGAAAGTTCTTCCCACATCAGGCGCTATCCTATAATGTTCTTATACATGAAACATTTTCCCTTCTTGATTTCTGCTTACCTTAAATCAATAAGAGTGGGCAAGCATATATTCTGTTTTATTCTTGGCAGTTAGTGGCTTATTGTAATTAAGTTTCATCAGCCACTATCAAATGTGACACTGTTTGGATGAAAACTTTTTTGAGCACCTCATTCAAAAAGGGCTCCTCTGACCATCTTCTGAAATTAGTATACCTCCAAAGTCTCAATATTAATCCTAGAAGAACTAGAACCTACTTTTACATATTTATAGTATGCCTGCCTCTTTCTTGTTGGATATGTGCTCTAGGAGGACGGGGTAAAGTCTGACCAGGCTATTTCCATCATAAGCACACTATTTGCAAGATACCCAGTGTACTCACTAAATAAATATAAGCACAAATGTCTAGTAAGTAATTTATCTTTTGAGCATTGTAAAAATATCTATTAAAATAATTATGTCAACGAGAAAATGATTCTATTTATACAGATTTCTTATTGTTAGCTTTTTAAAATCCTCAATAATGAGGTTGGATAAATAGTTTGAAATGCTCAATTTTACAAGATTGGGGTCTGGGGTTTCTCTTACTTGCTCATCTGTCTCTAGTTGTAAGGAGCACTCACTAGTCTAAAAACTCTTTAGATCATTAGCCAATGGAATTTCTCTTTTAATAGGCTTAGTTTTCCCTCAGGCTTTTCCTCTTTCTCCTCAAAAGTAGGAACTATCTTCTAGCTCAGTGCATTTTTAATATATTCAGTATTTACTCTATGCTTTTTTCCTATCATTTAGTACTTAGACAATTATAATTTTTGTATTCTAAAAACATTTTTTTTTTCAGAAAGGCTGATCAAAGATTCTACCTGCTTGATCTTATTAAAGAAAACCATATTCACTGCCTATGAAAGCATTTTGTATAAACATGCAAAATCCAAATTCAAATATCAAGTTTCATGTGCCCACAAATTCTAGACAAAGTGAAAATGAATTCATGTTTATACTTTTGCTGATTAAATTAAGTTATATTAGTCTTCTGTTCTCCCAAATGAAAAGCTATGGAAAAATTTTGCTTTCTTAAGTGGAGAACTAAGAAACTTAAACAAAGCTTAGTAGTAAACATGGCTTTTACTTACATCTAAATATGTGAACACATTAATATTTAATCTTAATATCTTTACTTTTGAATATGTTAATTTCTTCTAAAATATTTATATCCAATTCAGGTTGCAAATGAATAAAGTTGCAATGCTTATTTTTGCTCTTAAAGCTTTAATTTTATTAAAATAATTTTAAAGTAATTCAGTTAACTCTGCATTAATTTTTACTGAATTCTAATGCAAACTTATAATTACAAATGAGATATGGCAATTTTGATGATAATAAAATGTGTCAATATTTAATGATTAAAAATATCAATGACTTTATTTTGACTATACAACAAACATATTGTAAAAATAATGTTTCCTTAGAAATAAATAATTGTATTGCTAACTAAAAATCTATGAACTGACATTGTAGGCTGCATTAGGTTGTTTTTAACTTAGATCTTGAAGCGCTATCCCTCACTATCTCTGAATGTAAATGTACTTTCAGATGTAATCTTTAGAAGAAGTAAAGTTAAAATCAGTGCAGAGGGTAGATTATAACCTCCTATGACTGGATGCTTCCTTTTAAGAAGGGGATGCTCATAGAAGGAAGCCCATAACAAGAAGCAAAAAATTATATACCTAGAACCAAGGATAGGCCTCTGAGCCAACAATTATTGTAAATACTTGAACGTGGATATTTAGACTTCATATTATGAGATAATCAATTTTTGCTGTTTAAAGCACACAACATATGGTAGTCTGAACAGGCTAACACAGGCACCCAACCTGTGCTTCGTTGTTGTGGTAGTTAGAACAGACTAACACAGACACCCAGCTTCTGGTAGATCCGAAGAGCCTTATGATGGTCTGAACAGCCAAACACAAGTAGAAAGAACATCTCTGAGAGCAACATGAACAATGGCTTATGTGCTGGAAGTCCACATCTTTACAGGAGCACTTACCTACTGGATTTTCATTTAACATAAGCATAATACTTTCCCAACTAAGAAGAGAAAACTGAAGAATTAAAATTCACATGAAAATAATGGATTTGAAGCTCTAGCTGAATGGTCTTGACTTCTTTCAACAAGCGAAATGCTTTAAAAAACCTTTTTTTGCTGTTATTTTTATAAATGATAATTTTAAGTCCATTCTACATTTTCTATCACTTTATTTTTATACATTCTGTATTTCATTTTAATCAATGGTGAACGGAGGCTTAGTTTTTGTAAAGGGAAAAAACAAAACAAAACAAAACAAAACAAAACAAAAAAAGCCCTAACTTGACAGGCTTGCAGAAGCTCACAAAGTCCACACAGAGCACTGGAATGGTGGTCAACATCTTTCGACTCTAAATCTTTATCAGTTTTGTCTTCCTGAAAACCCCTCTCTTTGGTCTAAATGTGTTATGTGTTTAATAATGGCCCTTAGAGCCATGTATCAGAAACTGCAGATAATAGCTTCCTAGTGACAAGATGCGACCAATGCAATGTTTAGCTAATAGTATCAAAATGACACAAAATGGAATAAGTACTTTACAAGAGTTAAAGGTGAATGATTCTTGCCAGCACTTTGCTTCTGCCTAATTGACATCATATATGGGTTACAGGAAAACTTGATTGTTAAGTGAAACATGTTTTCTCTACTTGGTCACAGAAACTATTTTATTTGTTAAAAATTATTGCCTGGTATATTTCTCCTTAAGCTTTTTGGTACATGTCATTCTTTTAGTCTCTTGGGATTTGTGAATATACTTCTTTAGAATTAGCTACTTAATTAGAAGCAAAGCCTCCAAGAGCAAAGCCTCTGGCTTATCACTCCTCCCTCATGGGGTTGCATTAGAATTCAGAACATGCTGCCCCCAAAATACACCACTTAGATCACACCACCCCCTAATCTTCCACTTTGGCGTATGAATTATTTTGAGCTAAAGACACTTCAAAAACAGCAGGTGCACAGGTCCCACTCTGACCTTCCTTCTGTTTCTTACAAGTTAAGAAATGAAATTCCCAGGTGGGAGATACTTTCCCATGTGGAGGGAAGAAACATTATTATCATCAAAGACAGGGTCTTAAAACCCATAGAATTGTGCATTGATCTTTTAAAAGCATCTTTCATCATCTAGACTCCCCATATCATTTTGATGCATTTTCACAACTTAGTCCTCCTCGTTTGAATGTAAGGTTTAATGCTGTGGGACTTTTATTTCCCCAGTAAAGCTCCTGATCCATGTAGTATTTGTACTAATTGTGTATATTATTTTTTTTCTTTCTTCTTCTTTTTTTTTGTGTGTTTGTGCGTGTGTGTGTGTTTCTCCTATCAATTCAATTCTCAGCCTAGACAAGAACAGAAATCTAACAAGGTGACAGAAGAAGTTTGTTTACCAGACAGACTGATGGCACACACAGGCATGAATGTCAAAGAATAACATCCATGTAACTTAGCTCTGAATTTCTTGAAAACACTCTGATGACTTGCTACTTTTGTCACATTTATTGCATTAACTACAGCTAGACGGACTGTGGAGCAATAGTATTCAGGTGGCATTTTGTATGCTGTTGTGAGCACTGACCTCTTTCAATTTTGTCCATACACATTCAATAAAATGTGTGTGTGAATGTGTGTATGTGAGAGAGAGAGAGAGAGAGAGAGAGAGAGAGAGAGAGAGAGAGAGCACTCAAGGATTTTCTCTAAGCCTGTGATTGTGGAAGTATATTCTCATTAGCTGGTTTATATCCTAGTAACTTTGCCATTGTTGTGACAAAATTTCTTGGCAAAAACAACATAAGGGAGAAAGGATTTGTTTAGGCTTATAGTTGCAGCGGGAGTGCTGTTCTTCATAAGCAGACATGGCAGAAAGCATAAAAAGTATGTGGCATGACCTGGATGCTGGCTTGTCACATTGCATCTGCACTTAGGAATCAGAAAAAAGCACTATGAATTCTCAAAGTTGTGGGTACGGCAACCCACACATAATCCCAGCACTTAGACGGCAGAGACAGACAATTCTCCAGCAAGACTGGCTAGACTAACCCAACTGCCAGTCTCTGAATTTAATTGGGAGATACTGCCTCAATGAATAAGGTAGAGAAAAACTGAGGAAGATATTAGACATCATCTATAGAGAGAGAGATCAATATACATACATATGTGTACTTGTATACACACACACGCTCACAAACTGACATTCAGATGTGCGTATACGATTTGTCTCTTTACAATTTTAGTATTAATCATAAAACACATTAATTCTTTTCAGCATGTCAACTTGCTTATTGACATGACAGTGACAGGAATTGAACAAAACTCTCTGTTTTATCTATATAATTGTAGCACTGATATACCTTATGTTTGAACTTTAACCAAAGTTAATCATCCAGTTAGGCATTTTCATGTACATTTTCTTAATTTTTCTCTGTAATTTTTTTTTTTTTATTTTTGGCTTTAGGATTATGATCCCTCAATTGGCTTTGTGTATGGCATGTGTGTTAGTATCATTAAAGATCTCCCAAAGATTATACTTACTGTGCCATGCCCTCAGCCTCTACGGTGTGCTTCTTAATCATCAGTATAATATAGCATCAGTGTAATATAGCTTGAGACATACTTTACTGGGGCAGTGTTGGAATGAGGAAAAGACAAATGTACAAACTCACATATAAACTATGTTTTCCTAGTCTGGGCTCTATAATGGAGAATCCACAGCACCCTGGAATATGTGTGCTTATTATATGCAGTTGAACACGGAAGCAGGATTTTTGCATAGAGCTGAACAGAGGGGTGGAGTTATTACATATAAATAAGGAGGCAAGGCTTATGTTACAAAGCTCAATCAAGGAGACAGGTGTGACTAATCACTGTACATGCAATCTCTTCAAGGATAAAGTCTGCAGGCTGTAGTCATTAGGGGAAGAAGCTATGGTGGAGATTTTCTGCACACACTCTCATCACTCACACTCAGACCTGGACGCTCAAGGAGGCTTTGCCATTTCTCTCTAAGCCTCATAGGGTTGGCCTTGGGAGCTTTGCCATTTTTCCATTGGTCTGAGGCTTTGGAGTCACAGGACTTTGCCTTGCCCATATCAACAACACAAATAAAATTACTCAAGATATCACTTAGGCAGGGCTTTCTCTGTTCCCCACAGTGAACCTTCTCCAGGGTAGCTGTCACACAAACATCCGATCAACAATATTTGCATAACTTGGTAGACAAGAAATTCATAAAATCCACTTCTCTTGGAAAATAAGAGAGTATCTCGTAAAAGATCAAAACTTAAAAAGTTCTTAACCATCTATAATGAAATATAGTGCCCACTTCTGGCGTGCAGGTGTACAAGCAGGCAAAACACTGTATAAATAATGAATCCATCTTTATAATAAAAATGAACTATAAAATTAAAAAAAACAAAGAAAAGAAAATTCCCTATAGACTTTCCTATAGCCCAGACCTTATGGAGGCAGTTTTTCAATTGGGTTTCCGTCTTCTCTGATAACTCTAGCTTTTGTCAAGTTGACCAGAGTCAGCACACATATATACATTACATGTTCTAATTGTACAGCATAATACCACTAAAAATAATATTTATAGATAGATATTTTATCATTAAAGTGAAAGTTGTAGAAATTAAAATGAATTTGAAGAGAATATTCATTTTAGTTGCATAGCAAATAATTTACATATTTGAATTAATTTATGTATGGGTACTAAATTAAGATTTTTGTTAGGTCTAATATTTATTCATTTGTAACAGCATATTTCATTAATATATTCATGGATATGTACAAAGTTAACTAGGAAATTTGTTTATTATGTTTACAATAAAATAATATTTTGCTATCTACCTAAATAATTTATTCAGTTATAGAGAAAATAATTTTTTATTTTGAAAATTTATTTTTTTCATTTTTTATTAATTACACTTTATTCACTTTATATCCCCCTGTAGCTCCCTCCTTCCTCCCCTCCCAATCCTTCCCTTCCTTCTTCTTCTCCACATATGCTCCTCCCCAAGTCCACTAATAGAGGAGGTCTTCCTTTCCTTCCCTCTGATCCTAATATATCAGGTCTCATCAGGAGTGGCTACATTGTCTTCCTCTGTGGCCTGGTAAGGCTGCTCTTCCCTCAGGGGGAGGTGTTCAAAGAGCAGGCCAATCAGTTCCTGTCTGAGACTGTAAATTTATAAGAAAATATTTCTTTTTTATTCTGAATTTGTAAGACAATCTGTCTTGCTTCCGTGTATGTGGACCTATCTGCATTGCCCACGTGGCACGCTGGAGTTGGCTACCCAGAGGCTATTTAAGCTGTGGGCTGGCTTTCCCCAGGGTCAGATGATTGTTCAAGTTCCTGAATAAACTGCATTGAAAAAAAAATATTTACATAACCCCCTCATGTTCTTACATTAGTTTAGCAATGGAATACTATTCCTGTTAAGTATTTCAGGAAGTGAGAAAGCTTGTAGATTTTGGAAAAACATTTATCCTCACAAAATTATTTAATACATTAAATTAAGATATCTGATAATTACTATAATATTTTTCTATAAGGACTACATATAACTAGATACATTAATTTTATTTCCCACTCTTCTTCTTTTTCTTTTTAACTGTTTGCATTCATATATTATACAACCATGGCAAGTATCACTTATTCTAGTCCCTTGTAAGTGAATCACCTGCTTTGAAATTTTACTTTGTAGTTTTTTTCAAAATAAATTACAGATGTAGCAAGAGTCCTAAATGTGTGGGAGAACAATGGAAATTGGGTGTAGGGGTTCAGCTTCACTCTCCTAATGATGGAATCATGGCAATCTCTCAGCAAGGAAAAGCCAGAATCCTTGATATAATGTTATAGACACATGACAGTGATTCTAGTGGTGACAGGCAAAATGGAAAAATCTGTGTATAAACAGAACAGTAACATAGGTTCCTTGTAATTCGAGTGTGTGTTATGGACATGAGTCAGGAAAATCATAGGGTATGGGATCAAATATTGATAGCATACATTTTTTATATGATTTTTATTTTTTATTTTTTTCTTTATTAATTACACTTTATTCACTTTGTATCCCACCCGGGGCTCCCTCCCTCCTCCCGTCCCAATCCCTCCCTTCCTCCACCCTCTGCATGCATGCCCCTCCCCAAGTCCACTGATAGGGGAGGTCTTCTTTTCCTTCCTTCTGATCCTAGTCAATTAGGTCTCATCAGGAGTGGCTGCATTGTCTTCTTCTGTGGCCTGCTAATGCTGCTTTCCCCTCAGGGGGAGGTAATTAAAGAGCAGGTCAATCAGTTCATGTCAGAGACAGTCCCTGTTCCTATTACAATGGAACCCACTTGGATACTGAATCTTAGGAAAGAAGTGGGAAATAGTAAGATCTGGAGAGGACAGGAACTCCACAAGGAGAGCAACAGAACCAGAAAATTTGAGCACAGGGGTCTTTCCTCAGACTGCTATTCCAACCAAGGTCTATGCATGGAGACACCTACACAGATGTAGCCCATAGCATACATTTTTGAATGACCTTTGTAGTAAGTCATTTGAATCCCTGTTGAACATTAGGAAAAGGAAGATGCTTAATCCTCATTCAGAAGGGCAAACAGCATAGACATTAGAAGTGGGAGAAGACAAGGAACAGTACGGGAGCCTTCCACAAAGAACCCACCTACCAGTGTATTGAAGGAGATGCTGAGACTCATAGTCTCAGTAGTTTCATAGTCTCAGAATCCTTATGGGAGAAGACAGAGATAGAAAAACCTGAAGGGGACAGTAACTCCACAAGAACAACAGAGCCAAAAAATCTGGGCCCATGGGGGCCTGCAGAGACCAATACTCTAACAAAGGACCATGCACAGAGAGGACCTAGACCCCCTGTTCAGAGGAAGCCCATGTCAGCTCAGTCTCCAAGTGGGTTCTAGCAAGAGGTACAGGGGCTTTCTCTGACACGAACTCAGTGGCTGGCTCTTTGATCCCTGGGGGAGGGAGGGTTAAGCTTTGCCAGGCCACAGAGGAAGATGATGCAGCCAGCCTTGATGAGACCTGATAAGCTAAAGTCAGATAGAATGGGAGGAGGTCCTCCCCTGTAAGAGGACCTGGGAAACGGCATAGGGGGAGAAGACTGGGAGGAAATGAGGGATACAAAGTGAATAAATTTTAATAAATAATTTAAAAAGTAGATGCGCCTATAAACATCTGTGTTCTTTTTTTCTAGGTAATAGCTATCACTTCCTGGCATTTGCTACTCCATTACCCTATGTAAACAACATTAAACATGTCTAGAACACAGTATGTTTGAAGTAGGTGGACATCCTATGCTTTATACCTCCTTTCAGCCACTCCTTCTGTATCTCCACAGAAATTTATATATATTGCTCTGTTCACTAGAACATGGCAATGGTGATGGAGCTCTGGCAATGTAATCGCCCTCTGTGGCTGCACAGTCTACAGTACTCCACGTTGTCATTAGGCCTGAATTGTTCTAAAGACTGTCTAGATGTTTATGTCGAGGATGTGACTGCCATGCCAGCAGAATTATGTGGCATAAAATCGAGTGGTCGCTTAGAGTGAAGGCAATTTAGCCAACAGCCATGAAGGAAATGTGGTCATTGTTTTTCTAGCTGCTGGGGCACAACTATGAAAATAGAAAAGTGAGTTTGGAAGTGGAACTTTTCCAGTTGAGGTTTTCATGAAAAAAAAAAAAAACAAACAAACAAACAAAAAAAAAAAAAACAAAAAAAACCTGGAGGGTGTTTTGTAGTCCAAATGAACTATCCCTGGATTCCTCACCCAAGCTGGAAGGTAAGAACTTATTAGTCTCAGCCACTAAATTTGTGGCAACTTTTTGAATAATGGAAAAGAAAGACAAGACAAGATACTGGGTAATTTTTGGGTTTTGTTTGTTTTATTTAGCTTCAACTCCCCCTGGTTAGTCAGACATCTACTCCACAGACTCAAAACCTGGCAGCCCCTCTGTGGAAGTCAAATGACAGGAACCATGCAGAAAGCTTTATGTGTAATATCCAGAATCTGGGAACAACCTAGATGTCCCTCAGTGAAGGAATGGATACAGAAATCGTGGTACATCTACACAACAGAGTACTACTCAGCTATTAAAAACAAGGAAATCATGGATTTTGCAGGCACATGGGTGGAACTAGAAGAGACAATCCTGAGTGGGGTAACCTAGAAACAGAAACACAGGCATGGCATACATCACTTATAAGCAGATAATAACCATTCAATACAGGATAGTCATCTACAGACCTAAAGAAGCTAAACAGTAAGGAGGACCCTAGGGAGGATGCTTAAATCTCATTCAGAATGGCAAGCAGGATAGACACCAGAAGCAGTGGAAGAGAGGAAATAGGATGAAAGCCTTTATAGGGGGTCCTCTGAAAGAATCAACTCAACAGGGGATCAATGCAGATGCTAAGACTTTGGGTCAAAATTTTGACGGAAAGCAGGGAGTCTTGTGGAGGAAGAAAGGGGTGGGACTAGATGGACATGAAAGGGACAGGAGCCCCACAAAAAGACCAACAAAGCTAAAAGCCTGAGCCCAAAGGGTCCTGCAGAGACTGATGCACCAACTGAAGACCATACATGGAGAGGACCTAGACACCCAGATCAGATGTGGCTGATTTGCACCTTAGTCTCCATATGGATCTCTGAGTGAGGGGAGCAGGGGCTGACTCTATAATGAACTCAGTTGACTGACCTCTGATCACTCGCCCCTGGTGATGTGGCCTTGCCAGACCATGGAGGAAGAGGATCTAGGCATTCTGGATGAGACTGAACAAGCTATGGGCAGATGGCAATAGTGGAAAACTCCCCCTTTAAGTGGACTACAGGAAGGTAATGGGGAAAAGAGGGAAGAGGGTGGGACTGGGGTGAGGAAAAGGACTTCAGTCAGGATATATAATGAATAAATTGTGAAGAAAAAATTTAAAAATAAAGTAAAAAGAAAAAAAATAATTATGCAAAAATAATACACTCTTCATATCTGTAGAAGGAAGTTAAACCTAACTCAGAATATACATATTTTCCAGAGACCTCCAAATGCTTTTCTAGAAAAAGAGAATATAAACTTTGAGATTTTTTTTGCTCTAAAAACATTTTGCTCCAAGTTTTTCTTGGCACTCTTCTGCCTTTAAGAACCATATTGAAGATCCTTTCCTAGTTGTAGGCTGTTGTTTTGTTCTGACAACAGTATCCTTTGCTTTACAGAAGCTTTTCAGGTTCATAAGGTCCCATTTACTGATTGCTGAACCTTTGAACCTGTGCTGTTGGTGTTCTGTTTAGGAGGTTGTCTCTTGTGCCAGTGAGATCAAGGCTTTTCCCCACTTTTTCTTCTAACTAACTTAGTGTATCTGGTTTTATGTTGAGGTCTTTGCTCCACTTAGACTTTAGTTTTGTGCAGGGTGATAAATAGTGCTTCCTCAAGATCCAGCTATACCACTCCTAGGCATATACCCAAAAGAGGCTCAAGTACACAATAAGGACATTAGCTCAACCATGTTTGTAGCAGCCTTATTTGTAATAGCCAGAACCTGAAAACAACCCAGATGGCCCACAATGGAGGAATGGATACAGAAATTGTGTTATATCTACACAATGGAATATTACTCAGCAATGAAAAACAAGAAGATCATGAAATTTGCAGGTAAATGGTGGGAACTGGAAAAGATTATCCTGAGTGAGCTATCCCAGAAGCACACGGTATATACTCACTCATATAGACATATAATATAGGATAAACCTACTAAAATCTGTACACCTAATGAAACTATACAAGAGGGAGGACTCTTGCTAAAATGCTCAATCCCTATCCAGAAAGGCAAAGAGACTGGACATCAAAAGAAGGAGAAAACAGGGAACAAGTCAGGAGCCTGACACAGAGGACCTCTGAAAGGCTCTGCCCTGCAGACTATCAATGCAGATGCTGAGACTTATGGGCAACCTTTGGGTATAGTGCAGGGAATCTTAGGAAAGAAGTGTTAGGCCCAGCAAGAGCCTAAATATAAGAAGGTATGAAGAGAACTTAGGAAACTAATCATCCATTGATGCAAAACGCAAGAGACTCTTCTTGACCATTGTACAGTGGGGTCACCCCTGCTGGTCAGCTAGGAGTGGCCCGAGAGACAAAGACCTTGGGTTTTTAAAAGACACAAGGCGGGAATCTCCTGGGGTTGCCTTCTTGGCGATTTAGGGTTGGAGGAAGTGTTTAACTTTTAAAATAATTGGTCAGTTCTGGTCACCCTTAGGTCCAGTCAGCCCTGTCATAAATATCTGATTGTCAAGTCAGTTTGGAATTTCCTGCCATCCACAGTTAAATGTGGGAGGGTGATTAACTCATCCCATGACTGTTCTGAGGAGTGGGGGTTACAGGCTCTGGATCAAAGGTCAGGAGAAGGATTGGGGCCATTTGACTCAGTTTCCAAACAAAGCCCATCTTTTTCCTCCATTTAGTAGAGATCTCTGCTTGTTCTCTTCCTTATCTCTGCCCTCACAGATGGCTAATGTCAGGAACTTTTATATTCCTCAGTTCTCTGGAGAAGCACTAAGAGGCTTTAATTAACATGGGCCTAAAACTTGCAAACATAAGTTATAAGGCAATTAAAAGAAACATAGGTTACAAAGTTAGTCTGATTCTTTCAGAAGTGGGAAACAGTAAGATCTGGAGAACACGGGAACTCCACAACAGAACCCAAAAATCTGAGCACAGGGGTCTTTCCTGAGACTGATACTCCAGCCAAGGACCAAGCATGGAGATAACCTAAGACCCCTGCACAGATGTAGTCCATGGCAGTTCAGTATCCAAGTGGGTTCCATAGTAATAGGAACAGGGACTGTCTCTGACATGAACTGATTGGCCTGTTCTTTAATTACCTCCCCCTGAGGGGGGAGCAGCATTACCAGGCCACAGAAGAAGATAATGCAGCCACTCCTGATGAGCCCTAATTGACTAGGATCAGAAGGAAAGAAAAGAAGACCTCCCCTATCAGTGACTTGGGAAGGCGCATGGGTACAGAGTGGGGGAGAAAGGGAGGGATTGGAGCTACAGGAGGGAAGGAACCACAGGGGGGATACAAAGTGAATAAAGTGTAATTAATAAAGAATTTTAAGAATTCAAAATGTAGAAAACTAAAAAATTTTACTGTATCTCAGATAATTACTATAACTATTTTAGTAATTATTATTTTAGTACCAAGCTTGATTTAGATGACAAAGATCAACAACCAACAAAAGATCTTCTCCTTCTTCTCCTCCTCCTCCTCCATCTTCTTTTTCTTCTTTTTGGTCATGGAAAACAGCAGATATTAGCCTCTATCATACCTGGAAACAAGAGGAGACTATAGTGACTGTACTAAGAAGTTTATGCGTAGCAGAACAATTTGGGGGAAACACCATTTCACTATTTCACTTTTACATGAACATAATGTCTTCAGTGAATCTCTGTCACTAGATTGTTGTTTATGCTGCTATTTTTAATTAACTATTTTATTTACTGATTAATATTTATTCATATTGTTACATCACTTTACTTAGTCTTCTTTGTAAGGCCTTTTCCTGTCCCCAGGTTTTGGCAATGGTAACAAACCTGCTGTAAATTTCCATGGACAAACCTTTATAGAGACACATGTTTTTATTTCTATTTGTGAAATAACTGGAATTTGTCCAAGTCATTGTTTGAATCAAATGCTGAATTAATTTTATCTCTGGGAGAAAATGACAAGGAGTATGACCACTGTTCACCTTCTAGCCAATCAAAGATTTTCCAGTGTGTGATTGGCATCTGTGAGCCCATTAAGGAATAGATACAGACTAAACTAAACCAGTATTCTGGTGAGAGACCAAATTCACAACCCCAATTACTAATATCTCAATTCATACAATATTAACAGTCTTTATTTACCCCCTTCAAAATAGCCCATTACTGTATTTTCATAGTGTTGGGAGTGGTCTATGGTCTGATACAGATTGTTTCTGAGATCAGCAGTATCTTGTCAAATGTCATAATTGAGGCTGAATGCAGGATTCTGAGGATATGAGCTAATCTTCTATACTCCAAGTTCATCAGAGAGTAATGACAACCTCGATCCACTACGACCTGGTTCCACTTGGTCACTGGAAATACCATGATTAAAGAAATAAAGTCATTTGCAATTTATAGGATTCTGTATGTAAAAGACCCTAAAAACTATAGAAGAAAACTCTTAGAACTGACTAACACCTTCAGCAAAATAATAAGGCACAAAATCAATACATAAAAATTAGTGGGGTAAAAGGTACCGCTACACAGCTGGTGGCAATGTAAATTGGTCTCACCACTATAGACTTTCAAAAACCTAAAACTAGAATTGTCGCCTAACTACTTTGGATATGTACCTGAAATATTACAAGGCAATGTGTCAGATAAACATCACTACACCAATGTTTACTCTGTTTTCTCCCAGGTAACCAATTCATGAAATCTACTTGAGATTCAAACAAGAGAAGAATAGATAAAGATAATGCAGTACATAAGAGACCATCCAAAAAACCCACCTCAAAATTACTAAGGCTGGATACAGCAAAGTTGCATGATACAAAATTAATATACCCAAATCAGTACCTTCCATATACCAATGACAAGTATATTGCAATAGAAATCAGGTAAAAAAAATTTTTTATTCACAGTAGCCTCAAAAATTAATTAACTTAAAAATAAACATTACCAAGAAATTGAAAGAACTGTGTGATTAAAACTGTGAATCACTGATAAAATAAACTGATGATATTAAAAGATAAATGGACCTAGCATGCTCATGGATTATTAGGATTAATATATATAGTGAAAATGACAAAAAAAAAAGGTTAACAGAGTGAGCTCAATATCCATCAAATTCTAATGCAATTCTTCACAGAAATCGAGACATCATTTTAAAAATCATAGGAAAACACCAACTACTGTCGGTATACAAAAAAAGCCTAAACATTTGGAATACTGCTGTCAGTATCAGCTTGAATGGTTTTCAAGTTACTCTCCAAAGACACAGCAACAAAAACAGCAAGGTCCTGACACAAAATAGACACAGGTCAATGGAATGGGATAAAGGTTCCATGGATTATTGCTCTAAGGGTTCTTTTTTATTTTTTTATTATTAGTTACATTTTATTAACTCTGTATCCCAGCTGTATCTGCTCCCTCATTCCCTCCCAAACCCTCCTTCCCTCCCTCCTCTCCTCTCTGCCCCTTTCCAAATCCTCTGATTGGGGAGGACCTCCTCCCCTTTCATCTGATCCTGTTTTATCAGGTATCTTCAGAACTGGCTGCAAAGTCCTCCTCTGTGGCCTAACAGGACTGCTCCTCCCTTGGGAGGTGGGGAGGTCAAAGACTCTGCCATTGAGTTCCTTTCAGAAATAGTCCCTGTTCCCCTTACTATGGGAAACCAGTTGGTTACTGAGCTACCACAGGCTTCATCCGTGCAGAGGTTCTAGGTTATATCCATACATGGTCCTTGGTTGAGTGTCAGTCTCAGAAAAGACCCCTGTGCCCAGATATATTTGGTCCTTGTGGAGCTCCTATCCTTTCCACATCATGCAAACTCTCCCTTCTTTCATATGTTTCCCTGCACTGTGCCGAAGGCTCTAAGGGTTCTAAGCCGGGTGAGACTGATGGTAACTTTTCTCCTCTGGCAGGGTGTGTATTGCCTTCTAGGACTATGAACACCAGTCTGAAAGAGTAAAGATTTTAAATGAATGCCAGATAAATTTCTCCATCTTCTGTGCAATATAATTATGTGGTGTCTGCAGCAAAAAGATCATACCAAAAAGTTGTACAGGTTAATCCGATTGGCAATAGCCTACAAAGTTTTTATTGCTGTTATTGTTGTTGTTTGTTTGTTTTTCTTTTGCATGTATCCATTAAGAAGGTAGTGATGGAGAATGTTTCTATGAGTCCGCATTAGGCAACATCTCAAGGAGTTTATAGTCCATTCCTGGTACTGGGGGTTTTATTTAAAAGTATACAATGTCTTTTGGAGAGATGTCTCCTCCTTTAAATGCTGATTTCATAATTCCTTTTACATGTGATTATATGTTACATATGTATACATTTTAAGAAGCTTCTACAGTAGCAGGCTTTTATATGGCCCTTCTACAGGCTTTTGGTAAGTTATCCATCCCAACATTCCCTCCTTTACCTTCCACATTCTACTCCCTTTAATCCTCGGGTTCTAACTTCCCCTTATTCTTTTGTAACATTATATTCAACATCTTCTTTCTTGTAAGAGATTGTCCTCCACTCTGACTTCTGTTCAGAAACAAACACATCTAAACCATAAAGGCTAGCATAAGGGAAAACATGTAATATTTGTCTTTCTAGATCTCGGTTACATTATTCAGGATGATTGTTTCTAGCTTCACCCAGTTAGCTCCCAGTTTCATGATTTGCTATTTTTTTTCTCACAGCTGAACAGAATTTTACTCTGTAGATATACAACATTTTCATCATCCATTGATCTGTTGATGAATATCTAGGCTATTGCAATTTCTGATGATTAAAAATAGAGCAGGAATGAAAATAAAGATTCAGGTATCTCTGTTGTAAGATGCAGTTCTTTGGGAAAGGTGGAATTTTATGGAACTTTTGAAGAACCTGATTTCCATTGTTAATGCTCCAGTTTTCACAGCGCCTTCCTTCACTAAATAACTAAAACTAAATAACCCAAGGACCTATGGAAAACAAAATACTATTGTACTAAAACAATGTAGTGACAAAAATGACTCCTAATGCTATTCTGCTATAATAATTGATCAGTGTCTTGCTCAGCTCTCATCACAGACGCTTTCTCCTGATCAGATATGAATACGAAGACCCACAGCCAGACAATATGCGGAGAGTGAGAGACCTTGAATACTTAGCACTAAATGGGATGTCTTCATCAAATCCCTTCCCTTAGGGCTCAGGGAACTACGCAGAAAAGGAGGTATAAAGAATGTGAGAGCCAGACAGAATTATGGACACCAAGGAGTCAAGCAACATAGCAGGACTGACACACATATGAACTCACTGAAACAGCATGCATAGCGCCTGCAGGTGTTTACACAAGAATGTGTCCTCGAGCTGAAAGAAGTGAACTCACTCACTCCATCCCTAACCTAGCAGCTATCACCTGTTGATAAGACACTCGCAAATGAAAAATTAGTTCTATCCAAGACTGGCGTTCAGCAATAGATGGTCAATATAAATGAATTCAATGGCATCTTTGGAAGTTATTTGTCTCATAATGTTAAGTCAGGATATTTTTTAAGCTTATGGGTTAATTGTGTGCATATTATTGCATTCAGTTTTTGAATTTTTATGGTATACTTGTTTGTGTGTGAATGTGTCTCTATGTGTTTCTCATGCTTTTTCTTCGGCATTTTCTTATTTGATAATTTTTTCCACTATATTCTGATTTGTTTGTTTTTGTTTTATATTATTATTCTTTAGATGTCTGTTGGCTTTATATTGTATGTAAAGTACTCCTTGAGTAAAAGAGGAAAAAAAGGAAATATCCAACTAATTTTAATTTGCATTTCTATGATGGCTTAGGATATTGAACAAACATTCTTTTCTGTTTCTCGGCATTTTGTTTTTTTTGTCTTTTGAGAACTACTCTTTTTTTTTTTTCATGTTTGTAGCAGCTTTATTTTTTTTTATTTATTTTTTTTATCAGTTACATTTTATTAACTCTGTATCCCAGCCATGTCCCGATCCCTCATTCCCTCCCAGTCCCTCCCTCCCTCCCTCCCTCATCTCCACCGTGCCCCTTTCCAAGTCCACTGATGGGGGGATCTCCTCCCCATTCATCTGATCCTGTTTTATCAGGTATCTTCAGGACTGGCTGCAAAGCCCTCCTCTGTGGCCTAACAGGACTGCTCCTCCCTTCGGGGGTGGGGAGACCAAAGAGCCAGTCATCGAGTTCCTGTTAGAAATAGTCCCTGTTCCCCTCACTTTGGGAAACCAATTGGTTACTGAGCTACCACAGGCTACATCTGAGTGGAGGTTCTAGGTTATATCCATACATGGTCCTTGGTTGAATGTCAGTCTCAGAAAAGACCCTGTGCCCAGATATATTTGGTCCTTGTGGAGCTCCTATCCTTTCCCCATCAGACTAACTCCCCTTCTTTCTTATGATTCCCTGTACTCTGCCAAAGGTTTGGTCATGAGTCTTTGCTTTGAAAACACTGCTAGTTAGAGTCTTTCAGATGCGCTCAGTAAAAGGACACTTGCTCAACCATGTTTATAGCAGCTCTATTTGTAATAGCCAGAACCTGGAAACAACCCAGATGTCCATCAACGGTGGAATGGGTACAGAAATTGTGGTATTTTTATACAATGGAATACTACTCAGCAATCAAAAAGGAGGAAATCATGAAATTTGCAGGCAAATGGTGGGATCTAGAAAAGATCATTCTGAGTGAAATATCCCAGAAGGAGAAAGACAAACATGGGATATACTCACTTATATAGACCTATAAGATATGATAAACATAATGAAATCTATACACCTAAAAAAGATAATCAATTGAGCGGACATGGGGTAAGATGATCAATCCTCATTTAGAAAGACAGATGGGATGTGCATTGAACATATGACAGGAGAACTACTCTTTTTAATTCTATATCCTGTTTAATTGTGATGTTTGTTTTCCTTGATGTTCATTTTGTTTAATTCTCTGCACATTCTGGATATTAAACCTCTGTCAAATGCATAACTGATCATTTTTTTTTTTTATTCTGTAGATTGCCTCTTTGCTCAAATGACAGTGTTTATAACTACATTGAAGGGTTTTTAGCTTTTTAAGGTCCTATTTATTGTTGGATCTATTAACCTTTTGGTACATAGAGGCATCAGTTTGACTAGCACCGTTTGTAGATGACACTGTCTTTTCTCCACTGTCTGGGAGGATGGGGTGTTTCTTTGTCAAAATTGGATGTCTGTGGTATCTGGAGTCATTTCTAGGTCTTTAATTCTACTCAGTTGATCAATGTGTGCTGATTTATAATTACAGCTATGGAGCTCAGCTTGAAATCTGGGATGGTGCTAACTCTGGCATTTCTCTTATTATTAAAGAATTTTTAGCCATCCTGGTGTTTTTGTCTTTTCATAGAAAGTTTAAGATTTTTTTTCATTTTTTTATGAATAATTTTTCTCTTAAAATTTTGATGACAATTGTAATACAGATTTTTGTAGAATGGCCGTAGTCCCAAATGTATGAGCATGAGAGGGCTTTTCATGTTCTGAAGTCTTCTTCAATTTATTTCTTCAATGTCTAAAAGAACTTATTTTTCAAGTATTTTACTTATGTGTTTAGAGTTATTTCAAGAATTTTTTAGAAGCTGTTGTGAACAGTATTGTTTTCCTGATTTCTTTCTCAGAATAATTATCATTTGCACAGAGGAAGGCTTCTGAATTTTGTGTGTTAATTTTGTATCCCAGTACTTTGATGAAAGTATTTATTAGATGTAGAAGTTTTTTGGTAGAGTCTTTATGGTCTTCTATGTATAAAGTCTTATTTCCTGCAAATAAGGACAGTTTAAATTCTCCCTTTTCTATTTTACATACTTGAACTTTTTTAAGTTGTCTTAGTGCTTTGGCTGAGACTTCAAGGACTGTTCTGAAGAGTTGTGGAGTGAACATTCTTGTTTTATTCCTCTTAGGCATGGAATGTTTTGAGTTTCTCTCTATTTGTAGCGATGTTAGCTATGCCATTGCTATATAGACTGCTTTTATGGCATTGAGGTCTACTCCTCATATCCTTAGTTCTACGGGACTTTTTTAATGAATAATTGTGGGATTTTGTCAAAGGCCTTTTCTACATCTAATGAGATGATCATGTGGTTTCTGTCCTTTAAGTCTCTTTATGTGTGAAATATGTTTATTGATTTATGTATGTTTGGCTATTAAACTCATTACCCAATTATTTATTGCTATGTTACACTCTTTTACCCATGTGGAAATGACATATGTTAATTCATCACTCATTTTATTTCATTTACAGCTAAAATAATGTGAGTGATAGGTGAATAAATAAGAGAAATCTTGGGTTCATTGGTTATTTCACAGGTTTCTATTTAATGCTATGTAAAGATCTGGGATCTTAAATATTTAGACTTAAGGAATGTAAAATTATAAAACTTGGCTGAACACAGGCACTGTGTGAGTAACTCTGGCCGCTGAGCCTCATAAACCCTCTGAGCATCAGTTTGATTTTATACCACTGAATTCAGAAAGTCTTCATTAAGTCTCAGGGTGCTCTTATTAGGAAGGTAAATGTGTAAATATTATTTTTCCCACATTACACATGAAGAAGAATTTTGGCAGAATAAAATGACTTATTCAAAGACACAGACCTCAGTCCATATGAGAATTAGTATTTAGGATTTTTTATTTCTGTTATAGCTCATCTCTATTTCTCCCCGCAGTCTCTGTTGTCAAATAAAATTATCACAGTACTAAGGGCAAGGTGTTGCTATATGTGGCCAGTCATAGTTTAGCTAAGTGAACATTTTTTTTTTTTTACTCTACTTGGATATCATATTCCAAAACCTTCTGTCTTCCAAATGTGAAGACCTCTTAGAAATTTTACACATTTCTTCATTCATTGTTTTATCCAGAGCTGGATGTATGCTAGAAAGACATTACATAACACACAGTTGTTTCTTTTCTTCTACCACTGCCTGCTTCCCAGCATCCTGGCACCTCCATTCCTCTGCAGACTACATTCTGTCCTCCGCAGGTTTCAGAGCCAGCTCTCTTAAAGATGCTAGTCTGGAGCTGGCATGCAGTTAGATGCTGACATATTTACATTTAGTAATCAAAAATGGTACCATATTTTCAGGGATGTTGAAGTTAAAAGGAAAACATCTTGAGCTAGGCTCTGTGTTACATGCGGATTCTAACTGTATTTGGAAGATAGTAGCAGGGACATCATGACTTAGAAGCCAGAATAGATTATCCAGTAAGACATCAGTGTCTAATACATGACAGTAAAAACTGGTATGATTCGTGGAACTCAGTAGGCACACAAGAAATTTTAATTAATTCCTTAATCTGTCTATCTTTCATGTAGGGTGATGCTGTCCTATAGACAATGTTATGAATTTGTAGTTTTTATGCATATGAATAAAATCCATGAAAACCTTCCATTGAAAGTGTGTCATGACTGAACTTTTTCAATTGTTTTTTTTTTTTTTCAATGCAGTTTATTCAGGAACATTGAACAATCCTCGGAACCCGGGGAAAGCCAGCCCACAGCTTAAATAGCCTCTGGGTAGCCAACCCAGGCGTGCCACGGGGGCAATGCAGATAGGTCCACATACATGCAAGCAAGCCAGATCCTCGGCCTTAGCCAAATGTGGAGTTGTTCGTGACAGAGAGCACTCACCATCGGGAAGGTGGAAGGCAGAAACCAGCTCCATCTTTAAGGCATAGCATTCCGCAGCTCTCTACAGTTCCCCCTTTTTGTTTTAGACGCATCAGGCAAGAGTAGAGGTCTGATCTCTGATATTAGAAATAAATTGGGACTTTGTACAGATGTTCATTTAGGTGTCATCCACCCAAAGAGCATCAGACCCGTCCGATACCTTTTTCTCAGAGGCGGGACCTGGGGCATCAACCCGTATGCAATCAGACATGCTCTTCTCTGGGTCCAAAGCAGCTGACCCTGAGTGCAGTGCTTAGCCTCGCATCCTGAGCATAACTTTTTAGCTTTTTATGGTAGCCAACCATGCTTGGGGAGAAAGTCCTGCTTCAATGGCTGTAAAGGCCTGAATGGTCATGGCTGCATCACACTGTTGTGAGACTCTAATCTTGCATATATACCACAGGCAAACCAAGGAGACCAACACCAGAAGGCCTGTTAACACTCCCATGCCCGCCCATTCCTTCAGATGATTCATGGCTGCAGCAATCCATGTTGATAATCCTGTGGCTAGTCCTGCGTCCACTCTGGTAGAATTTACTGTGACAATGGCCACTCTCAGCTGCTCCATCGTAGTATCGAATTCTCCAGTCCAATTACCTAAAATATAGCTCGACAATTGTTTAGACAGATTTGCAGCACAGGAAAAATTCTCATGTTGTATGCTAGTGACACAAAGTCCAGCATACTTTCATTGACAGCCAAGTTGAGCGATTTGCCATAGGGTATCACTTTGCTCCTGCAAGAGGTCAATCCTCTGATTGAACACCATCAAGCTTCCTTGTAGTTGAGCATTAATTCCTTTATGTACAACTAAGGCATGAGCTACATTGGCTAAATGATTACGAGGGGTTAAGGCTTCTCATAATATTTCCTATAAGCCCACACCTGTTTGTCTATATCCCCCATTTTTATTCATTATTAGCCAGATAGAGCCAAGTAATTGTGGTAATGATACTTGCTTTTTTGCCCAATGCTGGAATGCTAGTAAATTTAGGTATGCCCTGGTTACTCGCATGCCTCACTGGGTGCCTGTGCCCATTGATGCCCCTCACGCTATGACTCTCTTCAGACAGAAAAGGGATCTTGGAACTACAGCCACCATTGTTACTACCATCTCATTGACGGCTGTTGGAGCTACCACCAGGGCATTAGCCATGAGTCATACTGGGCAGACTGCTCAGACCCTGAATAATCATTCAACTGTTTTTAAATACTGTGCATTATATAGTAATTTCTTCTGATTTTAATTATTTCTACCACAAAGCTATTCATTTATGTTAAAAATATTAATCTTGTGAGTTAAATAGCAAACGTCTGAACTCATTACTGCTAATATAGATTTGTAGTTTAATGTAGTTTTGCCATTTTGCTGCTAAAATACAATAATCATGCAATTTAACATTGGAGAAAGTTTTATTACTTCCATGTTTCTTTCTCTGCTTTTTTTCCCCTTCCTTCCTTTCTTTCTCCCTTCCTCCTTTTCTCTCTTATTGATGATTACTAATATTTAATGTTGATTTATCTTTTAGTTAAACAGTGGTTATTCATAAACCAAATCACCACACAGAAAATAGGATTTATTTAATTAACCTAGAGGACAATAATGGGCAATGATTACTCCATCCTAAGCCTCCAAGCCCACATAGCTTCCTTCCATTCCAAATTCTCACATTATACTTGCTCTTTAGTCATATCTTATGTCCTATTTCTCCTGATACTTCCCAGTCCTCTCCTCTCAGACCTCTCTCCCACTCCTTCTGTCTCCTCTCTTCTGGACCAGGATGTCCCACCCATTCTCTCCATTGCTCAGCATTGGCTGGTTGTTTTACTGGCAATACAGAGAACAAATGGTAGCATGTTTACACAAAGTTGAGACAGGTGATGCTTAGGATAAGTATCACAATGCAATGTCCAGATTGAAACCAGATAGTGGTGTAGAGAAATCAGCATTTGAATGAACACTTATGTACATTCCAGCACTCCTTTTCTCCCTTCTTTCCTTCTTTCTTTCTTCCTTTCCTCCTTCCTTCCCATTTTTCCTCCCTTAATTCTTCCCTCTCTCCCTCCATCTCTCCCTCCCTCACACTCTTTTCCTTCCTTCCTTCCTTCCTTCCTTCCTTCTTTCCTTCCTTCCTTCTTTCCTTCCTCCCTTCCTTTCTTCCTTTTGTTTCTACCTGCTTTCTTTGCTCCCTCTCTCTTTGCTTTATTCCTTAGACATCCCAGTCTCACATTAATAGCAATGAGGCATAGACAATCTTCCCTTTTTTTCCTGTTTTTAGCTGATTCTCTCTAGGGTTATGTGAGTAAATTTTATCAGATTGAGGATTTTATTTCGCCCCTTCATTTTCTAAGAAGCTTTAATTCTAAATTAGTTTTGGAAATAAAATTCTCAAAGAATAAAAATTTGCTTTAATATTTATTAGTAGTCATTATAATAATTAATATTAAGTAATTGAAGTGATTATCCTTTTATAACTGAATATGATGTGTGGGTAGAATTGCATCTAGCTCTACAGTTTCCAGGCTTGTGTGTACATGTCTCCTACTGTTTATTCAGTTAAACACTAATGTGTAAGTTGCTGCAAATGATTCTCCAGGTGCCATCATAGTCTCAAGTCAACTAATCTGAAGACTGTGAGATTGTCTGCATGGGCTTTACTTAAACAGTTTCAGACATCAGACACAGAGAAATTAGAACAATCCACAGCATGATATATAAAAAAAAATTATCATTATTGATGTGGAGAAAGTTGTGGTCATGGAGTAAGGGACCCAGGCAGTGTCTATAGTAGAGACCAACTTATCATAGCTCCAGACAGCAGCAGAGAAAAATGAACTTCAGTCTGATTCCTGCCCCTAGCTTCATCTTACCAGCCACCTTAATGGCCAGGATGGTGTCTCTTTTCTGAATCCCAACATAAGGCTGATCCTGCTAGAACATTAATTTCAGACATTTAGATCCCAAACAGAAATCCCATTAGGCTGTGCATAGAGAGCTGGTACTCACAGCTCTCAAATAATAACTGGAGTTTAAGCTCCTGAATGTGCTGTGATTGTTTAGAGTGCAATAGCAAACTAGTAGATATGATGAACTACAGCAATTGATGTTTTTGACATTGAATCAATCTTTCATTCCCAGAATAAATCTGCCCAGTCATGACTGATTACCTTCTTTATATGCTGTTGGGTTTGATTGGCTAGAATTTTGTTGAGGCTTTTGCAGCCTCGTTTATGAGGAATATTGGTTTGCAGTTATCCTTCTGTCTACATTTGAACTCAATGTATGCATAACACTATCATCATAAAATAAGTCAAAAATTTATGTTTTCTAAAGGATATTTTTATAGACTTCATGATAGTTTATGTGTTAATGAAATTCACCAAGAAATGTGTGATTCTGAGATTTTCTGTTGGGAATGTTGGTAAAACAAATGTGTTTTAAATAGCTATTATATTATCTTCTCTTTTGTTTGTTTTATTTTTGGTTAAATTAAAAAAATACATGTCCAATATTTTTCTACTTCATTCAGATATCAAAAATTTTAAGAACATTATTTCTTTTTCTCATTCATGTAACAAAATACCTATTAAAAAACAATGCAAAGAAGGAAAGATATATTTTGGCTCACGGTTTCAGAGGTTATCAGCTCAGCACAGGGGGGAAAGCTTGGTTGCAGAAGAGATAGTCTGTCTTTAGAGTGTTCAGTGGCTGGTTACATTGCAAAGGTGACAGAAAGAAGTCTTATTTCTAAGGTTCTACTCCCTTGACCTACTTCTTCCAGATAGACTCCACATCCTAAAGGGACCTTTAGTCTTACAAAATAGTCCCACAAGCTAGGCAACAGGGTTCAAAGACATCACCCCATAGGGGTGATTCAGATGTGAACCATGATACTTACCATACTTCTATTTAGATAATGTCCTACCACTTGAATGTCTTTGAGATTGACTATTCATGATCCTTGCTCTCTTGATATTCATTTTAATTCTAGACAATTATAATCAAGTTTGTTTCCATTTTCAAGACATCAGGTTTCCCTACTGTTTTTCTCTTTTATTGTTTTAATGTCTTTTTTTGTTAAATTAAACTTACTTATTTTGTTCACTTTACATCCTGGTTGTAGCCTCATCCCACTTCACCTCCCAGCCCCACCTCCCCTCTCTTTCCCTTTCCCCCTTCCCTATTTCTCAGAAAAGGGTAGCTTCCCTTCCTGTCCACCCAGTTCATTGGGTTGCATCAGGACTGATCATGTCCCCTTCCCCTGTGGTCTGGCAAGGCAGTCCTCAAAAGCTGTCAGGAAAGTCCTGGTAAGATACAGTCCTGGATTTCCTTACTTGAGGACCCACACGAAGCCTAAGATGCCCATTGGCTACATTTTGTACAGGGTACAGGTAAATGGATGGAACCAGAAAAGATCATTCTGAGTGAGATAACCCAGACTGAGAAAGACACACATGGTATGTACTCACTTATAAGTGGATTTTAGCTATATAGTACAAGATAAACATAACACAAGGCATAAAACCAAGGAAGACAAGTAATAAGGAGGATCCAAGGGAGGATCCATAAATCTTACTTGGAATGGAAAATAGAATAGATAGAGGTACTAGTCAAAGAGAGGGAACAGGGTAAGAGAGAAGACACAGAAATATTAGGGTGGAAATCAGTGCTGGGGAGAGTAAGGGTGAGAGCGGAGGCCTGTAGAGAAAAGAGAAACTAAGGATGGAGCCATCTCTGTGACAAGCTGGAGATAGCCTACATCAGGGTAGGCTCCCTTAGAGAATATGAGGGAGACTTATGCAGACTCTTAGTAGCATAGGCCATAGAGACGGAAAAGGACACCTTCTAACTAGACAAGTCTCCTAGTAGAGGGAGGGGAATACCAGCACACCCACAAAAACTTCGACCCGATTTTTACCGCGCCTACAAGGTATGCAGGGATAAAGATAGATCAGCGATTGTGGGAATGTCCAACAAATTCCTGGCACGACCAAAACCCCACCCTGTGGAAGAGTGCCAACCCCTGACACTCTGAATGACACTCTGCTAAGCCTACAGACAGGAGCCTGTCAGAGTTGTCCTCTGAGAGGCCCTATCCAGCAATGCCTCAAAACAGATGCTGACACTCCCTGACAAACACTGGGCAATGCAGGAGGAGCCTTGTGGAAAAGTGGGAGGAAAGAGAAAAGGACCTGGAGGTGACAGGAGCTCCACAAGAAAAACAACAGAGCCAGCTGATCAGGGCCCAGAGGGATTTGCTGAGGTTGAAGCAACAGCCAAGGAGAATGCAGTAACTGAACCTAGACCCCCTACAAAATGTAGCTTCAAGCTCTTATGCTTCTTGTTTCGTAAATGCTTCCTCTTCCTTTCTTCCCTCAACCTCTCCCATCATCCCTTCTTTTTTATTTGCTTCTTCCTCTACACACGTGCTCACACACATACACACAATGCCCATGCACACACAAAACTGATTAATTAATTAACTTCTCCTGTGCTTAGAAGTTTTGGTTCTTAGAACTTACTGCCTTATTTCATTTTCTCTGCTAAAATGTAGTTTCCTTTGCTTAATTAGAGTGTTCATGGTGACTTTCCTAAAATTTATGTCTGAAAGTTTTAATAGTTGCTGTGACTGCTTTTTGTTGTTGTTTATTTTTTGCTTTGGTTACTTTCTTTTGATTTCTCCCCCCCCCCCGAGATTAAATCAATTTACCTGGTTCTTCATGTTTATACTTTGGGGTTTTATCTTGTACATTATAAAATATTTGTTTTAGAGACTCCACATATTATTATAATAATTCTCTAATAATGTTTTGGTTTCATGGGTAACCATCATGGTTTGACCCAAATTATAACCTCTTCCTATTTTATATGTATTGATTATATTCTGACTTCAGGCAATCTTAATTCAGACCCATCAGTGCTCAGGAACCAGGCATGTCTGGAGTCCACTGCTGACACAGATGTGAGTGCTGCTCCTCGTTGGCTCATTTCTTTCTGAAATCTACCTCCTCTTCTTTCCTAACAGTCCTTCATATTGCTGAGTTCTTCCCTAAGTTCATTGTCCTACAAAGATGAGTAGCATGCTGTTAGAGCTTCAGCTACCAAGCACTACTTCAGCCATAACTGTTTCTGCTCATCCAGAAAAAAAAATTTTTTTCCAAAAAACAATGAACTCCTTTCTAAAGAAAACTGAGGCTGGTCTGAAGGTAGTGAGTTCTCTCAATTGATTGTTCACAGCCAGTTACAGATTGAACTCACTTTCCCCTCTTCTCACAGCTGCACTTGACCAGTCTTTAAAAAAAAGGAAAGAAAATTGAATGCACTCATGAAACAATTGGTTAATCCGTTTTCATACATCACTGAATTTGGTAACATTACAGCAGTTTAACACACCCATATGACAGCACACTGAACAATGCAGCAGGGCTACATCTACCTAAGTTCATCAAAGCAATTAACCACATGGCATCTTTCTACAAACAATGAACTCCCTTATAAAGTAAACTGAGTGAACATAACAAATCATTGTTTCATGTGTTTCCATTCAGCACTGAGCCTGATGGCATTAGAGGCCTTGTAGAAACACTCCATTCTGAAAGCACAATGAACAATACAGATGTTTACATCTACCCAAGCTTGTTACAACAATTACCCACACAGCATCTTTACAAATGACAACTGTGACGTAGCCCTAACCCTAACCCTAACTCTAACCATAGCCCTAGCTCCAACCGTAACTCCAACCCTGATGGGAAAAATTATTAAGTGGAAATATTATGATCATTTGGTTTCCTCCCTTAAGTTTTGACTCACTTTGCAAATGTGCCTGCTGTGTCTAAAATGTTAATCAACTATGATATTGAAAAATGCAATAGTTTGTATGTATTACAGAAAATACTTATTTATTCTGATTTATCTTTGACCTCAACCTGATACAAAGATAACATATAGTTATCTTTGCTCAGTTTTGTTACATAAACCCAGACAACAGCATTGTGGATCTGTAAATATTGGAATATGACAAATGAAAGACTGTTGGGAAATGTATTCAAGTTTTGAAAGTCTGTCAAATGCTTTTGTTTCATGGCATCCTTCTAGAGTAATACTGAGTGAAATTGATAGAAATTGCTCATTGAAGTGACTCTGCCTCCCTCCACTTGCAGAAGATTATTTTCACATTAATGAAACTCTTAATGTAAACCAAATTTTTTCACTGTTTTTTGTTTGTTTCTGTTTGGCTTGCACTCTTAGGACTGATTAATCAACACATTTTGGTCAAAGCTTTTATGTTGTTTTTAGCTTCTTTTGCTTTTAGTCAGTTCAAGATGACTGATTTAGCTACTTAACTATGGCACATACATACTCCATCACACAAGTTCTTACATTTCTTCGTCCATTTAAAACCTGACAACATAAAAAAGTGGAAACGCGTGCCTTTTGTATGCACATGTATGCCATCCAACTGATACCTTTTTAAAGGGACTTTGACCTGAACATTTCAAGAATTTCATTTCAGCACAAAACTCTAAATATTGAAAAACATATCTAATTACCCTTGGGCTATTAGAAATAAAATTGCCTTATGTCATCCAAAAGAATAGTTGCCGGAAAGTTATCTTTAAATTCATATATTTTAAGTCTAGTGCTTATACCTGGAAAAGATTATAGAACTGCCTTTGTTTTGTAAAACCCCGAAACAGTCTTGAGGCATGAAACAGATTTGTTTCAGCAGAGTTCAGGAGCTGGCCAGGAAACATAAATTGCCAAGAGGTTGTAAAAGGCACATTGGAGCTGGGCCAGATATTACTCTCTGAATTAAAGGAGAAATTTAAAAATCAGGCCACTACTTTATTTTTTAACCAAGAGCTAACATAGGGATTTCAGATAGGGAGAAATATATTTTGATTAATTTTGCCCTTTTCAGAGGAACTTGGCAGCTTTGTCCTTCAGCAGCTGGAGTTTATGTAAGGCCTTATGGAGCAAGTCAGCCAACAGGGAGTTACAATAATCTAATCTTCATGGCCTGGATACTGCCTTGCGTGAGCAGCTTGCATAAGTAAAGCATTTTTCAGTTTCCCACTAGGGGGCTGAGAACACAAAGGTATTGCTGGGGCTTCCCTTGTGTGACAAGAATTCTGAGAGTTAGAATCCCCGTTTGTTTCCACCTATGTGCCTGAATTCTTGAATATTATGGGTAGGGAGGAAAACAGCTGCTAAGATTAATAATAGCTCTCTATCTAATTATACAATAGACAGCTATGACCTGCTAAATTTAGGGTAAAAAAAGGTTAGTAATTTTCCAGTAACTTAGATTCATCATGATTGGTCCTATTCATAATAAAATGTAGATAACCAGGCTCGTGGTGAGTGAAACATTGGGAATTTTCATCTTGTTTTAATTTTTGTGCACCTCACAGAGCAGCTTTTCTTGACTAGGAACAGTGTAGATACTTGTCGTATCTCAGGTTGGTTTTCTCTGAAAATATGTATAAATGTGTGCCCCTTTTCAGATGTATCTTTAAGACTGTAACAACGGCCAGCCTTTCCCCTTCACTATCACTCACAGCTTATAGAACACACTTCGTGTTCTAAAATACTTCCTGTTCATGAATACATATTATTTGGATTAATTGATGATTGCATTTATATTTTCGTATAAAAAAGGACTACATAGACATATTGCAGCCCAGGCTATAGAACTATGACCATTTCCCTCAAACATTTTCTCTGTTGAATAAGTTCCATGACAGTGACATGCATGCTGTCTGATATATTCTGTGACAAAAAGGAAGCTATTCATTAAAAAGAGCTGTTTGAGGTTAAAATCACTTAGACTAAAATATTTTTGCCCTTTACCCTTACAGAAGGTTCATTTTTTAAAAATCACTTCATTCCTTATTTACAGCTTTTAGCAATTATATTTAATCATATAAATGTAGAAAAAGGCAACTTTACCAATATCATTTTATTTGATTTTATCATTTTATTAAAGAAAAAAGAGTCTCTTTGTTTTGGATTTTAACATTATTTTACCTTTTTGTTCATTTATTTGTTTTGTTTTTGAAAGTGTCTTACTATGTATTCCTGGCTGACCTGGAATTCTCTATGTAGTAGAGGCTGGGCTTGAACTCACAGAGACCATCAGCCTCTGACTCCTGAGTGCTGGGATTACAGGTGTGTGGCACTGCACTCAGCTGATTTTAACATTTTTATTAGGTGTCTGGAGTGTCCTGTGATTGAGCCATGTGACTGAGCATAACAATTAGCTATGTTTTACTACCCATGAAGGACACATAATGTAATGCAAAGAGGTGGAGCAGGGTGGTACATATTTATAGGAGCTAATTTAAAACCAGAATGGACTATACAAGATCCTGTCTCAAAACCAATTAACCAAAAGGGGAAACAAAAGTGAGTAAACAAATACAAACAAAAAAATTATAAAAATAATTAACAAATTAAAAACTCCAAAAATTAAGTGATCTCCAGTTCTAATTCAAAGGAATCCTTTACATTTCCTAGTTCCAATATTACTTAGATCTTCAGGTTTTTTTTCCGTTATCTTTGATTCTTTGAAAAGCAGTTAATTAACAAATGAATGCTTTTATATATTTTTAGTGCTTTAGAAAGAGAAGCTTTAAAGCAAAATGATAGTGTTAATACAGGATACCCATGAATATCTTGATTTGGACTTCTGCCAGGACATCTTCTCCAACCACAATTCTCTAGGGAAGATATAAATGAGGAGCAACACAGTTTATTAAGAATGGGGTTACAGCTTTAATCTACATCTCAGGGAGGCTTTGGTGGTGGGATAGATAGCAAGAAAGGCTCATTTTATTAAGGTAAGTGACTTTCTCACTACATTCCCAGGCTGCATATCAGCGCACAGTCAGCAATGAGTTGAAGAGCAACCACCAACCAAAACGCAGCTTCTGTGTAAAAAAAGCTGTGTGCTGGCAGACACAGAAGGTTGTCAATGTCTTTAGAAATTTAGCCCTTTTCCACCTTAATCTGGACACCAGCTTCCAGCCAGGATCAGCTCAACTCCTCTTCAACTCCACTGCCCTCAACCACACTCCAGGCTCTCCAATCAACTGAAACTATTTCTGAATCCAAGTATTTTCTCAGAACTTCCCACTGAAGACACTGTTTTCTAATTTCCATTGCCTACCCCAGATTCATCCTGTTCATGTGATATTCACATACCAAATCATGCACTGACAATTGTCTCCTATCTTCATCATCATTATTCACATCCAATTGCTAGTATTCTAATGACTTCAGCAATTATTTCCAGCTTTCTCAAACATTTGCAATCTGATACTGTGACTTTCTTATTTGAATCAACTTTATGTTTTACTCCTCCCTTACAATAAGGCTCTAGTATCTGTGTAACTACTCACAGGCTCGTTTGATCTGAAATCCACCACCCCCACCTCTTCTCTCATTATTCCCTATACCAAACATACTGCTCTAGGCAGCCTGACACTTGTTTTTCAATTCCCTTCTCATGGTCTATCCTCTTTTATTTCCTAACTTTTTATAAAAAACACTTTTATGGTTCATATTTTCCTTCTGTCTCTTCCCCATTTAGCTAACTTCTGTATTCTGTGTGCTCAGCTCTCAGGACTCCTGAAGTCTATCCTGGTTCAGGTTGGGAAGCCATCCCATTGTTTATCATACGTGAGTGTTTAAAAGGCTTGTTTGCACTCAGTTACTCAGTAGAAGGTATCTTTTCTCTACAATCAAGTTTTGTTTGGCAGCAGCATGCCCTCTGAGCCACCCCCTCAAACAAAAGCACAACTGAAAGCTGAGAGATGGTGCTGTGGGAAACAGGATGTCTTATGCAAGTCTGAAGGCTTGTTCTTAAATACATAAAAAAAGCACGGTGTTGGTGAATGCAACTATAACCTCAGCATTAGCGGAAGAGAAAGACAGATGGACCCCAAGAATTTTGACTCTTAAGCTAAGGCAGAGTGAACCTCTGTCTCACTGAGAGGCTTTGTCTCAAAGCTATAACTAAGAGTGCTATGGAGATACACTGCTCTGACCTCTGTATAAATAATCACAGGCATACACACACTCATTTGCATGCAACACACATTCCTATTGTACCTATCTTCTTAGTCAAAATCTAAGATACAGATATGCTTCACATATGTCTACTTGTAGAAGTGAAATGTTAGTGCTTCGGCCATGTTTGAATATCTTCATTGTGTTACCAAGGGCTTATGAAGTAGCAACCAGCTTGCAATCCCTGCTTGTACTTAACGTCTACATTCGGAAGCATAGCATCTTTGTCTGCCTTTACTCATATTTCTACATTTCCATTTACCCTGCTCAGCATGGCATACTTGCTGCCACTATGCCTTTACATTTGGGAATGGGGTCCTGCTTGCCCTTTTAAGGCCACGGAAATATTTTCATTCATGCATAGAATATACTCTGATCATGATCATTCTTCCATCACTGCAATTTCTTGAGCATGCCCTTTTTCACTTGCCACTGCCTTTCTCCAAAGCAAGTCTCTTAAACAAAACCCATTTGAACCTTCAAAATGTTTCTTGATTTTACATTCTATGACCATCTTCCTAAACTTAAGAAATACTTATTTCTCATTATGATTGCTGCAATAGCCTTTTATATTAAAATTTCACATTCTTCTGGGAGTTATTTTTTTTCTAAAATGGGTTGAGGGCATTATTCTTCTTTAAAAGCCTTTGAAACCTGCCCTTTGCCTCAAGAGGTTGATCTACCACGCTCCTAGTATCTGTAATGAGCTGGCCTCAGCCCAACTCTTTAGCCTTAAGTGCAGACAGCATTTTTTCACTGGCTGTACACTCTCCATGGTTCTTAACTGTGTGCATACAATTACTTCTCTTTGAAGCCTGAATACAACCTTAACCTCCTGGATTACATATCTGTAACTTCCAAGAGCAGAATTTAGTATTCGTTGGTGTGCTTTTGTGATAGCACCTTGTTCAAATTTTATTTATGATATTCACTGTCTTATAATACGCTTGTTAGTTTGCTTATTTGAGCCGTTTCCTCTTCACAGGCAGAGTGTAATTTCTTTAGGCCCTGGGCTCCCTGAAGACCCCGTCTGTCTTCTCGATTCTAAGCCAAAGCCTCTTTTACTGACAAGTGGCTCAAGTGAACACAATAAACTATTCTACATTTTCATTTGACATTTTATTACATTATCCCTTATTTTTGAAAGGGTTGCAATGGCAAAAGGTCCTCTAAAGAAAACAACAAGAGAAACAACATTATTATAGTTTATACTTTGTTTTCAAAGGATTCAATGATGAAACCACAGTAATGACAGGATAGGAACCAAGGCATCCTAATCATATAATGACACCTACTGCCTTACCAATGTGTGCCTGGTGAACCATGGGAATCAAGAGGGTGCAAATGAGGAAGCACTGGGAAATAGATGCATTAGTTGGAATTCTAATCACTGTGACTGAGAGTAACTGAAGCCATAGAAGTTGCATAAAAACCAACAGTAATACTATACCCAGTGCTTTCTTTATTCTTCTTTCTTGCTGTGAGTCATATAGTGCATTTAAGGATATGTTGCGCACACTTATTCATATGGCTGTATGATCATGAGCATATAGGTATATTCACACATGTGTAGAGAGACGATATCAATCTCTATCTGGTGTTTTCTTCCGTTGCTCTCCATCATATTTCTTTTTTTTTTGAGTCAGAGTCTCTTACTATGCTCAGATTTCAGGGATTCAGTTACACTGGCTAGCCACTAAACTCTGGGGATCCTACTCTCTCTGCACTCAAATCCTCAGTGCTAGGATTACAAACGTGGGCTACCATGTCTGAATTTTATGTGTGGTCAGGGAATCCAAATCAACGTCCCCATACTTGAAGAGAAAGCATTTTTGCCCGTGTCCTTACCCTAATCCCAATTCATTGTAATATGTGATAAGCAAATCAAAATTAAAGAGAAATTACAAGAAAATTTCATAGGACCTTCTCCCCCAAAACCAAAAACTTGACCCTTGAACAAGATGTATAACCCTGGATTGATTTTCTCCAGACGTGAATTTAGATCACCATGTTATTCAGTTACAGCTCCTTATACTCAAATACTGCCAGAAGACAAGGACAGCTGGCTAACTTTGGGGGAGATATGATTAAAGATGTTAATTCACAAAGACTATAATACAGCTTATGCTTACAATCTCATAAATAAATAAATAGATAAATATCGTGACTGTCTTTAGTATTACAGAGATAAATTATATGATTAACAAAAATTTAACCAGACCAATGGTGCTAAATTCTAGTTAATTTAAAATGAACCTATTTCTCCAAATTCCTCTTCCCTTTAAGAAGTATTACCACTGTTCTATTATGCTTTGCTCTCATTTCCAAGAATTTCATGTGAAGGAAGAAATATTCGCTCTCCTTTTTTGAGAATCCCATGTAAAAGGAGAAATATTAGGAAGGTAATCTGATCCTTTTACTCACGTTTCCCGCCTCGCTTTTCTCTATGACTACCAAACATGGTGGCCCATTCTTGTTATCACAGCACTCAGGAAGCTAAAGCAGAAATATTGCTGTGACTTTAAGGTCCAGCAAAACTATATGGTGAGATTCAGGACAGCCAGAGCTACAGAGCAAGGTCCTGTCTCAAACCAAACAAAACAAAGAAACTAACTAACCCAACAAAACAAGCAAAATCTAAAAAATATCACAGTTATTCTTTTTTTGGAACAAAGGGATAATCAGCATACATGTTTGATATTGGGAAACAGACAGCTCTCCTATCATCTGCGTTTTCTGCTTCTACCCCTATTGGGTTCAGTCTGTGGACCTATAGGAATGGTGTAGGAGTTGGCTCTATTTGTACTTGGATTTGCTATTTAGAGAGTAAGATTCGTCTTTCAGTATATCTGGGGACAGGTGTATTATGTCAGAAATCCCTTGTAAATCCAGGTGCAATCAACCCTTAAAATTTCAGCATTACAAATCATGTTCTGGAGCTCTCCAGTAGGAGAGCACAGGGAACAGGACAGGGGCTCTGGAAGACTCTATGCAACGGGGAAGCAAATGCTGAGACTGATAGCCAAACTTGGGGCAGAGTGCAGGGAAGCTTATGAAGGAGGAGATAGAAAGACCTGGAGAGGACAGGAGCTCCACAAGCAAACCAACAAATCAAAAAAAATTGGGTCCAGGGGGTCCTGCAGAAACTGATGAATCAACCAAGGAGATGAATGGAGGACTTAAGTACCCCTGTTCAGATATCGCCCATGGGCTGTTCATTATTTATGGGGGTTCCCTAGAAAGGAAGGCAGGGGCAGTCTCTGGCATGAACTCGGTTGCAGTTGCTTGCTCTTTGATCATCTCCCCCTAGTGGGATGGCCTTACTAGGCCACAGAGGAAGAGGATTCAGGCAGTCCTGATGAGACTTGATAGGCTAGGAAAAGATAGTAGGGAGGAAGGCCTCTCCTATCAGTGGACTAGGAAAGGGGTATGGTGGGAGGAAGAGGAAAAGAGGGTGGGGCTGGGAGGAGATGAGGGAGGGGATATCAGGGATACAAAGTGAATAAATCGTAATTAATAATAATAAATTTAAAAAACAAATATGTTCTACTAGATCTTAAATATTGTCTGAATAGTGGTTGGATTTATGAGTATTTCTCCTCAAAGAAGGTGCATGAGCTAGATAATCTTTTTAAATAAACCTAAATATTCACTTGTAAAAGAAACTTCTTAGTTAATTGTATGAGATCTAGCTGACTTTTTGCATTTACCAAAGTGAAAGCTGTTTTGATGTTGTTCACTGGTGACCAGTTCATTTTCACTATGCCCAAGTTTGAATGCCAGGAGTGAGACTTTGATGCTGATCTTGTTCTACAGATCACAGTGGGAAAGGAATAAAATCAGCAAGCAAGGTAAGAGTCTTAGTTCCAGCAAAGGCTTGCCTCCATAACAGCACAGCAACTGCTTCAGATTCATGCTCACAAATGCCCTTAGGTAAGCCATGCAGAGTGTTCCCAGGCAAGGGCCAGAGCATCCTCTAGCGACTTGTTAGAAAAGCAAATTTTCTGTTCTGTCTCTAAAAGGTTCTGATTGAGATTTTGAGTGAGTACATGAATTTGGGGAAAATAAACCCTTTTAACAATATTATACTAAATTCACTTATCTTTACAGGGGTTACTAAATTTCTGGGTTCCATTCTTTCTAAAAATAAAACATGAAGGTTTTAATGTTGTTCGGACCCGATGCAAATTTCCCATGTTGTATTTTAAACCATAATACATACATACATATATACATACATATGTATGTATATTGTCTGTCATATGTATGTATATGTCATACATATGTATGAAAATACAGGGAGGCTAGGGAAAAAAAGAGACCAACAAGAGGAGAGCAATGGAAGGGTCAAAGCGAAGTTATGGGTTCAAATATGCTGGGGAGAAATTTTCTATATGAATCTAGCATTATATGTAATATCATACTAAAAAAAGTATCAAACAGTTCAAATAGTATAATCTTAAAGCAGCTCCAACATTGCACTTAATGATCACTACAACTGTCCTTTTCTTTTTTTTTATATTTTCCAATAGTTTGAAAGTACTTCAGAATGAAATATGTTTTTTTAAGAAAAAGTAAAGTTACAAATGCATTTTAGAGTGATAGACAAGTATCTGCCATCTTAAATGATATGTATTTCAAAATTTATTTTATATCATTTGAATTAAGAAGTAGGGTGGAGCGCAGGCTATCCCGAATCCATCGTAGTCGATTTGATGTACTTTGTACGTTATTCTGATTTATGTTAGAATTGTCTTGAGGTAGAAGATGATAAGTGCTTACCAAGATTACCTATAAGAAGAGTGCTTGACACTGAATGACCTCCTTGGAGCCAAAACAAGGCTGTAGCCTCACTGTTGGGCAGCTCCCATGTGACACCAGGGAAATCAGTAAGTCACTGTGATTATTAGCAAGGAGAACCCAGGCCCTGTTCTTTAACCCATATTTCCAAGATGAGATGGCCGTCTTTCACAAAAGCTAACAGTACAGAAGTCTATGTTTATTTGTCTTTCAAGAGCTCTTGACTAATTACCTTATATAAGAAGGGGATTAGATTACGCCCTCATTCAACAGTTGATACTTTGTTGTGTGTTTGGTTCTGCCTTGCCCCCGAGGTTCTTTGAGATCATGCTGTTAGGGAGAAAGCATCTCTTCTATTGCTGTACAAAATATGGTTTCTTATCATCACCATCTCCAAAGCATCTTAAAGCTACTAAACTCAGTACAGCATTGGGATGCCTCCATTCGGGAGTCCTTATTTATGAATGGCACTTGACTCTGGAAGAGAGCCACCTGAGAGGCTATCAGGAGTATGCATTTGAGGAGTATGCGATCTCAGCCGATTGGGTCATTAGGTCAGGAAACACCAACCAAAGTGCTCAGCACCATCTGCCTGTCCAGTCAGGTCCATTCTCTGCATCTCATTTATGTTCACTGTTCATAAATACTCTGTTCGTGTAAAGACTGGGGTTCTTTTAGCATGTTCTTGTTTTGATGCTACCTGGTTTTATAATCATGAATAATAATAAAAAAAAACTGCAAGTTTTAAATTTGTTGCATTTTTTTTTTCACTTTGGGAACTCAGAATTTTAATAAATTTGCCCCAACTTTAAGAATCACAACTCCCTTTTCAACAAAATCTTTGAGTAGCTCATATATTCTTAATATTTCTGAAGCACGTTTTTTTTTTTTATCCAAGCATTCACTAGGGTGTTTTTGAAAAACATAGACAGTCATGCTGATATTTCAAATTCTAACAGGCAGAGTCCTTAGGAAGACTGGGAAACACCAGAAGCCCGAGTCTCAGTGGGGAACAGCCACTTCTGAAATTTCAGAGTGTACTCTATACCCCAGGGGGCCCTGCCTACGTGAGTCTGATTTCAGACAACTTGGGGTAGGCCTGAAATTCTACATTTCAAGAAAGTCTCCAGATGATATGCCACTGAGTGATGAACAACTCAGCAGCAAGGTTGAAACATCAGGCCTGGTGGAGGTGAGCACTGAAATACTGTGCAGATGTTCCTGGTGTCTCCTTTGAATTCTTGGGCATCATGTCCTCAGGTCTAGTTTGTTGGCGGCATGTTAGTAAGTCTGTTAAGGGCACAGCTACAGTATTCTCTAACCCATCTTTATGAATAATGAAGTAGCTATTTTTATCTCCATATGTTTTATTTCTAGATCTATTCCTAATAACATTTTTAAAGTGTGTGTGTGTGTGTGTGTGTGTGTGTGTGTGTGTGTGTGTTGCTTTAAGACCAAGAAAGAAGAAATCCGTCTGGGAAAATTTTCTCAGTCTCCCACCAGTAGTGGATCTACAATAAGACCTTTTGTAGTCAAGGACTGAAGCATCATTACTGTAAAAGGAACCCTTATCTAGGGAAGTCTTGCTGGATATGGCTCAGCTCACCTTCAGTGCCCATGCTTTCCTCTCTGCTTGAATGAGAGGAGAGAAACAAATGCCTCATATTTTTACATGATTCCTTCAAAAGCCAACGATTTGTGAAGACAGACTTCTGAGAGCACTTGTCAGAGAAGATGCATGCTGCTGATGACCCACAGATACGCAGAATCCTTACTAGTCTCGGTTAGTGGCACAGGTTAAGAGAACCCTGACATGTAACATGGAGGCCAGAGCAGAAGAATCCAGTGAGCATTTCTGATCTATGAGCCTCTTGGGTACCGGCTTGATCTTCACCTGCACAATCAGAACAGCAGGTGTTTTTTGAGAAAATAATGTTTTTTTAAACAAAAAGGAAGTGATTCTCATGCTTTCTTCACAGAGGAGTATATTTGGAACACTCACTTGAATATTGTTGTGGAGATTCTGTGAGTGTTAGTAGGTCAAGTTTTTAGAAAATTCTAAGAAAGCAGAAACCTCATATATTTCAGACAGAAGACCAGTAAGAGCCCTGGAGATTTGAAATAGTACAATGAAGCCTTTGTTTCAAAGAGCTCCTTATTTTGCTGGGCCTTCTCAGAGATATTCTGTAGTAGCATTCCATAGCAGAAATGGTTTTATTCAGACAGCGATACATCTTGAGAATCAGAAGACATGCAGGTGTGAAACTGAGAAATACCCAATGAAGCATGCTATGTTGAAACTATCCAAAGAGAAACATGAATTGTAAGGCTCAAAACTACCATCTTTGATGTTTGAGGGGTGCTAGGCTGCTGAGAGGAGAATAATATGGAGTCTTCAGTGCTAGTAGAACAGGAATAAGGAGAGCCAAGAGTTGAGAAAGTTCTGGAACTCTACCTGAAGAATAAATATGGCTCACTGACTCAGACTGAGTTTCATGATGTTGATTTGCCTCTTGAACCAAGAAGTTTTTACTTTCCACTTAATAAAAACTTAAGTGTCATATCATTTCTGTTAAAATTCTTAAATAAAAAACTCTGTATGAAATCAACAAAAGCCTGTAGGAAGAAATACTTATTGTGTAAACTAAGTATTTAACATTTTTCATTTGCACAGAACCCATTATTCTTCCACGCTTATAACTCATTTTCTAGGAAGCAAATAATTCTTCCTTACTGTTTGTCATATTCCTATCAGCACAATTCTACAGGTAGCCTTTCATTGTGAGGGGTTCAACAGGGACTCTCCAGCATCTGATACAAGTCAGCCATACTGCCCTTTGGCTCTTTGCTAGGCTTTAAGAAATGGCAGAGAAACACTTAAAAATATGCACATCATCCTTAGTCACCAGGAAATGCAAATCAAAATGATTCCACCTCACACCCTTCAAAATGCCTAAGATCAAAATCTCAAGTAAAACCACATCCATTGCTGGTGGAAACATAAACTTGTACAACCACTTTGGAGATCAGTCTGATGCTTTCTCAGAAAACTGGGAATAGTGCTACCTCAATACGCAGCTATACCACTCCTAGGCAATATCCAAAAGATGCTCAACTATACAACAAAGACCTTTGCCCAACCATGTTCATAGCAGCTTTATTAGTAATCGCCAGAAGCTGGAAAAAAAAAAACTAGAGGTCCCTGAACTGAGGAATGGATACAGAAATTGTGGTATATTTACACAATGGAATACTATTCAGCTATGAAATACAAGGAAATCATGAAATCTGCAGGCAAATGGATAGAACTAGAAAATATCATCCTGAGTGAGGTATCCGAGAAGCTGAAAGACACACATGGTATATACTCACTTATAAGTGGATATTAGCCATATAATATAGGATAAACATACTAAAATCTACAGACCTAAAGAAACTAAACAACAAGGAGGACCCTAGGGGATATGCTTAATTATCATTCAGAAGGGCAAACAGGAACCAGTACAAGAGAGGGAATAGAATGGTATCCTACCACAGATAGCCTCTAAGACTCCAAACAGCAGGAGATCAAAGCAGAGGCAGAGATTCATGGCAAACTTTGGACAGAGTGCAGGGAGTCTTATGGTAGAAGAATATAAAAGGACCCAGAGGGGACAGGAGCACCAACAAAGCCAAAAAGGCAGGGTCTAAGGGTACTGTAGAGACTGATGCATCAACCAAAGACGATACATAGAAAGGACCTAGACCCCCTGCTCAGATGTTGGTTATAGACAGCTCAGTCTTCATGTGGGTTTCTTAGTAAGGGAGGAAGAGACAGCCTCTGTCATGAACTCAGTTACCTACTGTTTGATCAATTCTCCCTGGTGGACCAGTATAGCCAGCCCACATAGGAAAGTGATTCAAGCAGTCCTGATGGTACCTGATAAGCTAGAATTAGACAGTAAGGTAGGAAGACTTCCCTATCAGTAAAATAAGGAAGAGGGATAGGGGTGGGAGAAGGAGGAGGAAGATGGAGGGAAGGTGAGACTGAGGAAATGAGGGAGGAGGCTACAATTAGTATACGAAGCAAATAAACTGTAAATAATAGTAGTAATAAAGAAATTAGCTCTAATTTCCATGTGTGTGTGTTTGTGTGTGTGTGTGTTTGTGTGCAAAAGTCAGAGGCTAGCTTTGGGTGTTCTTGAAGCACCACTAAGTTTGGCTTTTGAGACAAGATCTTCTAGGTGCTAATGGAGCTCGGCCAGTCAGTTATACTGGCAGGCCAGGGACCCTTGAGATCCCTTGTGTTCTGTCCCGGATCTGCCACCAGTATGGAATTATAAGCATACATCACCACGCCCCATTTCCTTTTGAGGGTTTTGGGGAAACAAACTCAGGTCCTCATGCTTGCTTAACAGGTACTTTACTGAATAAATAACAGTCACTATCCTTCGGTATGCATTTCCTGGTCTGCAGAGAGACAGTGCCCTTGTTTCTGCCTACCTCCAAGCTGAATTCTCCTTTATTTTCTATCAGGTCTGTGTTACTATCTGATTTGTTACAAAATACTCATTGTAAATTCCCTTTTACGTTAATTTTTCTATTTACACTGTTTATCAACAAAATCTTGTGAAGACAAGTAGACACCTCCATCTATCATATCTAATGAAGATTCATTTTGCAGTCAAAAAGCTACAATGAGTTTCTATAGAAATGCATATTGAGCCAATTTGAATCATTAAATAGTTCACATGTATTTGTCATGTGTTTGTCATACTTCATGCTGACTACTGAAAGACCAAAGCTAAACAAAAAGATTGAACTAAGATTTATATAAGCTAAGTCTTACAATAGTAAATATATTTAACTCTGTAACTGTTAGCTGT
Organism: Meriones unguiculatus; assembly: GCF_030254825.1. Lineage (NCBI taxonomy): Eukaryota > Metazoa > Chordata > Mammalia > Rodentia > Muridae > Meriones > Meriones unguiculatus. The sequence goes on from NC_083367.1 coordinate 50,715,488, forward strand.
TGAGTTAAATAATGTAGCATTCATATATTATCATTTATATTGTAAATATATTTGTTTTTATAGCAGAAAATAAATTATATTCATATTGTTAAGGCAAAAATAGAAGACAATCATCAAAAGCAGTTCAATCAATCTAAAAATGAGATAGCTTCTTAAAATATGTACATTTATACTTATTTTTACAGGCTAAATATAAATATTATAAAAATATATATGTTGAGTAAGATTTACAGTTCTTATATTTCGATTCTTTTATTTTTTCTAATTTCCCTCTATTTCTTGCTTTCTCCACTTGTTCAATGTATAGTATTATTTTTAAAAATAATTCATAAAAATTTGTAGTAATAGGACATGTACATTACAAGATAAGTTAAAATAAATAGTCGATTCATCTTTAAAGTTGTGCTTTGCTTGGAATAAGTCAGGTACTCTTAGGACAATTACAGACTACAAATAAAAGTTTTATTTTCTCCACTGGAAGAAGAGTTTGGCTCTAGACCTCCCTCATTTTAAATTCCGTTTCTTTTTGAAATGCCTTTAAAATGTATTTGATTTCTTTGAAATGTTCTTTGAAAATGTAAATAAAACTCTGCATGCTTTGAGGCATAACCTGGGGTCCTTCTCTGAAATGTCATCAAGGAAGAGTGACTCTGAAGTCCTATTTTGTGAGTAGGAACCTAACTACTTCGGTTGCAAAGCTACCTCCCTCAAAAAGATATGAACAATGTACATTTCGTTTAATCAAACTCACAAGGTTTCTTTCTTTTTCTTTCTCTTTTTTTTAAATATATCACAGATGTAGCCCCCTCCCTCATTCCCTTCCAATCCCACCCTCCCTCCTTCATCTCCTCCCATACCCCTCTCCAAGTCCACTAATAAGGGAGGTCCTTCCCTTCAATCTAACCCTAGTTTAGCAGGTCTCCTCAGGACTGGCTCCATTGTCCTCCTCTGTAGCCTGGCAAGGCTTCTCCCCCATCCGGGGAAGGTGATCAAAGAGCCAGCCACTGAGTTCCTGTCAGAGACAGTCCCTGTTCCCCTTACTAGGAAACCCTCTGAGCATAGGAAGAAGGAGAAAACAGGGAACAGGACCGGAGCCTACCACAGAGGGCCTCTGAAAGATTACCCGGCGGTGTATCAAAGTAGATGCTGAGACTGGTAACCAAACTTTGGGCTGAGTGCAGGAAATCATATGAAAGAAGGGAGAGACAGTAAGACCTGAAGAGGTCAGGAGCTCCACAAGGATAGCAACAGAACTAACATATCTGGGCACAGAGGGCTTGTGAGACTGATACTCCAACCAAAGATCATTCGTGGATATAACCTAGAGCCCCTGCTCAGATGTAGCCCATGGCAGCTCACTAGGTTTCAAAGGTGATCCTTACCCCAAGAACCCAGTGGTATTAGGTTGGACATGTATGACAAGTGGCTTTGGCAAGCACTCTCCCTTTAGGATCATTTGTTGTTTATCTTGAAAACCAATGTATTATATATTATAGCTATTCTGCTACATAAAAAAAAGAGAATGTTTGTTTTGTCTTTGTGAATTTTCTAGCAGGGTTGCCTGAAATGTACATTACACTCTATCATAAGTTTTATCAAATAAGAAATTAATCTTCTTTCTCTGTTATCTTTGTGGAAGGTTTTCTGAGTTGGAAAGAGACTTTTGTCTTTAATTTTATTCCTCCAAGAGTATGTAAACTATAATCGTATTTTAAATTTAAAGAATTATTATTTGTGTTGCTTGTATTAAAATCAGTAAGAGAAGAATGAGTACCGTGTCTTTTTGAAATCACTGAATTTGTTCATTTTAAAAAATGATTTCTTTTAATAACATCTGTTTTATAAATAGTGCCTACTATTTCCATGTCCTCTGGGAAGAAGGTCTTGAGGTATGTTATTAACAGAGGGTAAACTACCTAAAAGCTAGCTTCTTCCATCTGGTATTCTGAATACTGGGTTTGTTGAAATTGGTAACTTGTTACTTAATAAACTGAAAATTTACTCTTAGGACAGCCTCCTGCATCTTTATATTAATCTGCATATTGTCTACCTTGTTAACATCCTGAAACAAATTCTTGACTAATTTGTTGTATAAATGTACTGGACTTGAAGTAAGCACTGTAATAGGTGGAAAGTCAGGTAGGGTTTCCTAGTTTGAGGCTCAGAGATTCTCTGAACATCCATCCCAGCCTGCCATCTTTAAGGTTCTAATAGTACAAAAGTCACGTTCTTTTCATTGTAATAGCTTTTGTGTTATCTGATGCCCCAAGTACACTCTGTGTGACCCATATGATAGCAAGTGTCTTCCTTCTTATTTTAATGATCTAAAGAACAATGAGAAAATATAAATGTCAGTGTTTCAAATAAATTTCACAAGGGGAAAAAATTCCATAATAGATGAATTACTTGAGATTTTGTATTTATTTTTATTTTATAAAACTTACTTTCCCTAGAATGTAAATTAATAAATAAAAGGTCTTTGAGTTGGTATTGTTACTAAGTGAAAATGTTGACTGAGCCTAAATGAAACTGAAACAAACTTTTTGAAATCAATTTGCAGGGTCAAAAGTAGTAATTCAATAAAAAACAATTACATGCAAATGCGTATACATATGCAAATGACCCAAATTAAACAAAATGATAACTATTGTCTATAAAATCATTATCTAATGTGCAATCCTTATTATAACTATCAATGGATGTTCACAAGGTGAAAGGATATTAAAATGAATTAGGAAATTAAGAAAAGTGAAAGAAAGCAACATAATTTAATGCAGGAGGTAGTAAATTCTCAGATCATATTCTTTCGGGTTAATTTCAAATATCAGTGGCTCTTGTGCTCTTTATTAAACAGATAATGTTTGCCTTCCGCGTGTGAAGTTTCATGACAACAAAGACATTTCAAAACAGCTGCCTGATTTTGGACCACAGCTGACCAGTATTAGGAAAGAGCTGTTCCTCCTAATAAGAACAGACACTGGTATCTTTCTCATGCAAATGATTCTTCCAACAGCACTTTGAGTCATAATTTAGTCAAGGATTGGTTCTGATTGTATGAGGTTGCTAGGAAACATTCTTCGCTGAATATGGATGAAAAGATACTTCTTCACAGTGCAAATTTTTCAGATGATGGGTATTAAATTTAGGATGATGTGTGAATTAAACATTTTCATAAAATTGAAGATAAAAGGTTTTGGTTCCTCAGAAGATGTAGGTATATAAAGAATTGCTGGCTTAACTTTTAATCTAACATTTCTGCATTTCAGTATTGAAGCAGTGAAGAATTCTCTCCATGGCACTGTTTTTGCTGTGCATCCACAAACGTGAAAGGATATTAATTACCATGTTGTTAGACTGTGCGGGATTTTAATAGCCTAACTGGAAGGGTGCCCACATGTCCCTGGAAAATTACAAGCAGCAATTCACAAGCTATAACTGATAACCAGCTGGATAAGTATGGAGTTAATGTTATTTCTTCTGGGACCAGAATGTCAAAATGAATATCTAATTAAGCTACTGAGCAACTTTTAGGAACACAAAGCCAAAGAAAATCAAGAAGCAGTTTTAAGAATTGAAAAAAATAAAGCCATTTTATTACTAAAATTAAAAAGTCAAAAGAATAAAGCTTGGATCTTTTAAAATAAAAGGGAAACATAATATTTGAGTACTAAGGCTAATTAAGTAGATTAAGATATATTTGTGTGATTCTTATAGCTTTTGAATTTGACTTTATAAACTGGTGAGTGGTGTGGTTACAAATCACATATACAAAGATACCAGCTAAAATAAGGGATTAAATAGCAAGTTTTTCTTATTTGAAAACATACATTTTTGAGGTTTATTGAATTTTATCAGAGAAAAGTATTTATTTAAAATTCAGATCAATAAATATTTATTATTTATTTCATATATAGAAGCAAATGAAGCTCCCATGATCAAAGATAAAACATTATATAGGTAATTGAAGCAAACTGAGGAATTAAAACTTAGAGACTTTACATTTTTATAATGAATTTCAGAATTCATTGTGTGTGGGCTTGCTCATAAATAGCTTTATTTTTAAGAAATTTATTTTTTATTGCTTGGTAGTAGATTGTTGTCTATAACTAATGTTGGGTTTCATAAAGATAATTTCTTCTAAATATATCATGTATTTCATCATATTCTTCCTATTTCTTTGTTTTGTTTTCTCATCCCCCATCCTCTCACACTGTTTCAAATATTTCTGCTGCTTTCATGCACACACACACACATAAACACACACTCATGCATATAGACACAAACACATACACACTTACACAATTGCACTCACATACAGAGAGGCATCTCCACATAGATGACTTTTATGTATCTATTAAAAATCAAACATCCATATGTGAGAGGAATCAAGCAATATCTATCTTTCTGATTCTGGCTTATTTTACGAAATACGGTGCTCCCCAAAGGAACTTTGTTCCTTGTTTTTCCTTTTCTTGAGGGTAATTGCCAAGACTGTAGGAAAAATAGATTGAGAGTATAAATGTGTTTAATTAGTTCAGGATCTTCAGTTGATGCTTCTCAAGACAAGTGACTTTTGTTGTTTCGCTCTTTAGTTTGAAGCCATTGAGAACATAGATATACACACTTATTGATGGTAGATATGTCTTAAATAGAAGAAATTTCCAGGATGAAAGAGAATAGAGGGTTGTCTCTACACCTCCACTAACCCCACAAAAGATATCATCAAAATAACACAAAAATGTGGTACAAGTAAGAACGGTATCATGGCTAAAGGTTTGGATAATGAGCTTAATTGAAATCATATTTAAATCTGTAACTTATCAAATACTTTTTCATGTTTTGGTGAGAATATTTATCCCCCTCCCAAAATATACTATTTATTTAATTTAAGTTTGGAAAATAGATCTCACTGCCTTAGAAACCCTGTATCTGCCAAATGAGAAAGGGACACAACACTTATGAAATAGTCTGTCTTGTGGTATACATGTGTTATTAGTTCTTATGGTCTGGTTGTATAAATATCAGCTAAGCATGAAAATAACCAAAGAGGGAGAATAGATTCACTCTGTTAATGTAAAATGTGTCTTCAAACTATCATTATATTTCCTTAGCTTTTAAAAATCTATACATCAGTTCTTTGAATCTTTACTTTTCTAGTTGTAGGGTGTATTTTTGTTGTTGCTCATATCCTTACACTTTAGGCTTTACTTTCTGCAGAATAGAAATTGCTAGGAAAACATAACATTGTTGTTTTAAATCCATGCTAGAGGCAAGGGCAAATCTATGGTGATTGTCAATTTTTAAGCCTTTCCTTATGTGCATGGATATAGAGAATACACAGCTTAAGAATTAGCTATGCCTTAAAGATGGAGCTTGTTTCCGCCTTCCACCTTCCCGATGGTGAGTGCTCTCTGTCACGAACAATTCCACATTTGGCTAAGGCTGAGGATCTGGCTTGCTTCCATGTATGTGGACCTATCTGCATTGCCCACGTGGCACGCCTGGGTTGGCTACCCAGAGGCTATTTAAGCTGTGGGCTGGCTTTCCCCAGGGTCCGAGGATTGTTCAAGGTTCCTGAATAAACTGCATTGAAAAAAAAAAAAAAGAATTAGCTTGTATCAGTATGCCCACCTCAAAAGGATACTTTCCCTTTAAATGTCAACCAGTAGTCTCCATTTGTGCCTTTCAGAAATCAGTACATTTATCAGAAATAAACTGCATAAAATATGGATAGCTTGTGGAACTTCTCTTGAATAGATTCATAGCTTTATTTAGCTAACTAAATACTAGTCTGATACTCTAAACATGGGGAAATCAATAAAATCAGTTGAATCACGTGTTATGAACTTACTTAAATGTTTTAGAGTTATTCAAGTTTCCAATGTTTCTATTAGATGATGTAACACCATGTGAAAAGAATACTCCCCAGATGTAATAGTGAAATAGCTTTGCATAACTGTTACAGGAATGAAGCCATGTTACTCTTATTCGCTTGGCAATGTTCCTTTCAATCATGGCATTTTTTTGTGATCGAAAAATACGACACAAAGATGCAAAAGTACGGTGAATGCATCAACTCTGGATCTCCAGGAACACTCTGTAATGGAATGATATTGTTGGAATATCGTTCCATTACAGGAGATTTGTTGGAATAAATCATGTGATGGATAAAGGATGAGAAGAACAGGGAAGGCCGTAAGGCCATGGTCAAGAACTCTTTTATATGAAAGAGAAGGAAGAGGGAATCATACACATGACACTCTACCATTACCAACATCAAAATAACAGGAAGTAACAACAACTGGTCATTAATATCTCTCAACATTAAGGGCGTCAACTCCCCACACAAAGGTTAACAGAATGGATATGAAAACAAGACCAAATTTTCTCCAGCATACAAGGAACACACCCCAGCAATAAAGATAAACATTACCTCAGAGTAAAGGTCTGGAAAACAGGTTTCCAAGCAAACAAAGCCAAGAAGCAAGGTTGGGTAGCCATTCTAGTATCTAATAAAATAGACTTTCAACTAAAATTAAAAAAAAAAAATTGGGGAAGGACATTTCATACTCATCAAAGGAAAAATCCACCAAGATGAGATCTCAATTCTCAACATCTACACCCCAAATGCCAGCGCACCCACGTTTATACAGCCTGGAACTCCAGTACACACTGTAGAATGCCATAACACATTTCAGTGTGGCGATGAAAGTCAAGAGAAACAATCCCTGAATCCAGCCGTTACACTGGTAGATGATCCGCAATAGAATTGTGGAAAAACCAGAAAACTGGAATGTTAATTAGGATCGTTATATTCTGTAATAATTGATTTATTACTAGTTATAAACTCACTTTCATATGTTCTGCATTGCTAATTATACTTATTCATTTGTACAGTTGCTAAATTTAAGATATGTTATAGTTATGAAAATAAAAAGAAAAATTACTAAAGCTTAAGTAACACATTGAACCGCACACATTAATAATGTGAGACTTCAACATCCCACTGTCTCCAATGGACAGATCACCAAGATATAAACTAAATGTGGAAACAGAGATACTAACAGACATCATGAATCAAATGGACCTAATAAATATCTTCAGAACATTTCACCAAACACAAGAGAATATACCTTCTTCTCAGCACCTCGTGGAACATTCTCCAAAACTGGCCATATACTCGGTCACAAAGCAAGCATCAACAGATACAAGAAGATTGAAATAAACTCCTTTACCTTATTAGACCACCAAGTGTTAAAAACAAAAACTCAACAACAACAACAAAACAACAGAGAGCCTACATACTCATGGAAGCTGAACAACTTCCTACTAAACAACCACTGGGTAAGAGAAGAAATAACGAAATTAAAGACTTTCTAGTATTCCACGAGAATGAAGGCATAACATACCCGAACTTACGGAACACAATGAAAGAGAAAAGTTCACAGCATTAAGCACCTACATAAAGAAATTGGAGAGATCCCCTACTAGTAACTTAGCAGCACACCTGAAAGCTCTAGAACAGACGGAAGCAAACAAAGAGAAGGAGGTGACAGGAAATAACTAAACTCAGGGCCAAAATCAATAAATCAATAAATTGGAAATAATTTAACTCAGGGCCGATGATATGATAGTGTATATAAGTAACCCTCCAAAAAATGATCCAGAGACCTCCTACAGTTAATAAACAGCTTTAGCAAAGTAACTGGATACAAGATTAAGTTAAAAAAAATCAGTAGCCCTCCTGTATACAAAAAAACAATTGGGCTGACAAAAATAAAAGAAGGAAACTACACCCTTCACAATAGCCACAAATAATAAAAAAGTATCTTAGTACAACTCTAAACAAGCAAGTCAAAGACCTGTATGACAAGAATGTCAAATCTCTGAAGAAATTGAAAATGATATCAGAAGATGGAAAGATATCACATGCTCACGAATTGGTAGGATTAATATAGTAAAAATTGTCATCTTGCCAAAAGAAGTCTGTAGATTCAAAGCAATACCCATCAAAATACCAACACAGTTCTTTATAGACCTTGAAAGAAAAATTCTAAACTTCATATGGAAAAACACTCAGAATAGCTAAACCAATCTTATACAATAAAAAAAAAAAAAAAAAAAAACTTCTGCAGGTATCTCCATTCCTGCCTTCAAGCTATACTACAGAGCAATATTAACAAAAACTGCATGGTGTTGTCATGGAAATATACCAACTGATCAATAGAATTGAATTGAAGACCCACACACTTACGGTCACTCGATTTTTGACAAAGGAGGCAAAACCATACAATAGAAAACAGAGAAAGATTTCTAAATGTGAAGAATCTACTCAGGAATACAAGAGACAGGATTATGAGCTGACAAGACTTAATCATATTAAATATTTCAGGAATTAACTGTTATAGAAAATAATGTAACTTGAAACTTAAGCTAATAGTTAAAATATTATACCAAAGAGCAAAAGAAAGTTGTGCTTTTTATATAAATCTAAAGATATTTGAAACAGAAGTAGATGATGGAATTATACCTTTGCTGATGTCTATTTCTGACATGATACTTTTGTAAATATGACATTATATTTATACATCTTTAACTGAATGTTGTTCTTTATTCTGAGAGGGACATGTACCTCTAACAGGTTTTTTTCAGACCCTACTAATATTCTTGTATTCTTGTGATCACAAGTTTAACGCCTAACTTAACTAATGAAACTTTAATGTGTTTAAAATTTTAATTTTGATGTTTCATTATAAGTTTTTCTAAACTGCTGTTTCTTAAAGGAAAGTAAAATTCTTTTAAATCGTCTTCTTATGCAGTTATTAGCTAGAAACATTTTCATAGTGCTGAGGAAAACGCTGCCTCCATTGATCATTAACTTTCAAACCAACAATTGAGTTAGCAGTCAGAATTCATTGGACCCAACCTCTCCTCTGCTGCCTTTGTTTCTTTTACCTTTCTCACTCTTTGGGGCTAAGTACCACAGATTTCTTCATGGCTGCATTTCTCCAGTGTTTTCCCCTTCTAAGTTTACCCTTCTGTTAAAAATAATGGTGACTGATGTAAAACCTGGTTCTCCTGGCAGCCCGTTTTCAGAGATGCTGCTTTTCCTGGGCTGTGATCTAGCTGACACAATTGTACAACAAAAAAGAACCAGAGGGATATGGGTTTGATCCATTGTGTTACACTGTATAGTGATCAATTGCCTGTCCAAGCCGGTTCTGCACTTATTATTTTCATGGAAATTTATTTTCTAGCTATTCTTAGTTATATTCTGCTTCTTTCTGCCTCTACCTTTCTGTACTCTTTATACATTTTAGGAGCTTAATAATTAAACTCCAACATGCACATTGGCCACTAAAAATGTTAGTGCAGTAATAGTCACAACCTAAACCATTCCTGTAAACCTGTCTTAGAAACTGGTGATTGCAAGGAACTTAATGGAAGTGCCCTAGTTTCTGGATTCATTTGTTTTGATGAGAGCCTCAGTGTAAATTCTGTGCAAAACATAGACAGCTATTACACAGTTAATTATGCAAAAAGTAAACATGTTCAACTGCAAACAGCAAAATGCCACCTAATAATGGATAACGGGAGATTTATGGTATGCCTGGCCAATCTGTAAGGGCTTCTACTCATGAATCTAAAATGAACGCAACATTACCTAAATGATCCAGAATGAAGGATTTAATGCATTGCTTTACCCTTATTGCTACTTATTTCTTGTCAGCAGATTATTCATTTTGCCTTAATTTATTGTACATAAACACTATGCAAATATCTGGGTCATATTTAAAAACATATGGCTTGTTCTTATGATTACTGGTTAGGCATTTTGTTATAAATTACTTGTTAAGCAAATTGTTTTCTTAATTATACAGGTTAACATATAATCACTGTGCCCACATGTACTTGTTATACAAAGCTTCAGTAAGTAAGCATACTGTACAAAATATAGAGTATGTCTATAAATTATTCCCTGGATATTCAGTGTGTTGCTTCCTGAATATTTTTTGTCAAAACACTTTAAAAGAAAGATTTTACAGAAAAAAATGTTATTTTACAAGCACTTTGTTAGTGTGTGTATTTTAAAATAAAATTTGTCATCGAATATGATGTCTTGGTAGATTTTTATCTTTTTTCTCCAAAACCAATGATAAGCAAAGAGTATCTAAGTAGTTGCAGATAAGATTAGGTTTTATTAGCATCTCTAATTTATTCTTATGATCCTTTATTCCAAGAAGATAATGTGACTCAGAAAAACTTCCAAATACACAACAAATTAAGGATGCACTGAAGGGAAATATCAGTGTTACGAATGAATAAATAAATGTAACAGAAGTAAAAGTAATTTACAAAATATATAGTGTAAGCTTTTGATAAATGGAGAACCAAGTTGGTGGCAAACTTGGTTTTATCAGTTAAAACAGAGAGTGCAAAACCAAGTGCTCAAGATAACAGGCTTCAAAGAATCACATCTTATCTTGGATTGAAACTATAGTAATATATACTATGTATCTCTTTAGAGAAGATGCTCCGAAAAGTAAATGGTGACAAATAAAACTATCATGATAGGTTCACTATTTTTAATGAATGCACTGCTCAGGTGTCATATATGGGTAGTTGGAAGAGGTTCATGAGAATTCTGGACTTTATGTTCAATTATTGTGTAAATCTTAGATGGCTTTAAATAATATTTTATTTCTGTAATACATAAATGAGGAGTCTCATAATTCATTCTCATAAGAGATAATAGTATGTTCTACTTTAAAACTTTCAGTGTTAGAAGTCAGCACAATGCCTGGGTCACCTGAGTTAGGCTGTTTCCTGGCAAGAATCAGATAGTGAAGGGAATTTAATAAAACCAGTGATGTTTTATTACACTATATTACAGAATGTCACTTTCAATTATTTCTGTAAATCTTCATATGTATCAGATGTGATGCTATGTAGTCCTGTATGTGTTTAAGTAGGATTTAACACATTTAACTATCCACCTACAATAAGTGACTTTCCAACAGATTTGGCTTTGCATTTTTTATATTAATTACGGTTTATTTACTTTGTATCCCAGCTGTAGCCCCCTCCCTCACTCCCTCCCAAAGCCACCTTCCTTCCCTCATCTTCTCCCTGCCCCTCTCCAAGTCCACTTATAGTGGAGGTCCTCCTCCCCTTCCCTCTGACACTAGCTTATTTGGTCTCATCAGGACTGGCTGCATTGTCCTCTTCTGTGACCTGTTAAGACTACTTCTCCCTCATGAGGGGTGATCAAAGAGCCAACCACTGATTTCATGTCAGAGACAGTCCCTGTTCCCCTTACTAGGATACCCACTTGGATACTGAGCAGCCATGGGCTACATCTGAGCAGGGGCTCTAGGTTATAGCCACGAATGGTCCTTGGTTGGAGAATCAGTCTCAGAAGAGACCTCTGTGCCCAGATATTTTGATTCTGTTGCTCTCCTTGTAGAGCTCCTCTCCAGGTCTTACTATCTCCCCTTCTTTCATATTCCTTGCATTCTGCCCAAAGTTTGGTTATGAATCTCAGCATCTGCTCTTATACACTGCTGGGTAGAGTCTTTCAGAGGCCCTCTGTGTTAAGCTCCTGTCATGTTTCCTGTTTTCTCCTTCTTCCAATGTCCATCCTATTTGTCTTTCTGACTGAGGATTGATCATCTCACCCAGGGTCCTCCTTCTTGCTTAACTTCTTTAGGTGTACAGATTTTAGTATGTTTATCCTATATATGTCTAGTATCCACTTATAAGTGAGTACATACATTGTGTGTCTCTCTGTTTCTGGGATACCTCACTCAGGATGATCTTTTCTAGTTCCCACCATTTGCCTGCAAATTTCATGACTTCCTTGTTTTTAATAGCTGAGCAGTACTCCATTGTGTAAATGTACCACAATTTCTGCATCCATTCCTACACTGAGGTGCATCTGGGTTGTTTCCAGGTTCTGGCTGGCTTTGCATCTTCTGACTGATGCAGGCCCATAGACAATTCACACATATACTGAAGAAATAAAAGATGCACATATTGAATGAGAACCATTGATCCCAGAAACTGCGTTGCTTTACAAGCTAATAAGCATGTGTACGCTATCTTATAATAGAACTATAGTGTAATTACAAGAAATAAAGAGCTACATCTCATTTACCCTGAAAGATGTTTCAAGCTCTTGGAGAATTATTTTGCTATACATAGAGTAAATTCTGGAAGCTGTAGTTCTGTGTGGCCTTTTGCCTTTTACAAAAAGTTCACAAGATCACTTCAAAGGAAGGAAAAGCTCAGGACAGACTCAAGTCCATGTTTAAATTTCCGTTGACATTTCTGTTGTCTGGTAGGGTAGAACCAGACTAGCTAGAATGCCGGTGCTTTGGAAGAAAAATATGAAATAAATTATCTTATCAATGTCACAATTCCTATTTCTATACAGTTCATGAAGCTTCTCTCTTGAGGCTTGTATACCTGCTACTTTGCCATTTCCCATATCACTGGTATCATCTTTCTCTTACTAGCACATTCATTTTAGGGTGTGCGGTACTATTATACGTCTTGAGGTAGTCTCCAAGCTTGATTGTGCTGCGCATCTGTTTATTTAAAATAAAAGCAATAACTATTTTAAAAAAGTGATTCTGTCAAAAAATGTAAAACACTAAAAACAGAACCCTGATGTAAAATTTGCAACATCATGTTCTATTTGCTATATTATCTTTTACAAAAATAAACTCAGTACAGTTCTGATAAGGATTTTTTAGTACAGTGGGAATTAAAATAAAATTTCAACATTTCAAAAGCAGTAAAAATGTCAATATATAAGATTAGCTTTCCTTTGTTTTCATTGTATTTCATTTAAAACCATACCATTTAATCACTTTTAAATTTTCTCTGGTGATTCTTTATGCTCTGGCAAGTGACAATCTACACTTTACTCTGCATTTTAATTAACAATTAAAACATTGAGCTGGAATGTTGTTCTTCACTAACTTCATATTTGGCACTGGAAATTAGAAATTCATATTTAAGACTTTAATGCTTATTTTATGAATTTAAAGACTTTAGCTCATCTATTAATATTATAATGTATGTAACATGAGTTTTACTTTGTGTTGTTTTTGTAGCTTTTTAAACAATTGTAAAACTCTGAGTATTTATAAAATTATGAAATGCCATCATTGCTGTTGCCTTAATACTTGTAATGACTTGAAGTTGGTATCACATTCTCTGCATTTGAGTTAGGTAAATGCTTCTCTTAAGTATCTGAACTTGACAGCTCGTTTATGAATAGAAAACAGCTGTCTTTTTCTCATAAAATAAATATCGAGTATCCATGTGACCTAGTCAGAACACCTGCCATTAAGAAATCTTGCCAATGCTGGCAATAATGCTGAAGGAAGAACAAGCATTATTTACCAGTTGTGAATTTGTTAGTCTAGACATTCTGAACATCAGCATGTGTGTTCCACAAAATACACACACACACAAAAAGAGCTTTCCTGTCATATAATTACTCTAGTTCTAGATAGATACCTAAAATATTCTAAGACAGCATAGGGCAGAGAAATCTGCATCAACATTTTTAGTACAAAACTATTCGCAATAGCCAAGTTACAATCTAGATGCCAATCAATACATAAATGCACAATGAAAACAGGATGCACCAACAGTGTCTTGTTCAGCCACAGAAAAGAACTAAGTTGTGCTTTTTCATTAAAATAGATACAACTGAAGATCATAATGTTTAGTGAAATCATCTAAGCTCAGAAAGACAAAATACATATTTTTTCACATGTGTAGATTCTGAACTTAAAAAAATTAGCAGATTTGAAAACAGAGATAGTCTATTTGGGAAGAGGAAAGGGAACATGAGAGAGGAGGAACTTAGAAAGGTTATCAATGAAATGAATAAGGTCAAATTATGTGATATGCACATATAAGAATGCCATAGAGACATGCTTTGTGCACTGAGAATACACTTACTAAGACAGTGGAGGGATACAGTTCTGTCCACTTCTAAGCAAACACTGATAAAGTAAACTGTTTTGCTTTTCTCACAAATGTCACCTTTCATCCTCTGTGATTATTTTCAGATATTTAGGTATATCTCAATTGCCCTGCAACTTATTTTACTTTGTAAGAGGGTTGACTAAAATATACAGATACACATGAGTATTTGTTAAAATGATGCACATATGTACGTATTTTATAAGTTGTAGGACCCTGAAGTAATTTGATACAACTGATAAAGGAGCGAGTAATCACATTTTAGAATTCTTGCATTCTCTTCCACAAACATATGAAAAACAGCTTATAGTATAAATCATTAAAATGTTGAAAGTGGAGGAAGCAATGTGAATAATAAGCCAGTATATTAACAACAGGATCTACTTTTCTAAATGCTAGGAATGGAAGAATGAAGCCATAAGTAAAAAGGGAGGCAAGAAGAATTTGAACGTAGTTATTAGAGAAAAAAAATACTTAGAAACTGAACGAAGACAGTAAATAGGAAAGGAATTGAAATAATTGTGAACAGGTCTGATATATACACATTTACCCAAATATGCAACAATTTGTTTATAATAACTTTATACAAGCTGGTTCCAGTTCTCTCTATTTTTTTTTCAAGATACGTATCTCCAGTTTATTTTTTTTTTCTTATGCTTGAAGTTTTTTCTCCAGTATTTCTTCAGTGTGTGTCTCTAGTGATAAAATCATTCTATTTTACTGTGCCACAAAAAAAAAAATTAATTTAGCTTTGGTGTTTTCAAGATGCTTCCCTCGCCTATAAAATTTTAGTCTATTGATGCTTCTTTTCTTTCTTCCTCCAGGAGTTTCAAGACTGTCTTCTTTTCCATCCCTGCATGGCTGCAGTAAGTGCCTCACTGTTGTCCTTCTATTCCTCTGTATTTCACACTTGTTCTTCCATTAGTTTCTGTTTCACTGTGAATCAGTATTTCCGATACACAGTGTCTATTTTTATTCATGTAACTTGTATTTGGGGAATCTTGATATTAATTTCAAGTTTACCAAATCTTTCTGATACCTAAATCACTATTAATCTCTTTGAGTTCACTTATGTTTGAAACACTGTAATATTTGTATCTAGAAGTTTCATTTGTTCTTCTCTGTATCTTTCAAGCCTGTAAGTTTGGAGCATATGAGCACAGCTACATTTGATATCTCTTTTATGTTAGTATCTGTGTCAGTTCTTCGTCATTTTTGGTTGATTTTTTCTCATTTTTATGAGATATGCTTCTTTCCAAACCTGCTAACTTTTGATAGAATAAGACGATGTGATCTGTTCATGTCTTACTCTTCGGAACTTGATGGCCAAGCAAAGATGTTCTACTGTAATTCCTGATCCACAGTTTTGCAGTATGCATCATGTTGTTAGGTTAATAGAGAGCTATTTTCCCATACCCTCTGTGAGTACCAAGAGCCATTCTCTGTAATGCCCTTCTGTGCTTTTTCCCATGTGCTTGTGTCTTAATGTCTGTAACATAACTTCAGAATTACTGAAGTACTGATTAGTTTGATGTATAATAATTTTTAAAAATCTCTTTAACTCTCAGAACTTCTCGGTGCAGCTCTCTCCTCTGTGGTACTCCATGCTGCAATTTCACCTTTATGTACACATAGCTCCCCCCATCCACTCAGAAGCTATGTTAGATCCAAGTATAGCTCAGCATTTTCTCAAAGCAATAAGGGGTTTGGTTTTCTTTTTCTTTCTTTCTTTCTTTCTTTCTTTCTTTCTTTCTTTCTTTCTTTCTTTCTTTCTTTCTCTTTCTTTTTTTTTTTATTCATGTTGAACTGCTCTTCTTCATCAGGTCATCAGGTCATGTCTAGTGTTTTGAAAAATGTGTCATATTTTCGTTTTGCTATTAATGTTTTTGGGAAGAACATTTGTCGAGGACCTCCACAAACTTCAGGATCAGAGTGGGAAGAATGATCTGTGGGAGGTGAAGAACAAAACCAATTAAGCACCAATTTCACAGACACTGGGTCAAAATTTCCAGTGTTTGACACATGGTTTAATTCTTTTACATATTTAAAGAGTAAAATTTTGGAAAGTGTATCCATGTGACAATTGTCTTAACGAAGCTTTAGGCATAGCTACATAGAAACTTCTTAGCAAAGTAGCAAAGCACTTGTGACCTTTACAATAAGAATGAGTTGTATTGTCTGATAAGCAGGGTTTAAGGCAAAGCCTAAGGAGGAAGAATTTGTATTATGTGTAAGGATAGATTCTAGTGGTGGAGAATGCAAAGTACAAGGAAATTCTTTCATGAGGATGAGTTCCACTCACAAAAAGACAAAGCCCAGAATTAGGGCCTACACAATTTTCAAAATTTGGGGGAAATTCAGGTGGAAGTTGGCTGCTAGTAGAATAGCAAAGGATCACCAAGTTGTTTGACCAGTTTCAGTCCAGGATTCCAGGTAATCAGGCATTCATTTCTTTCCACTGGGGGAAAAATAGTGATTGGCAATCCTGGCTTCTCCAGTGCTTACTCTAATCTGCGTTTCCTACGAGTAGTGGTTTTGTGTATTTAGTAATGAGGGAAAAATGCAAATCCATGCAGTCCCTTTTACTCAAACATGTAAATACAGAGTAAGCACATATGATTTTATATTTATTCATTCATTTACGTATTTCAGTGCTAAGGATAGAATCATGAATGCCTTGGGCAGTCTAGGCAGTAGTTGTGATATATCAACCAGTCCTTGGGGTTATTTTTCTATGCTGAGTATTTGTTGTGCTTTGAATGTTTCCCATAGCCTCATGAGTTCGAATACTTGAACCCTGCTGTTCTGTTTGGGAAGATTGCAGTACATGGTCTATATGGTGATTTCCAGGCCATGCACAGCTACCTAGTGAGACTCTGTCAAAAATTTAAAACCAAATAACAATCACTTTTCAAGTAATTCATACTTGGAAAATTTTTATCAATAATTTTAAAATTATGAATTTACCACTAAGTAAATTAATTGTAATAAATAATAAATAAATAAATTTTTAAAATGTAAAAGAAAGGAATTTACAACTCTTGTTATTTAAGCATGCCTAATGGTTATCTAAAATTGTTGCTCTGAAAATTTCTGAGTCATGTAATGGCTTAATATTTTTTATAGAGCAGTTCATTTTCTTACACATTGGCAAAAACATACTGTCTCATTAAAAAAATAAAGTCTGTAATTTGTGCTGTCACTATTTTTCAAAAACAAAATATTACATTTTAAATTTATATTTGTTTGCTTCCTCATATCTGTGATTTTAAACTTTGAAAATACTTATTTCAGTTGATTTATTTAAATAACACATTATAGATTCTGTTTTTTCTGTATGTCACATAAGTCTTTTGCCTTTTAAATATCACATTATTTATATTAATATGTAAGTATTTTACAGTATCCTTGGAAAAACAATATTTACTCTAGACTCCAGACATTATGCTTTTATTCCCTGTCAGGGCTATAAAAAAATCAAGTAAATTAAGTGAATTAAACATGGAAACTGAAGCATAGCATCCACTCAAATATATTCTCTACCATAGTTCTAATTTTTACACAATAATAAGCTAGTAATTAAAATAGACTTTCCAACTTTACAGGAGGAATAAAACAGAAGAATGGAGAGGAATGTAAACTCTTAGGCCATATAATTTCTTTTAACTTCACAGCACATGTGTGTATTACATCTACCTTATTTTGAGAAAAAAGTTACTGTCATCAGTAGAGCTATCAAATGAGATTTAACACATTTCAGAAAGTTTTATTTTATCAATAAAGTTTTGTAAACCAGATGGTAATAACTCTTCTTGCAAACAATTTAACTATGTATTTCAGAGTAGACAGCAAATAATAAAAGATTGTATTCACAATTTTTTCACACTTATTCACAATTTTAATACCATTCCCAATTTTAATAGTGTCTTCTCAGAGATAAGGCTGACTCAAGATGTTAGTAGGTTGTAGTAAAACAAGATCTGGGATCATGTTGTCTACCCTGTTTTCACAAGTACAGTGTTGATGAGTTTCATAATCATAGATTTCCTTCATCATATACCTGTAGATGATAATAAGCTTTTGTCTTTCATTGTAATTATATCATAAGAGTTAAAATTTTTAATGGTTCAGTTTGATTTCTCATGCTGTTGAAACTATGCACACTTCACTCACAAGTAATCTTTCCTTTCCATCATAAGGAAACAGGTGAAAAGAGCAGACATCCAATTAACCACATACCTGATGCACAATCCCTTCAGAAAGGTATTTCAACTCTGAGGTGCAATAAAGCCTGACTCTCCTATGACATTTTGCTATTAAACATCGAAATGGATTGCATTAAGAATATTAATTTTCACTGTCTCTGAAATGAACTCAGTGGCTGGCTCCTTGATCACTTCCCCCTCAGGGGGGAGCAGCCTTACCAGGCCACAGAGAAAGACAATGCAGCCACTCCTGATGAGACTTGATAGGCTAGCGTTAGATGGAAGGGAAGAAGGACTTCCCCTATCAGTGGATTTGGGGAGGGGCATGGGAGGAGATGATGGAGGGAAGGTAGGGTTGGGAAGGAATGCGGGAAAGGGCTTCAGCTAGGATAGAAAGTGAATGAACTGTAATTAAGATAAAAAAATTAAAAAAAAACCTAAAAGAATACTAATTTTCTTGCCACTCTCATGAAGCAGTGTTTATAAATGTCTAATAATATTGCAGATACTGTGAATTGACATGAACTTCATATTGTTTTTTTAGTCTACCTATCCTATCATATCCTGCAGGATAAATGGTTAAAATCCTTGTAGCTGTAAAGTCAGAGTATCATCTCACATGGCAGGATGAAAAAGAAATATGTGGGAGGAGATGAGGGAGGGTGGGTAGAGATTGGGAGGACAGGGAGGGGGCGTGAATAAACTGTAATTAATATAAAAAATAAAAAAATTTGGAAACAAAAAGAATATGACTTTTTAAAAAAATAGTTGATAGGGTTTTCAGGTTTTTCCAATTAAAATATTATCTGGGACCTAGTGTTTAGTGTGCTGTTCGTGTAGACTTGGTGTAGTGTTTGAGTGAGGATGGCTCCCACACTTGATCTGAGTTGGTGGAACTGTTTAGGAAGGGTAAAGGGTTATGGAGTTGGAGGAGGTGTATCACTGAGGGTTGCTTTGAGATTTCAGAAATCCATATCATTCTATTTATAACACATCAGCTTTCAGCTACTACCCCAGTACCTTGACGCCTGTCTGATGTTATGTCCCCTTCCATAATGGTCATGGAAGCTCTATCCTGTGGAACCGTGAACCCCAAAATAAATGCTCTCTTTTAGAAGTTGCCTTGGTTATGATGTTATCTCACAGCAATAGAAATATAGCTAAGATAATTAGATATGAGATTTTATTCATCAATTTTTTTCATCACCCACAGTACCCAGGAAATGCCTCTCCATTTTATATACATTTTGTTATCATTCAGCACTGTTGTGTGGTAAGGCTTCTTTCTCTGTAAATGCTTAAAGGACCACCCTTGGATCTCCCTTGGATCTCCTATGTATTATGTTCAGCCAAATTATACAGTAGATACCTATAATATAGACTGATTTTTCTTTAGCAACTTTGAAGGATAGATTTAACAGACCTTAGTTGACATAAATATTAATGATATGTTAATATTTGCATTCAAAGACCATATAGAAGAATAAAATAGAAGCATACAGCCAATTCCTACACATATTTTCCATACAGAGTACATATTAGAGAAAAGAAGTTAGAAGGAAAAAAAATCAAAGCGTGAATTTAAAAAGCAGCTTGCAACCTATTTAGTAACACTAAGAAAGTCTTTGTAGGGAAGCGCAACTCAATATTTATGAAGGTATTTCACAAATGGACAATAGGTTATTTCATATAAAGAAAAAAACACACTACAAAGCATAAATTTATCAAGCACTCATTAGGAAAAATAATCAGTTTTCAAAATATGCAGACTTTTCATAGTTGTAGGACAAAGTGTCGTATCTAGGGTCAATTGCAAAGGCATGTTTAATGAAAATCTGGAAAATTCTTGCCTAAATTATTTATAGGACTGTAGATTAATTGTCAAAAGGAATAACCATAAATGTACCTTGACACAGGTTTCAATAAAATTGTTAGTAAGCCAAAAATACCAAGACCCCAAATGTGAACACTTACGGGGGATGATCTGGGCAGAATGGACCTAATTTCTAAAGGTCTCAGAAATCTTCAGGGATTATTCATTAATTTAAAGAATAACCCTGAAAAACTCTCAAAACAAAAGATAAGAATGAAAGAAAATGAGTACATGAGATAAAATGCCATCAATATAATCACCTCACTTGTCTGTCCCTCAAGAATATAAATTACCAACACTTGAATTTCAGATATGCAAAGAGAACAATCCAAATGACCCAGATGTAGAGAGCTACAGAATTAAATTTTTTTTAAAAATGTCTTTTGTTATTAAGATATACTGTGTTAGATAACTGTTTGTGACAAAACTTGAAACTAAGAGCTGGCATAAAATTTCACATGACAAACTGTAGTCCTTGTCCCTCATCAAGGAGACTTCTCTTTTGTAATAGAGAGAGACCATTACATAAAATCAGAGCCAACTAAGAGGTAGGGTTGGGGAGTTCAGTCTCAAAGAATACATCTACAATACAATATCCACACGAAGGCTTAGGGGTTATTTTAGAGAAGACAGAGTGGGAAAATGTGAGAGCCTGTGGATCAGAGAGTTTTCTGTGAGATCGTTTATCTTAGACTGTAAGAAGCAATACCAACTAAATATCAGCGTGACTGCTGAAGTGTGAGCTGAACAAGAACGACAATAGACAGGCTAAGGTGGGTTTTTCAGGCCAACAAAAAGAACTGAAGAACTAAGGAATGGTGAGAGGAGGATAAATCATCTTCCCTGGGAAAAGCAGATTGAATCTTTATATAATATCAAATGATCAAACCCTGAAAACACACTCGTAATTATATATATTATGTAGTCTGAACAGGTTGCATTTATGTATTTAGAATTATGTGTGTTTATATACATGAAACAGTAATTAATGAAAACAAATGGCCATGATTTAGAAAGAGACCAAGAAGGGGAATGTGAGGTAGGTGTTACGTTGTGCAAGCAAACCAATTGCCTTTTCCTTAGAGACCTTTAGGGTCCTGCTAACATCCTATGTCAGTAATGCTCCTTATGACATCATCTGGGCCAGGTACATAGTGACCAGTGAACCACTCCCTCTTCCTCTTGCTCTCTTACTCTCTTGCTCTTGATCTCTCCCTCTCTCCTGCTCTCTTCCCTCTGTCAGAGCGCCCCCTCCCCAATCATGTCTCTCCCTTTCTCTCTTTCTTCATCTCCATCCAATAAACCTCACTGGATTTCAGATTGGTTGTGTGCATGGCATTTTTATATAAATACTAACAGTAGGGTTTGAAGGAAGAAAGGAAAGGAGGAAATAATGTAATTGTAATCTCAAATCATAAATTAAATAATTTCAATTGTAATTTTCATAGTTTAAATCAGTTTTCAAATTCAAATACATTTTGATCCTATCCTTCCTCTCCCACAAGTCCTTCCTTATCTTTTTCCCTTCCCTCCTCACCAATATTAGGTTCTTGAGTATGTTCCTGTATCAAGAACCCTGTAGTATAGGGGTGAAGGCTCTCTATAGGCACCTACTGGACATCTCCATTTTTAGTGACAGCAAATTAGGGACTTGCTGTCTGTGTATAGAAAGCAAACCATAGGATTGGCAGCAGCCTGGGTTGTCTGGAGATTCCCATGAGAACTCTTTGACCAAAAACTCAATTAGATCTAGTCCTATCATAGTACTAGTGGCTTTTCTTGTTGACATGAGTTGGTCAATTGGAATACATCTTCCCCATTATTTGGCTGTTTCATTTAGAGTGCCTTCATATATGTATATATTTTAGGAATTTCTACCATGTTAGGGTTTCATACTTCCCCTCAAATTCCCCTTAATCTCTTTCTGTATTCCTTACCATAAAACCATCTCTCATCTACTCCCTCCTTTATTTTTCATGGGCCCCCACATCAATCATAACTATCTATTCTATTTCCGTTTACTAAGGAGATATAGCTGCTCTGCATAGTCCCTTAATCTATACCTATTCTCTGTGGTTCTATGGATTGTAACTTACTTATCATTATCTTTACAGATAATATCCACATATAAGTGAACATTGTTCATCTTTCTGAGTCTAGGATAACTCACTCAGGATGACTTTTTTCAAGCTCTGTCTATTGGCCTGCAAATTTCATGATGTCATTTTTTTTGAAATTGCTGGGTAAATTTCCATTGTGTAAACAAACCACAGTTTTTTACACATTCTTTTTTGAGGGACATCTTGGTTGTTTTCAATATTTGGATATTATGAATAGAGCAGCAGTGAACGTGACTGAGCAAGTATCCTTGTGGTGGAATAGAGTATCCTCTGAGTATTTGCAGAAAAATAGTATAGCTGGATTTTGAAGTAGAACAATGCTCATCATCCTGAGGAACTACCACACTCATTTTCATTGTGGCTGTATGAGTTTGCAGTCCCACTAGCACTGGATCATGATTCTCCTTACTCTGCATTTTGACAGCATGAGCTGTCATGTAGGTTTCTCATTCTCGCGATTCTGACCTGTAGGAATGAAATCTCAAAGTATATTTGAATTGCATTTCCTTAATTTCTAATGATATTTCTCTAACTGTTTCAAAACCATCTGAGTTTCACTATTGAGAATTTTTTTTGTTTAGGTAAGCACCCTATTGTTTCAATTGGGCTGTTTTTGTTCTTGATATATACTTTCTTGAGTTCTTAATATGTTTTATGAATTATCCCTCTATTGGATGAATAGCCGGAGAAAATCATTTCTCATTCTGTAGGCTGCCACTTTGTCAAAATTACGGAGCCCTGTGGCTTACAAAAGTTACTCTGTTTATTGAGCTTACATTTATTAATTGTTGAACTTAGTGCCTGTGTTAACAGTGTTCTGTTCAGAAAGTCTTTTCCTGTGCTGGTAATTTCAAAGCTATTACTGCACTCTCTTCTATTAGCTTTATTGCATTTGTTGTATTTTGAGTTTATGTATTCATTTGGAGGTAATTTTTGTACTGGGCAATAAGTATGGATCGATTTGGTTCTTCGACAGGAAGCAATTCAACTTGGCCAGTACCATTCGTTGAAAATGCTGTTTTTTTTTAAGTATGTATTTCTGACCCCTTCATCAAAAATAAAATGGCCAAAGTTGTGTGGATTTATGTCTAGATCTTCAATTTGATTCCATTTTCAATGTGTCTTCTTTTTTGACTCTACCATGCTATTTTAATTACTATCGCTTCATAGTACAACTTGAAATCAGGATGGTGATACCACCCTCAGTTCTTTTATTATTAAGGATTGTATATCTACATTGTTCTCTTTTGTATGTTTGTGTTTCCACATGCAGCTGAAATTTTTCCATTCAAGATCTGTGAAGAATTGTCTTGGAATTTTAATGGAGATTGCATTGAATATGCAGATTGTTTTTGGTAAGATGAGCATTTATACTGTGTTAATTCACCAATCCAGATACTTTATTTTATTTGAGTCTATTGTGAAAGGTGTAGTTTAAGTAAAGGCTTTTACACAGTTCAATACCCATTTATGATTTTAAAAATTCCTGGAGCTATTAGAGATATAAGGTACCTACTTAAACATCACAATATATTTTTTCAGCAAACCCACAGCCAACATAAAAATAAATGGAGAGAAATTAAAATATTTCCCTAAATTCTTTCTTAGTCTATTTTTTATTTGAATATAGGAGTGCTACTGATTGTTTTGAGTTACTTTTGTATCTAACTACTTTGAAGGTGTTTATCAGCTGAAGGAGTTTCCTGGTTAAAATTTTTGGGTCACTTGTGTATACTATATCATCTGCAAATAAAGATTCTTTGACTTCTTCCTTTCTAATTTGTATCGCTTTGATTGTCTTCAGTTGACTTACTCTGTAGGCAAGATGTCATGTATTATATTGAATAAGTATGGCGAGAATGGACAACCGTATGTTGTTCCTGATTTTAGGGTAATTGCTTGACTTTCTCTCCATTTAATCTTCTGTTGGCTATGGTTTGCTAAAAAGTATATTATTATGCTTAAGTATGTATTGTATACCCCTAATATCTCCAGGACTTTTTCTTTTATTATTCACTTCACATCCTGGTTGTAGCTCCATCTGTCCTTCCCTCACAGTCCCAGCCACCGTGCCTCGCCCTCTCCCCTTTTCGCTTTTTCCTCCACTATTCCTCAGAAAAGGGGAGTCCCCTTCCCCATCCATTCCAGCTTATCAAGTTGCATCAGGACTGAGCTTGTCCTCTTCCCCTGTGGCCTGGCAAGGCAGTTCCACCAGAAGGAAATGATCAAAAAGCTGGTAAGAGGGAGCCTGTCTCTTGCAGTCCCCAGTTCTCTTACATAAACCCTAAGCTGTCCGTAGGCTACATCTTTGTAGGGAGTCTAGGTCCAGTCCCTGAATGGTCCTTGGTTGATGCTTCCCTCTTAGCAAGCCCCTCTGGGCTCTGGTTAGTTGGCCCTGTTGGTCTTCTTGTCAAACTCCCATCAACTCTAGGTCCTTTACTCTTTCCTCGAAGTTTTCACAAGACTCCCTATGCATTGCTCAATGTTTGGCTGTGAGTCACAGCATCTGTTTTGAGGTGATGCTGGGTAGAGCCTCACAGAGGACATCTCTGACAGGATCTTGTCTGAAAGTTTAGCAGAAAATGGTTCATTGTGTCAGGGAACAAACTCCAATTGCTGGAGTTGCAGGCTCTTTTCAAAGCAATGAGATGGGAGTGTGTGTGTGTGTGTGTGTGTGTGTGTGTGTGTTGGGGGTTGTTTAGAGGAGATAGTTTGCATGATTGGAGGTGGGTGCAAGGTATCAGTATCAGGTGTTTTTCAGCAGAGCTGGGGATGAGACTATGGTACTAATTTGAGGGAAAACAGAGAAGTGAAGATCTGTAATTGACCTACTTGCTTCACTGGCTGGATTGGCCTGTGGATTCTCGGGGATACGTGCTTTTGTTGGGGATTGGGACAAAGAAAGTAGTAGAAGAAATCAGGTTAGGAGGGATCAGTAAGATCCACTGGAGGTGGGGGTAGAGAGAAACAAGATGCAGCAGGTGTTCTGTTGCTGGATTGGGAATCCAAAATCCGGGTTGGATTTTGATGAGCAGAAGAATTGCTGAGGCTCTGCAGAAATAACTACATTTTAAAAATAGGTTTAACTTTTAAAAATTAAACTAATATGCTAGCTTAGAAAGCCACTTTTAAAATTATGAATGTTATGAATTAATGGATATAATTTTTATTTGTAATGTTTCATAAATTCCAACTCTGGTTCAAGAGATCCATCACCTTCTTTTGTACTCTGAGAGAACTAGATGCATAGAGAAAAGAAGCCATATACATGTACACAGGTAGAAAAAAGCAAGTTTAGAAACTTCACATGAACTAGGTCATGGGGTGAAACACAGAAAATTGGTGTCCAAAGATTTCAGCTACAGCCGTGCAGAAATATATGCCTGAGGATGATTGCTGAAGCAAGTCAGATTCCTGCAGACAAATCACTTAGAAAGATTTCAATTATTTTGCTTCAACAAAGTGAATTTATTCAAATAAGATCACCAATTATAAACAAACAGCATTCATATAAACATGAGTGCATCAGAAAAAAATGTAGACACAAAATATTCACATAACTATATGAGTGTAAAACAAAATTGACACATGGTGCTTCATTTCCAAAATAACAAAACCAACCAGAAAAAAAACAAAAGGAATCACTTCCTAAAGAATATATGCACAAAATTTTAATATGACATGGGAAAATTTTATAGCATAGTCTGATAAAACAAACAAACAAATAGTCAGAGAACCTATGAAATGAATAAAATGAAAGCGAATAAGCAGACATCACTAGAGGAGTGAAAGCTGTGAAACACAGAACACAAAAGAGAACAAAGCCAACCAATGCCATCCATAGGTGACAAAAGTGAAAACCTGAATGAAAAAGTCAATATATATTTAGGTGGATTTTATAATAAAATAGATTAATAGGATAATAAAACAGTAAAATATTACATTGAAATAATGTATATATTCATGTGTTTATCAGCATACAGATTTATGGTTTTCTAGAGTAGTAAGTTGATAGTTAATTTGAATAGTAATTATAGTAATTTGATAGTTAATTTGATAGTAATCAGAACATGTTATTAGATGGAGTAGATGATCAGTAAACTTGTAGACTTAAGGAATATTGTATGTTTATTGATGCCCAGGTTACCTAATGTTCATGAACCAAATCCTGAATACTGTTCTTCACAAGGTTCTGCATTGTGCAGGTTGTAATTCTTTCTTATAGGCTTTTGTAATTTGAGCCACTGAAAACTACATGTTTATAAATCACATAAAGCACACTCAGGTGTCTTAGTTACCCTTCTGTTGTGACAAAGCCCCATGACCAAGGCAACTTCTAAGAGAAAGCGTTTAAGTTAGAGGCTTGCTTACAGTTTCAACATGTGAGTGTATGACCTTCATAGCAGCGAGCATGACAGCAGGTAGACAGGAATGGTGATGGAGCAGTAGCTGAGAACTTCCATGATGAGACAACATCCACAAGGCAGAGAGAGGAAGAGGGGGGAGAGAGAGAGAGAGAGCAAGTAAGAGAGAACTCTTCACCAAGGTCATACTTTCTTCTCCTTCCTCAATAGTTCGATCAGCTGGGGAAGGGAACAAGCACTCAAATATGTGAAGCTGTGAGAGGAGTTCCATATGAAAAATTTCCATGACATATATGATTTTTTAATTTTCATTTAGAGATTATAATGTAATTAATTTCCCTTCCTTTACTCCTCCACTCTAAGCCCTCCAGTATACCCCCTCCTTTCTCTCCTTCAATTAATAAACTCTTTTTTTCACTAATTGTTGGTGTGTGAATATATGGATAGGTTACATACATATATATTCCTAAATACAACATGTGTGTTCATATAATGTGGCTTACGTGTGTTTTCAGTGCTGGAATACTGCCACTGGATGACCAATTAGTGTGCTCTTCCCGGGGAAGCCTACCTACCTTTCGGACTACCAGCTTTCCTCAGCTGGCTATTGTTCTTTTTCTATGGCTGAAGCTTCATGGACTTTTTCCTATCCGGTTCAGCGTCTTCATTGGTGCCATTTTGTTTAGCTCACATTTAGGTGTTTGTGTGGGCAAACACCTCTGTGTCTGACATTCCTCGGAGACACACTTGCTGCACACTCCCTGATCCTTTGTCTCTTACACTCTATCTCCATGCCCTTCTTCAGTGCTGCCTGAGCCTCAGGTGCAGAAGTGTTTTGTAGCAGTATTCCCTGGGCCTGGGTGCCATACCTTTGCATTTTGACTGCTGTGCTTGTATATTCTCCTCTAATATCCATGATTTCACCAGCTAGGTTTCTAGTACCAGGTCCAGTAGCCCTCTTATTGAGTGGGTTAAGTCCACTCAATAGTAACCAACTCCCAAGGTATGTAACCAAAACCCTTAGGGTTATTGTACCCCACTAGTCATTGATGTGGTTCAGAGGTTTCGTAGTTTGGTAGGACTTGTTGGTTGCCTCACCTTTGGGAGCTTGCAAATCACCTTCTGGTACAATAAAAGCTACTCCCCAGGGAGGTCGCATTCAATTGATTTCCAGCTAAGGGGTCTCTAGGCCCTGTTTCTAAGGTGCAGGGTATCCTCAACAATAGTGAATAAACTTCTACCTCTGGGGTGTAACCAAGGGTAACAGCAATAGGATATATGTTTGTCTCCATAACAACCCTGACCAACAATTCGAAATAGGGCTTCTTGTGTCTGCTATTGGGTTTTTGTTACATAGTCTTTGGCTCTTGTAAGGAGCACCATTGTCTAAAATGAGAAAAGGTCATTAAAACTATGTATGTATGTCTTTACATGGAAATGCATGTATTATAGGGTTTTGTTTTTGCTGAGTAGTTAATAGTATAATTCCTGGTTTGCCTTTTCAGACATTCTTAATGTTATTTTACCCACCTCTCTTCTTCTTTTTTCTTTTTCTTCTTCTTCTTCATCTTCATCTTCTTCTGTATTTAGTCTTAGTCTCACTCCATCTACCAAATTGTGTTTTTAAAAATCTTTCCTTCATCAGATAATCTCCCTCCTTTAGTAGATGGGAACAAATACAGACCTACAACTGAATAATGTGCAAAGATTGAGAGACCTTGAAACAATGAATTATAAGTGGGTGTTTCCATCAAATCTCACTTGTTAGGGCTTAGGGAACCATGTGGAAGAGGAGA
Source organism: Meriones unguiculatus (assembly GCF_030254825.1). Taxonomy (NCBI): domain Eukaryota; kingdom Metazoa; phylum Chordata; class Mammalia; order Rodentia; family Muridae; genus Meriones; species Meriones unguiculatus. The sequence continues at coordinate 50,743,850 of NC_083367.1, forward strand.
CAAAATGATTGTAAAGCCAGAGGGAATGAAGGCACTGAAAACTTAAGCTTTTTAAACATAGTCAGACTGATGTACAAGAGAGCTCACAGAGACTGTGATAGCATGTTCAGGGTCTGCCTGGGTCAAAGCCAGATAGGTTCCCAGAGGGCAAGTGGTTACTTGCCCTCACCACTAACCCAAACATTACCTCAAATTCATAACTACGTGATAAGGAAAGAATGCTTTTCTCCAAAGGAGCCTCACTAACTATACAAACCTCTCAAAAAAAAAAAAAAAAAAAGATCAGAAAGAAGGAGAGGAGGACCTCCCCTATCAGTGGACTTGGGGAGAGGCATGCATGCAGAAAGGGGGGGAGGGTGGGACCAGGAGGGGAGGAGGGTGGGGCTTATGGGGGATACAAAAGGAATAAAGTGTAATTAATAAAAGTTAAATAAAATTTAAAAAAAAAAAAACCTCTCTCTAGGACAGGAGCCATACTCGGTAGTTGATGGCCAACTCAAAATATATAAAAGATTCTTAATTTGCATTTTATGGGATTTCTGTGTAGCAGACATGTGTGTATCTATGTTTATATGTGCCTCTTATACTTTTATTTGCATATTTTTCTTGTGTGCTTTGTCCTGCTTTTGTTTATTTTTATTTTATTTTTTACATGTCTTGTTTGTTTCTAATGAATGAAAGAAAAGGTATAGATTTGATTGGGAGAGGAGGTGGGGCAGATCTGGGCAGAGTTGGGGGTAGAGAAACCATAACCAGGATACATTGTATAAAAATATGTATTTCCAATAAAAAATTAGGAAAACAAATAAACAAATAAATGTTTCCCTCAACTTGAGGTTTATCTTGTTAGTATCTGTAAATTAAATTTTGGCAGGAATTCATCTTACAAATAACCTGTCTCTGAAACTCCTCTGCACACAGCAAAAGTGTCATCAATAATTTCCTGCCCACAGTTTCTTCACTAAGAGAACTTAATTAGAATCTTGCCATTTCTAGCTTTACCTGTGATTTGATTTACCAGACTGAATAAAAAGGTATACTTATACAGATTTACATTAAATATAGTCGCATTTACTTTTTTTGCTTCTGTGTCAGATATGGAATTTGTTAATGTCTTTCTGTAACTCATATTGGTTCAGATTTTACTTGTTGGCTCACATCACTTTCAAGGTTCTTGATTTCATGGTAATTCCAGACTCTCCTTTGTATGTGCCAATCACTGCTTACTGATCTTGCTCTTTTATTCAGCTGCCCCTCATTTACAAAGTGTTGTTCACTCTTAAACTCTGGTCATGACGTGTGCTCTTTATAATATGCTCTGGGATTTGGTTTGTAAGTAATTTGAAAAAAATGGATTTCTGTTCATCAGGGAGGTTGTTGTATAGTTTTCTGATGTTCAGTTATTAAATTTCAATAACAGGATAATGTTGGCTTCATGGATGGAATGTGACAATGTTCCTTCTTTTTCTATTTTGTACAACGGTTTAAGGAATGTGGATAGTAGATTTTCCTCATAATTTTGGTAGTATCCAGTAATAAGCACATTTATTCCTAGACTGTTATTTCTAGAAAAAATATTTAATGCAACTTCAATATTATTACTTGTAATACATCTATTTATGAATTTTTTACTTTAAATTTGGTTAATCATATGAATTGAGAAAATTATGTATTCTAAACTTTTTAGCTTTTTAAAAATAAATTTTCAACCAGGAGTGGTAGCACACACCTTTAATCTCAGAGCTTGGGAGGCAGAGGCAGAGGATCTCTGTGAGTTCAAGGCCAGCTTGGTCTACACATTGAGCCCAAGACAGCCAGAGTTCTGTTACATAGACAAACCCTATCTAGGAAAACCAAAGGGGAAAAAAGGAATTAATTTCAAAGTGATCCCTAATAACATAGATTTCATTGGAGTCTTTTGTATAAATTCTCTTTTCATCTTAATTTTATTAGATTGGTTCTCTGTCTATCTATTTGTTGGTCTCTGTCTCTCAGTGTGTGTGTCTCTCTCTGTTCCTGTCTCTCTCTGTCTCTGTCTCTCCCTATCTGTGTCTCTGTCTTTCTCTCTGTTACTTTACGTGTTTGTCAATCTTGTTAACATTTTCACCAATTCTGAATCTATACATTATTTTAGTCTATGTTTCTTCTTTTCTCCAAACATCATCGTTTTCCATCGACAGTGTTTGTAATTGGCTTACTGTTTTTCTAAAAATTGAAGATGCATTGTTAGATTATGCATTTAATATATCTTTGACATTTTCTTTCGAGTTTGTATAGCAATAAACTTTTCTCTTAAGACTTTCCTAGTTGTGTCTTATCTGGCAATTTGTTTTCTACTTTATGTGTCTAGAAATTTTTTAACAACTGCCCTATTTTTTTTCACTGAACCACTAGTATTTTTCTGTATTCTGAAGTTTCTCTGTTTATTTCCAATTGTATTTTTGTGGACTGATAGTGTACAATAAATTATCTCTTTTTAATTTTATGTTTAATTTTAATTGTTTCTGCTTGACTTGTAGCCTATCATTTCATAAATTTTGGAGACAATTCCATATGCTACAGAAAAGAATATGTATCCCCTGTCTGGTTGACTGTTCTGTAGATATTTATTAAGTATCATTAATATTTGGTATAATTAATCATTAACATTTCCTTGTCATTATCAAGTTTTTAAGAGCTATTATAATTTTAATATTATTGGCAATACATCCCCGTTTATTTTCTTTTTTTCTTTCTTTCCTTATTTAATCACTTTACAACCTGATTCCATCCCCCTCCCTTTCTCCTCCCACCCCTTCCTCACACCCTTCTACTCTCATTCTCCCTCTCCTTCCTCCCAGAGAAGGAGAGGCCCCCAATTAGTACCAATCCACCCTGCTATCTAGAGTCACTTCAGGACCAAGAGCATCCTCTCCCACTGGGGAGTGACAAGGCAGCCTAGCTAAGGGAAAGTGACACAGCAGCAAGTAACAAATTCAGACACAGCCCTTACTCCTATTGTTAGTGGGCCCACATGATGACCAAGCCGCACACTTGCTACGTATTGTAGAGGGTCTAGGTTCAGTCCATGCAAACTTCTTGGTTGTTGGTCTAGTCCCTGTGAAGCCCTTGGGCTCAGGTGAGATTGCACTGTAGGTCTTCGTGTGGTGTCCTTGGCCCTTCCAGCTCCCTCTATTTTTTCACCCACTCTTCCACAGCCCATTGCCTGGCCTGAGTCTCTGCACCTGTTTCTATCAGCTGCCAGATGAAGGTTCTCAGAAGACAGTTATGCTATCCTTTCTGCAATCATAACAAAGTGTCATTAACAGTGATAATGGTTGTCCCTCTCCCTTGGGGTTGGTCTAAAGCTGGGCCAGTCACAGAGATTGTCATTTCCCAATCTCTGTTCCATATTTGCCCCTACACTTCTTCTAGACAAGACACGTTTTGGGTTGAAGGTTTTATGTGTGAGTAGTTGTTCCCTTCCCTCTGTAGGGAATCCCACCTGGCTACAGGAGGGGCCAAGTTTATGCTCCTTAGTACCTGTTGCTTGGAGTCTCAGCTAAGGTCACACCCATAGACTCCCAGGAGCCTCCCCTGTCAGAGAGATGGCACCCACTGATTGCTATTCTCTCTCCCAGTTCTTCTCACCCCCTTCTCCTCTCTCTACCCACCTGATCTCCACCCCCATATTTCCTCCCCACTCCATCTCCCTCCCAGTTCCCAGTTTTTATCTACTTCATAAGTGAGTACATACTAAGTGTTTCTTTCAGGGTCTTGGTTACCTCACTGAGGATGATGTTTTCTAGTTCCATCCATTTGCCTGCAAATATCATGATTTTCTTGTTTTTAATACCTGAGTAGTATTCCATTGTATGTATATATGTGCTCAATATATATTTATGCTCAGGAGTGGTATAGATGGGTCCTGAGGTAGATATATTCCAAATTTTCTGAGAAAACTCTGAAATGATTTCCACAGTGGTTGTACAAGTCTGCATCTTCACCAGCAATGGAGGAGTGTTCTTTTTGCTCCCTGTCCTTCACAGCATGCACTATTGCTTGTTTTATTTTTGCTTCTACTTCTACTTTCAGGTCTTGAACACTTTTATTCATCTCCTTCACCTGTTTGATTGCATTTTCTTTCATTTCTTTAAGAGATTTATTTATTTCCTACATAAAGATCTCTATCATCTTTATAAGATAGGATTTGAAATCATGCTCTTGTGCTTTGCTTGTGTTAGGGTATCAAGGGCTTGCTGTGCTAAGATCATTTTCCTCTGCAGATGTTATATTTTCTTGGCTCTTGTTGTTTTTGTTCTGATGCTGTCCTCTAGCCATCTTGTTGTCCCTATATGTTCCAGTTTGATGCTGGAGTGGCCAGCCTGGTGACCTTGTGTGGAACTCCTACATCAAGCTGGGGTATACAGCTTGGTGACCAAAAGGGAGCATCCAACAATGGGGATCAGGGACAGAACACAACTCAGAGCAGATGAATGTACACCTGGGTCACTAGAAGAGAGGGCTTAGAAAGGGAATGGACTAAAAGTTGGCGTATCTGGCTTGGTTACCACACACCCTACCAATGGAGGTCAGGGATAGCTTATAGTTCAAGGCAGCCAAAAGTCTCCCTGGGCCTTTGATAGAAGAGAAGGGTTAGAGGGAGGATGGACTTACCTGGGTGAAGCTGGGATATCTGAGCTTGGTGACCACTGGGGAACACCGAACAATGGGGGTTTAGGACAACATGTAGCTCATGGCTGCTGAATGTAGATATCAAGTTTTGACGACAATAGAAAGTTAAGTATTAAAGTCTCCCAGTATTTTGTTATTTTAATTTTAATTAAAATATAACCGGGTCATTTCTTCTCTTCCCTCTTCTTCTTTAAGCACCCCTCATCTTCCCTCCCTCCAATCCTCTAATACACATCTCTTACTCCCACCCATACTTATGGCCTCTTCTTTGATTATTATTGTAATATAACACATGCATGAGGACATAAGTACAGCCCAATGAGTCTGTTTATTTTTGTTTGTTTACATATGATTTCAGGGCTTACCACTTGGTACTGGATAATCAGTTGCAAGACTTATCTGTGGGATATAGGAATTCTACCTCTCATCAGCTACTTGGTTCTTGAAGTTCTTTGTCTAGATGTGGAGCTCTATAATGTTTCCTCCTGTCATGTTATTGGTATTGTCATTGTTCACATCTTGTTTAGAAAGCCATAATGTGGATGTGAGGTATGCCTCCCCTATCATCTCTAGGAGACACAGTCTCATTTCAGACTTCTTACTCCCCTGGCTCTTAAAATGGTTCCATCCCCTCTTCTCTGACCATATCCTGACCATTAGGTGCAAGAGTTCTGTTGCCCTCCCCCTCAGGCCACAGAGAAAGGCAATGCAGCCAGTCCTAATGAGAGGTAATAGGTTAGGGTCAGATGGAAGGGGAGGAGTCCTTTTCTATCAGTGGACTTAGGGAGGGGCATAGGAGGAGAAGAGGGAGGGAGGGCAGGATTGGGAGGGGATGAAAGAGGGGGCTACAGCTGGGATACAAAGTAAATAAATTGGAATAAGTTTAGAAAGAAAGAAAGAAAGAAAGAAAGAAAGAAAGAAAGAAAGAAAGAAAGAGAGAAAAGAGCAGTGTTGCTTTAGATGTAGGAACGGTGCTATAGATACAGTCACTGAGAATGAATACTACACAATTAGTTCTCAGCACTTTGACAAGTTGTGTGTGTGCATGTGCATGCGTGTGTGCGTGCATGCGTGTGTGTGTGTGTGTGTATGTGTGTGTGTGTGTGTGTGTGTGTGTGTGTTACTTGTCTGTGTGCTGTAAAACTACTTTTATAAGGACTGGGAAATACACTTACCTGTGGAGATAGGGAAAGTATTATAATGAAGATAAGAATTGTGCTTATTTTATAAAATGCCAGTAGTAGTTTCTCAAGATGCATGAACTCACTAGCTCTGGTAGTTTATAAGGTTTTCAGTACCAGGTGTTATTTCTTTCCTGTTGAGTGGGCTTTAAGTTCAATCAGAAAACTATTAGTTACTAGCAAGACATGACTGTCATTATTGTACCTGTAGTGATATCTTCCATGGTCATTATTATGGTCCATAGTCCACAAGGCTATTGATCGATTTTCTCTTTTTGCAGGTTGCATAGCACATTATAGTACTTTGAAAGTTAGACTTCAGAAAGGAGAATTGCATGTAAGACAGGGGTCAGATACTTCGAGTTCTCTGTCTAACGTGTGTGGTTTCTTTCAGTAACAAGTACTAAGTTTTAGCCTCTGGAACTCAACCTCGTTTTTTTCCATTTCCTTATTGTAAATAAGGCAGCAATGAACATTGCTGAGTGAGTAGCTCTAAAGCAGAATATACAGTCCTTTTGGAATATGCCAAGGAGTGGTATAATTGGGTCATATGGTAGATTTATTTGTAATGTTTTAAGGATTTTCCAGATTGATTTCTAAAGTGGTTTCAAAAGCTTACATTCCTGCCAACAGTAAATGATTATTCTCTTTGCTCCACAAACTTGAAGGAAATTATCATCAGTTGTTTATTGATGTTAGCTATTCTGACTTGGATTTTGTTTCAATTTTCATTTCTGTAATTGCCAAGGGTTATAAACACTTCTTGAGGTATTTGTTTCTGAATTTATAAACTCAAGCATGTTGACATGATCAGCTTTTCTACATGAGTATTATGACACTTGCTTGTGTGGCCTTTTCAGCTGTACAGAACTTTCTCCTTATATTAAAGTCTTTAAAAAGTGATCCTTAGCTAAGTGATAAGCTGATTTGGTAGACATGCAATTCCAGTGCCCAAGTGACATTCTTGTCACATTAGCACAGACATCAGCTAAGGGGAGAGTAGTACACAGAAATGATTGTTTCTGGATTGTTTAATTACCTTCTGCTGTCAATTTATTTTTGCTAAAAACATTACAGGAAGTACTCCCATTAACATACATGTTAAAAGACATAAGATACAATAAAAGACAAAAAGTTTTAATTGGTATCTAGAGAAAGATTTTAAAAAAAAAACTGTCACATAACAATTGCCACACTGACAGATTTTATTATAGTGTATGCTGGCTGTGTCAATCACGTGTAATAGAGTATAACATTATGTACGTGCTAAAATGTGATGGGTAGCACATTATATTTTTGGAAATTTGAGTAAAATGAAAATGTATTGTCCTAAGGAGCATGCTGAATGAGTATTCTATTTGAAATGCTGTATTTATAGACAAGTATTGGGATTCCATTAGAATAGTCGGTTCCAAATGCTCCAAATGCTCCAAATGATTACAACATACACATTTTTCTATTGTAATAAATTGTAACTCTAGAAAAAAAAGATGTACATTTAAGTTTTAGCATGTAGTAAGAAAAGCTTATATTTAAAATCTACCCAAGGGATTGGAGAGTCACTGGTGGCCTTTTATTTAAGTGATGATCATTGAGGTAGAAGGATGAGTAAGAAATGACAAATTAGAGTAGATTGATGGTAGATTAGAGTCAAATAGGCTCCTGAACTTATCATCTATGAACTTTAGAATCTCTAGCATGTCCTAAATTTCAAATTTTATTTCTTCTATTATTTCCTTTCATCCGTTTTTCTTTTCTTCTTCCTTCTTCCTAACTTTCCTTCCTTCCTTCCTTCCTTCCTTCCTTCCTTCCTTCCTTCCTTCCTTCTTTCTTTCTTTCTTTCTTTCTTTCTTTCTTTCTTTCTTTCCTTTCTTCCTTCCTTCCTCCATTCTTTCTGCTGTCTTTTCCTTCCCCTTTCTCCCTCCTTCTCTTCCACTTCCCTTTTTTCTGTTCTCTGTTATATTTCTTACATTTTCTACCGTTTTCCCATTGTTCCATATGTTCTATGCTCCACCTTTATCTCCTTTATTCTTTTATTCTTAATGATTATGGTACAGTGCATCAAATAAAAGGGTTATAGTCAAGGTTCCAGAAGAAATTCAGTGTGTGGCTTGACCACCAAGAAGGCAGACAAGAGCTCATGCACCAAACCTAAGGGTGCTGGTTAAAATACTTTGAGAACAAAAAACTTCCTTTTGAATAAATTAGTCTGAGAGTAACAATATTAAACCATGAAAAGCTTCTTTAAACATAAAATATTGTTATCTCTATAAGGCATTTAAAATGTTTGATATAAACCAGTGCTTAGAATATATTTCCCTTGAAACTATTGCTTTTAATGGTGGTAGTAATAGTAAAAGTAATATGGTTTAATTAAACAGCTTATTTCCAGGTATGTAGACCCTTAATAAAGGATTTTGTAATGGAAATTTTTAAGCTCAATTATTTTGGCTTCAGGTTATTGCATTATTATTGTAAGCATACTATATATAAATAAAATGATTCATTCAAACATTATATATCTTAAAGCTTTTAATATGTGTGTCCTTACTTGATAGCCAAAAGGTAATTTTAATGCTCTTCTAACAAAATCTTCTGAGTTTTGACACATCTTTGTAAATTAGTTTTCTGCTTATTCCCTCAGTGAAACAGTTTCTTGAGATAAGTGCAAAGCAACCATACAGAAGGAAGCATCCTGCTGCATTGTTAATAATTTGATGGCCGCTTGGCAGGCAGACCCATACTTGGGGCAGCTGCCTCTGCTGTCTCAGTCTCAGTCACCAAGCACAGAGGCTTCTGCTTGGGACAACCACTGCGCTTTCACCACGCAGAGAGGTCCATCCTTGGGAGGGCGGGGGGTGGAATATTTGCCACTCTTAGACCCCATAGACATTCACGGGTGACCTGGATCCAAACTGTCCCAGCTCAATAGTTGTCCCTTCTCTTCCAGGAAGCCTCAATGTTGAGGTTCTGGCTTTAGCCACCCCTCCACTCAACAATTTTGGAGTTATGGGTCTTCTGCCCCTCATATATGGTACAGTGCACACTGGTCGTTGCCAAAAAAAAAAAAAAATGAAAGACCCGGAGAGGACAGAAGCTCCATAAGGAGAGCAACAGAACCAAAAGTCTGGGTACAGAGGTCTTTTATGAGGCTGATACTCCCAACCAAGGACCATGCGTGGAGATAACCTAGAACCCCTGCACAGATGTAGCCCATGGCAGTTCAGTGTCCAAGTGGGTTCCCTAGTAAGGGGAACAGGGCAGGTCTTTGACATGAACTCAGTGGCTGGCTCTTTCATCGCCTCCCCCTAAGGAGGAATAGCCTTGCCAGGCCATAAAGGAAAACAATGAATCCAGTCCTGATGAGACCTGATAAGCTAGGTTCAGATGGAGTCCCCTATCAGTGGACTTGGAGAGAGCATGGGAGTAGATGAGGGAGGGAAGGTAGGATTGCGAGGGGGTAAAGCAGGAGGCTACAGCTGGGATACAAAGTGAATAAATTGTAATAAAAATAAACAAATAAATTTAAAATTTTTGATGGAAAACTAAATATGTATGACAGTATTTTTTGGTGCCCATAAAATACTACTCTTTCTTACCCCATTGGCTTCTCTTGCATTCTCAGTGCAATTTCCTTCTTCCTATCTGTTTTTCAATATATATTTTTTAATTTATTCTTTTTACATTTGGATCGTAGCCCTCTCCTTCATCTAATTCCAGTCCCACCCTCCCTTCCACTTCCCACCCTTCTTTGCCTTCCCTACTCCTCAGAAATGGGAAGACCTCCTACCCTACCAACTGACAACAGCCTATCAATTCTCCTCAGGTCTACCTGCATCCTCTTCTTCTATGGTCTCACAAGACTGCTCCACCATGAGGAAGTGATTTAGGAGCATGCAATACATTGTGTGTGTGAGAGAGAGTCCCTGCTCCCCTTACTAGGGTATCCACATGGAGACTGAGCTGCCTAAGGGCTACATCTGAGCAGGGGACCTAGGTTGTTGCATCAGTCTCTGCAGACCTCTTTGGGCCCAGATTTGTTGGCTCTGTTGGTCTTCTTGTGGAGTTTTTGTCCCCTCCAGTTTCTCTTTTCCTACCACTCTTCAATAAGACTCACTGCTCTCTACCCAAAATTTGACTGTGAGTCTCAACATCTGTTTCAGTCTCCTTGTAGGTGGAGTCTTTCAGATGACATCTATGGTAGGCTCCCTTCCTGTTCCCTCTCTTCAACTGCTTCCCTTGTCTATTCTATTTGCCCTTCTGAATGAAAATTCAGCTTCTTCCCAAGGGTCTTCCTTGTTACTTATTTAGGTCTTTGGATTGTAGCATAGTTATCTTGTATTATATGGTTAATATCCACTTATAAGTGAGTACATACCATGTTTTCTTTTTGTATCTGGGTTACATCACTCAGGATGATCTTTTATAGTTTCACCCATTTGCCTGCAAATTTCATGATAGCCTTGTTTTTAATAGCTGAAGAGCATTCCATAGTACCACAGTTTCTTTATCTAATCTTTGGCTGAGGATGATCTCATTAGATGCAGTAAAATCTTTCAACAAAATCCAATACCCCTTCATGATAAAAGTATTAGAAAGATCGGGGATACAAGGCCCATACCTAAACATAATAAAGGCAGTATATAGCAAGCCTATTGTCAACATCAGTTAAATAGAGAGAAACTCAAAGCAATTCCACTAAATTCAGGGACAAGACAAGGATGCCTATTCTCTCCTTATTTCTTCAAATAGTACTTGAAGCCCTAGCTAGAGCAATAAGACAACTAAAGGAGATCAAAGGTATACAAATTAGAAAGAAAAGTCAAAGTATCACTATTTGCAGATTATATGATAGTTTCCATAAGTTACCTGAAAATTCTACTCAGGAACTCCTACAGATTATAAACATCTTCAGCAAATTTGCTGAATTCAAAAGTAACTAAAAAAAATCAGTAGCCCCCTATACACAAATGACAAATAGGGTTAGAAAGAAATTAGGGAAACAACACTCTTCACAATAGCCACAAAAATATAAAGTATCTTGGTGTAGTTCTAATCAGGCAAGTGAAAGACTTGTATGGAAGAGAAAAAAAAAACAACAAAAAATAAAAAAAAAAAAACAACTCAAGTCTGCGAAGAAAGACGTTGAAGAAGATATCAGAGGATGGAAATATCTCCCATGCTTGCCATGCTCATGGATCAGTAGGATTAGCATAGTAAAAAGACCATACTACCAAAAGCAATCTACAGATTCAATGCAATTCCCATTGAAATGCCAACACAACTCTTTACAGACCTTGAAAGAAAAATTTTCAACTTCATATGGTTAAAAAAAAAAACCAGAATAGCTAAAACAATCCTATTCAATGAAAGAACTTCAGGAGACGGTATCTCCACCCCTGATTTAAAGCTGTACTACAGAGCATCAGTAATAAAAACTTTATTGTACTGGCATAGAAACAGGTTGGTTTCAATGGAATCAAGATGAATAACCAGAAATAAACCCACAACACCTACAGACACTTGATTTTGATGGAGAAGCCAAAACCATGCAATGGAAAAAAGATGGCATCTTGAAAAAATGATGCTGGTCTAACTGTATGTCCACATGCAGAAAAATATAAGTAGATCCATATTCATCACCCTGCACAAAACTCAAGTCCAAGTGGATCAAAGACCTCAATATAAAACCAGACACACTAAACCTGTTAGAAGAAAAAGTAGGGAAGAGCCTTTAACTATTGGTACAGAAGACAACTTCCTGAACAAAAGAATAACAGCTCAGGTTCTAAGATCAACAATTAATAAATGGGACCACATGAAAAGCTTCTGTAAGGCAAGGGGCACTGTGAATAGAGCAAAACGACAGCCTACAGACCTGGAAATGATCTTTGCCAATCCTACCTCTCACAGAAGGCTAATATCTAAAATATATAAAGAACTCAAGAAATTAAACATCAACAAACTAAATAATCCAATTAAAACATGGGGTACAGAGCTAAACGCAGAATTTCTTACAGAGAAATATCGAATGGCAGAGAAACACTTAAAGAAATACTTGATGTATTTAGTCATGAGGGAAATGAAAATAAAAACAACTCTGTGATTACATCTTAAACCTACTAGAATAGCTAAGATCAAAAACTCAAGTGACAACAAATGTTGGGAAGGTAGTGGAAAAAGGAGAAAATTCCTCCATTTCTGGTGGGATTGAAAACTTGTACAACCACTTTGGAAACCAATCTGGCACTTTCTCAGAAAATAAGGAAGAGCCATACCTCAAAATCCAGCTCTGCCTCTCCTGGGTGTGCTCCACCATATAAGAAGCACACTTGCTCAACTGTGTTCATAGCGGCTTTATGCATAATAGCCAGGAACAGAAAACAATGCAGATGTCCTTTTTATATGTTGCTTAGTAACATCATATTCTTATTGGTTTGATTATATTTTCTTTTGATATTGGAAAATTGAGAAAGAACTGAGAGATGTTCTCTTTGTATTCAGTCTTATTTCTTACTTTACTGGAAAGGTTATGCATTTTTTTCAGTCATTTTAATAGCTGCAGATTAAAGTTACTCTAATCTGTCTTTATAGTGATGTTTAGTGTTCTAGACACACTTGATTTGTGTTAGAAGAGGTACAGAGATTCACTATTCAGTGTAAAGTTGACATCTTTGAGATATATGTTAATTGAACTGCAAGATGATTTTATATCCAATGCAATTGTGCTTTTATTTTTAATTGTGTTCTTATTTTATATGACTATTACATGTTTCTCAAGTAACTTACTGGTATCTTTGCATAATATGCTTATCTTTGGAGGTTACCGGCAAAGCTAGTGAATACACTTTTGCTAATGCATAGCCACGTAAACTTGTAAAATAAATTATCTAATAATGGTATTGATCAGATACTTTAAAGTTATTCAAGGACTAGAAACACGACTCGGTAGCTAAGGACTGACTGGTTGCACATTGTTCACTTGTTTTAATTCTAGTCTTGTGCATGCTGTCAAGTGATTGCAGTTTTGCTGCCCAGAAACAGGTTTTTGGATCTGGAACACTTCCAGACTAAGAAATAAATAGCTCTTATAGTCTATGATTGGTTCATCATCTAGTGTGGAAACATCTGCCCTATTTCTTACTCAAAATGTACTCCTGCATTCTGCTTATCCGGATCAATCCTAAGAGGTTTAATCTGTTACTAATGACAGGTGCACCAATTGTTTCTGCTGTAGCTATAGAATGGGAAATACAATATTTGAAATAAATGTTTATACAAGGACTTTAATGATCCTGAGAGTTTGCCATAGAAATTACACAAAATAAAGAAAACAAAATTTAAAATATCAAGTCACTAAAATATGAGAGAAAAATAACTAATAATTCCTTTAAATTGGCAAAGAATTATAAAATATAAGTTTAAAATATAAGCAAATGATTGATAGGTATATAAAAATGACCAATCGTCAAGGCAAATCAAATCAAAACTACAATGAAATTTCACTCATAGGATAACTATTATCACAAAAGACAATGAGTACTGAAAGTATGTGAAGAAAATGCAATGGACAGACGTCTCGCTCATTCATAAGTAGGATTATGGAAAGCTGATCTCAGAGCAGTTGAAAGCAGACTCCTTGTTACCAGACAGTGGAGAATGGAAGGAAAGTGCAAGATGTTTGAGCAAATCATTTCGTACATTGAGTGACAGGAGGAATAGTTTCTGGGGTCCTTTGACACAGTAGGATTATAGTCATACATTCCACATCACTGAATCAAATGAGTAATTAAATTTCATTTAATTGAAATAAATGATGTAAGTACAAATTAGTGAGTCAGTATTGCCAGGCTGATCACTACCAATGCATACAAGAAACAAAGTATAATATATGAATTTTAACAAAGGCATAACTTTGGTATATTAAAAGCAGAGAATATATAACTAATAGCATTTACTTTTAAAATGAATTGTATTCTTCACATTTATTCTGAGATTATTTTCTTTTCAAATTTAAAACCTCTGATTATTGTATTAAAAATAAACTACTCAAATTTAGGAGAAAATGTAAATAGGACTGTTATATGAGTCACACCTAGAATCAATAATAAAATTACTTTGTTGCATAACAATAAATATTGAAATAAGGTTAAAGAAAAAACATATTTCCCAGAAACCTCTCTACTGATAAACATACAAATACCACATGCTATTTATTTACAGTTCAAGGTGCTCTGTCTTGTCTTGAAGCTTAACATTCACAGAAATGAGTAACAGCGTTAACTGATGTGTTCACACTTAGCATGACTCCATGCATACATTAGGAAGACAACTAAATCTGAGGTCTTCAGTTTCCCTTCTACTAATAGAGTAAATATTTGGTGCTCGCTGAGTAAATTTATGAAAAAAATTTAAAATGTCCATAATCATTTCGTACATGTGTATAAGTTTTCTTCACTTTTGTTTCTATGCTATAAATAAACAACAAAGAATATTGTTAATTATTTCTGCGATGATTCAGCCACAGTCATGGATGTTCTTGATTATCTACTTCTGTGACTATTCAGCTATGGTCATGGATTTGCTTGATTGTTTCTGTGACCATTCTGCTGTGGTCATAGATTTTCTTCATCATCTCTGTGAGAGTTCAGCTACAGTTAGGTTCTGTGTTAGAGCGAGTGGGAGTACATATGTGTATTACTATGGTCATGACTCTCCTGGCTTCTCTATAACTGCTAAAATGAAAAATAAATATCTGTAGGAATAATGCTTATCCTATTAGACAGGCTGCTTTTTTTCTAAAGGAAGTGAGCCTTTATCATTTATCAAACTTCATGATCTTTGAATAGAATCTGCTAATCCTGTCTTTTCTGGAAGCATCTGGATGTAGTTAGCAAATTTACATATCCATAGCACATGCCAAATTCCAAGTCCTATTAGCACATGTTAGATTTTTATGTAACCTGTTAGAAGAGGAGCTAAGTGTACAGGCTAACAATCCACCAGAGAGCAAACTAGCCACTACATATAGATGGCAGGAAATAATTACATGTAAATGTTTTAGAGAACACACAGGTAAAAGATTTTGTTTCCTTAACTTGAATAAATAAAACTTGTATTTGCTTTTAATTTTTATATACATTTTAAAATCTGGAATATTACAAGCATTTAATAATAGGTACTATTACTGAAATGTGTTATAATAGCATTTTGACTAACTTTTGAAAAATAATTTTATCAAGGGATTTCAGTTGCTACTTGTAATATATTATATTTACTTTTTTTTAAAGTAAGTTTCAGAGTAATCAATCCAGCAATGTACATTTCATATATCACTTTCCCTGATCACATATTCCTAGAAAGTAAAGAAAACTGTATACACAATAGCCGTTTTAAATGACAGTTTAAGTGAAAAGTTCGATGTGTACATTCCAATGGCTTGTGTAAAACAGTACCACGTCTTTCAGAAAGATTTTTCTAAGCACTGGAAAGAACCCAGTGGCCAGGGCATTCTTAACTCATGTGCTTATTCTATCTAATGGATAGAATAAATGAAAATTGACACATCCACTAATGAAGACTACTGCTTCACCCTCACATGCCTGAATGTGCATCTTCGTATGTTACACCTTGTAGAGACCTGAATTACATAATAAAGAAATGTTTACTCCTATATGCAAACCCATACATTTAAATTTTCATATATTTGAATGAAATGAATATAAATCACCTATTGAAGATGGACTTATGGAGACTTGATGAGAAAAGTACTTAAGAGTCTTGCAATGTTAGGGTGCCTGGGCATGCATTCACAAACACTTGGAGTTTTATTCATGCTCTTCATCATGTGTGTGCAGTTTCTAGTTTATTTTGTTGCTGTGATAAAATATCCTGACCAAACACAACTTAGGAGAGAAAGGATTTTATTCAGTTTACAATTCCAGGTCACAGCCCTTCCTTACACAAAAGTCAAGGCAGAAACTGAAAGCAGCTGTCACATAACAGCAGCAGCCAAGGACAGAGAAAAACAAATGTTTGGATGCATTGTGTTTGTGTGTTGTGCTCAGCTTGATTTCTGCATGCTTTTATGGTTCAGAATACCCTTGTTAAGAAAATGGAGCTGACTCACTGGGCTCATGCTCCCACATCAATTAACACAAGACCATCCCACACAGATATATTCACAGGTTAGTCCAATGTAGAAATCCCTCATCATGCCTCTCTTCCCAGACGATCCTAAATTGTGCCAGGTCAACAACTGGCAATAAAATAAAATAAAATAATTTTTTAAAAATTCAGTACTTCTTAAGAAGTGCCACATAAAAACGTGTTGTGTCCTGTATCATGTGTCATCTTACAATACAAAATAATCTAAGAAAAACATGATGTCTTCTTTTTAAGAAAATTGTGTTGAATATCTTAAAATTAATGTTTATCCTTTTGGGACTGGAATTGATGTTAAAAATAGTGATATGTCTTTATAGATGTTTTGTAGACTCCCTCAAAAGAATTTATTGTGATTTTTGTTATTTAGATACCTCTTGCTATTGCTGCTTGTACTGGCAACTTAATCTTGCAATCTAGCTTGCCAGAAGTACATATAGCTGTATAACACTAGTCTGTCTCTGCATTTTTTTCCAACATGGAGGGCATAATTTCCTGATTCATCCAAATAGCATTGGAGGTTTCTTCTAGCTGTTCCCTTGTTTATACAGTTACAATGCAGATACTACAGCCCATCAGAAGGAAAAAGTCAGCGGTCTGATTTTGGGTTCATTTCCTATCCTCTTCATAGGAAGCCCATTTCTGAGACACTACTCAACATGCAGTTAGAGTTCCTTACTAAGTCCTATCACAAAGCATGAACTTGTCACTGACTATTAGACATGCAGAGAAGCGTTTGTAAATACCGTGAGTAGTAGTAGAGAAAAGAAAAAAAAAAGTGCTGAGATATAGTGCTATTCTTGACGACATCCAGAATTAAAATGAAACAATCATTTTCCAAAACAAACAAAGTGTCTATTTTAATCATTGGAATTCATCTTTCAAAAAATATAAATTTTACATGATTTGAAAAATGGATTTGATAGAGGACAGAAATATGAATGTATGCAGGAAAGCCAGGTCTGGCTGCAAAGTACGTGAAGGCTGTTCTAGAGGGAGCTTTTTCTAGAAATCTGCCTCTACTTCGTTTAAGGGTTTATGGAGATTTGGGATGACTATGATTACAACTCATTCCACATAATGTAATTAAATGGGAAGTTAGTTAAAAAACAGGACTTACATCAGAAGGGCCCAGACTCTGCAGTGACTGACCAGGTGATGATAGCTGAGCATCAAGGGTTCTTTTAAGTCATGTTCATATAGCACATAGCCCTCAGTCTTACTCTAGGCCAATGTCAAAGGCAGGAGTGCTGTTGGTATAATGTTCTTTTGGAACGTATCACTTTACCCTTGTTCATTCAAATGCTGATTTTTCTCCCCCACTCTCTGGTTTCAATCCGGACATTGCATTGTGATACTTATTCTAAGCATTATCTGTCTCAACTTTGTGGAAATAAATATAAAGCAAAATAAAGCAACCAGCCACAATGTTGAGCAATGGAAAGGAAGCAGGAAGAGAGGGAGGAGCCAGAGGAGAGGAAGGTATGGGAGGCAGAGGAGGAGAGAAGGGCAGGAGAGAGCTGGGAGAGCAAGGCTGGAGGAGAGGTCTTAGAACTACGTGAAGAATGAACCAGACCTAATATATCATTAAAAGCAAGTATTATGGGTGAATCTAAATGTTAGGAAATTATGAGGTCTTGGAGGTTTAGGATGGAGTAACTATTGTCCAGCATTGTGAGCTAGGTTAACTAAATAAATCCCAGTCCCTCTGTGGTGATTTGGTTATACAGCTGTTTAGGATTAACAGCAGTGTTAATAAAAGATAAAACATAGTAAATATTAATCGACACCTACAACAAAGTGCTTTTCATATATTTCAGTTTTATGAATATCTCCTGAACGATTTATATTACACAAATCTTTAAATGTGTGGAATGATTTATTACTATTGATCCATTTAAATTTTAATTTCAGTAGTGAATGTTTATTGTTGTTGTTACTTAACAACTGAATAAAAACAAGATCTGGGTCAGTACAATGGCTTAGTACAGAAAAGAACTTGCCATATAAGGAGACAAACTGAGTTCCATCCCTGAAAACTTCTGAAGAAGAAAAGAACTTACTAACAAAAATTGTCCCCTGACTCAATAATGTGTGATATGGCATGTTTGCAACAACAATTACACACACCTACATCATACACACATAATACACACACACACACACATAATCATAATTTTTTTTTTTACTCATAAGGAGGGAATTACGGAGGAGGCTATGGCTGGGATATGAAGTAAATAACCTGTGATTAATAAAAAAATAAAATTTATAAAAAAGAAAAAGATAACTATTAAATAGAATTAAAAATTATTGGAATAAAAAAACAAAAAAATAAAAGGAAAAAAATAAATCTGGATTCCTAGTTTAATGAGATGTTGGCAGACAGGTTTCCATATTCCTGATACATTTTTAAAAAAATGTCCAGTTGTCCCCTCTCCCTCAGATACCAAATAAGACAATCCAACAATGTTCTGCATGGCCCGTTTGGAAGGTGCCAGAGATGTCTGCAATAAAGACTACATCCCAACTTTTCCCCAAAACTTATTCAGGATTTTACTACTAATCTGTACTTCCTAATGGCAAAACTGAGTAAATCTGAGCATATATAAAATAACACAGAGTACAGGTATTTCAGTTTGGTTTGCTTTGGTTTGGATGTTTGTCTAGAAATGGTGTTCATGGCATTTTGGAGAATGTGAAAGGGGCAAAGTTGAGATGTTTGAAGGTTTCTGTCTCCTGTAGAAAAATACTTAGTGCAAATGGTTTTCCAGTCATGTAGATGTGGATTTACTTTCCCATTAGGAGTCCACAGAGCCCACAGTCTACACTGACACTATAAAGGAAGATTAGCTAGAAGCTGTACAAATACAGCGGCAACGATGAAATGCTGCCACTCTGTTCTTCCTTGAGGTCTTGGGTTGTTGGGCAAGTGGAAAAGATACACATGGTATATACTCACTTGTTAGTGGATATTAGCCATATAATATAGGGTAAACATACTAAAATCTGTATACCCAAAGAAGCTAAACCAAAAGGAGGACCCTTGGAAAGATGATCAATTCTCACTCAGAAAGGCAAACGGGATGGACATTGGAAGAGGGAGAAAACAGGAAACAGGACAGGAGCCTAGCTCAGAAGGGTCTCTAAAAGACTCTATCCAGCAAGGTATCAAAACAGATGCTGAGACTCATAGCCAAAATTTGGGCAGATTGCAGGGAATCTTATGAAAGAAGGGGGAGATAGAAAGACCTGGAAGGGACAGGAGCTCCACAAGGAGAGCAACAGAATCAAAAAATCTGGGCAAAGGGGTCTTTTCTGAAACTGATACTCCAATCAAGGATCATGCATGGAAATAACGTAGAACCCCTGCACAGATGCAGCCCATGGCAGCTCAGTGTCCAAGTGGGTTCCCTAGGAATGGGAACAGAGGCTCTCTCTGACATGAACTCAGTGGCTAGCTTTTTTATCACCTTCCCCTGATCAGGGAGCAACCTTATCAGGTCACAGAGGAAGGCAATGCACCCAGTCCTGATGAGACCTGATAGACTATGGTCAGAGGAAAGGGGAGGAGGACCTCACCTATCAGTGTACTTGGGGAGGGGAATGGGAGGAAATAAGGAAGAGAGGATGAGGTGGGAGGACACGAGGGAGGAGGCTACAGCTGGGATACAAAGTGATTAAACTGTAATTAATAAAGAAAAATATCTTTATAAAAAAGAATGGAGTATAAGCTTTAGCTGTAACAAGCCAAGATAACAGAAATTTGTCCTCTAGTGGCTAATATAAAAAGAGACCCAGCCTTCTCAGTTTGAGCTGTTGGGATGACAAGGAAGAATTCACATAGCTTTTTTGCTTCCTTTCCAAAGGCAGAAAAGTGTTTCCATGGGTACAGCAATGCTTCTAGATGAATTTATAATACATTACAACAGTATTTATAAACATCGACAAAGTACATAGGCGACCATGGAGTCTACTTCTGCCTGTTTAAATAGTTGATAGCTATAATTGCGGTCACATGAGCAGTGCTGAGTTCTTCTTTATCTTACTCCTTGTAACTAATTTAAAAACCTTACAATCTTATTTTTTTCCTAGCACAAGTATTTTCTATCATTTCCATGATTTTTTTATATTGAGGCCCAAAGAGCCTCTTCCAGTTTCTTTCATTCGAGGAATCTTTGAATTAGAAGTAAAACTTAAACCTTCATGAAAATATGATGCTTGGTCAAAATAAGCTACACTATTATTCTCTATGGCCTTTAAGAAAACCACTTACTCCATGGTATCCTATATAAAATATTGACTGGCATCAAGTGCTGGTACAGTACCAAACAAAATGTCTCAAATTGCTGCCTAGCCTGACATCATTTTCATTTTTAAATTGGTTTAATTTTACTTACCCTTAAATCTTTTCCCCAAATGCTAAGCCAAGCACCATCATCTTTCTGTTTGAGACACTTAAGCCTCTTCTGTGCCTTCTCCCCTACTGTTATGCTCCTTTCCAAAGTGTCATATACTGCCATTGTAGTTATATGCTCAGGTTGTCATTTTGCGCATGTCGATGTATTTCTTAAAAAAAGAACAATAGTTGAATTACTATCTAAAATCTTTCACACGTCACAAAAAAAAAAAAACCACACAACTCTAATTTTACTCAACTCAAACTTTATCCTCCCTACTCACCTATTTACTTGTCTTTGGGGTCCTGTGTGTGAGAGTGTGTGTGTGTGTGTGTGTGTGTGTGTGTGTGTGTGTGTGTGTGAGTAGGCATTGCTGTGTGTCTACCAGTACAGATCTACCTTGTAGATATCTGTGTGTTATTATGATATTCATAATTTACTTTAGAAAGTGAACTATTTTCATTAACTCTGGCAAAAATCTCTTAAACTTAGTACCTTTAACATTGGTTATTTCTTGCCTACCAGCTGCTCATTTGCTCTTGTTTATGTAAACCTTAAAGTTTCTAAATCTTCAGTCAATAGACTCTTTTAGCACTTTGCTTTTATCTCTGCTACTGGCTTACTATAGGGTCCAGCCTAATGTTCTTGCTCAGCTTCAAACCCACCCGCCTTCTGTCTCTAACTGAATTTTGTATCAAAAGCCACTGCATATTGGCTGTCAGAGGAAACATGACCTCTAAAGAATACAAGAAACAATCACATACTAAATAGGAACCACGCTTAAAGTTGCATGTAATGCAAAGTAGTAGTGAGCACAAAGAAAATAAGAAATTTACATAAAAATGATCAGTATTAATTAGCACTCCTGTTTGAAATGAAAGAAACTAAACTTCATCTACTCTTGGGAAATCAATGAAATTATGAGACGGATACTAGGGTATAGAATAATTTACAAGAAGAGTCAGATCATGTAAGGGGTTAACTTTCAACTGGAATCCAAAACCCGTGTCTCTCTGCCCTTGTCATCAACTAATTATACATGTTCTGCCCTGTCTGTATATTGTCAGTAATTTATTGCTGTGAAATATATCTTGCTGTGTGCTAGAGAATACAGTAACCAACATCCTTTATGTTTCAATTTTTATAATTACCAATACAAAATAGGAAAAACTTCCTGGTGTATATTTTTGTGATTTATTATTAAGGTAAAAAGAACACTTATTTGCCAACCTTAAAGAAATTAATAGCCCATGATTTACCAATAGTGATCAGATGAGAACCAGAAATCACAAATTTCTGTCAAAGTTAGAGATATGGTAAAGACAGGAGCGGTTGCCAAATCATGAAATACTTTATTCTTTTTTTGTTATTATTCTCAGATTTAAAAAAAATCAGATATTAAAATTAACTTTGATTACTATTTTATATTTTCAGATTTGTCATATATACTATATAAATGTTCTAATATTAGTGTGTGATTAATATTTGTAACTCTTATTCCTCCAAGGTACAGCATAAAGTCAAGTCATATCAAAGAAATGTGTGATGACTAAGAGTTTGTTTTCTAATTGTACTTTAGGGCAAAAATTGTTTTAGAGATATCAGTCCAGTGAATATCTGAGGAAATGTATACATACTAACACTTTTTGCTTGATATTTTAAATTTTGGTTGAAGTCACTTAATAATGTATTTTTTAAATAAAATAATAGACCCATGTTGATCTATAGAATATTTGTTTTATGGCTATATTTTATTACAGTTATTGCTCAATATGTATAGGAATACTGAAAGCTTACTATAGACTAGATTAATTATACATAAACTATTTCCCCCAAGATATAATAAAATGGAATATGTCCCCAAAGAGAAATATTTGCTAAAATTAAAAGTACCCCTGAAGCTAGGACAAATGAAGTATTGTTATGTAGAAAAGATTTCACAGCTATACTTTGAAAGTGTCACCTTTAGCCACAGTTCCTGAAAGCATAGGGCTCTCTATGTCCTCCAGTGAGTAATGATTGTCTTTAGAATTGTCCTCAGGGGAGCAGTTAATGAGGTTTTTTTTTTTTTTTTTTTTTTTTTTGCTGAGTTTGCATTTCTAGATGGGGAATAGTTCATAATGATTCCAATGGACTCATAGTTTTGACTGTCCAAATTATCTTCCAAATCAGCTGCATGTTTTCAGATGAGAGTTTTCATCTCAGGAAAAAAAATTCTACTTCTTTGTGAAGCTGATTCTTTTTAAGATAAATTCTAGATCGTTCTTCCCAATAGTTTGACATTACCATCAATAGGGCATGTTTGACCTTGTCAATAAATGATTTTGCAAAATAGTCTAAGCTTATAGAGTAAAATCAGGAATTCTCACAATTTTGTTTGCTGAATTAGTCAATACCCAATATCCAATGTACAGTAACTAATTTGCAAAATCATATTTATGTATTACAAGTTTAAAAAAAAGTACTGCAAGTCATAATGATTAACTTCTGTTTACTGTGGAAATAGAAAAATATTTTATTGCTTTTCTAATTGTGAATTCTCTCTTTAAATTCCTCCTAAAATTTTACTTATTTTTCTCTTTACATTTTCTTATTTTTCTGTTTATAGCCATCAATATTTTGAGCCCTTTTAATAAAAATATTAAATCAGAAACATTTTACTAAGCTAAGCTGTTATCTCTCACTATATATGGCAAAATAACCAAAAATGAATTACATAGTTTAAGACTTTGAACCTTGAAAATGTGAAACTTCTGAAAAAAATCCTAATGGATACGGCTTGGCTTGAGCAAGGCATTTTTGTACAACTCCAGAAGCATAAACCATAAAGCCAAAGTAGACAAATGGGATAACATGCAACCAAAGACACCTACAGAATGAAATGAACAAGAGAGATAGGTGAAAGTCTCAGAATGGGAGGAAATACTTAATAAAGGCACATTTGATAAAGGGTTAATATCTACAACAAATAAGAAATTCGGGATTGGAAGGGGAGAAGAAAGGGAGCCACAGAGGGATACAAAGTGAATAAAGTGTAATTAATAAAAATTAAAATAAAAAATGGAAATAAAAAGGAATTCACACATCTCAATATTAAGAAAGCAATCAGAAATCAGATCCCCCGAATAAACAATTCTCAAAGGAGACATACAAATGGCTGATGAGTAGAACAAATGCTCAAAATAATTGTAGAAGCGCAAGCTGTGAAGCCTCATCACTGCAGTATCTCCTCCAACTGTTAGGGAAGCTGTTACCGAGAAGCTGTTGTGAGATAAGAAGCACTGATGAAGGGAAACTTTGCACTCTGTTAGAATCTAAATAGAGTCATAAAAAAGGATGGAGGCTTCTGGAAAAACTAAAAATAGAACAACTATATGATCCAATTATCCTATCAGTAGTTATATAGCTAAAGAATATAAAAGAGTGTGCCACAGACAGAGCTCTCTCTGGATCCTCTTTGTGTTTTCTTGTATCGGTTAAGATTTTCCTATGAAATGTTAACTTCTGACCTCTTTTTTTTTTTTTTCAATGCAGTTTATTCAGGAACCTTGAACAATCATCTGACCCTGAGGAAAGCCAGCCCACACCTTAAATAGCCTCTGGGTAGCCAACCCCAGCGTGCCATGTGGGCAATGCAGATAGGTCCACATACATGGAAGCAAGCCAGATCCTCAGCCTTAGCCAAATGTGGAATTGTTCGTGACAGAGAGCACTCACCATCGGGAAGGTGGAAGGCAGAAACCAGCTCCATCTTTAAGGCATAGCATTCCACAGCTCTCTACAGTTCCCCCTTTTTGTTTTAGACGCATCAGGCAAGAGTAGAGGTCTGATCTCTGATATTAGAAATAAATTGGGACTTTGTACCGATGTTCATTTAGGTGTCATCCACCCAAAGAGCATCAGACCCGTCCGATACCTTTTTCTCAGAGGCGGGACCTGGGGCATCAACCCGCATGCAATCAGACATGCTCTTCTCTGGGTCCAAAGCGGCTGACCCTGAGAACTTCTGACCTCTTAACGCTACCCATTATTTCTCATTTCCTCTTTACAGTACTTTTTAGATAAGGCATTTATTACGTATTAGTTACTCTTCTTCTCATTGTGCCACTACATTTGAGAAAAGCAATGTAAAAGAAGGAAGGATTTATTTTGCCTTATAAGTCCAGTATTGCGGGGAAGACATGACCTCAGAAGCACGAAACAGTTGGATACTGTGGTATTTTGTTTTTTGTGGTTTTTTTTCTTTTTAATTTTTATTCTTTTAATATTAGTTACAGTTTGTTAACTTTATGTTCCTGCTCTATCCCAGCTCCCTCATTCCCTCCCAGTCCCTCCCTCCCTCCCTCCCTCCCTCATCTCCTCCCTGCCCCTTTCCAAGTCCACTGATAGGGAAGAATCTCCTCCCATTTCATCTGATACTGGTTTATCAGTTATCTTCAGGACTGGCTGAAAAGTCCTCCTCTGTGGCCTAGCAGGGCTGCTCCTCCCTCGGGGGGTGGGGTGGGAGGAGGAGGTCAAAGAGCCTGCCATTGAGTTCATGTCAGAAACAGTCCCTGTTCCCTTTATTAAGGTACCTACTTGGATACAGAGGTTCTAGGTTACATCCATACATGGTCCTTGTTTGGAGAAACAGTCTCATAAAAGACCCTTGTCTCCAGATATATTTGGTCCTTGTGGAGCTCTTGTCCTCTCCAGGTCATATTAACTCTTTCCCCCACCACCACCTTTTTTATGATTCCCTGCACTGTGCCGAAGGTTTGGTTATGAGTCTTTTTTTTTGGGGGGGGGGGAAGCACATAAATACTGTTTATTTGGGTTGGGTTGGTTGTTTTGAAATAATCTTGCTATATTGCCCAGGCTAGCTTAAAACTCACTATGTAGATACTGTGGTATTTTGAATGAGAATTATCTCCATAGATTTATGTATTTGTATATATGTTCCCTGTTGGTGAAACTGTTTGGGCAGGATTAGGAGGTGGTGACCTTATTTAAGGAGGTGTGTCACTTGGAGTAGGCTTTGAGGTTTCGGAAAGACTCTCGCCATTTTGAGTTAAACCTCACCGTCTCTTGATTATGTCTCAAGAAGTGAGCTCTCAGCTGCTGCTCTAGCGCCATGTTGGTCTGCCTGCTGCCGTGCTGCCAGCCATGATGGACACAGACGCTAACTCTCTGAAATTGTAAGCCCATATTCAATTCTTTTATAAGAAAAAAAAAAAGAAAATACGAATAAATAACTGAAAATATCACTTGGTATATTCGTATAGTTAAGCAGTATTTAACCTTTAAAAACTGGGATATCGATAAATATAGCATGTGCCCACAATTAAAGTATGATACATAATGGCTTCACTGCTCTGAAAATTATCTGCACATGCCTTACTTATCCCTTTTCTTCCAAAGTCCTAATAATTACTGATCACTTAATTCTCTCCAAGTACTTGTCTTTTCCAGAATATCATATACTTAGATTCACATATTATATAGCACCTTCGTATTATCTTACATGTCAATAGAAATTTAAGATTCAACCATTTCATAAAAAAGATATATCCATTTTTTTTCATGACTTGATGCTTCACTTACTTTTAGCGTTATCTGTATAAGCCATCGTTGGTTCATCTGTTCATGTGTTTAGGGATATCTTTGTTGCTTTCAAGTTTTGACAATTAGGAATAAAGTTGTCATCAACATCAATGTATGTATTTTTGCCAACTGAAACTCATTTGGGAAGATGGCAAGGAGTGAGGTGTATAGTGGACCATAGGTAAGAATGTGTCCCACCTTCCAAACTGGCTATGCAACTTAGTGTCCCCACTTGCAATAAAGGGCATAGCCCATTAGTCCACATTGTTACTAGTACAAATATAGTCATTGTTTCAGATTTTATATCCTCTAATAGTTCTCTGGTATTATCCTCTGATACTTCTCACATTTTTTTATCACTATACCCAGAGTTTTAGACAGTTGCAGCAAGTTTCAGGTGATAGCTCCCTCCCAAAGTAAAAAAAAAAAAAAAAAAAAAAAAAAAAAAAAAAAAAAAAAAAAGGCAAGAAATTGAGAAAAAATAGCTCAATCGGCTTTCTTTTTACCTAAATTTGTTGTTTTTAGAAAAACTTAGTTAAAATAGTGCAATTCAATTTTTCATGGTTTCCAAAATTTAACAAATAAAATTTTAAAAGAACAGTTTCCACTACAACACAAAAAAAGAAACATAGAACATCTCACATTTAGAACACATACAGGTTCTATATTTTTAAATATACATATATCTATTTTTACATCATACCATGTTTTCAACATCTATGAACATCTTTCTAAGCTTTAATATGTAAATTTTAAACCTTTAAAACCTGGCTCCCTGTTGCCCATTTGGAAATGAGTTGTGTTATTTCCCCATTCAGGTTCTGCTACTTGCTATTGTCTCCATATTAACTTTTGCAGTTTAGTTTTATAAGTTTAAGCAACAGATTGTAGACGCCTTGATACCAATGTTACAAACATTTGAAAGCAGTTTCGATTTCCTTGTAGAAAACTGAAATGAGTTGTAAAGTAATGTCAAATGACACCAAGAAATATGCATTGTGAAACCTTTGATTTAAGGCAATTTGTAGATAATTATAGTTAACAATTTTGACTTTTTGGTTTTATTGTAAGTCTGTGTGACAAAATATGCACAAATCCCAAAAGCTATATGTAGTATATTTATGGTGACATAAATACACAAATAATTTATGTGTAATCATATCTTATTCACTTAAAGTTAATGACAGTTTTTTAAAGATGATATTTCTCCCGTTTTAAATGAGGAAGTGAAATCTTAAGCCTCAGCAAAAACATGCCCTTTCATTGGATGACAACAAGCTAAAGTCTAATCACATAAGAATTGTATCCTTTTTAAACAATAACTTTTAGATTTTTTAAAATGAAATGGTAATAACATGACCAAGACTAATATCTAAGGGTTCTTTTCATAACAACATTTTAGAAAGTATTCTTGGGAATTAACGAATAACTTCAAATTACTTTCATTAAATGAAAGTTTCACTAATTGAAACACTTTAAGCGGAGTTGAGGACTCCTTTTCAAAAGCTTTATTTCTGAGTTCCTTCTCAAAGTCCTCTGTGAAAACAGACACCCTTAAAAACAGACAAATCAAGCTTTGCTCAATTTGTCAGCCTAAGGGAGTTCCATTGTTCAGAGGAAATAAGATGGATATTCTAAATAGGATGTTTTTGGAAGTCTTTCATGAGACATCAGTGACTCTTTAAAGAGAGTTTATTGATTCTTCAGGCGGCACCTGAGGCGGCTCAAGATCTATTGCTTCGTCATTTTAAAGGCAGCAACAGACATGGCACTTTTCCTAGGAGATCTTTCTCTTAAAACCAGAAAATTTCTACAAACCAATTGCATCTGTCATCTCCTACTTGATCCGCCAAACCCCAGAGGCCACGTCTGAACGGTTAAAAGCCATGGTTTTGCTCAAAATGCTTGTTGGAACAAATGCATATTTGGGGCATTGACTCTGTAAATGAAAACTAAGCATGCAATCCTGCAAACATTGCAAGATTCTGTGGCTAGGATGGAGGCAGGCACAGTAGGATCCTCAGAAAAATCTTAAGAAAAGCTCTTAGACAAGAGTCTGAGAGCTATGACACTCACTGTCTTTGTTGGAAGTTCTAGGGATGGGAAGGTCCTTATTTCTCAGAAAATAAATTATATTTGGGCAAGAAAAACTTTTAAAAACATTGTTTATTTTCTATGATATTCCTATATTCCCCTTGTCTTTTTTAGTACATTGATGTTTTTCTTTTTTTCACTTTACATCCCGATCCCAAACTCTCCCACCTCTCCCCCACTTCGTTCTGATATTCTACCCTCTTCACCAGAGTAAAGGACACCCTCCTTGCCCAGCCCCTGTACCAACCCACCCCAGCAAGTCAAGTCACATCAGGACAAAGTGAATCCTCCTCCACTAAGGCCAGACAAGGCATCTCAGCCAGGGGAAAGTGATCCAAAAGCAGGCAATAAAGTCAATAAATACAGGATAAGACAGAGAATGGTTCAGGTAGGAAACTTGAGATTCACCTAGATAAGAGAGATAGTATTCTCTTCACGTTGCCAAATACAAATGACCTAAACATTCTAATGTAACTTTTACATATGGCTTGCCTGATTGATTCATAACTATCATTACTGCATATAGTTTATTATAAAAAACAAAGTCCGTATACATAAAAACCCTTATTTAGTGTGTAAAGGGTAGGTAGGAGGGAGTGTTTATGAATTACAGTATATGGGTGATGGCACTAAGACTTATATGATTCAGTTCTCTCCTCCTTCCTTCCTGTGGGTTTCGGGTATCAAACTCCAGACAACAGGGTTGGTAGCAAGCACTTTTACACACTCAGCCATCTCACTTTCCCTGGGAAACGACAACTTTTAACAGTGATTTATTCCAGAATCCTGCTACCTCTGAAATTTAATGTTATAGAAAATTTTGAGAATCTTCAAGATTCTTTTTTTTTCTTTTTTTTTAATACAATCCTCTACAACCCTTTCTACCTCCCTTGAAGCACTGCCATTTAGAGTTACCAGGAGTGTTAAATTTAAAACACATTGTGAACATTCAAGCATAAGAAAGAATGTCAAATCGTAGTCATCCTATATTAATGTCCAAAATAATGAGAACTCTTAGCTTTCATCTCTTAGATACTATCTTGAGCGTTTATGAAAACAGAGAATTGTCATGTTCTTTTCTCAGAAGGAAACCACATACATGTGCACATTAACAGGTATTCTAGACAGCAGTGGACTTCAGAATTTATGTGAAAGATAAGCTTATATCCAGAATGATCCGAATTAAAAAAAAAATGTTCTTTGTTTGTGGCTAACTTTAGAGTTAACCTTACTAACTCAGTTGTGTAGGTTAAAATAGAAACATCTGCTGTAAGGAATGAGCCCATCTGCATAATCCTGTGACTACACCGTCTAGAAACCAAGTCCCACTTCGTAAGGAGCAATTTGGTGGTAGTATGGTCTGGTTCGAAACAATAAAATAGAGTGTATTCTGAAGTGAATATGATTCCAACTGTCACAATTTCTTCACTTTCCTCATTTAATGCTTGAACAGACTCGAGCACTAAATTACATCATCTGATGAGATGGCAAGTCCAGTCTCTACCCTTGACCAGACGAATTATTACAATTGTGCTGTAGGATAACCCAACAAACAGAACAGAAGGATGGCCACTGTCTAATATTAATGCCTAAGATGTTGTACCTATGTGGGTAGTGACCCTTAGCACTGTGGCTTGCAAAGAGACACCCTGGGTATTTATATGACATAACCTCTTCTTTAAGATATAAACCACCCAGGCTTTGGCTCAATATAGTCTCTCAAATTATAACGACAGATGCAGCTTCCTATTTTCCAGTTAAATGAGTCTGTTTGTAGTATGCAGGATAGTGGAACATAGCTCTGAGCCTTCCTGGAACTAAAATTAATGAACACTGAAATTAATGAACAATATTTTTTTAATAGGAAAGTATTAAGGAAATAATAAAAATTATCAGAAATCTTAAATCTAGAAAAAAAATTGAGCATCACAGGTAAATAGACATTAATCTCAGGACCTTGCCAACTGATTCCAGTGGTCCCAGAGTTTTAAATGTTAAGGTCACATGTAGGTAATAATTGTTAGAGCATGTGTAGTTGAGGGGTAAGTTAAAGATTTAGAATTATGCCAAGGCTTTTAAAAGGCGCACACTCCATGACTGAATAGAAGGGAAAGAAATAAAAAAGCCTGTCATTTGGGTAAGAAATATTAAGGAATCTTTGCCTGCAGGTAGCTTGAGAAAATGAAAACAAAACAATACAAAACAAAATTCTCCTGAGAATTTATAACCACCCTTCCTTGGGCAGAGACTAGAAGTAACACTAATTGGTCCTGAAATCCAAAACCAGAAAATTTATTTTAAATTGATTCTCAAGTGCCTGCTAGAAACATACACAAATCTTCTCTGGAGGAAAAAAAAAAAAACAAAAAATCAAAAACCAAAAAGCATGTTCAACACATGCCTCAAGGTAGCTGTAAAGAAAAGTTCCAAAAAATGTGATTTCTGAAAAACAATCCCCAAAATCAATTCACACAGCGCAGGCAGCAAGAAGTAAGAGAGTTTTAAAACATCATGATGATTGGATAAGCTTTTCATGGAGTATAGAGTTCAGAATTGTGGCCACATAGTACCAAAGACTTATACTTAGCATGTTTAAGTAAATGAGAAAAATATCCACATTATGATAACAAATAAAACTATCAAAGGGATTAAATACAAAAGAGTTAAAATGGAATGGTATAAGGCTTTTAGGCAAAACACAAAATACAAAAGTCAGATCAAACTTAGAATTCAAGTAGAGAAGGAGAACACTGAGAGAAAAATACAAAGTAAATTAAGCTACATGTGCAGCTCAGAAGTCCAGAGGATGCTCAAGGCTCTGGATTCAATGCTCAACTCCACAGCATGCAACGTAGGAGGAGAGGAAATGAAATACTGTGGGTGTCAACTGGGGAAACAAGCAGTGATCCGGAATTCACCTTTTCACCCCAATCAGTTGTGGTTTTCCTCCTGCCTGCAGCCTATCTCCCACCAGCCCACGAAGTCAGAAGGGACATGAGAGGAGGATTGTGCCTAGAATCGCTCTGAGCACTGTACAGGGATCACACATCCTGGGAACCACTTCAGGAAGCTAGTTCAACTTTAATTACACAGAACAAAGGCTATATACATGCTTGTGTGGGGGGGGAGTGGAGTTGAGTGCTTCAAGGATAGGTGTACATAATCGGTTGGAACTAGGCACTTCAAAGATGCTTGATTTGCATTAAACAGCACGTTCCTACCTTATGAAAGGGAACATAGTACCTAATTATCCTAAAGGCATACAGAGGAGAAAGCTAGGAGGGAGCTGTGCCAAAAGCCATATATCAAATGTGGTTAGGGGTGTCTATCCAGAGACACTCTCCAGATGGATCAGGCAGAGAGCAAGAGGCCCTGCTGGGGAGAGGGAGCCCTACACCTTAACACTGAGCTCATGATGGCTATGGAGACTGGGAAAACTGCAACCCCAAACAGCAGGGTTCTTCCAACAATCAGCTAGTTTATTATTATTATTATTATTATTATTATTATTATTATTATTATTATCGTGTGTAGAAGGGGCTATGACAGATTACCTGACGAAACCCAACTTAATAATGAAGGGGTTACTTTAATATATCATGTCTGGGAGGTCAAAGTAGCAGGAGTGTAAGATGGATGTTAAAATGTGGCCACAGGATTCCCTGCACTCTGCCAAAGTTTGGCTAAGAGTCTCAGAATCTGCTTGGATACCCTAATGGGCAGAGTCTTTCAGAAGCCCTCTGTGAAAGACATGGACTCTTATGGAAGAAGGGGAGACAGAAAGATCTAGAGGGGACAGGAGCTCCAGAAGGAGACCAACAATGCCAAAAAAATCTATATTCATGGGTCCTGCAGAGACTGATCAATCACCCAAGGACCATGCACTGAGAGGACATAGACCCCTGCTCAACTGAGCAGATCAGTCTCCATGTGGATTTCCTAGTAAGGAGGGCAGGGGCAGTCACTGGAATGGATTCTTTGACTAGATCTTTGATTACCTCCCCCTGTCGAGGTAGCGTTACTAGGCCACAGAGAAAGAGGATCCAGACAGTCCTGATGTGACTTGATAGGCTAGGGTCAGATTGTAGGGGAGGACCTCCTCTATCAGTGAAGTAGGGGAAGGACATGGGGGGTGGAGGAAGAGTAGGGCAGGAAGAAGAAGAGGGAGGGGACTACAGCTGGGATACAAAGTTAATAAATTGTAAAAAAATAATAATAAAAACAATAAATTTTAAAATAAATGTGCCATAGTGAACAAGAACATGATGGCAATGACACCTTCCCTATCTTGTTTTCCTCTTTTTTATTAAGTCCTGCATCCTAGACTATGGGGTGCTGTCCACATTCTAGGTGGCTCTCCCTTCCTTCCTCTTTCTGGAAATACTCAGAGTAAATATAAATTCTACCAATTTAACATTTAAAATAACAACCAAATCATCTAGTTCAAATCCTTTTCTCTCTCTTAAAAAATGACAACAACAATAAACAAAAAACTAAGTAATACTAGGAATTCAGAAGGAAAGGAAATATTCTATAAAAATGGAAATAAAATTTGTTAAATATCAAGATCAGAATAAATAGACCAAGTCAACACCTTAACACCTGAAACTGAAAGTAAGGAGTGTCAAAGCTTTAAGGATAACTCAGGCTTACCTTTGTTGAAAGACTTTCATTCTCAGCATAAATAATAGATGAAAGACTGTGAAACAGTATTGTAAAGTAGACAGAGTACTTGTCAATATAGAATTAAATTCACAGTGATACATTTTTTAGTCATAAGAGTAGCCTCTATGAAAAGGATCAATATCACAAATATTTCATTTTCTTGAATTGCTACTTATTCTAATTCTAATCACATCCCAGGAGTTCACTTTAATGTATTAAATACAATTTTGAAAATTATATAGAATACTTGATTTTTAAAAAGCAAACAACAGCATTAAAATATGAAACAAAATATTATAACTTAATGAAGTAACAAGAAATTATAAGGAATAGAGATTTAAGCTTTGATTAATGGAGAAAATGATGGTGTTAGGAAATGATACTACTGGGGAAATAATTAATTGCTACTTTATATCACACATGAAAGAAATTAAAATATGTTTAGGCTTCTTTCTGTGAGTATTTTAATGCTTTGAAGAAAATGTAGAAGATTAACTGTAAAATCAGATTATGTGTGGACTCTAACAAGGAGACAAAATATTAACATTAATATTAGCATTAAAATTACAGAGAATGGAAAGTGATACAAATAAAAGGAAAGAAATACTCTACAATTTCTGTATCCATCCCTCAGTTGAGGGGCATCTGGGTTGTTTCCAGGTTCTGACTATTACTGGCTGCTACAAACATGGTTGGGCAAATGTCCTTGTGTTTGAGCATATTTTGGATATATGCCTAGGAGTGGTATAGCTGGATCTTGAGGAAGTACTATTCCTAAATTGTCTGAGAAAGCTCCAGATTACTTTCCAAAGTGGTTATACAAGTTTACATTCCCACCAACAATGGAATAGGGTTCTCCACATCCTCTCTAGCATGTATTGTCACTTGAGTTTTTTATCTTAGCCATTCTAATGGGCATAAGGTGAAATCTCAGGGTTGTTTTGATTTGCATTTCCCTGATGACTAAGGACTAAATAGGTACCCCAGTAAGGGGAACTGCGACTGTCTCTGACATGAACTCAGTGTTGGACTCTTTGATCACCTACCCATGGTGGAGAAACAGACTTACCAGGCCATAGAGGAAGACAATGTAGCCAGTCCTGATGAGATCTGATAGGCTAGGGTCCAATGGAAGGGTAGGAGGACCTCCCCTATCAGTGGACTTGGAGAGGGGCATGGGAGGAGATGAAGGAGGGAGGGTGGGATTGGTAGAGAATGAGGGAGGGGGCTACAGCTGGAATACAAAGTGAATAATCTATAATTAATATAAAAAATAAAAATTTAAATAAAAAATAAAATGAAAGAAATAGCATTTTTCTATTGTTTTAAAGTGAATAGCTTCTAATTTTCTATGTACTATATATGTCTAAGCAAACCATAACCAGAGAGAAAATATTGGCTTCATTTTTTAGAATATTACAGAAAAGCAAATTTATATCTGGAAAAGAAAACGCTATATTTCTTGGCTAAACATTTGTAACCTAAAAATGTTTATTTAGAAAAGATTTAAAATTATGAGCATTTTGAGTCCTTACTTTATGTCACAAGTGAAAAATGATATGGACAGTCATAATCAGAACAGAAGAACACACTCTAAAAGACCACAGAGAGATACTTTTAGGCTGTGCACATGTGAATGTATGTATTCAGAGATGTACATGAATGTATTTTCTATACACGAATGATATACAGAAATATATTCAATGATTTACATGAAGCAGCTAAACTTAAGTTTAAACTTGGGTCTGGCCGAACTCTGAAAGAAAACAATGAAATTTGAAACACTGTTATTTTGAAGCATTTTGGGTCTAGGTTAGTAAGCTTTTACAAAAAGCAAGTCGGCATGCAGGAAAAGCAGTCTGAACTGTGACTGTACAGTGTGATGAGGCTTCTTAATTGTGAATTTGATTAGACCTGGAGTAAACAGAGGCGTGGCTTGAGCAGGTCTGTGGTAATCTTATAGAAATATCTGAGGGAAACCTAGTGCTGTTTTACCTGCTTGCCTTTGCTTCGTACTGCTAAGTACGTCAACCCAATTCCTTATGGGCCACTGCAGCAATTTTCCTCTATCAGAATCTAGCTCATTCAGTCTTGAACATGGTCTGCCAATCCAAAGCTCCCCAGGAATCCTCCAGGTCTTAACCAGATCGGGACTTGTTGATAATGGAACAAGCAGCGACTGGGTTCCCCACTTTACCAATGGGCGGATGGGCATTGTTGAAAGACGTAGTTCCTGTTGTTCAAGTGAATCTAGTTGGTCCTTGTCCTTCTTGGTTTACTTTGTTTTTGTTTTGTCAACATGACACAAACTGGATTTACCTGGCAGAGAGAGTCTCAGTTGAGGAACTGTCTCGATGGGACTGCTCTGTGGGATGGTATTGGAGCCATTTTCTTAAAAGATTCGTGTTGGAGAGCCCAACTCACTGTGGATGGTGACATTCATGGGTAAATGGTCCTGGGTCACTTAAACTAAGGACATGGGAGCAACCCAATGAGCAACATTGTGCCAGGGTTTCTACTTCAATTCTATTTTGAATTCATACACTGATTTCTCTTCATGAGGGAGTGTAGGCTGTGAAAGGAAATAACTGTTTCCTTTCAAAGTCACTTTTGATCGTGGTGTTTATCATGGCAATAGAAAGCACACTGGAACAATTCCTCTTTATAATAATAACAATTGTTGTATTTGTTGTTATTTGTATGTTCTGCGCTTTCAAAGACTCTGAATAATATACACATATGACTAGGCTTATGTGGTAATAAAGGACAGTCACGTAGTCACATGTACAGAAAAGCCTAGATTGAGTTGGGCATGTGCTTTGAAGGAGAAGCAGTAGCAGCTCCCAAGCCACCTTATTTATATTATACCACTAAGTGAGGAGGTGGAATTTTGTATATAGTTGAATAAGAAGGCAGTTAGCTAATCTGTAGGGGATCTGTTTCTCGTTGCAGTCTCTGGGGGAAGCAAGCCATGATCAAAAATATTTACAATACACTAGTTATAGATAAAGGTCAATAATTCATCACCATTTATAACCGGGTCAGAGGAAGGCTTTGCCATTTCTCTGAGCTTCATGCAGAAAAGACTTTGTCATTCCTATGGGTCTGAAGCATTGGGTTCTTGATATGGCTGTGCTCACATCAGCAACACACATTCACTTGGTACTTTATCTGCTCCCCATAAATCATGCTATCCAGAATGGTTTGGAAGAAACAGCAGTACAAGAATTAATTCTTCAGAGTTATCTGAGGTTGGCTTTCTGATTTGACTAAGGCTTAAGTTATTAAAGACTGTCCTAGTAGTATGGAGATGACTGATAGTCCATGGTGTAAAATGTGTATATAATTGTGCAGAGTAAGTAAAATTGGTGCCATTTATTCAACTCTTGTGTGACAAGCACTTTACCAACTGAATCATGCCCTTAGCATGATATTCTTGTAAAGAGTAAGGACTTTAGAGACTGTATATTTAAAACATTTGGACATTTCTTGAAGAATAGAGGAAAAAGTGGTCATAACTAGTAGCATGTAATGTCTTTGGATAAAGTAATTAAAAATGTTGGAATGAGTATCATGTATTCAAACACGTGGTCCATGACTGGTTGTATTGTTTCTTGAAGTTTAGGAAGTGTGGTTTTCCTAGAGGAAGTAAATCACTGGGGAGGGGATTAAGAGTTCATATTTTTGTCCTACTTCTAGTTTATTCTCTCTGCTCCTTATGTGAAATCTCAGCTTCCTGATCCCATTACTACACATCCCCACCATAATAGTCTTATCCCTCAGGAACTATAAGCCAAAATAAATTCTTCCATAAGTCACTTTTGGTTATGATGTTTTATGACAGTAACAGAAAAGGAACAAATGAGAATACTGAGCTCAGAGATGCAATTTCCCGCTACAGATACACATAAAAAAAAATCAAAAAGTTTCTAAGTGTGCCTTGAGAGAATCTAACTACTGAACCCAAGCTCTTACTATATAACATTGGATTGACTTACAGCACACATTTAAATCTCAGCCTAGGCAGTTAATGTGCTGACACTGATTCAAAAAAAAAAAAAAAAAAAAAAAAAAAAAAAAAAAAAAAACTACGAAGTATTGGATGGTGATATGTAGATGAATCCTGATGAAACCAAGATTTTGAAGATTTTGAGCACTCTTCAAGTTTTGATGGATTTACTTTGTCTGAAAAAGAATATTGTCCCCATTCTTAGTGATAGATGCATCTCCATACCCAAGTCTGCAATCTTTTTCTCTCCATTCTTGCCTCAAAGACTTAATCTTGCATTATCTATCAACCAACAATGACTTTCTCTGATGGAAGTGCCCAGCAAGGCTATGCTAATAACCCTCATGGATCGCCATCCTCTTTGCTTGTAAAACTGTAGCCATACTTAAGTCTGAACAGGACCTTAAAGGTGATATACGGAATATAACATGTCACAGACCACTCAATAACTTCTTTGTGAGAAAAGGAATACAAGTCAAAGTTTTGAGAAAATATGTGAGAATTGATTTTAAGAATGTGAGATAATGACAGAAGGAACATAAAACTAGGGTAAAATGAGTTTACTACTATGGGCCCAAGTAAGCGTAGATCATAGGAATATTTCAATTCACTGAATTTAAAAGAATTGCTGTTTATTTAATTGATTAAATATGGGTCAAAGAGGGTCTATTGCAAATGAAGTGGATATGCCTGATATTTCTTGGCTCAGTTTTAATGAAGGAATTTGTAATCTCAAGTAAATAGGAATATTTGAACAAGTTTATTTAATAATCTTAATCTTCAACAATGGAAAATCTGAAAAGACATATCATTCACTAATACTGCAGGAAGCAGATATGTGAGAGAAGAACCAGCATGCTTGAAGATTTCTTTCACAGATCTTTTTTTTATATGTGAAACCTTATAATGGAAACCATGGATTCTTACTTGGATAACTTAAGGGCAATGGGGTCTACCTGTTGCTCAGAGTAATAAAAGAAATATAGATCTATGAATAACCAGACACAGTGTGAATGCTCTTACCATAATGGGTTGCATCAGGAAAGAATTGTTCATAATGGTTTGACTTGTATAAAACTTTGGCTCTGTGTAATTAATATTGTGTTCCAAGAAGTTAAATACTTTAGGAAGCCTGCTAAGTTCTTGCTTGATCTGTATAAGAAAAAAAAATCAAACCAAAGGAATGATAGACTGCCTTGAATCACAGTAGTACATTTTCTCTTACCAATTTCTAGATTAGAGCCAGTTTTTAGACACAGAGTACAGGGAATCATAAGAAAGAAGGGGAGTTAGTATGATGCGGAAAGGACAGGAGCTCCACAAGGACCAAATATATCTGGGCACAGGGTCTTTTCTGAGACTGACATTCAACCAAGGACCATGTATGGATATAACCTAGAACCTCTGCTCAGATGTAGCCTGTGGTAGCTCAGTAACCAATTGGTTTCCCAAAGTGAGGGGAACAAGGACTATTTCTAACAGGAACTCTGACTGGCTCTTTGGCCTCCCCACCCCCGAAGGGAGGAGCAGTCCTGTTAGGCCACAGAGGAGGGCTTTGCAGCCAGTCCTGAAGATACCTGATAAAACAGGATCAGATGAATGGGGAGGAGGTCCCCCCCCATCAGTGGACTTGGAAAGGGGCACGGTGGAGATGAGGGAGGGAGGGAGGGACTGGGAGGGAATGAGGGATCGGGACACGGCTGGGATACAGAGTTAATAAAATGTAACTGATAAGAATAAAAAAAATTAAAAAAAAAGAATTGTTCATAATGGTCTGACTTGTATAAAACTTTGGCACTGTGTAATTAATATTGTGTTTGAAGAAGTTAAATACTTAGGAAGCCTGCTAAGTTCTTGCTTGATCTGTATAAGAAAAAAAAAAAAAAAAAACAAAAAAAAACAAATGAATGATAGACTGCCTTGAATCACAGTAGTACATTCTCTCTTACAAATTTCTAGATTAGAGCCAGTTTGTAGAACAGAGCTCCTTCAATGAAAGGGATGCCAGGCTGGTTGAGGCAGGACCTTGTTATAGTACTGAATACTTACACTATTTCTTTTCTCCAAAAGGATGTGCAACCTCTTAGACTAACAATCATTTTCCTCACTCTGTAATTACCCTAGTAAAAGCATGAAATGTAGGCCATTTTGCCTTTTAGGCTATATAACCCAGAAGATCCAATGGTACACAGAGCCTTTGACAGGCACCCATAGGTTAATCACAGTGGACGCTGTTTGCGTTTTAGAACAGGGCCGTGAAGCAATCTGAAGACAACTGTTCTCTCTTTAGGATGTATCTCATTGCCTTCTATGGGGCTATAATGAAAACTGAGTGTTTGATACAAGGTCCCTAAGTACCCATATAACCTAAGCTGCCCATCATGAGCTGGATTCTTTCCAACTCACCAAGTCATAAAGTTGTACCTGTATAGCAGTAACTCATCATTATACTGAACTGGTAAATGTGGTTAGACCCAAGTAGGTCCTGGAAATATGAGCATGTTACATTAAGAAGCATCCCAAACGTGTGTTTTCTCCTACTGCTCCCAAGTATGTATCTATGTCTTCAAGGGCTATGACTTATGATAAGCTGACAGAAGAAGACAATATCAAGGCCCATCATACAGATTTTCAGAACACTGTGAAGACACCACCCAGAAGTGGAAAGTTGCAGAATTACTGCCTCTTTCTCAGACAACAATGGAGGATATTGTTCATAGTGGGTAGAACATTAACAGTTCACAATATTTTATATTTTGCTTGAGGCAGTTATATGTAAAATTGTATACTGACTTATGGGCTATAGCAAATGGTTTGACTGGATGGTTAGGGACTTTGGAGAAGCACGATTGTAAAATTGTTAATAAAGACATTTTAGAAGGAAGTATATGTCTAGACCTCTCTTGATGGACAAAGGATGTAAAGACATTGATGTCTGATTTAAATGCTTATCAACAGGTGGCTTTATTAAAAGAGGATTTCACTAATGATGCAAATAGAGTGATCTATCTATTCTGAGGTTGTCTTGGTAAAAGTGGCTGAGATGCAGGAATAGACTTTCCGCACTGGCTCAACACCATGGATTTTCACTTTCCAAGGTTGTTCTGACAGCTGCTGTTGCTGCTGAGTGCCAAATCTTTTTAGTACCATATACCAGCACTAAGCTCCCAGTATGGTGCCATG
The DNA here is from genome assembly GCF_030254825.1 of Meriones unguiculatus. Lineage (NCBI taxonomy): Eukaryota > Metazoa > Chordata > Mammalia > Rodentia > Muridae > Meriones > Meriones unguiculatus. Next base: position 50,783,800 of record NC_083367.1, read on the forward strand.
CCCAAGAGTGACCAGCCAGAAACTAAGTGTTGTGTAAAGTACATTTGACCTTTTCTATCATCAATAGTGCATTGCTTTGTCCTCTCTAGTATAGATCCTTATTCTTGGTATAGAATTACCTTGCTGCAACTTATGGTTTCTGTCAAACTCACCACCTATGACTTAGAAAATGCCTTATCACTCACAGTGTCATCTGTGACCAAGAAACTCACTTCATAGCCAAAGAAGTTCAGCAGTGGGCTCATGCTTCAAGAATTTATGGATCTTACAGTATTATCTACAATTCGGTAACATGTGGTTTAATAGAATAGTATAATAGCCTTTAAAGACACAGCTGCAACAACAATTAGGTAGCAGTAGGCACAGAGGATTCAGTGAGTTATAATAAAAAATAAATAAAAACATGATTAAAAATAAGAAATAGTCCAATGTAGTCAACCTAGCATTAAGTTAATTTTCAGTGTTCCAGAGTGTATAGCAGGTATACACTTTGACTCGGAATATATTATGTGAAACTGTTTCACCCATACTAGTGATTCATGGTTCCAAGAATCAAGTGATAAGAATGGGAACAGTATCCATAGTTATTCCCTAGTAACCCACTAGTAAATTATTTTTTTTTCCTTTTTGCTAATCTCTTATTCTATGTTGTCCAAAAAAAAAAGAGTGTTTCCTCCAGGAAGCACACAAACATTTCATTTACCTAGAGTTAAGATTTCTTCCCGGCCTCTCTGGGTTCCTAATGTCCTTGAGTCAAATGGTTACGCAAGGACAAAAGGAACTGCAGTGTTTGTAGCAGTAATTTACATAGATTACCAGGCTGTTGGTGGGGGGAGGGGAGGGGGGTTGTAGAGGGAGAGTCAGTTGTACTTCTTCACTATAGAGGTAACTAAGAATGTGTTAAGTCCAAGCAATTACACAGGGCATCTGTTGATGTTACCATGTTCTGTCACTAAGGTCAATGTAAAACTATAACAATCTAATGCAGAAAGGATAATAAATGGTCTGAACCATTAAAGAATGAAGGTATGGGTACCCTCTCCAGTGAACCAAAAAAGACTTGGTAAGGTGCTTGCTGAAGGTAAAGGCAAAATAAATCATTTCGCATAAAAAGATTGTTATAAATACCAGCTAAAGACATATGACCAGTTATGGAAACAGTAAGTGTGGTTGCCATGAATGCTTCTGTTCTCTTCTGTTAAAAATATTAAGAAATACTTGTGAATGCGTATTCACACATTCACAGGTATTAATTATATACCTGTGAGATAGTATTATTGAGATAGTATTAAGGGCTGTTAAATACATATAATTATATTTATGTTATGAATTGTTAAAGAACTAAGCATCTCTCAAAGTGCATTGCTACTTATTATAGAAGAAGCATGTTTTCAGTTATACATGAAATAGTCATACGTAGGTGGAATATTAGGTAAAATATTGACCTTTAAATCTCTATCTAAATCTATTTTTAATGTAATATTTTATACTATTTTAGAGTTTCATACATATATACGATGTTTTTTTTTTATCTTATCTTCCTTCTACTCCCTTCTCAAAATCTTTTGAAACTCCGTACATATCCCTCCATTTTTTTAATAGCTCATTTAGTCTAATTAGTACTGGAGCATTGTGCCTGGAGCAAACAGATTCTCCTTCACCAATTGTCAATAGTTTTTAAGCTAAGAGTGGAGCCTCTTGACTCCCTTTCATGCCCATGTTGGAATATTGACTTTCTTGATCTTGTCCAGACAACCACAGCTACTATGAGATTATGAATGTAATGGCCTCGCTTACTTATAAAACACCATTTGAGAACAGCCCTCCTCTACATTTGATACTTGTAATCTTTCTGCCCTCTCTTATGTGATGTCCCCTGAACCTGAGCACACCACAGACATATTCTCTGTATTTTGACTTGTCATAAGACTTTTTATTAATCTCTGTCCACTGCAAAATGAAGCTTATATAATCTAATCTCATTAATCTATGGACAGAAAATGTGGATATTTAGAAAACAATGTGAAACCATGTCCATTTAGCCAAATAATAGTAGTGCATTCTCCAAAAGGTCTTTTCTTTCTTTGCCATCATTTCTTATCCAGGGTAATCTCACCAGGTGTGAATTTCTTTCTATGAAGTCTTCCTTAAATGTAATCACAAAACAGTTGGTTATACCCATAAAATTCTAGTCACCATCACACCAAATTAATCAGGACATATCATGTCATGCTAGTCAATACTTATGATTTACAGATTGTTCATGACTTTCTCTCCAGCAGCCTGAATAGCACCTTCTGGTACATTGAATAAGGAGGAAGCTTCTAGTTCAGTACCAATTTGATCTTTCCATTTCCTATGACCAAAATATAAGATGTCTTTGGCATAGTATCTGACAATTAAATTCTGGTGGGCAACCAACGGCAATGGCAATAGCCTCTTTTGTTTGATGGTCTCTTGGAACTTTTGACCAATGAGTTGAAGAAAGGTCTTACATACCTTGGTTGAATTTTTGTTTGATAGCCTATAACTTCAGAGAGGATCACTATCCCACAATGTAGGGTAACTAGTAGTTCTCTACATAGATTTCCAATACATTCTCAGCATTAGAGATCCCTAACCAACTCTCTCTTCTGCCCCACCATCCCATTCCTATCCCATTCAGTGGCTCCTTTGTAGTTCTTTATTATTTTTGTTGTTTTTGTTTTGCTTCTATAACAGTGATCTGATTTGCTAGTCAACATATGAGAACATGTACTATTTGTCTTTGTGGGTTTGGGTTCCTTAAGTATAATTTTTCCATTGCATCATTTTTTTATTTCATTTTTATTTACAGTGGTATACAATTCTATTGTGTATCTGAGCCACTTGTTAATTTTCATTCATCAGTTGACATACATCCAAGCTGTTTTCATCTCCTGGTTACTGTAGTAGGGTAGATTTTCTAATTCCTACAGTGCACTATTTATACTTACAGCAACACTCAACAAGGGTTCCTCGTTCTTCCAACCTTCATTCTCCTTTGTCATCATTTGTTTTCAAAAGGTCAATTTCTCTGATTGAGATAAAATAAAAATTCTAAATAATTTTAATTTGCACTTCCTAGATAGATAAGTAAAATAAAAACTTTTAAAAGAATTTCATTACCATTTATCTTTCTTTAAAAAAAAAAACAAAAAACCTCTGGTAGTTCCAGTGCAAGCAATCTTATGGAAGAACAGGGAGATAGGAAGACCTGGGGTCGGGGGGGGGGGCAGGACCTCAACAAGGAGAGGAACAGATCAAAAAATTCTGGGCACAGGAGTCTTTTCTGAGACTGATACTCCAACCAAAGACCAAGGACCATGCACAGAGATAACCTAGAACCCCTGCACAGATGTAGCCCATGGCAGCTCAGTGTCCAAGTGGGTTCCCTAGTAATGGGAACAGGAACAGCTCAGTGGCTAGATTTTTGATCACCTCCCCCTGATGGGGGAGCAGCCATACCAGGCCACAGAGGAAGACAATACAGCTAGTCCTGGTGGAACCTGATAGACTAGGGTCAGATGGAAGGGAAGGAGGACCTCCTCTATCAGTGGACTTGGAAAGGGGCATGGGAGGAGATGAGGGAGGAATGGTGGGATTGGGAGGGGATGAGGGAAGGGACTACAGAAGGATACAAAGTGAATAAACTGCAAAACGTGAAAAAAAAAACTCTGTCAGTTCTTTGTTCCACTTTTAATTTGATTGTCCATTTCTTGGTGTTTTATTTTTAAAATTTATTTTTGGATTTTTAAAAAAATTCTCTGTATATTCAAGACACCAATCGTTTGTTAAATACACAGCTGACAGATATTTTTCATATACTATTGGTTAACTGTTTAATAAATTAACAGTTTCCTTTGCAGTACATAGCCTTTTCATTTTATGAGATCTTACTTGTTGGTTGTTGGTCCTATTTTCTGCATAACAGAGGTCTTCTTTTAAAAGTTACTATAGGCTAGATCCCAAAATATACACCTTATCCTTTCTTGTAAAAGTTTCAGAGTTTCCAGTATAACATAGGGAGCTTTGATTCATTTGTCATAATTTTTTATGCAGAATGAGAGATAAGAATCATTTTATTCTTTTGCATTTACATATTTGGTTTTCCCAACATCATTTGTTAAAGATACTGCCTTTTGTCCAATATGTATTTTTAGCATCTTTGTCAAAAGCTAAGTGACTGTAGATGTATGAACTTATGTCTGCATACTCAGTTCTATTTCATTGATCAGTGCTATTCTAATATTTTTAAAAAATGGATTTCAAAGCAAATCTATTCAGAAGAGGTAAAAGGGTCATTTCATACTCAACAGAGAAACAATCTATAAAGAGGAAATTAGAATTATAAATAAATGCACAACAAACACAGGCTCATCAAATTTTATTAAACAAATGCAACTAAATTTATGCTATCAGATTATCTCCAATGCAGTACAAAAGGGTGAATTTGATTTCATATTTTCCACACTAAATAACTGGACGAATTATTAATAAAGAAGCATTTTAATTTAAGGACATAATATATCAAATGGCATAATAGACATCTACATTGTGTTCTACTCACACATTAAAACATGCATATCCTTAGCAGCCATTGTAATCGCCATAAAATAGAGGACATATTCAGACACAAAGCGTGTCTCAACAAATACAGGAAATCTGAATGAACAGCCTGTATTGTATCTGACCACGTAGGATAAAGCTAGATATAGACAGCAAAGGAAGTTACAGAAAATATGTAGTCATGGAGATTAAAGCAACACACTATTGGATCATGAATGAGTCATTCAAAAAGTCAAGAAGGAAATGAAAACATTTTTGTAAGCAATGGAAAATGAAAATGGTTTACTGAAACCTGTAGGATGCAGTAAGGTTGAAGGAAGCTTATTACTTTTAAGTGCCTACTTAAAAAAAATAGGTCTCAAATAACCTGATGATAAACCTTAAGACAAAGAATGGAGAACAAACCACATTGAAAAGTAGTAGATGAGAAGAAATAACAGTGCTAAGGTTAAAAACTAATGGTATTTAATATTGTTAATATCTGAGTAGATCTGGAACGTTCCTTCAGGTGGATCTTTGAGGACATTTCCCATAAGGATTAGCTGAGGGGAGAAAAACCATAAAATAGTCAACATCTTCTAGAAGCTGCAGTGACCAAGACGTCTACAGAAAGAGTGTTGCTCACCCTTGTGTCTCCTTGGCAAGAGTGTCTATCTTGCCTTTGTTCCTATTGTTTTCATCCTTTCCTAACATTGAAGCACAGCCTCTTCTGCTTTGCAACACCAACTAATGGTTCTCCAAGACTCCTTTCAGTTCTCGGTGCCACTGCAAGATTTCTGTTGCATACAAATTAATGTAATAAGCAGTTAGTGGGTTCTCAACTTCTCCGTATTATTATAAGTCCCTTTTCATAATATATATTATTTTTAGTCATTCAAAATATTCTGACAATATATTAGTAATCATACATTGGAATAAACACATACAGATGGAATTTAAATATAATGTTTAAAACTAAAAAGCTAAAAATATTTGCAAATACTTATTCATATAATGGCAACATACAAAACCAAGTAGTGTATTATTTTGAGACATGTGAAGGTATAATGCCATTATTAAGACAACAAAACTACTTATCAGAGAATTTATAATAGTAAGAGTCTGATTCCTGGTGGGAAATTAAAGGTCTAATAGGTATAGAATATTTAGAGGATCTCAAAAGTATTCATTATTTTTTTAATTTCTTAAGTTGTAGAATAAGTACATTTGTGCTTTTCTTTACATTAGTATTGATAGAACAGTAAATATATGTTATATGAGTTTGCGATAATGATATATTATTTTACATAAAAATGTTCCTCAAATACAAAACTATTTGTAATAATACTCTTTAAATAATTACTAAGTAATATGGATAGCATAATGTTGGGTTCTTGAGACACATAAATACAAAGTTTTACAAATCACTTCAAAACATTCTTAGTTTATTTATATTCAGGGATCAGTGAAATGTCAGTTGTCACTAAGTAGAGAGGAGACTGTGTCAGGCTTAATGGGCTATGTAGCTGCTGGGATCTGCCTCATGAAGAGGGAGGAGGTCACGTGCCATGGGCATATCCTGATCATGGATGTGATTGAAATGATGCCTGAGCCTGGGCAGCACCTGATCAAGAACAAGTTCAAGGTCTTATACAAGAAGGAGCAGCAGAAGGGGTTCATGACTGTGCTGTGCCATTGCAATGGCAAGCTCGTGTCTGCCAACGGCCAAAAATTCTTCCTGTGGACCCTGTGGGCCAGCAAAATGTCAGGCATATCCTTCGTTGGCACCCAGCTCTACACCCACCAGATGATCAGTGTCAAGAACTTCATGCTGGCAGCAGATGTCATGAAGAACGTCTCACTGTTGCTTTAGCAGTAGGAAAGCAAGATGCTGAGCCTGGTGTCCCAGGATGCTAAGCCTTTTGGGATATACAGTATGCACTTCATGGGGGACAATGTCCTTCTGGACTGCGTCATGTCTGACAGAGATAGCAATCTTATGTTAATATATATATATGCCAGAAGTCAATGAAGTTCGGGGGGTATGTGCCTCCTGTGCTGAGCAGATTTCCATGTGGTTACCCACAAGAACACGGTCTGGAGGACCCCATGTCGAAGTGCTGCTGAGTGGCCCTGCAAGAAGCCAGTCAGGTGGGAAAACAAGCAGATCACGAAGATTGCAACCGTGGACAGTGGCATTTGGGCTTCTATAGCCCATGCAAGAGAAGACATACCTACTGCTATTGATGTTGCAGAATGCACTTGACAATCATGCTACCCCACCATTCTGGCCCCAACTCCCACTCATTCCGAATGTTGCATGTAAACCAGCAAATCCTGGGAAATTCTGTGCACAGTGTTCCTGATGGAGAGCTGCTAAATCGAGACCTAAACCTTAGCACTGTGGAGCAGAGTGAGCTGCCCAAGAAGATAGCTACCACACCTGACATTATCCTGGATGACTTGCTGGAGACAGACAGACAGACCGTGAATGGCTCACGTATAACCCTAGGATGCTACTCTGCTCTTAAACACTTCTCTCTGCCCATTTTGTATAAAACTCAAAGAAAACGGTTTCTTTTAAGAAAAAGAGAGCGAGAGAGAGAAAAAGAAAAAATATCTTGTCAAATAAGTGAGATATTTAGGATAATAAAATGGCTTTTGTCGTTTCATCAATAGTTGTATTGTCTTGCTTTAATTGACTTTAGAACTAAGCTAATTTTATGCTTGAGAAATAGACAAACTTGAGCTAAAACTTGAGCAGTTCCCAATTAGTTTCTGACTTATTACCATTAGTAGTGGAAGCAACAGATGGAAGAAGGAACAGTGTCAGCAGTTGAAAGTTGTTTACAAGGTTTAAGAAAAGGTAAGAAAATGTGTAATATGGATGAGAAGGACTAGGAGATTGAATGACTACATTTTATTTTATCTTAATTTTTGCTTTTCACTTATTTGCATTATGTGTATGAGTGAGTGGAGGGGGAGCACACAAGCTGCAGTTGCATGCAAGAGCCTAGACAATTCAAAAGAGGGCGTTGGATCCTTTGGAACCAGAGCTGCAGGTGGTAATGAGTATAATGCGTGTTCTAGGACTCAAGCCCAGGTCCTCTGTAAGAGTAGTAAGCACTCCTGAATACTGAAATATTTTGCCATTCTGAGAATGACTTAATTTTAGAAGTGTTCTTGGACCTAGCAAATAGTATATTTGAAATGTAAAACTAAAAATATTAAAGATGAAATTTACTATGAAAGCTGAGGCAGATGATGATTAATAGGTCATATATAAAATGCAGTGATCTCATCCTTACTTTTAGTTATGTCATTCAATTAATGACAAATTAATCAATGGGATTAATTTCACTGAATTATAAATGCTGAATATTAGCCTCAGGTATTTTTCTTTCCACTGGAAAATGGCAGAGTTATAGAGACAGCACAGATTACATCTCTTAAGGTTAAGGGTGCCTCACAGAATTTAAGAACACTGGCCTTTGTTCCACAGGACTTGTGTTCAGTTCCCAGCACACACAAGATGGTACACAGCCATCTGGAACTCCAGTTAAATATATACTTTCTATATTCCACATATATGTGATCTGACTAAATGAATAATTATATATGTAACTCACTGATATATAATATATTGACATACACTGATAGATATTTCTCTCTCTCTCTCTCTCTCTCTCTCTCTCTCTCTCTCTCTCTCACACACACACACACAAAGGCCAGAAAAAATACAAATAGAGTCAGAGAATAAGATCAAGGAAAAAGTAACTCAGACTTTTTAATTTCAGTAATATTCTCTCATACGTTGGTCTGTTTTAAACCAAAATGAAAACATATCTCCAAATGGAGATAAGAATAAAAGACTTAGCTAAATTCTTGGTAAGCATTTTCACTCTCATGGTAATTGAGACTGTCCATATGACCCATGGGTCAGTGTTATAATTTAACACCGACTTACTATTAATACAAGGGGTATTAGGGTCTCCTCTTAGGATTATTAGTTTCATTAATAAAATAATTTTTTTACAGGCTCAAATGGAATCTCAAAAATCTTACTAGAGTTTAAAAGAGCACAATTCCAAGGCAGTCAAGCAGAGAGTTAGCAGCTGCATGGAGAAAGAAAAGAGGAGAAAAAGCAAAGAGAGTCTGCCCTCTAAGCGGGCAAAGAGGTTAGACAGTCACATGAAGAAGAGATCTTTAGAGAAAGAGTAAGGAAGGCCACACTTTTGGGGAAACCTAAGATACAGAAAGAAGAAAAGATAAATTGATGTTTTCTGAATAATTCAGAAAAACATGACAACTTAAAAGCTACATGATTGAGGTCCTGCAATCTGTAAGCTTTCCCACTGGGGATGAGAATTTGGGAATCAAAAAGTACAGAATCTCTGAAAATTAAATCATCCAGTATATCTGGGAATTAAAAAGTGCAGTATCTCTTTAAAGAACTTATTCTATTTATTTCATTAACAGAGCTTACAGTGAGCCCTCTTTCCTAGAGGTTATCCTTTGATCAAGTGAATGAACCAGCCTAGTTGTGATGGTAGGTTCTCACCCAGGTCAGAGATTCTTCTCTCCATAAATGGAACGTATGTTTTAAAATATTGCATTAGCTGAGGGACAAGATGGTGGTGCCAAGAGAACACTGCGTCTGAGGTGCAGGACAACATTTTCCATACAACGACCAAGAGACTAAACTCTGGGCCCTAAAACAACAACAATCATGATTGTGTTTCCCAGGTGAGAGGAAACCCCACAGCTTGGGAATCAGTTGGGTCCACTCTCAGGCCACCCAGCCATAATCCGGAAGAGATCCCGGGTCACATGGGCACTAAGTCGCCAGACAAGAACCACAAGGCTGCGTGTCCTGATCACCTTCCTGGGCTGAACGGTGGGCACAAGAAACACCAGAGACTGGGAGTCCCAGTCACGAGAAAAACCCACAGGGAAGTAAGGCAATGAAACTGGCCACCGGTCACCCAGTCTTTACCTGGAAAAGGTCTTGCAGAATGGCTGGTGCATGCAGCTGGCACTGAACTGGGCTCCAGCTGCAAGCACAGAGTTGTTGCATGCCCAGCACTCTTGCACAGACAGATCACTGCGCCCCAGGGCAACAGAGACTGGGAGTCCCTGTCGGGAGAAAACCCCATAGGGAAGGAAGGAACCTGGGACAGAATTAAGTCTTCCAGTATATCCCTGGAAAAGGTCCCACAGATGGGCAGGTGCACGTGCCGCCAGCCCAGAGACCTGCTCTGTACCAATTATTCCTCACTGACAGAACTGGGTGCCCCAGGGCACCAGAGACTGGGAGTCACTGTCGGGATAAATCCCCTCAGGGAAGGAAACAAAGGGGACAGACTTAGGCCACCCAGTATATCCCTGGAAAAGGTCCTGCAGACCGGCCCAACCCAGGGACCTGCTGTGCACCAGATAGCCTGCTGTTACCAAGAGAGCATTACTCACCTGCCACAGATTACCGCTTGGGTACTGGGGCACAGAGCCCCAACCTCAGACCTACAAATGCCTGGGGTCCCCAAGATCAACCCCCAGATACTGCTCCAAGGGGCAACAAGTTATCCTTAACAAAAATGACAAAACCACGGGACACCCAGGTTACAGCAGCAGCTCACTAAATTTACAGCAAGAAACCCAGAAGCAGGGCAGCTGTCTCCAGGACTTCTCCAGGTGAGAGGAGAGTCCTCTCCATTAACAAGGACCACAGTTACCACTCAGGTCTCTATGCCTGAGGTGAGCTGTGGCAACTCCTGAAAAACACCAGCCATCCAGTGATAATACCCAAAACACTGAGGAGGCTTCCTTCAGGAAAAACTGTCTTCCCGCCAAGGGAATTCTCTCCACCACAGCATTCTAGTAACCACCAGAAACTAACTCCCAACACCTAAGATAGCCCAATGGGTAGAGGCCAACTTAAAAGCTCAACCAACAAAAGACAGAGCAATATGGCATCTCCAGAACCCAGTTATCCAGGGGCAAGTACCAGCATAATTGAAATTCAAGAAAATGACCTAATATCTATGCTTATGAAGAGGATAACAGAGGAAACAAATAAAATTCTTAAAGACCTAGAGGAACATAAACTCAAACAGATTATGGCCATCCGTAAAGAAATACAAGAAGTTGCAGCCAGCTTGTGGCCTTTAGAGAGGAAATATTCAAATCACTGAAAGAAATAAAAGAAACAGGATTGTTCAAACAAATAGCTGAAGGAAGGAATTAACGGAAAATACAATCAGACAGGTGAAGGAAATCAACAAAACGGCTCAATATCTGAAGATAGAATTGGAAAAATTAAAGAAAACACAAATGGAGGAAATTGTGGAAAGAAAGAACTTAGGGAAGAAAACAGGAGCTACAGAGGTAAGCATAACCAATAGACTGCAAGAGATGGAAGAAAGAATCTCAGGTTTGGAAGATACAATGGAAGAAATAGATGAATCTGTCAAAGAAAATGTTAAATCTAAGAAATTCCTGACACAGACTGTCCAAGAAATCCAAGACAACATAAAAAGACAAAACCTAAAAATAATAAGATTAGAGGAAAAAGAAGATTCCCTGCACCAAGGCCCAGAAAATATTTTCAACAAAATCATTGAAAATTTCCCCAACTTAAAAGAGAGGCCAATAAGAATACAACAGGCCTAGAGAACACTCAATAAATTAGATCAGAAAAGAAAATCCTTTCTCTACATAATAATCAATACAGTAAGTATACAGAACAGAGAAAAATACTAAAAGCTGCAAGGGAAAAAGCCCAAGTAACATATAATGGCAAACCCATCAGAATCACACCTGACTTCTCAACAGAAACTATGAAAGCCAGAAGGGCCTGGACTGATATCATGCAGGCCCTAAGAGAACAGAGATGTCAGCCGAAGCTACTTTACCCAGCAATACTCTCAATCCTCATAGACGGAGAAAACAAGATATTCAATGACAAAAACAAATTTCAACAATATCTACACACAAATTACAGAAGACACTAGAAGGGAAAATACAACCCAAGAAAACTAGCTACTTTCAAGAAAACACAGGAAATAATTAACCTCACTACAGTAAAACAAAAAGCTACCAAGCAAACAACCTTATGACCACAGCCAACATCAAAATCAAAGGATCTAACAGCCATTGGTCATTAATCTCTCTCAACATCAATAGACACAATTCTCCAATAAAAAGATATAGACTAACAGAATGGATGCATGAACAAGACCTAGCAATCTGTTGCTTACAAAAAACACACCTAAGTCACAAAGATAGACATTACCTGAGGGTAAAGGGCTGGAGGAGAGCTTTCCAAGCAAATGGACCCAGGAAGCAAGCAGGAGTAGCCATTCTATTATCTGATAAAAAAGACTTTCAACCAAAACTAATCAAAAGAGATGGGGAAAGACACTTCATACTCATCAAGGGAAAATTCCACCAGGAAGACATCACAATCCTGAACATCCATGCCCCAAATACAAGGGCACCCACATTTGTAAAAGAAACAATGATAAAACTTAAATCACACATAGATCCCCACACATTAATAGTGGGAGACTTCAACACCCCACTCTTAACAAAGGACAGGTCAACAAAACAGAAATTAAACAAAGAAACAATGTCTCTAAGAGAGGTCATGGATCAAATGTACCTAACAGACATTTACAGAACTTTACACCCAAACACAAAAGAATTTACCTTCTCAGCACCTCATGGAACCTTCTTCAAAATAGACCATATGGTCACAATGCAAGCCTCAACAGATACAAGAAGACTGAAATAATTCCTTGTATCCTGTCTGATCACCAAGGAATAAAGATGGACCTCAACAACAACAGAAATAGCAAAAAGTCTACACACACATGGAAACTGAACAAGTTTGCTACTAAATGACAGCTGGGTCAGGGAAGAAATAAAGAAAGAAATTAAAGTCTAGAATTCAATGAAAATGAAGGCACAACATACCCAAACTTGTGGGACACAATGAAAGCAGTGCTAAGAGGAAAGCTGATAGCACTAAGTGCCTTCAAGAAGAAATTCGAGACAGTTCATTCAAGCACCTTAATGGCTCACCTAAAAACCCTAGAAAAAGTAGAAGCAGACACACAAAACAGGAGAAGATGGCTGGAAATAATCAAATTCGGGGCTGAAATCAATCAATTAGAAACAAATAAAACAATTCAAAGAATCAATGAAACCAAGAGCTGCTTCTTTGAGAAAATCAACAAGATAAACAAACCCTTGGCCAAGCTAACTAAAAGGCAGAGAGACACCATCCAAATAAACAAAATCAGAAATGAAAAGAGGGACGTAACTAAAGACTCTGAGGAAATTCAAACAATCATTAGGACTTACTTCAAAAGTCTAAATGCCACAAAATTTGAAAAATCTAAAAGAAATGGACAATTTTCTTGATTGATTCCACTTACCAAAGTTGAATCAGGACCAGGTAAATCAATTAAATAGTCCTATATCCCCCAAGGAAATAAAAGTGGTCATCGAAATTCTCCCATCCAAAAAATGCCTAGGACCAGATGGTTTCAGTGAAGAATTCTACCAGACCTTCAAAGAAGAGCTAACTCCAGTTCTCTTCAAACTCTTCCACAAAATAGAAACAGAAGGAACACTACCAAATTCATTCCATGAAGCCACAGTCACCTTGGTACCTAAACCTCACAAAGAACCAACAAGGAAAGAGAATTTCAGGCCAATCTCCCTTATGAACATTGATGTAAAAATACTCAACAAAATACTTGCAAAGCGAATACAAGAACTCATCAAAGATTTCATCTACCTTGACCAAGTAGGCTTCATCCCAGGTACACAGGGGTGGTTCAATATACGGAAATCCATCAATGTGATCCACCATATTAACAAACTGAAAGAAAAAAAAACATGATACTCTCCTTAGATGCTGAAAAAGCATTTGACAAAATCTAACATCCATTCATGTTTAAAGTACTGGAGAGATCAGGGATACAAGGCACATATCTAAACATAGTAAAGGCAATATACTGCAAGCCTATAGCCAACATCAAACTAAATGGAGAGAAACTTAAAGCAATTCCACTGAAATCAGGGAAAAGACAAGGCTGCTCACTCTCTCCATATCTCTTCAACATAGTTCTGGAAATCCTTGCTAGAGCAATAAGACAGTTGAAGGAAATCAAGGGAATACAAGTTGGAAAAGAAGAAGTCAAATTATCACTATTTGCAGATGATATGATAGTATACCTGAGTGACCCCAAAAATTCTACCAGGGAACTCCTACAGCTGATAAACACCTTCAGCAAAGTGGAAGGATACAAAATTAACTCCAAAAAATCAGAAAGCCTCTGCCCTACAGACTATCAAAGCAGATGCTGAGCCTGAGCAATCTACAGATTCAATGCAATTCCCATCAAATTGCTAACACAGTTCTTTACAGACCTGGAAAGAAAAATTCTCAACTTCATATGGAATAACAAGAAAACCAGAATTGCTAAAACATTCCTCTACAATAAAAGATCTTCTGGAGTTATCTCCATCCCTGATCTTAAGCTGTACTATAGAGCAACAGTAATAAAAACTGCATGGCACTGGTATAGAAACAGAATGTTGGATCAATGGAACTGAACAGAAGACCCAGAAATAAACCCACAAACTTATGGATCCCTGAACTTTGACAAAGATGCCAAAACCATACAATGGAAAAAAGATAGCATCTTCAACAAATGGTGCTGGTATAACTGGATGTCTACATGTAGAAAAATGCAAATAGATCCCTACTTATCACCCTGCACAAAACTGAAGTCCAAGTGGATCAAAGACCTCAACATAAAACCAGACACATTAAATCGGTTAAGAAGAAAACATGGGAATACCCTAGAACTTATTGGCACAGGAGAAAACTTTTGAACAGAGCACCAACAGCACAGGCTCTAAGAGCAACAATCAGTAAATGGGACCTCATGAAACAAAAGCTTCTGCAAAGCAAAGGACACCGTCATCAAAACAAAACAACTGCCTACAGATTGGGAAAGAATCTTCACCAACCCTTTATCTGACAGAGGGCTAATATTCAGTATATATAAAGACTAAAGAAGTTGAAAAGCAACAAATCAAGTAATCCAATTAAAAAAAATGGGGAACAGAGCTAAAAAGAGAATTCTCTTGAGAGGAATATTTGAATGGCAGAGAAATACTTAAAGAAATGCTCAACCTCATTAGCCATTAGGGAAATGCAAATCAAAACGACCCTGAGATTTCACCTTACACCCATCAGAATGGCCAAGATGAAAAATTCAAGTGACAACACATGCTGGAGATGATGTGGAGAACTGGGAACCCTCTTCCACTGCTGGTGGGAATGTAAACTTGTACAACCACTCTGGAAATGAATCTGGCACTTTCACAGACAACTAGGAATAGCTCTTCCTCAAGATCCAGCCATACCACTCCTAGGCATATATCCAAAAGAGGCTCAAGTACACAAAAAGGACATTTGCTCAACCATGTTTGTAGCAGCTTTATTTGTAATATCCAGAAGCTGGAAACAACCCAAATGCCCCTCAACTGAAGAATGGATGCAGAAATTGTGGTACATCTATAGAATGGAATACTACTCAGCAATGAAAAATAAGGAAATCATGAAATTTGCAGGTAAATGGTGGAACCTGGAAGGGATCATCCTGAGTGAGCTGTCTCAGAAGCAGAAAGACACACACGGTATATACTCACTCATAGACATATATAGACATATAATACAGGATAAACCTACTAAAATCTGTACATCTAAAGAAACTAATCAAGAAAGAGGACCCTGACTAAAATGCTCAATCCCCATCCCAAAAGGCAAAGAGGATGGACATCAGAAGAAGAAGAGAATAGGAAACAAGTTAGGAACCTGCCATAGAGGGCCTCTGAAAATCTCTGCCCTGCAGACTATCAAAGCAGATGCTGAGACTTATGGCCAACTGTTGGGCAGAGTGCATGGAATCTTATGTAAGAAGTAGGAAATGGTAAGATCTGGAGAGGACAGGAACTCCACAAGGAGAGCAACTGAATCAGAAAATTTGAACACAGGGGTCTTCCCAGAGACTCATATTCCAACCAAGTACCGTGCATGGAGATAACCTAGAACCCCTGCACAGATGTAGCCCATGGCATTTTAGTGTCCAAGTGGGTTACATAGTAATGTGAAGAGGGACTGCCTCTGACATAATCTGACTGGCCTGCTCTTTGATCACCTTCTCCTGAGGGGGAACAGCCTTACCAGGCCACAGAAGATGACAATGCAGCGACTCCTCATGTGATCTGATAGACTAAGATCAGAAGGAAGGAGAGGAGGAACTCCCCTATCAGTGGTCTTGGGGAGGGGCATTAGTGAAGAAGGGATCGGGAGGGTGGGATCGGGAGGAGAGGAGGGAGAGGCTTATGGGGGGATACAAAATGAATAAAGTGTAATTAATTAAAGTTAAAAAATTAAAAAATAAAATATTGCATTAATAGTGAATATGAAATGAAATCTGTGATTTATTCATATAAACATACAATGTACATTATTATGTATGTAATTAAAAATACATAGTATATTTTTTCCTAAATGAGAGTGTATGTAAAGACATCAGGATAAAGAAAAATGGCTTTACAACTTCTGAGTCTTCACAGAGAAATACCTTTATTCTTAGCAAAGTTTCCCATACCCAAGATGAGTTACCACATCTAGTGGGAACAGACATTTAAAACCTTAAAAATGAAACATAAAAGATTCATTGTCTTGGTCAGAACTCATTTGTGCTGTTACGCTAAGTTGCCTTTGTGGGACTGTTCATATTTTTCTTATAAATTTTCTTTTTTAGTTAATAATAAGAGATTGTTCAACAGGTAAACTTTTAAAATGGACTTTAATGACCAGTGTTTGGGTTTCACAATGAATGGACTGTGGGTGTCATACTGAGGACTAATTATGGATTAATGAACAGCAGTTTTATGTATCAAATGATGAAAAAAATTAAGTCTTTTATTGAAGCAGATTTTTTTTAGGGGGGGAGAAGCTGCATAAATAGCAGGGAGTTGAAACTTATTTAAATATGTTGAAGTTTTGAAAAGTCAGTTAATTTAAAAAGTATAGATCACACTATGGGTGTAAGAATGTGGAGAATGCACAAGAAAGTCTGGTTTTATACTAACAGAAGAAAATCAAAACAATGTTTTAGAGAAGGAAAAATGACTTGAGACTTAAAAAAATAAAAAAAAGAACTAGAAAAAAATAACAACACAAAGCACAACAGGGCAGATATTTTAAGTATTTAAAAATTAGAAAAAACTAGGCAAAATTATCTTTTTAATTGCAGAAAAACATTCCTAACCTTTTTATTGCTTTTTTGGTTTTGAATATTTGTATCCTCGACGATTTCTTTAACCACAGAGAAACGAAAAAATACATTATTAAAAACCTAATATTTTGTTCTGTTATTATTATTTATTACAATTTATTCATTTTGTATCTCAGTTGTCTTCCCCTTCCTCATCTCCTTCCAGTCTTACACTCCCTCCCTCTTACCGGACAATGTCTCTCCCCTAGTTCGCTGATAGGGGAGGTCCTCCTCCCCTACTATCTGATCCTAGCCTATCAGGTCTCTGTTTTCCTATGTAGGAGTAAAATAGTTAAAATTACCCTGTAGTGAAAAGTCTCACACTGTAAGGTGAGCTCCCTTATTAAACTGCTAGGAATGCAAAATATAAAACAGGAATGAAAGCTAGCTTGGGCAAGACTTCGGTCAGCTCGTGATAACCTACTGAAATATATTATTAAAATAAACCTGAAAACAAACAAACAAACAAACAAACAAAGAAGTACGATGTATGTAAGCGCTTCCTTTACAATGAGTCTAAGTTCAGACCAATATGTAGGCACAGTGGACCACTCAGGCTTCGGTGTTTCTAATTTGCAGTTATAATTAAAATAACCTCCTGAAGCGTTCAACTTCTCTGCAGAAATCTTGGCTGAATCAGCCTCCGCAGCATGAGGCTCTTAGAGATGCTGACAATCCAGTGAAAAACACCTAGAGGCTGACTATTGACCATCTCAGTTGCTCATTTTCTGCTAGAAAACAGCACAAGGTTTCAGCTATTTGTATCGCATTATTTAACAGGCTGCTCCAAACTTTCATTCTTTCCTTTCTGTTTGCTTAAAGTGCAAACTGTAAACAATCAAATGTAAGAAGCTGACAATAGCAACAAAAAGAGGCGACTAAAAAAAAAACATACAAAACACTGTAAGTAAGTAAATAAATAAATATATAAATATGGAGTACAAGTTCCTGTTTTCCTTGAAGACTCAGTTTTCTCATGTGATGTTTTGCTGTGAGCTTTCTTGTATGAGGGGAGCAACTTTGGCCCACTGAGAACATCCATGTGTGCACTCTGAGGAAAGGAGATTTACAGAGGCCCATGAACAGTGATACATCGCTTTTTGGATCAATATTGCACACTGATCTTCATGCTTCAACACTTGACTTCACAGAGAAAAACTTTGCAGATAAATTCTCTGGGCAATCCAATGGAGTCTTGCAGTTTTCACTGACTTCATGTTGCTGCTTGGTGTTAGCCTTTGGACTGGACTGCTAGTATTCTGACAACTGAGTTTGGTAATCCCACAAAGACCCATGACCCTAATCAGCAGGAAGTAGATAAAAGAGGTTTACAGCCCTTTTCCCTACTAACATCCTACCTAAGTTCAGGGAATTGGAAGGAAGGGAGAGTTCTTTAAGAATTCTAAATAAAGTAAGTTTGGTGAAAAATCTAAGCCTACAAAAATGCATAATTATTTTAAAGTATAATAGATTTTTTCATTTTTTATATTAATTACAGTTTATTTACTTTGTATCCCAGCTGTAGCCCACTCCCTCACTCCCTCCCAATCCCACCTAATGTGATGATTCTGAGCAACTTCCAAGCTTCAGACAAGGCAAACATGATTTAGCCTTACACTCTAGCTCTGATTTTAGAAGCATTAATTTGCCGACATTTTCTTGATCAATTCTTGTTCATTAACATTTGGATGGTCTTTTTTTAATTTTTTTATTTTATTTTATTTTTTTGGTTGACCGTTATGCCCACAGATGCTGAGAATGCCATTGTGGTTGTCAGGAGCTGGGGGGTGATGAAAATGGAGACCTGTTCCATGTTTACACTGCTGTTAATGACTATGCTGTAGAAAGGTACTGTACAGCAATATTTTGGTTCAGTTTGTTACAAACGATCACTGTGGACCTCATGGTGCAAACAACAAATACTCACTTGTTGCTGTTCCAGAAGTCTGTGATCAGAGTACAAGCTAGTGCATTCTGCTGAGCTCCATCTTGGGTGGCTGAATTCTTTGATACCATCATGGTAGAATGAACTAGAAATATCTCTGAACTTCTAAAATCAGGTTGTTAATTTCATATGTGAAGTGGATCTTTATCCTTGAATTCTAATTAGTTTTTAAAGATACTAACGCGTCAATGGCATGCTAGGGACGTGGTGATGTTCAATCATAACAGCTTTGTAGGTAGGAGTACGATATTGTGAACAGCAAAATCTGTTTAAAATTTTTAAGAGGATAGGTTTTATTTTAATAATTTCTACTTCAAAACACAAAAGCAAATTGTGCTAACTTAAAGAAACTTACCGATTTTTAAACATAGTTATACAAAAGGCAGTGGTGGTATTATTGGGTTAGTATATGTTGAACCCATTAAGCTGTGCATAAACACATGCATCTGTTTATTTAAGAGGTCATGTAGTGTGTTCTCGGCCACCCTGGCACATATGAGACCATGCATCAGAAAAGGATGCAGAATTTATACTTCAATAACATTATTAAACAATAAATAAAATGAAACATAACTTTGGTATTCACCAATTTCTGCAAAGTAACTCTGCAGATTTATACTGAAGCCTTAGGACAATGCTTAATCTGCAGGCTACCCTTAGGGCATCCCAGTGTACTACTATATCAGAATTTATTCAAACATAAATCCATGTTGTATCTTAGCGCTTAAGTCCAAAGCTGCTATTTCATGTGAAAATTACATTTGGAGGGAATCAACATATTATTGTTGTACAACAATATCCACTGGCTCAATAGGATTCCTTTGCATAGATTATCATAATGTATTTTAATTGACCTTGTGTTCTTAGCATTTCTTCTACCTTGTGCTAACAATACACTTGAACGCTGTAATTAAAGTTTGATGTTTGTTTAATTTCTTTTCCCCTGGGAAATATTTTAGAATTTATTTTATTTTTTTTTAAATAGACATTTTTTATATAATTTTATTTTTTATATTAATTACAGTTTATTTACTTTGTATCCCAGCTGTAGCCCCCTCCATCATTCCCTCCCAATCCCACCCTCCCTCCTTCATCTCTTCCCTGTCCCTCTCTGAGTCCACTGATAGGGGAGGTCCTCCTCCCCTTCCATCTGACCCTTGTTTATCAGGTCTCATCAGGACTGGTTGCAATGTTCTCCTCTATGGCCTAGCAAGGCTGCTCCTCCCTTGGGGAGGGAGGACGTCAAAGAGCCTGCCACTGAGTTCATGGAAAAGAGACATATTTTAATGTTAATAACATTTTATTAAGATTTGAACACTTTTACATTATTTGCAACTGTGAGCTGGCTTCAGATTTTTGTATTTTTGAAATAAAACCTTCTTAGATCAATAAAAGCCTTCTGAGAAAAATCTATTACTATACAGCTGAAATGTTTTCTTCATTACATCTGTATTTTATTCAGAATTATCAAAGTTTCAATAGATTATCAGATAATTATGACTTTTTATCACTTTTAGATATATTAATTTGCTTCTTTGGCTACATTTTAAAAGCAAATACTCTATCTTTCTGTCACTGCAATAGATTTATGCTTTATGGAATATAATGTTGTTCTTTGGAGTCATGACACAGATGTACTCACCCTAGAGAGAGAACCCAGGACAGACCAAAGTAACAATTCACAGTGGTCCAAGTTGGTGAACCAGTGAGTTTTTACTGGGTTATGGAGGAGAGTTTATTAACTGGAGCAGTGCTGACTTCATAGCAGCTGCATCACTGACTGAAGAATCCATCCCAACCCAGAGAAGCAGCAACCTGGAGTTGTCTGCAAGCTTGAAAGCAGATAGAGAGACCAGAGAATAGATTCTCTCTTGTTACAGCCCCGCAGGGTGGGCTTTCTTCACCCTGCCAAAGTTTATTCCTTCTATAAAGCTGGTGAGTGTAACTCAATGATTTTGCAAGTTTCCTTTTCCCCAGATACGTATTTTTCCCCCTGGCATTTTGGAATGTAAATGTACTAATTAGGAGGAAAGAGCTGTACAAATCTCTAATATATTCCTGTGGATAAATTATACAGATATTTAAAGATAGCTTTCTTTTTTATCCTATAAATACCCATTTTTATTTCATCATAAAAATCTCATGTTTTCTTTTTTTCTGTATTTTTGCTTTTCATTTACTTTGAATTTAAAGGCAAGTTCTTGTGAAATAACTTACTACTATTCTTGGACTCTAATTTTTTAAAAGGTAGGAGCCTAGTAGAAATTTGTTTGAGCAGTTGGACTTTTCAGTCTTCTCACGATAAAAACTAAGATTTAAACAAGAGATCAGGGTACACACACACACACACACACACACACACACACACGAAGGAAGGCTTTCGTGCTGACAGTATTTTGTCAGAATGACAAAAGGTATGGTCATCTGGTTAGAAAGGAAGTCAACTGAGAAAATGTCTTCATCAGATTGTCTTGTCGGCAAATATATGAGACAATTTCTTGCTTCATGACTAACGCTGGAGGGCCCAGTCTATTGTGAGCTAGCCTGCCACTGAGCAGGTGGATCTGACTATACAAGGACTCAGGCTGATAGAACCACGAGGAAGCCAGTAAGCAGCATTCCTCCATTGTATCTGCTTTAGTCCCTGCCTCCAGATTCTTCCTGGCCTGACTCTCCTCGGTGATGGAATGTGCTCTCAGAGTTTTAAGGTGAAATAAAGACTCTCTTTAAAAAGTTGCTTTTAGTCATGTTGTTTGTCACAGGAACAGGAAGTAACTAAGACAGCATTCCATTTTCTTGGGCTAAAACAATCAACATTATTAAAAATATCTGTAACTTAAAGTTATCAAATTGATAATATTCTCATTGCAACTATCAAACTACAAAAGCCCTGGCTCAAGCCCTCGTAAATAAAAAGCATAAAGCTGGCCAGTCATAGTGGCTCATGCATGTAGGTCCAGCTGAAATTCTAGCACTAGAGAGGCTAGGGTAGGTGTTTTCTAGGAGTTCCAGGCCACTGTAGGCAATACAGTGACTTAGTACACCAGTATAGCAATATTCTGT
Source organism: Meriones unguiculatus (assembly GCF_030254825.1). Classification (NCBI taxonomy): domain Eukaryota; kingdom Metazoa; phylum Chordata; class Mammalia; order Rodentia; family Muridae; genus Meriones; species Meriones unguiculatus. The sequence continues at coordinate 50,805,739 of NC_083367.1, forward strand.
CTTGTAACAAAACAGCAACAAGAAGAAAGGATGAGCGATTACACTACTTGACTTAAAAAATCATCAGACTTCACGGTATTGTTATAAAAAGCAGCATACCTACCAATATCACAGAACAGAGAGCCCAGGATTAAACCCATGCATCTACTAAGGATGATTATCAGCAAATATAAAAAAGACAAAGGACATGTACTGAAGAGAGGGTAGTAAATCATTGAGATTGGAAAAATACATACCTAGAAGAATAGACTTAGACTTATCTCTCTCAAAAGACCCATGAACCAAATTCAAATGGATTAGAGAGTTAATTATTAACATCAATAACTCTAAAACATAATGCTCCTAGCCACTGGAATAATCAGGACTATTTTTAACATTCATTTATTCTCTCCTCTGTGTGTGTATATTGTGTGTGTGTGTACAAACACATGTGTCTGTATCCCATGCCATTTTATATGTGTAGAGATCAGAAAACAACTTGTAGGTGTCTTTTCTCTCTTTCTACCATCTGTGTGTCAAGAATAGAAATAGGGCTGTGAGACTTAGCAGCCTGTGCCTTTGCCTAATCTTGCCTGCCAAGATGTGATTATTTTGATAAGATCTAAAATCACATGAAACCAAAACAAACAAACAAAAAAAAAGTAACAAAAGAAACAAGAACCTGAAAACAACACTATGACAAGATAATCTACATCATGGTAAAATTTTTGAAAATTATATATCTAATAAAATTTAAAATTAAAAGCACAATACAAATAGTTTAAGTGGGATGTGAAGAAAGATATAGACTGATGAAGAGGATCAGTCAAAACTAAGAATGTATGAATAAGACCCATAAAATCTGTTGAACAGAGGTATTTTGAATGGATAGATGTCTCAAAAAATTAAGCCATTAAAATTAAATCCCAGTGTCATTAGTAGAGTATTTTTCTGAGTTGTGGTGACTTTAATAAGAATGACCCTTATAGGCTCATAGATTTGAATGCTTGGTTATAGGGAGTGGCACCATTTGGGAAAGATTAGGAGGTATAGCCTTGTTGGAGGAAAAGTGTCACTAGAGATAAATTTTAAGGTTTTCTAAAGCCAAAACCAGGCCCAGTGGACATGTTGTCTCTTCATAGCAATAGAACACTGCCCAGGATTGTTCTTGTCAAAGAAGAGGCCACCAAATCAACAGTTGTTTGCCATTGGCCTTGGTTTCTCTTCAGAGTGAAATGATGAGTGGTTCATGATACCATTTTTTTTTTATGCAGGATCGATAGAAATGAAGATGAAACTGTGAACAAAGCTTCCTTTTCGTTGTTTATGTTCATAATGCCATACATTGCTATGAAGGCAACAGGAGCAGAAAAGTTGTCAATCACCTTATTCAGCTATGAAATTTCCACTCCGTAATTCTAACCTGCTAGGTTTCTTCACAGTGACCATGCCAATTCTTATAAAGTAAAGCATTTAATTGGGTCCCACTTACAGTTCAGAGATTTAGTCCATTATTGTCATGGCGGAAAGCATGGCAACATCTGGCAGACATGGTGCTGGAGTCCAAGCTGAGAGTCATACATCTTAATACTTAGGAAGCAGAAACGAAAGTGACAGTTGACCTAGCTTGAGCTTCTGAGACCTTGAAGCCTGCCCAGAAGTAGCACACTACCTTCTACAATGCCACGTCCCCTAATAGCGCCACTCCCTAAGGGTCAAGCATTCAAATACATAAGTCTATGGGGGCCATTTCAAACTTCCAGGCTAGGTAATATGCACTCATTGATGCAATAGTGGCATGCCTGTTAAACAGAGTAACTGACTTCACTGTTTGTTTGGAAATGAGGCCTGCTCTGCAAGAGGAAGTTTATGCCTGGTACTACAGAGTTGGTTTGAAGCCCATAGCTGGGGAAGTCAGTGCAGAAGAAGGAACTTAGTATTCTGTTCTGCTAAATTGACATACTATCAAACAGTTTCTTAAATATTTCTGTTTATCCACTTGGAATACTTCTGTCTCCTGTTGTGGTGAGAGAAGCTTGTTTTAGAATGAACGGCGGTTAATACAGAGACTTGTTGATGGTCAAGTGCTGACATGAAGTGATTGTCGAAGGCTAAACCACCAGTGATACATTGCTATTACCCCCTTTAAGGCTAAAGGAAATGTCAGAGGAGAGGAGATACAAACATGTAAAAGCCCTATAATGAGGAATATGGCTATGAAATGCTATCTCCTAGACATGTATGCCTTTGCCTTCATGAACTAACAGTGCCTGACTTACCTGCATTTATACGGCCAATAAAAGACTGGGCCTATCAACATTCAGTCATTAAGAGGGAAGGGTCTCATGGTCGACACCCTTCCCTAAAATGCTATTGATAGTACATGGCTGCTGTGGGAGGGAAAATAAGCCCTCAGTGATGAAGCCACTAATGACCTAGTTATGCTCCAGTAGATAAACTCATACCTAAGAGGTGGCTTTAGTTAACTTGGTGAATTACAAAACAAGATAAAGAGACATAGTAGTGGGAAAGAAGAAAGGAAAGAGAGTATGGAGTGGTATTAGAGTTTGATAAGACACAAAGAGGTTGTAAATTGAGCAGCATATATTATATATAAATGAAAGTGTCAAATAATAGATTAATTTAACATAAAACAAAAAGTGAGTATATACCATGTGTGTCTTTCTGCTTCTGGGATACCCACAGAGGATGATATTTTCTGGATCCCACCATTTGCCTGAAAATTTCATGATTTTCTTGTTTTTAATTGCTAAGTAATATTCCACTGTGTAATTGTACCACAATTTCTGTATTCATTCCTCCATTAGGGGACATCTGGGTTGTTCAGGTTCTGGCTATTACAAATAAGGCTACTACAAACATGGTTGAGCAAATGTCCTGGTTTTATACTTGAGCATCTTTTGCATATATGCCCAGGAGTGGTATAGCTGGATCTTGAGTAAGCACTATTCCTAATTGTCTGAGAAAGTGCCAGATTGATTTCCAAAGTGGTTGTACAATTTTACATTCCCACAAGCAATGGAGGAGGGTTCCCCTTTCTCCACATCCTCTCTAGCATGCATTGCCACTTGAATTTTTAATCTTAGTAATTCTGATGGGTGTAAGGTGAAATTTCAAGGTCATTTTGATTTGCATTTCTCTGATGACTAAGGACATTGAACATTTCTTTAAGTGTTAGAACCCCTGCACAGATATAGCCCATGGCAGCTCAGTATCCAAGTGGGTTCCCTAGTAATGGGAACAGGGACTGTCTCTGTCATGAACTCCGTGGCTAGCTTTCTTATCACCTCCTCCAAAGTGGGGAGCAACCTTCCTAGGCCACAGAAGAAGACAATGCAGCAAATCCTGATGAGACCTGATAGGCTAGGTTCAGATAGTAGGGGAGGAGGACCTCCCCTCTCAGTAGACTCAGAGAGTAGTGTGGGAAGAGATGAGGGAGGGAGGGTGGTATTAGGAGGGAATGAGGGAAGGTGCTACACCTGGGATACAGAGTTAATGAACTATAATTAATATCAAAATAAAAAGTAAAACAAAAAGAGACTTAGGGCAAGTTAAAATGACAAAAATACTTAAAATACATTCATCAAGAAAATGCAAATCACCTGCTTCTGATGTCTATCCTGTTTGCCCTTCCGAATGTGGATTAAGCATCTTCCCTAGGGTCCTCCTTGTTGTTTAGCTTCTTTAGGGCTATAGATTTTAGTATGTTTATCCTATATTATATTGCTAATATCCACTTACAAGTGAGTATATATCATATGTGTCTTTGTGCTTCTGGGTTACCTCACTCAGTATGATCTTTTCTAGTTTCCACCAATTTGCCTGCAAATTTCATGATTTCCTTGTTTTTAATTGCCGAGTGGTATTCCATTGTGTAAAATTACCATACCTTCTGTATCCATTCCTCCTTGAGAGACATCTAGATTGTTTCCAGAGTTTGGCTATTACAAATAAAGTGGTTATAAACATAATTGAGCAAATGTCTTTATTGAATGATTGGGTGTTCAGAAAGGCAAACAGGATAGACATCGGAAGTAGGAGAAGATAAAGAACAGGACAGGAGCCTTCCACAGAGAACCTCTGAAAGACTCTACCCACCAGGGTATTGAAGGAGATACTGAAACTTATAGCCAAACTTTGGAAATACCTGGAAGGAACAGGAGCACCACAAAGAGACCAACAGAACCAAAACACCAGGGTGTGTGGGGGTGTGTGTGTCCTGCAAAGACTATACTCCAATCAAGGACCATGCATGGAGAGGACCTAGAACCCCATGTTCAAAGGAAGCTCATAGGCTGTTCAGTCTCCAAGTGGTTTCCCTCATAAAGGGTACAGGGGCTGTCTCTGACATGAATTCAGTGGCCAGCTATTTGATTATCACCTCCTGGAGGGTGCAGTCTTGCCAGGCCATAGAGGAAGATGATGCAGCCATCTCTGATGAGACCTGATAGGCTAGGGTTAGATAGAAGGGGAGGAGAGCCTTTCCTATCAGGGGACTAGGGAAAGGGCATAGGGGTAGAAGAGGGAGGGAGGGTTGGGACTGGAAAGAAACGAGGAAGAGGGCTGCAACAGGGATGAAAAGTAAATAAGTTGTAATAAATAAATATACAATTAAAATTAAATTTAAAAAAAGAAAATGCTAATCAAAATTTTAATGAGCAATCATCTCTCAAAACGTTAATGGCTATGTTTTTTTTAAGATGTGCAATGAAAAGTACAAGCAAAGAAGTAGACAAAGGTTATACTTACTGGTGATAGGGTATAAATTAGCAGAACTTTTTAGATGTAATGTAATATAAGGGTTTCTCAAAAGCCAAAAATAGAAACTTATTTTATGAGTAAGAAGTTCCACTACTAGTTATCTATCTAAAGGAAATGAAATGAATATGCCAAGAGTATTCTGTACTTAAATATTCTTTGCACAACTTTTCATAATGTCAAAGAAATAAAAACAACCTATATGTTGATTGAATGGTGAGGAGACAAACAAGTTACTTATGCTATCCATATATATATGCATATTATAAATATGTATATATAATTGTTGAACATAATACATACAATAATATATACTACATATACCATGAATATAATATATGATATATATTAGTGAAAAGAGATTCTTTTCTTATGTAGTATATCTCAACCACAATTTTCTGTGCCTTTATTCTTCACAGATGGCCCCCATCTTCCGTTTCCCAGATCCACTCTCCATATCTCTTCAGAAAAGAGTAGGCCTCATAGCGGCAACACCCAACCATGAGAAAACAAGGCACAGTAAGACATGGCAAAATCCCTCACGTCCAGAATGGGCAAAACAAACCAATTGAAGGGAAAAGAGTCCCAACAGCATGCAAGAGTGTCAAAGACACATCTGCCGCCTCTCTTAGTACTCCCACAGAAACTCGAAGCATAACATACACAGGAAAAACCTGGTACAGATTCTCGCAGGCCCTTTGCTTGCCACTTCAGCCTTTGTGAGCCTATAGGAGCCCTGCGTAGCCGATTCAGTGAGCCGTGTTTTCTCGTATCCTCTATCACCTCTGACTCCTACAATCCTTCCTCTCTCTCTCTTTTGCTCCGTTTCCCCAATCTCTGACAGGGATGAGCAGGGTGGGGAGCACCTGATGGAGACATATAATTTAGACTCCTCACATGATGTCTGGTTGTGAGACTCTGTTTCATCTCCCATCTGCTGCCATATGAAGCCTCTTTGATGATGAGTGGATAAGGCAATTGTGTATGAGTATATAGCAGAATATCACCAGAAATAATTTCATTGATTTTTTTAGCCCTGTTTTTCTTTTTTTTTTTTTTTTTTTTTTTTTTTTTTTTTTTTTTTTTTTTTTTTTTTTTTTCTACCCTAGGTCTCTGAGCTATACAATCTCCAGTTTCTGGCCATGCAGGCAGTCTTGGACATGGAAACTCTTTTGTGGCATGGACCTCATCTTAAATCAGACACTCTATAATGTTTGTGCTATCATTGTCTTAGCACACCTTTTGGGCAGGACAGATTGTAGGTGAAAGATTTTATGGTTTCTCTTTCAGTAGCCTGACAGTACCTTTCTGCACCAATGACACTAGAAAATAGGGGTGAAGTTGCCTCCATGAAAGAAGCTCCTTGTAGGCACCAGATAGATCTATGATGTGTGGATGTTGTTCTCAGCAATGAGACCCTACTGTCAATTTTTGCAGAGTGACCTTCTGTCTTAGGATCAGTGTGGGTTGTTTCGTATCTCCACAGAACCCTCTTAGCTAACAGCTGGATGGAATGCAGCACTGACCTACCCCTGGAAGCCTTACCTGCCTATAATAGATGAGCAGTTCAGACCTATATCCTTCATTACTAGGCTTCCTCATTAGGGTCAACTTAATAAATTCAGGAAATTTCCACTGCCCCAGGTTTCTACACCATCACCCAAATCCCATCCAGTTCTAGCCACCTCTCCCCAACACAGTTTCCTCCAATCACTTGCACCCTGTTATCTGATCCCTTCCACTCCTGTCTCCAACCACTTCCAAAATCTGTTCTATTTCCTTTTCTCAGAGAGATCCATTTATCCCTCTCCCCACCCGAACCATCATTTAGGCCTAACCTCTCTGAGACTATGGATTTTAACTTGATTATCATTTACTTTCCAACAACAACTTCTTTTTGGCTCTAGGCTACCTCATTCAAGATGTTTTATTTTTCCCTAGTTTTAGCCATTATCTGTGAATTTCATAATGTTATTTCTTTAATAGCTGAATAATTTTCCATTGTGTAAATATATCCATTCTTCATTTAAAGGACAACTAGGTTGATTCCAGTTACTGCCTATTTTGAATAAAATTGTTATGAACAAAGTTGAGCATGGGTTCTTGTGGTAGGATGGAGTGTCTTTTGAGCATATGCATAAGACTGGTACAGCTGGGTCTTGAGTTGGATCGATTCCCAATTTTCTGAGGAACCACTGAGTTGATATCCACAGTGGTTGTACAAGTTTGCACTCCTTCCAGGAAAGGAAAAATATTTATCTTGCTCCACATCCTACCCAGTATGAGCTGTCATTTGTGTTATTGATCTTAGCCATTCTGAGAGGTGTAAGATTGAATCTGAAAGTAGTTTTGTTTGCATTTCCATGACAGCTAAGGATGTTGAACACTTCTTTAACAGTTTCTCAGCCATTTGATATACTTCTATTGAGAATTATGTTTAGATCTTTACTCCATTTATTATTTTTGCTATTATTGTTGTTGCTATTATCATTTATTATTATCATCATTATTATTATTGCTTACAATTTATTCATTTTGTATACAGATTGTAACCCCCTTCCTCATCTCTTCCCCCTCTCCCTCCGTTTTACCTCCCTTTGCACCTCCCCTAGTCCATTGATAGGAGAAATCCTCCTCTCCTACTACCTGACCCTATTCTAACTGGTCTCATCAGGACTGCCTGGATCCTCTTGCTCTGTGGCCTAGTACAGATACTCTACCAGGCAACCAAGCTCATGTCAGAGACTGCCCCTGTTCCCCTTACTAGGAAACCCTCATGGAGACTGAGCTGCCTATGGGCTTCATATGAGCAGGGGTTCTATGTCCTCTCTGGGATACATCAGTCCCTGCAGGTCCCCCAGGACCCAGATGTTTTTTGGCTTTGTTGGTCTCCTTGTGGACCACCTTGTTCCCTCCAGGTCTTTCTTTCTTCCCTAAGACCCCCTGCTCTCTTCCCAAAGTTTGACTGTGAGTCTCTGCACCTGCTTAAATCCCTTGCTGAGAGAAGTCTTTCAGAGGATGTCTGTGGTATGTTCCCCATTTTTAATTAATTATTTGTTCAGTTTTATAGAAAGTTTCATGAGGTGCTGAGAAGAATGTGTTTTCTTTTTTGTTTGAGTAAACGTTCTGTAGATATCTATTACGTCTGGTTTATAGTATTTTTTAGCTCCCGCATTTCTCTGTTTAGTTATTGTCTGGAAAACCTGTCCTTTGATGAGAATGGGGTATTCACATCTTCCACTGTCAGTCTGTGAAGGTCAATATATGATTTAAATTGTAGTAGTGTTTCTTTTACAAAAGAGATTGTGCTTGTGTTTGGGGCATAGATGTTAATAATTGCAGTGTCACATTGGTGGATTTTCCTTTTGATGAGAATGTAGTGTTTTTCCCTAACTCTTTTGATTAATTTTTGTTTGAAGTCTATATTGTTAGATATTAAAGTGGCTACAGTTGTTTTCTTTTGAGGTTCATTTGCTTGGTATACCTTTTTTCCAACCCCTTACCCTGAGGTAATGTTTATCCTTGATGTTGAGATGTGTTTCTTGAATGTGACAGAAAGATGGATATTGTTCTCACACAATTAAATTAGTATGTGTTTTTTAAGCTGGCAAATTGAGATAATTAATTGAGGATATCAATGAGCAATGTTTATTAATTCCTTCTATTTTGTTACTGTTGTTGTTCTTGGTGGTGGTGGTAGTGGTGCTGTGGGTGGGTAGGTGTGTGCGTGCTTGGGTGTGTATGTGAGTGTGTGTGTTTGTTTCCCTTCCCGTTTTTTCTGGTGTGCAATTATTTATTGTCTGTGTTTCCATAAGTGTAGTTACATTCCTTGTTTTGGATTTCTTTCTAGAACACTATGTAGTACTGGGTATTGTTTAAATTAGGCTTTATCACAGAATGTCTTTTTTCACCTGTGATGATTGAACGTTTTTCTGGGTATATGAATCTGTACTGGCGTCCATGGTCTCTTAGAGTCTCCAACTCTCCTGTCCCTTTCTGACTTTTAGAGTGGGCACTGAGAAGTCACGTTTAATTCTAATAAATCTGCCTTTATATGTTAGCTAGTCCTTTTCACTTGAAACTTTTAATATTCTGTATGTTTAGTGTTTGGGTTATATTGTGGTGAGGGGAGTTTCTTTCCTCTTCCAATTTATTTTTTTTAAGCTTCTTGTACCTTTATATGCATCTTCTTCTTTAGGTTAAGAAGATTTTCTTTTATGATTATGTTGGAAATATTTTCTGGACCTTTGAACTGGAATTTTTCTCCTTCTTCTAATCTTATTATTCTTAGGTTTGTTCTTTTCATGGTGTCCCAGAATTACTGGATTCCTGTGTCAGGAATTTTTTGGATTTAACATTTTCTTTGATGTATCCATTTTTTCTTTTTTTTTTTGGCAGAAACTTTAAACATTTAATAGAATACATATCATGTTATTGAGTTTCACAGAGTATCATAACTGAAACCATAAATTATTATAATTATTATTATTATTATTATTTGGAAAGCAGATGAAGTTATTGAAAATAATCTATTTATTAGTGACATGAGGCAAACAAAAATCTTTAAGGAAATAATATTGATTTTGGAATGGAGAAACAAAAATCAGGCCATACCAAACTTATAAGATATATTTAAAATAACACTTTAATAAAAATTCATAACACAGCATTGAATGTTCATTTTAGTCAAAACAATATACCCTAACTAAGTCTGTAACTTGTTTCCACTTTTAATAAAGAGGAAGCAGATGAATTTAAACCTAAATCTAAAAGAAAAATAAAACAAAAATTTAACTATATCAATATAATTGAAATGAAAAGAGAAAAATATAGGAATATCACAAATTAATACTAAAATAATTCTACCTTGTAAATTTCTTCTTATATAAACATATAAGAATTGTATTTTTAAATTATGATTTTTGGTTTAAAAATATAGCTTTGTAGTATATAGAAAGACTATGGTATTTATCTCCAGTACTTCAAAACAAACATATGAATATTATTAAACTATTTTGTATTACTCTTTGCTTGGTATATCTAATTTGCTTTACTAATATTTGTACCTAAATATGTACTACCTTTCATGATGAAGATTAATCTGGGATCTAATTTCTTTCATTCTTTCTTTCTTTTTTTTCTCAAGTACACAACAAGGATATTTGTTCAACCATGTTTGTAGCATCTTTATTCGTAATAGGCAGAACTGGAAACAACTCAGATGTTCCTCAGTTGAGGAATGGATACAGAAATTGTGGTATTTTTACACAATGGAATACTACTCAGCAATTAAAAATGAGGAAATCATGAAATTTGCAGGCAAATGGTGGGACCTAGCAACAATCATCTTGAGTGAGGTATTCCAAAAGCAGAAAGACACATATGGCATATACTCACTGATATAGACATATAAGATAGGATAAAATCTGTACATGTAAAGAAGATAAACAAGAAAGAGGATCCAGGGTAAGAGGATCAATCCTTACTTAGAAAGACAAATGGGATGGACATTGGATGTAGGAGAAAACAAGTAACAGGACAAGAACCTACCACAGAGGGCCTCTGAAAGACTCTACCTAGCAGTGCATCAAAGCAGATGCTGAGACTCCTAACAAAACTTTCGGCAGAGTGTATCCATTTTTTCACTGGTATCTTCTGTTCATCTGAATTTTTCGTTTCTTGTATTCTGTTGATGAAGCTTACCTCTGTCGTTCCTATGCACATTTCTAAATTGTACTTTTCCAGAATTTCCTGTTTTTTTTTTTTTGTTTGTTTTGTTTTTTTTTGTTACTTCCATTTCCAATTTGAAGGTCTTGACAAGTTTCATTTTTTTTTCCTCCAATTGTTTGTTTTCCTGATTCTATTTAAGGGGTTTATTTACTTCCTTTTTAAGGGCCTCTATCATCTTTATATAGTGGTTTTAAGAACTGTTTCTGTGTTTCAGTTATGTTGCAATATTGAGGGCCTGCTGTAGTAGGCTAACTCTGCTCTATCATAGATATATTTCCCTGAAAGTTATTGAATGTGTTGTAATGTTGGCACCTAGGCATCTGTGTTTGGGATGATTATAGTACTAGGTTCTGATTTCTAGGTTTGTCTATGTTAGGTGGGTGATTTTGTTTCATGATTTCTATTTCCTTTTGGAGTCTCGGAGAACTGAGAGTGTGGAGACCACCTAAAGCATCCTACCTGGTCTTCTAGCAGACATGGCAGATAGATAGATAGATAGATAGATATTGATTTATGATTATAGCATTATTAAGAAATATTTTATAATTATTTTAAACAATCATTTTTTCTTTTATTGAAATTGATTATTTTGTCATATATAAGAAAATTATATATATTTATCTTTTAATATATTGATTATATATATATATTGATTATAGACTCCTTTCTCTCTCTCTCTACTCCTTAAAGTTCCCTCCACTTTCCATCCACCTGGATCCATCATCATTTTGTCACTCTTTAGAAAACAAGTGGGCTTCTAAGGATACTAAAATAAAATAAGACATAAAAAATGTAATAAGATTACAGATAGAAAAAAAAAACATCAGAATTAAAAGAAACAGCAACAACAAAAAAGAAGAAAATGAGCCCAAGAGAAGGCACAAGAAACAGAGACCCACTCCTTTATGCATTCAGGTATTCCATTAAAATACTAAACTAAAAACCATTATCTATATCTATATCTATCTATCTATCTATCTATCTATATATCTATATCTATATCTATATCTATATCTATATCTATATCTATATCTATATCTATATCTATATATGTGTGTGTGTTTGTAAAGAGAATCACTGACATTACATTGCGAGACAAGGAACTTCCAATGGTTACCTTGATTTCATAGTCTGTTGCCAACTACTGCTGAGCAACCTACCGTTAAGAATAGTTAGTTTCCCAGGAGTGGTATAGCTGGATCTTGAGGTAGCACTATTCCTAATTTTCTGAGAAAGCACCAGATTGGTTTCCAAAGTAGCTGTACAAGTTTATATTCCCACCACCAATGGAAGAAGTAACCCTCTCTCCACAACCTCTCCAGCATGTGTTGCCAACTCAGTTTTGGATCTTACCCATTCCGATAAGTGTAAGGTGAAAGATGTTCCACCATTCAGCAGAGACATTTGCTCAACTATGTTCATAGCAGCTTTATTTTTAATAGCCAGAATCATGGAAACAATGTAGATGGCCCTCAAATGAGGAACAGATACAAAAATTATGGCACATTTACACACTGGAATACTACTCAGCAATTAAAAATAAGGAAATCATGAAATTTGTCAGCAAATGGTGGGATCTAGAAAAGATCATCCTGAGTGAGGTATCCCAGAAGCAGAAAGACACACTTATAAGTGGATATTAGACATATAGCATAGGATAAACATACTAAAATCTGTACTGCTAAAGAAGCTAAGGAAGATGAGGACCCTAGAAACGATACTGAATCCTCATTCAGAAGGGCAAACAGAATAAACATCAGAAGTGGGAGAAGAAAGGGAATAGGACAGGAGCCTACCACAGAGGGCTTCTGAAACTCTCTATCCAGCAGGGTATTGAAGCAAATGCTGAGACTCATAGTAAAATTTTGGGCAGAGTACAGGGAATCTTATGGAAGAACAGGGAGATAGACCTGGAGGACACAGGAGCTCCACAAAGAGACCAATAAAGCCAAAAAAATCTGTGCCCAGGGGTCTGGAAGAGACTGATGAGTCAATCAAGGACCATGCATGAAGAGGATTCTGACCCACTGCTCATGGGCACCTCAGTCTACATGGTGGTTCCCTAGTTGTCTGCTTTTTGATCACCTCCCTTTGGCAAGGTTGTCTTACTAGGCAACAGAGAAAGAGATCCAGATAGTCCAGATGAGACTTGATATGCTAGGGTCAGATACTAGGGTAGAAGAACCTCCCCTATCAGTGGCCTAGGGGAGGGACATAGGGAGTGAAGATGAAGGGAGGGTAGGATTGGGGGAAGATGAGAGAGGGGGCTACAGCTGGGATACAAAATGAATAAATTGTAAATAATAATAATAATAATAATAATAATAATAATAATAATAAAACATTTTGTAAATAGATTCATGTGAAAATAGCTGTCAGTGTTATACGTCCTTAGGGGAAAAATCCAATTTAGTTTTATTTCCCTGGAAATTTATTCATTCAAGAAATATTGAGGAGAAGTGGCTGTTTAAAAAAAAAAAGAAAAGAATAGTTTGTTTCCATAGTGAGACATCCTTGGAGGAAAATAAATTTTCATTCGCAAGTGGTTATCAATCAGAGTTTGCCTCTGGATTAGCAGTGGGGCCGTGTGTCCACTTGGTGAAGAGCCTCACTTGGTGAAGGCCCATTGAACCTTCTGCCTCTGTCTCTTTGAGTTTATCTGATCTTTGACCATGTTTAAATGATTTTATTTTCTTGGTTGTCCACAGGATTCCCTAAAGCCTGAGGCAAGTAATTTGATAAAGACATCACTTTTAGGAATGAATGCTTCAAGATCTCCTATCTTCTTCATAATGTCAGCCTGTGGGTCTCTGTATTTATTCTCATCTGCTGTAGGAAAAAACTTCTCTGATGATGGCAAAGTAAGGCACTGATCTATGAGTATAGCAAAATATGATTAGGAGTCATTTTATTGCCATTTTTGTTTTGTTTTGTGTAGGTTGTTAGTATTTGGTTTTACCCTAAGTACCTGGGCTATCTAAACTCAGTTTCATGATGAACCAAGCAGTGTTGGTTGTGGGTTTCATTTCGTGGAGTGGGTCTTAACTGGAATCAAATATTAGTTGGCTATTCCACACGTCTTGAGATACCATTGCCCCAGCATATATTGCAGGAAAAAAACACCATTTTAAAGAAAAGGGTCTGTGGCTAGGTTTGTGTTTCAATTATCCTTTCATCTGTTACAGGGTCTGAAAGACACTAGAATGTAGGGATGGAAGGTCTATGTAAGAACCAGATCGGTTCTCCATATTCAATGAGTTGTATAGATGTTCTCTTCAGCAAAAGGGACTTTCTGTCAGTTTGTGGAGAGCAACTTATAGTCTTGGAAACAGCCCGAGTTGTATGGAAATTGCTGGAGGACTCCTTCAGCTAACCACTCAAATAGATATAACCCAATCCTGGTACTAGAAGCTTCATTTGGAAACAAAATATGGCCAGTTACAGCTCCCTCCATTGTTCGATAATTTCTTTTAGATCATCTTCATATGTGTAAATATTTTCTTAATTCTAGTATATTAGGTTTCCATAATACCCCACAAGTGGCCCATAATCCCAGCTGGCTCTTCTCAGATTTCCTCCATCATTTCCATCTTGTCTCTACCTCCCTATTTGATTCTCCCATTTTAGATCCTCCCCATACAACCATAACTGTATATTCTATTTCCCTTTCCTAGGAAGATATACTTATTCCTCCCCCTACTTCAACCTCTGTGGTTATACACATTGTTGCTTAGTTATCATTCACTTAATAGCTAATGTCCACACCACATTTGTTTATCTGGATTTCGGTTACCTCACTCAGGATATTTTTTTTTCTAATTCCACCCGCTTATGTGAAAATTTCTGGACTTGCTTTTTGTAAAGAAACTGTCAAGTAGTGCTCCATTGTATAAATGTACATTTCCTCTACCCATTCTTCTGTTGAGGATCAACTAGGTTGTTTCTAATTTCTAACTATTATGGCTAGAGCAGCAGTGAACATGGTTGAACAAGCATCTCTGTGGTTGAGTAATGTATCCTTTGGTTGCATGCCCAAGCGTGGTATAGCTGGATCTTTCCACTCTGGAAAGCAATCTGGTGCTTCCTCAGACAACTAGGAATATCGCTTCCTCAAGATCCAGCTATGTCACTCCTAGGTATATACCCAAAAGAGGCTCAAGTACACAATAAGGACATTTGCTCAACCGTGTTTGTAGCAGCCTTATTTGTAATAGCAATGTCTGTTTTAAATGATAAAAAATAATTAGATGTGCAATGCATCATAAATTAAATAAAAATTTACAATAATGATAGCAATTTGTTGCTTAAATATCTAATGAGTAGCACAGAATAATGTAACAGACTTTTAAATTTTATACTAAATAATATTTTACTTTTCTTATGTTTACTTCAAAGTGTTAGTTTGTGGTAGATGTGCAAATTCTATATCCTAGTTATTCAGTTTTGACTATGAGACATTTAGAGATGTCTGATCTACAACAGAAAAAATTCTAATGGGTAAGTGACTGATAGTCATTTGGGAAACACTGATACCAGTTAAAATTTCCAAGCAGGCATGCAAGAGCATGCCTTTTAAGTCCTAGCTTGCACACTAGTGCCTGAATGATTTTATCTATATGGCTAGTTGCTCTAAATTTTAGTTTTGAACATTGACGTGGAAATTTTACTAGCATTTTCCTAGTAAAAGATGGCTCTAATTGTTAAAATGCCTCAGACACAAAAATCAATGACTGTGGTCCATGAACAAGTGAATTTCTTTAACCATTAGAATGGTTGTTGAACATAACTATGTCAGTCAATCCTCAGAAGTCTGGGTTTTGCCTAGAAAAATCTGGTCTTTCTTGATTTAGGAAGCTATATGTCCAGGAAGAAAAAGGTATGTGGAACAGATGTTCCTGGTAGTCAACTTGACTACATCTGGAATTAACTAAACCCAAGAGTTTTAGCTTAATATGATCCATTTCTAATCTGGATCTTTGAAATGAAAGAACTCACCTTTCAACAGATTTTTGAAGTGTGAAGACCTGTCTCTAATATTGGACACACCTTCTGCTAGAAGCCAATATAAGGACGTGGAAGAAGGAAGCTTTTGATCTTTGTCTGCTTGCTTTTGCCTTTCAGTCAAGTACTTTTCTTCACTGTCATTAAAAGCTACTTGGGAATTTCAGTTATAAAGAAGATGAGCTGAGACATTCAGCCCAATGGACTGAACAACTATTGGGTTCTTGGGCTTTCTATTCATAGGTAGTCATTGATTAGTAGACCTATATAAATATGTGTGTGTATGAATATATAAAGGGGATATATATATATATAATTATATGTATTATATATTATTATATGTATACAGCTCTATTTCACCTTCTTTTTCGTACAGGAATTTAATTATAAATGAAAGAGGCATCATTTTAAAGACATTGTGTGAGTATACAACCCTAAATAATACATATAATTAACAATATTAATACATAAAATTGTATGTGTGTATATATGTACACAGATTTGGGTATCAAAGCTGATTCTTGAGCAACAGAAATCTAAGGATTAATCTTGTAAGTATTGGGAATAGGCTTTCCAATTTGCCAACAACTACAGTTACTAAAGCATCTTCTGTTACTGAAGCTTAAAAGTACCATCCTGGGAGCTCAGAGAGTACTAAAAGCCCATGGCATGAACTATTTAGCCAACTTAAGGACATAAATGCTTTTGATTATCTTGATTAACCAAATGTAAGTGGCAACAGATTTGGTATATAAAACTACTGACAGTTTGTGGAAATTAGGGAAATTGTTCTGCTGTTTTGTTGCTCTTAGCATAGCTGGATAAATAGGCAAAGAGAAGGAATGTGGTTTGTGATAAAATTAACCAACTTCTAGTATCTCAGAATGTGGCAAAGGACAACAATAAAGTCTGTGATAAAATGAAAAGGCTTCAGATAGTGTTATAATGTCTAACTGTTTCTAAGTGTTCCCAGGAAGAGAATCTTCCCTCTAGCAGCCACAGAGCTCAAGTTGCAGGAAATCTAACCAAAACCCTCATTATAAGGTTGGCCGAATTACAGCAAAAACTCTATTCTCAGCCTTGGAGGGAGTCAACAGCTAAAGTGAAGACACTGAGTGGTAAAGAATGGGATCCTGAGACTTGGATGTGTGGATGTGTGGGAAGACCCTATTGAAACTGAGAACTTTAAACTTATTTTTTTCCTCATTTATAACTACATTTTTAATTTTTATATTAATTACAGTTTATTCACTTTGTATCCCTGCTATAGCCCCTCTTCATTCCCTCCCAATCCGACCCTCCGTCCCTCATCTCCTCCAATTTTCCTCCCCAAATCTACTGATAGAGGAGGTCCTCCTTCCCTTCCATCTGACCCTAGCTTATCAGGTCTCATCAAGACTGGCTGCATTGTCCTCCTCTGTGGCCTGGCAAGATTAGTTAAGTGTTTAGTTCATCTGAGGACATAGTCTCTGCAAAATCAGAAGAACAGGTACAAACGCCCTGAAATATTGTCCTTTACACCATTGTCTGTTAAACCATTAGTGACTTTCTCTGAAGGAAGTATCAGGCAAGACAACACTGTTGTCCCTCCAGACCCACCAGCAGTTTCCTCTAAACCTATAATCAGACCCAAGGCTAAGCAGGCTATTAGACGGGAGGGTAAAAAGTGTGGTCAATGAGGGGGTGTACTATACCACTAAAGAGATTAGTGCGTTGGGTAATTTATTCCAACAGAAGTGTGGGGAATGTGTGTGGGAATGGATTTTAAGAATGTGAAATAACAGTGAAAAATATTTATAGTTGGCAGAACTTTGAGCACTACCCATGGTCATACATTTTGTTTATAAGGAAAAATAAGCAGATGTGAGATTGTCAATGCATTGGCTAGATATTCAGGGACCTGGAAAAAACATTATTGGAAAATTGGTGAGAAAGATATCTGGGGAAGAAATATGTGGATAGATTGTACCGAATTGGCAAAGGATTTGAAGATACTTGTGTCCCCCCAGAAATGCTCTTCAAAAGATGACTTGAGATGAGAAGGTACTTAATAATCAAGGAGATAGGATGACCTATTCTGAGGATAGTTGATCTCTTTCCCCATCTATTCCTATATTGCCCAAATGGGACAATGAACAAAGTGGCCATGATGGCAACAATGGAGTTTATTTTATTTTTAACAATATCGAGGTCTCTCAGTGTGTAGCCCTGGCTCTCCTAGAATTCACTTTGTAGACCAGGCTAGCCACAAAGAAAGATCCTTCTGCCTCTGGCTCCCAAGTGCTTGGATTAAAGTCATGCTGATCCACTGATCTTATCAGGATCCCCACCATACTGAAGAAGATGATTTAAAAAAAAAAAAAAAGAATGCATTTTTAAAGACAAAGTTACAGTACCAATTAGGTGGCAGCAGTCTGGAAGACTGCATCGGAGTTTTCTAGAATGCAACATAAACATTGAGTCAGCATCCAGCATATGGATGGTCTTTTACATAGCCAGGATTGATGGGTCCAGGAATCAAGGGGTGGAAAAGGAATATTTGCACTCACTATCACCCCTAGTCACTCACTAGGGAAAACCTTACTTCCTGTTCCCACAACCTTAAGTTCTGCTGGTCTAGAAGTTTTGGTTCTAGACAGGTGAGTACTCCCACCAGAAGTCATAACAAACATTTCCAGCTTCCTCCTGGCTACTTTATACTTCTGATGCCCTTAAGTCAACATGCTAAGGAAATAATAACAGTGTTAGGAGGAGTGATTGACCCAGATTGCCATGGGGAAATTGGATTGCTTCACCGCAATTGTGGTAAGAAAGATTATGTCTAGAATACAAGAAATCCTTTAGAGCGTTTCTTGGTGCTCCCATGTCCTCTGATAAAAGTCAGCTACCTAACCCAGGCAGGATAACAAAGGGCATAGGCCTCTTAAGACCTAAGGTATGGGTCACTCCTCTAGGGAAAGACCTCCTCAGGTCCTTGGTAAGAATATAGAAAATACAGAATGGGTAATATTAAAAGGTTGATATAAATAACACCCAAAGCTATTTAATAATTGACACAAGTGTTTTCAAGCATGTTGTTAAAATTACATTTGTACAGATTTTTCCCATTTTCTCTATCATATGATATAACATCAACTGAGAGAATATCAATGGTTCTAATATTTAAGTTTGATATATTAAAAGACTGTCCCTGGAGGCACATCACCACATACTCTGTACTTGTCATGCATTTGAGATTGTAGAAAGAATAGTTACATCATGTTAGTGTAATTATGACATGATTAAATATATAATGCATTTACAACTGTGCATGAGATAATTATACTATGTTAAGAGATAGTTATGACCTGATTAGTATTTTCATTTGGAAATTAATCATGACCTAAGGAGAAATAATTCAATTTGAAATTGACAAGCAGTTGGATTTGTGATGGCTCTCCTTTGTTATCAACTTGACCCTATGTAGAACTAAAGAATTAACTAAAACTCCCAATTTAAAACCAAACCTAATTTTGCTTAATTTGAAGAGGGCAATCCATTTCTATTCTGGATCTTTGAGGTGGGAAGACACATGTCAATTCATATTCTTTTGTTTCTTTGTTTGTTTTTTAGCAAGTCCATTTCTTCACTGGCATTAGAGTGTACTTCTTCAGAGTTCTGGAATATAATGAACAGCAGTTGAGACATCCAGCATCATGGACTGAACAACTACTGGATTCATAGGCAGCCACTGTTGGCTTAGTTAAGCCCCAGCCTATAAGTGATTCTAAGAATTCCTCTGTCTATATTGTAGTGGTGTGAACAGAAATGAAAAACATAGGTTCATGAATTTGAATGCATGGTCATAAGAAAAGGGATGAGGGGTGTGAGCTTGTTGTAGAAAGTGTATCTCTGACTGTTGGTTTTCAAATGTTTCCCTCTTCTTGCTGCCTTCAGATCCAAAAGGATTTCAGCTGCCATGTCTGCCCACGTGCCAACGTGCTCCCTGCCATGAGGCTAAACCTCTGAAACCATAAGCAATCCCCAATTAAATGCTTTCTTTTACATGAGTCGCCATAGCCATGATGTCTCCTCACAGCAATAGTAAGATACACACACACACACACACACACGTACGTACATATATATATATATATACACACACACACACACACACACATTTTCCTCTCTGCATATATAAGTGTTATTATTTAGTTAACCATGACTAATACAGTATTTACATGTTCAAAGAAAAGTTCATATTTTAACTGAATGTTTTAAGTAGAAAAGTATTTGTGAGTTTTTCATTTGGAGAAAAGCTTCTTTATAACTACCATCAAAATATAGAAACTACATACAGGCTAGAGTATGTCACAAGTTAACTCAGTCATCAAATCTGTCAACATGACAGTGCTTTCAGAAACACCAAGTGTCCATGTCTATACTGCCTTACAGAGGGTTTGCTCAAAGATTCAGACTTCCATATGTAACACCACAAACTTGATGGTTGTCTAAATTATAGTGATTACTTTGAATGTTGACGCAGAGCTTTGGTTACTGAGAGTTTTGAAAAGCTTTTGTCTCATAGTAATTCTAATATTCTTTCTAAGGATAGAATAGATGGGTTAAGAAAAGATTTGATATTTTGACACAGTAAATATGATATGTCTTTAGCTAACTCTTGATATTTCTGTGTGTGTGTTTGTGAATGTGTAATTTTTATGTCTTTTAATGTTTTGTAATAGTGTAAATTTGTAGAAATTTGCAATGGATTTTCTTTGGAAGACTTATTTTTTCACTATTTTTACCCTGTCAGTGTTTTGAGAGACTCTTGTAGTCCATCATCATTTTCTCCATTAGAATTATTTAAATTAAAACTTGTAAACTAACTACCCTTTTGAATGTTGAATTTAAATTGTATTCTCCATATTTCAGTATAATGAAAAATCTTCATTGTATTCTAAATACATGAAAAAATTTTTGACAAAGAAGTCAAAACCATACAGTAGAAAAAGACAGCATCTTCAGCAAAGGGTGCTGGTCTAACTGGATGTCTACATGAAGAAAAATGAAAATAGATCTATATTTATCACCCTGCACAAAACTAAAGTCCAAGTGGATCAAAGACCTCAACATAAAACCAGACACATTAAATCAGTTAAAAGAAAAAGTGGGGAAGAGCCATGGCCTCATTGGCACAGCAGACAACTTCCTGAACAGAACACCAACAGCACAGGCTCTAAGATCAACAATCAATAAATGGGACCTCATGAAAATGAAAAGCTTCTGTAAAGCAAAGGACACTGTCATCAGAACAAAACAACAGCCTACAGACTGGGAAAGGATCTTCACTAACGCTTTATCTGACAGAGGGCTAATATCCAGAATACATAAAGAACTAAAAAAATTAAAAAGCAACAAATCAAGTAACCCAATTGAAAAACTGGGTACAGAGCTAAACAGAGACTGCTCTGTAGAGGAATATCAAATGGCAGAGAAACACTTAAAGAAATGTTCAACGTCCTTAGTCATCAGGGAAATGCAAATCAAAACGACCCTGAGATTTCACCTCACACCCATCAAAATGGCTAAGATCAAAAACTCAAGCAGACACTAAGACTCATAACCAAACCCTCAGCAGAGTGCAGGGAATCATATGAAAGAAGGGAAGTGAGTATGATATGGAAAGGATAGAAGCTCTACAAGGACCAAATATATCTGGGCACAGGGTCTTTTCTGAGACTGACACTCAACCAAGGACCATCTATGGATATAACCTAGAACTTCTGCTCAGATGTGGCCCGTGGTAGCTCAGTAACCAAGTAGTTTCCCAAAGTAAAGGGAACAAGGACTATTTCTAACAGGATCTCAAGGGCAGGCTCTTTGACCCCCCCCCCAGGGGAGGAGCAGTCCTGTTAGGCCACAGAGGAGGACTTTGCAGCCAGCCCTGAAGATACCTGATAAAACAGGATCAGATGAAAGGGGAGGAGGTCCTCCCCAATCAGTGGACTTGGAAAGGGGCAGGGAGGAGACCAGGGAGGGAGTGTGGGGTTGGGGAGGGAATGAGTGAGCGGGATACAGCTGGGACACAGAGTTAACAAAATATAACTAATAAGAAAAATTAAATAAAAAAAAATCAAGTGACGACATGCTGGGGAGGATGTGGAGAAAGGGGAACCCTCCTCCATTTCTGGTGTGAATGTAAACTTTAACAACCACTTTGGAAATCAATCTGATGCTTTCTCAGGCAATTAGGAGTAGTGCTTCCTCAATATCCAGCTATACCATCCCTAGGCATATATCTAAAATATGCTCAAGTACACAACAAAGACATTTGTTCAACCGTGTTCACAGCAGCTTTGTTTTTAATAGCCAGAACCTGGAAACAACCCAGATGCACCTCAGTGTAGGAATGGATACAGAAATTGTGGTACATTTACACAATGGAGTACTACTCAGCAATTAAAAAGAAAGAAATCATGAAATTTGCAGGCAACTGGTGGGATCTAAAAAAGATCATCCTGAATGAGGTATCCCAGAAGCAGAAAGAGACACATGGTATATACTCACTTATAAGTGGGTATTAGACCTATAATATAGGATAAACACACTAAAATCTGTACACCTAAAGAAGCTAAGTAAGAAAGATGACCCTGGGTAAGATGATCAATCCTCACTCAGAATGACAAACGGGATGGATATTGGAAGAAGAGGAAAACAGGAAACAGGACAGGAGCCTACCACAGAGGACCTCTGAAAGACTCTACCTAACAGGGTATAAAAGCAGATGCTGACATTCATAACCAAACTTTGGGCAGAGTGCAAGGAATTTTATGAAAGAAGGAGAAGAGAGAGAAGAGAATAAGACCTGGAGAGGACAGGAACTCTACAAGGACAGCAACAGAACCAAAATATCTGGCCACAAGTGTCTTTTCTGAGACTGATACTCCAACCAAGGACCATTCATGGATATAACATAGAACCCTGCTCAGATATAGCCTATGGCAGTTCAGTGTCCAAGTGTGTTCTCTAGTAATGGGAACAGAGACTGTCTCTGACATGAACTCAGTGGCTGGCTCTTTGACCACCCCTCCCCTCTGAGGGGGGGGCATCGTTGCCAGGTACAGAAAAGGGTAATGCATCCAGTCCTGATGAGATCTGATGAGCTAGGGTCAGATGGAAGGGGAAGGGGACCTCCCCTATCAGTGCACTTAGAGAGGGGCATAGGAGGATATGAGGGAGGGATTTGGAGAGAATGAGGGAGGGGGCTATAGCTGGGATACAAAGTGAATTTTATTTTTTAACATAAAAAATAAAAATTTAATTAAAAAAAGAAATACATTTAATGATAAAGCACATCATTGTAAATTTTCAGTACAATTTAAAAAAATGAAAGTTTTGGTCATATGAAATGCATGAAGAACTTTGAAGCTATGGCTAAAGTATTACTTTCTTTTTATTCTCCCAGAAGAGCTGTCTTTGGTAGAAATTATATAGCCTGACTTGGATTTATGTAATTAGTTGGTTGCAAGCCATCCATCCCATAGGTCAAGCCAATTAAAAGATAACTAAGGGAGACATGACTCGAAACAGTGGCAGATGGCATGGAGACACTAATGCTCATTTGGGGTGGTGGGGGGTGAAGTGAGTCTCATGGATTATAACTTTGAACAGAAACAAAAATAGCTGTTGACCAATTTGAACTAAGTGCTTTTGCTTTTGGCTTTTAGACTATGTACTGTTTTTGGATGCTCTTTTGTTTTTGTTCAGTGTGCCCTTCAGTGGGTAGAAGGAGGAAAAGATTTTAACTCAGGGCTATGTCTCAGGTACTATTTTCCACACTGTACCTCTTCTGCCTTCTAGGGTTTGTTGTTGGTCTTCCTTGAAATCCTTTCATTGATTCTAATATGCCTTATCACTGTACTATCTATTTCCTACTTCAGAAACATAAGCAGTGAGCCTGGAAATATACAGGCAGACATCAAATGAGAATAGTCTTTAGACAAATGTTTGACTAAACAATAAAATTGCTTTTGATGTATATTAAACTATATTTATTAATGACAATCAATACATGATAACATCAAAGTTCCTCTCTAAATATTGAGGAGAAAAAAACAGAGAATTTTACAGCAAAGAGATAATGTGAAGGTGTGTAGTTATTCGTAATTTAACAAAGCCCCTTTATTGTATCAATTAATGGTTTTCAAATTAGAGTGTTGGGAATAGAAATTGACAGTCTCACAATTGTATAGATGTTTGTTGCTTAATTAAAAGTCCATCAAATACTACTTCAGGATTAACTTTAGACTGCAAAACAATTTGCCTTCAACTCTGATGGGATTTCAATCCATTCTGCACTTTATTCCCCTGGTTCAGGCCTGCTTCTTTGCCCATTTTAAGAATTAAATTGTTGAAACTTAAGCTTCAAATAATAGAAAATTAAATATTTTAAAAGCACTTTAAAAAGTTTTTGTTTTGTATCCAAAATATAGCTAGCTTTAAAATCTATGTATAATACAGTAGGCATTTCTTTTATTGCTGTGTCATATTAAATTCATATAATCCCACATCTCTGTGCCTCAGTTTCCTTTATTACTAAATAATGAAAAAGAGTGTGTTATTCTAGTCTTTTTTATTCTCTTCTACCTTCAGTTTTTCTAAATTAAATTTTAATTTAGCATACAAAACAATATGTGTCATTCTTGCATTTTATGCAAATATATCATTTTATCTTATTTTCAGTCATCCTACTCCTCCATTGGCTTTAATTTCCTAGTCGCTGTTCTGTTCTGTTCTGTTTTTGTTTGTTTGTTTGTTTGTTTTTTTGGTGGATAATTTCCATGGCCCACTTATCATACCTGGGAAGAGGGAACTTCAGTTGAAAAATTGACTACATCCATAGCATTGGCCTGTGGGAATACTCTTGGTTGATGGTTGTTTAGGATGGGGGAGGTACAGCTCACTCTGGATGATACTCTTTCTTGTCAAATGGGCCTAAGCTGTATGAAAAGGCTAATCTCTGTAATCCAGAGTTAGCAACCTGGTAAGCAGCATTTCTATTTGTTTGCACTTCATGCTCCATTATTTAGTTTCTTTTGATGAGGCACTGTCCCCTGTGTAATCCCAGTAAATTATTTCTCCCTCTGCTTGATATTTGATCATGATGTTCATTACAGTAAGAGAAAGCAAACTGGAACACCTTCCTTCACCCTTAGTCCTCCATGCTGCTTCTAAGTCTAAGATTTCTTCCTTTCTTTCTATGATCATCTCTCTCTCTCTCTCTTTCTCTCTCTCTCTCTCTCTCTCACACACACACACACACAAATACATGCACACACACACAAAGAAACACACATATGATTCTGTGTTTGAGAAAAACATGTTTATTTAATATTTCAGAGTCGATTGTTACTCATTTTCGAAGCTTTGCAAAAAATAAAAATAAAATGAAGAGTCAAGGAGAAACTAATGGAATAAAAGTAGGTTAAAAATGAGATTTTAAGCCACACTAAATTCTCTTTTGAACAAGTAAAGCAGATGGGTAGGAATTGTGAATCTTGGTACGTTGCCCTTTATATGAATCCAGTCTTGAGAACTACACTGGAATTATTAAATCCCTCCATTACCTTGCCTCTTCCCTCACACGCCTTTGTTTTCTCATTTGCCACCATATTATTGGCATCAAACAGCCATTATGCTCTAGCTCAGTTAGAAGTGAACTCACTAGATATTTGCTACTGCTCCATGACATTAGTTCCTACAGTCACAAAACAGTTCCTGTTTGCAATGTTTTTAAAAGTTGACAAGCTGAGCCCACTAAGAAACAGGATTTGCTAAGAGAGAGGAAGAGCATTGTGAAGAGGATTTTTATTTTTCGCAGAGCTGTAGTTGAATTTACAAATATGAATAATAATAAGTTTACAATCATGTTATAATTTCCTGATGTTTTATAAATGTTTAATGGGCTAGTACTTCATACTCTAGTTATTTTATTTCCTTCTAGAGATGGATGAGTACATGTATTCTTCACAAGGTTCCACATTACTATGTGCAAAAAAAAATTTGTTATTGTGTCCAGCAATGGAAAAAGACCAAATAGTATTCCTACTTTAGGAAAAAAAAATGGTAGTAACAAAACTAAAGTGGGTGACAGGAATATCGCAGAAGAATTATTTTATTTCTAAAACTAAAGGTGGGTGGATGAGGCTTCTGTCACATCTCTATATTTACAGTGGAAAGTCAATTGTAGGCAGTCTGTTGAAAATGACAGCATTTCTACCAAGCTCCCCATCAGCTGCCGCTGGCTGGAGTAGGAATTATCATCCTTCACTGGGCTGTCTTGCTTTATGATATCAATTAGCAAACAATCTGTTTTGTTGGCACAGGATAAAATTAGGATGCAAAACAGAGGGACTGTGAAGCAAAACATTTTTCAGAGAGAAGACTGTTGTGCTGAAGCATGGAAGGGAAAGATGCTGTCATTTTTCTGACTGTCAGTCTTTCTTTAATTTGTCACTGATGTCAGACTATTGACACATAAGAACATTATCAGCTTTGATGCTGCTATGCTATTCAGGATATTAATACCTGACTTAAAAATATAAATCTTGCATTTCTTTTTCATGGGTTTTTGGTAACTCTAGAATTTGTTTAAACCCCTACTTATTCTCTTTAAAATATATTCAAAGAATCACACTCCCCAAAAAAGCAGAAGAGAAGGCTCACTAGAGGGCACTAGTAAGCTACACTATTTGTTTTTTGTTTTGGGTTTTTTTTTTTCTTTTTCTTTCTTTCTTTTTTTTTTTTCTTTAGCAATCTCATTTGCATGCCTTTAGGGATGCTGTTACTGCTTAAGCTTATCTTTTTGAGACTACTCATTTTTCTTTCTCCTTTCCTTTCTTTTTTTCCTTTTTCTTTTTCTTTCTTTTTTTCTTTTTTTCTTTTTCCAAACAAGCCTATTTGGCTCTTTTCATTGACCAATAGAGTTCCAGGTGCCTGTAGGTTCATTATTTTGATAAGCTTTGTCCCACTTGGATTGTCTTGGTGGCCTTTTATGTCTTTATTGAAATCCCTGGGTCTTGTCCTGTGACATTTCTGGTGTCTTTCGAAAGAACATTTCTGCAGCTGCAAGTGATTGCTACTTAAGCCCAATTTTAAGGCCTCAAAATGCACACATACCACTCCTGGGTATTTCTTTTAAGCCACATTTAAACCCTAGTCTCTGGAGGTGAAGAGGGAGATGCTAAATAATCTGCCACCTGGCCTGTTCTCACATGATTGGTACAGAACACAGATTCCTCTTCTGAGGAATATACAAAAATGGTTTTTCCTAAAAGGTCAAATGAAATTATTCTTCACGCTCAAACCCTTAGCATTTCGATTTAATTTTAAAAGTCAAAAACAATATAGGAAGATCTAAAGTGTGCCTAAAGAGAAATCACACTTTTATTAATCTAAATATACCAAGTTTTGTAGTTTTCCCATAATATGGCAGTTGTTTTATTACTTTTATTTAATGAAAATTAAATGTGTTTTGAATTTTGTTAAAGTTGGCATTTTTTCTCTAGTTCATTATTATTATTAAGATACTTTATTTTTAGTTGTCTCTCTTCTGAAATCCTAGTTGTTAAAATTATTACAGTTTGTTCAATGTAGTCAGTGTTCTATTGCTATGGGGAGACACTATGGCCATGGCAACTCTTATAAAGAAAAGCATTTCATTGAGACTCCATTGCATTTTCCAAGGTTTAGCCCATTTTCCCCATGGCAGAAAGCATGGAAGCTCACAAAGAGACATGGTGCTGGAGAAATAGTTGAGAATTCTACATCTGGATCCAGAGACAGCAAGAATAACAAGAGCCTCTAGACTTGGCATGGCCGGAAAACCTCAAATCCCACCTTTAATGATATTGCTACAACAAAGCAACACCTGCTAATCCTTGCAACTATTGCCATTTCCCTGGTGATCAGATATTTAAACCTATAAGCCTAGGGGAACCATCACAAAATTTTTATATCAATAGTAAGTAATATACAAATGCTTGGATATAGTTCAACGGTAGAATTTTTGTTTAGTGTACTTGAAGAGTTAGGGTCAATTCCACATTCTTTCATAATAAGGAATAAATAAATGACAGTAAAAAAAGAGTAGTCCTATAATCAAATGGAATCAAAATGATAACTAATTTGATGAGGGACACACTGCTAGACAAATGAATGAGTTCTGGATTGTAAAGAAATCGGTGGCTGTAAGCCCAAGGCTATTTCCCCTTCATTAACTACCTTTTATGTAGAATAAGTCAACCTCTGTCCTGTATATAGTAGGTAATTCATTTTTTCCATGTTGTGACAGGGCAAGACTGGGCAGAGAGTCATCCATCTGGTATTCTTGCTGAGGCCATCTTAGTTTTGATGAGAATTTGATGTCCTTGATGGAGAGTCCTGTGGAAAATTGCCTAATTCTATTCTAGGAACCTGGGGTCAAGATTCCCTAGCTAATTTATCTTGGCTTCTATTGAACTGACTGTTTATGCAAACCTCCCCCTCCATCAGCCAGATTGGTTGTTTATGTAAAACCTCCACTGCAGCTTCCTAGCAAGATGTCACGGTATGGATTTTGCCTTTAAAAGACCTTTGCTCTAAACATCCAAGGGTACCTTTGGGTCTCTAAAACATGAGTGTAGTCCCAGCCCACCGGAACAAAGGCTTTTAGCTAACTGTAAATAGAGTCTGCATGGTGAAGTCTGGTAGGCTCTTTGTAGCAATATAACTTTTTAATATTTTTAAAGATTTTCATTCAATGAAAACAACTGAAACTTTTTGTCCTTTTTCTTTCTTTCTTTCTTTTTTCTTTTTTTTTTTAGGTTTTAGAGGTCTCTTTGGGAGCTCAAGAACCTATTTATCTAATAATTACAAATTTAGACTTTTTGACATTTCACACATAACACACCCCAAGCCACTGATAATTATTATTTTTTTCATTCTTCTCTCATAGATTACATCTGAACAACAATTTCACTTCCATTTGTCCTCCTAGTCCTTTCCCTTCCCTACCCCCATCAACATCTCCTTCTTTTCCTTGAGAAAAGCACAAGCCCCCAAGGAATGTCAACCAAACAAGTCATATTAATTTGCAATAAGACTCTTTTTAAAGCTGAACAAGGCAATCTTGTAGTAGGAGAAGGATCCCAAAAGCAGTCAAAAGAGCCAAGGATACACCAAGCTCCCACTGTTAGAAGTCCCATAAGAAGACCAAGTTTTATAACATATAGGCAGTTTTATGCATATAGGTAGAAGGCCTACGTCAGACCCATGCAGGCACCTGATTGATTTTTGGTTCAGTCTCTGAGCCCTTATGAGCCAATAATAGTTGATTCTGTGGGTTATCTTATTTCCTTGGCTTCTCTGCTTCCTTTCTTCCCTTCTTTAACAGGGTTCTGTGAGTTCCTCCTCATGTTTGCCTGTGGATCTCTGCATCTGTTTCCATCAATTGCTAGATAAAGCTTCTTTCATGACAGTTATGCTAGGCTCTATCTATGAGTACAGCAGAATATCATTAGAGTTCACTTTATTGATATTTTCATTTGTTTGGTTTTGATTTTGCATGTCAGGTTTGGCTTTATCCTAGGTATCTGCGCTAACCTGCCTCTGGTTCTTGGTATCCTAGGATTTGTCAGGGGTGAGTGCCCCTCATGGCATAGGTCTCAATCTGGATCAGTCATTGGTTGCCTACTGCCATAATTTCTGTACCACTTTTACCCCAGCACCTCTTACAGGCATGAAAAAGTGTAGGTTGAAGATTTTGTGGCTAGATTGGTGTCCCAATTACTCCAGGAAGTGTTGCCTGCCAACAGAAGATTCTCAGTTCAGGTTCTACATCCCTGTTTCTAGGAAGGAGTCTTAATTAAGGTAACCATTGAGGATTTTTGGAAGCTTCCACTGCACTTAATTTCTAGTTTGTCCCAAGATGTCCCCTTATTCCAGTTTTCTCTTCCAGTACTCTCTTTCTCCATCATCTCCCCACCTGATTCCTCTTGTCGCTGTTCTCACAGACCCCAGTCAATGCACAATATCTAGTCTATTGTTCCTTGGAAGTGCGTCTGGGGGAGGTCTCACAATTTCATTCCAGGCCCCACCCTTGCATTTCCACCCAACCCATGCTCCCTGCCAGAGCACCCAGTGTGCTGTTGTGGAATGTGAGGGGAGGGGAACATTGTGCAGGTGAAGAGATTGGGAGAAACAGAGAAGGGCTAGAGGAAGTCTGTCCGATAGCATCCATCAGAGTCCAATACAAACACAAGGAAAAAAACAGACAAAAAATGTGCGCGCAAAGCGGCTACTCAGATACTAAAAACAAAACCGGAAACAAGCATTTGATCTTTGCTTGTGATGGGGAAGGCGAAAGCAGAAACCGGTAAAAATTTGGAATAAAATAAAAAGACAGATGCAGACTGAGTGACTGTGTAGCCATATCACAACTGAATCTCAGACCCATGGTCCCTCAGATTCCAGTTCTGGTTTCCCTGCCACGGAAGCTCCAAAGCAGTGGGTGGTTCTGAGCCACCTCCAGACAGCAGGACTCTACCTGAGTACTTGCCAAAGAACTGATGAAACTAGTGGAGTACTCCTGACTTTGGTGTCTGTGATTGGATCAGATGGACGTCTTTGTGTGATCATGTCATGCCACCACAGATAGACATCGGAGGATTTTTCTGAATGCACATGAACACTGCAACAGAGATACTTAGACACTTACTGTCCAACATAAGACCCTCTAGGTCAGGGTCCAGGAGTCTTGGACCTTGAAAGAGCTCCCAAATTTTATGCACAGTTTGTGAGACCCCAGAAGACCACCAGGAATTGACTCTGCTACAAATACATGAAGGTTTATTGGATACATGCTCAAGCCTGGGTCTGAAAACTTCCTGTGGAAGCCGGAGAGAAATGAGCTGGGGCTGTCTAGGGGAACTAGGTTTTTAAAGGGAAAAAACGACAAGTTGGGATTACATGCCTTGACGTTACATGATTGGGTGATTGGTTTACTTTAGGCCCCAAGACCATAAATGGTTCTTGCCTAGCCATCTGGGCTGGTTTCCTAGCAACTGTATCTATCATGGGCAGGAAAAGAATATGGTAAGGCTAGTTCTTCACTTTAGGCTTGTAAACCAATACCCACTTATTTTTAATTCTTTGGTCTCTCAGCACCATTTATTGAAGATCCTCTCCTTTTTCCATTCTATTTTTTGGTTTCTTTGTCAAAATTCAAGTGCCATGGAGTGTGGATTTACATCTGGGTCTTCGACTCAATTCCATTGATTAGTGTGTCTTTTTTTTTTTTCAATACCATTCAGTTTTTATTGTTGTAGCTCTGTATGGGAACTTGTGATCAACCATGGTCATTCTTTTATTGTACAGGCTTGGTTTAGCTGTCCTGGTGTTCTTATTTTTCCATGTGAAGTTATGTATTGTTCTTTTAAGGTCTGTAAATAATTGTGTTGGAATTTTGATGAGGATTGCATTGTATTGGTAGATAGCTATTGATAATAGTCATTTTTGCTGTTAGTCCTACTGATCCATGAGCAAAACAGGGATTTCCGTTTTCTGATATCTTCTTCAATTTTTTCAAAGACTTGAAGTTCTTGTCATATGGGTCTTTCACTTGCTTGGTTAGAGTTGCCTCAAGGTATTTTATATTATTTGTGGCTATTTTGAAGAATGCTGTTTCCTTGATTTCTTTCTCTGCTCATTTATCACTTTATATAAGAGAACTTTTTAATTTAGCCTTGTATCAGCCATTTTATTGGAAGTGTTTTTCAGCTCTGAAATTTCCCTAGTAAAATATTTGGGGTCATTTTATGTATATTATCATATAATTTGTGAACAAGGATTATTATTTGCTTCTTCCCTTCCAATTTATATCCCCTTAACCTCCCTTATTTATCTAATTGCTTCAGTTAGAACTTCATACACTTTGTTGAATAAATATGGAGAGAGGGGACAGGCTTGTCTTGTTCCTAATTTTAGTGGAATTGCTTTTAGTTTCTCTTCATTTAATATGATGTTGGCTAGAGGTTTGCCATAAACTGCCTTTATTGTATTTAGGTATATCTCTTATATACCTGATTTCTCCAAGACTTTTATCATAAAAGTTAGATTTTGTCAAATGCATTTTAACATTTAATGAGATGATTGTGTGTGTGTGTGTGTGTGTGTGTGTGTATTTTTCTTTCAGTATGTTTATTTGGTGAATTACATTGACATATTTTCTTATGTTGAACCATCCCTTTCATCCCCAAGATGAAGCCTACTTGATCATAGTAAATGATATATTTGATGTGTTCTTAAATTCAGTTTGTGAGTATTGTATTGAGTATTTTTACATCTATATACAAGACAAAATTGGTCTGTAATTCTTTTTCTTTATTAAATCTTTGTGTTTTGGGGGTATCAGGGTGACTCATAAAATGAATTTGTCTCATAAAATGAATTTGATAATGTTTCTTCTGTTTATTTTTTATTTCTTTTTTTGTAGACAAATGTCAGGAGTAATGGTATTAACTCTTTGAAAATCTGGAAAAGCCCTTTGGTCCTGGGCCTTTTTTCTTTCTTCCTTTCTCTCTCTCTTTCTTTCTTTTTTCTTTTTGGAAGACATTTAATGACTGTCTATGTCTTATGGATTACAGTTTTTTTTCTTTTTTATAATAATTTTATTTTTTATATTAATCACAGGTTATTTACTTTGTAGAGGTTACAGTTCTATTTAAATAGTTTATGTGATCTTTCAAATTTGGTAAGTGGTATTCTCTTTTTGCCTTTGAGTTTGTTTGGATAAGGGTTTGCCTATCTTTTTGATTCCCCCCCCCCAAAGAAATTCTTTGTTTCATTGACTCTTTGTATTGTTTTCTTTGTTTCTATTTTATTGATTTTCCCCCTCAGTTGATTATTTCCTGCTTTCTTCCCCTCTTGGGTGTTTTTGCTACTTTTTGTTCTATAGCTTTCAAATGTGCTGTTAAGTTTCTGTTATGAGCTCTCTCTAATTTCTCTATGAAGGCACTTGGGGCTCTAAACTTTCCTCTTAGCACCACTTTCATTGTATCCCATTAATCTTTGCATGTTGTGCATTCATTTTCATTGAATTCTAGAGAGTTTTTTTTTTCTGACCCAGTAGTCATTCAGAAAAGATTTATTTTTTTTTACATGAGTTTGTAGGCTTCTTATTATTTCTGTTGTTGAAATCTAGGTTTAATCAGTAGTATTATAGGATAAAGGGGGTTATTCATTACTCTTTTTATTTTCTGGTGACACTTGCTTTGTGATGGAGTATGTTGTTAATTTTTAATTAGGTGCTAAGAAGCTGCATGCATTTGTGTTTGGGTGAAATGTCCTGTAGATATCTGGTAGGTCCTTTTATGCCATTAAGTCTGTTGTTTCCATTATTTTTCTCTATACTTTTTGTTTAATCTGTCCATTGGTGACAGTGGGTTATTGAAGTCTCCCACTATTATTGTATGAAGTTTGATGTTTGATTTAAGCTTTAGTAATGTTTCTTTTACAAATATGGGTCACCTTGCATCTGGAGCATACATATTCAGAACTGAGATGTCATCTTGGTAGATATTTTTTAAATATGTTATGCAGCATGAATTTTAGTGTCATCCTTCTGCATAGTTCATGGTAATCTTTGTATTCATTCCAGTTTTTGTATACGTGATGTAAAAGTGAGCACAATGATTACTCTTCTACTATAAGCTTCATTGTATTTTAAAGTTTTGGTTAACATGTATGCATTCATTACTTATTTAATTCTGGCAAAACAGTATTTGATGAAAACAATTTAAAGTGGGTTTTAATTTAACTCATATTTCCTGGTATAGCCATTACAGAATGGAACCATGATGGCAGGAACCTGAAGCACAGGTCATCCAGTAGGAATCAGAGGCAGATGAATATTTGGTCTCGACTTGCTTTCTATCTTTTATTCATTCTAGGACTTCACATAATGCTATGGTCCTGCCCATATTTTCAGTTGATCTTTCTACCTCCTTTAACTTAATCTAAATATTCTCTCACAGACATGTCCAAAGGCTTTTCTCCACATTAACTTTAAGTCTGTCTGTTAAAAGAGAGATCACAGTTTGTTTATCACCTTGTTCCCTCACTCTTTTTCTTCCTCTCTTGTTTCTGGGTTATTTTCTTTTTTTAAATATCTAATAAAATAGACTTTCAACCAAATTTAATCAAAAGAGATGGGGAAGGACAATTCATACCCATCAAAAGATAAATTCACCAATATGGCAACTCAATTCTGAATATCTGTGCCTCAAAAGGAAATTCACATTCATAAAAGAAACATTACCAAGGCCCAAATCACAAATTGAACCCTTTCATAAAGAAATTAGTGACATCTCATACTTTTGGTTGCAAACCTAGGCTTTAATGGTTGAGATGGCTAGTAACATCAGCTCTAGTGACATCTCATACTAGCAAATTAATAGCACACTAAAAAGGTCTAGGACAAAAAGAAGCAAACACTCTTAAGAAGAGTACACAGTTTCATGAGGTCCCATTTATTGATTGTTGCTCTTAGAGCCTGTGCTGTTGGTGTTCTGTTCAGGAAGTTGTCTCCTGCCAATGTGTTCTAGGGTATTCCCCACTTTTTATTCTAGCTGATTTAATGTGCCTGGTTTTATGTTGAGGTCTTTGATTCACTTGGACTTCAGTTTTGTGCAGGGTGATAAGTATGGATCTATTTTTATTTTTCTACATGTAGACATCCAGTTGGACCAGCACCATTTGTTGAAGATGCTATCATTTTTCCATTATATGGTTTTGGCGTCTTTGTCAAAGATCAGTTGTCCATAAATGTGTGGGTTTATTTCTGGGTCCTCTGTTCGGTTCCATTGATCCACCAATCTGTTTCTATACCAGTCCCATGCAGTTTTTAAAACTGTTGCTCTATAGTACAACTTAAGATCAGGGATGGAGGTACCTCCAGAAGATCTTTTATTGTAGAGGATTGTTTTAGCAATTCTGGGTTTTTTGTTATTCCATATGAAGTTGAGAATTTTTCTTTCCAGGTCTGTAAAGAATTGTGTTGGTAATTTGATGGGCATTGCATTGAATCTGTAGATTGCTTTTGGTAAGATGGCCATTTTTACAATGTTAATCCTGCCAAGCCATGAGCATGGGAGATCTTTCCATCTTCTGATATCTTCTTCTAATTCTTTCTTCAGAGCCTAACTATTCATTCATTCACATTGTTGTAAATCATAGGATCTCATTTTAATGAGATAATATAATTCTGTATTCCTCCATTATTCATAAGTATTTTGTATATTATACTTATCCATTATTTTCTAGTTCTTCATTATTAGACAGTTACATTGATTCTATACCTGAGCTATTGTAACTCAATGAATATGAAAATGAAGAAACTTCTTTGACAGAATTGTTAATTCTGCTTTGACCCCCTATACTCTCAAGTGAGATGACAGAAACATATGTTTGTTTTATTTGTAATTTTTCCATGACTCTTAGTATTATTTTTATAATGGCTGCAACATCATATATTTATACCAGTGCAAAGGTGTCCCATTTTTTTTTTACTTTCTCTAACATTTGATATATTTTGTCTATTTCAAAACAGACATGAGATATGAGGGAATATGAGGCTCTTCCTCCTTGGGTTCAATTTGTATATCTCTGGTGATTATTGATGTTAAAGACATTTTACTCTTTTGTAAAAGTAGTGTTTTTTATTGATTATTTTGCAATTTCACATAATGTACTCTCACTGTACTTACTCACTTTCTAGTCTTCCCAGGTCCACCCCCAATGCTTGTGATCCACCCAAACCAAAAGAATAAAAATAAAAAGAAAAAAAAATCCAGTTTTTGTTATCCATATAGCCACTGGAGCATGATTAATCTCCCAGTGGCAAGATCCTTAAAGAAAACTGATTCCTTCTTTTACCCAACACCTGCCTAACACCATCAACTGTGAAAAGCCACACTTCAGCATCCTTTTCACAATTTTTAAGAGTTCTTTTCAACACTTTTCTGTATAGACTGTTTCTTTTTGGGCCAGAGGGTAAGGGTTTGTACAGGGGGACAGGTTGTCCTCTGTGTCTATGCACATTGCTTTCAAGTAAAATTTGTAAGGAGGTTCTAAAGGTTGTCTAAGTAACATGGGACTTAGCTACCTTAACATATATTGGAAATATATTCCTATTTTCTTACATTAAATTAAGAAATAAGAGTTTACAACATTTTAGGAGGAGTTCAAAATTATGTTGGTAAATGCAAAGAAAATATCATTACCATCATATATCATTGTTATCATGAGTGCTTTGCTTTCAAGGTAGAAAATATTTCATTTAAACCCTTCTGTCTAATCATGGGCTGTTCCTGATAATTAATTTAATTGCAATTCCTAATGAAGAAAAAATCGTGGTCTGACTAGTAAAAGAAGCATAATTTTCACAAGTATATTTCCTAAAGTCCCAAATGTTGTTCTTTAGCAATTTGATCATAATATTATGATGATGTCTATTTACATGTAAATGTCTTAAAATTGTTATTAACTATTTATACTTATTTAAGTCATTTTGGTCATTTGTTTTCCTGTCCCAAGCATATGTTTTTTCTCACTTGGTAAATTCTTTAATTTCATGCTTTTAGCAAAATATACTTCACAGAAACACTTTAACATTACTATATTATAGCAAATGATATTACAAACAGTACAGAAATGGCTGTAGTGTTTATGAATATATGTGAGAAGGTTTTCAGAGATCATCAGTCATATTGTCATGGCAAGAAAACATATGGTAGTAAAAAACACATTTAGAAGGTGCTATTCACTCAACCAAAATAAGACCTTGAGTTTATGATATTTTAAAACTATCAACTCAAACAAATGTCCAATTTCCTAAGCAAACAGAGTTAGCTTACTTATTACTTAAGGAAGATATTATTTTTTAAATGCCAAAATTTTGAAAACAAAATAAATTCTGAAAATTTGTTATAAGCAGCCCTTATAAAATAATTAACATGATTCACCATGGTGGTGCCCATCCCACACTGTGTCTGAGTGCAGGGCAATAGTGACTGTACAGTGACAACCAGGCCAAACTGGGGCCCCCGAAACACCAGCACCTGTGTTTCCCAGGTAAGAGGAATGACAACAGTGAGGGAAACAATTGGGTCTGATCTCAAGTCACTCACCTAATCCCCAGAACATTTCCTGGGTTCCCGCAGGCATGGGATCTTCAGCACCTAGCCACAGGCCAGCATGCTGTGCTCATTGGTAAGTGAATACTTCTGGGTACACTGGCAATCAACTCCAACCTCAGAACGTCTGATGCCTGAGAGCAATGCGAACATCCTGAGAAGCTTCTTCATAGCTCAACCTGTCTCCCTAGGGAGACCTACCAAACCTCTGGGCTTGCTGGTTTTTCAAGATGGCTGCTCCCAGCAAACACAGCGTCTGAGAACAATGTCTGGGCAGGTACAGCTCATTAACTTCAAAGCAAGAAAGCCAGTACAGCTATCTCTGGGCCTTTCCATGGTGAGAGGAGAACCTCTGGGGTCCTGAGGAGTACAGTTAACCCACAGAATCATGTAACTGAGCGAACCCTCAACAATTCCTTGAAAACCACTTGCCAGTCTGAGACCATACCCAACAATGTGAAGAGGGTCCCTGTGAGAACATCCAGCTTCCTGCCAAGGGCTCTTCCTGAACTTCCCCCTCCCACTCGAGGTCCCTAGTGGGCACCAGAAACTACCAGCCAATGCAAAAGAAGAAACCAGATGGATAAAGGCCAGGGCAAAAACACAATCAACAAAACCAAAGCAATATGGCATTTCCAGAACACAGTTACCAAAACGCTGGATACCCTAACACAAGTGAAACTCTAGAAACTCTAGAAAATGAACTTAAATCTATGCTTATGAAGATGATAGCAGAGGAAATGAATAAAATACTTAAATAAATAAAGAAAGAGGAAGTCATAAAGATTGTGGCCTTTAGAGAGAAAACAATTAAATCACTGAAAGAAATAGAAAAAGTTCAAACAAATTGAATGAACTTGAATGAATGGTAAGAAAATATAAGCAAACAGGTGAAGGAAATCAACAAAATGCTTCAAGATCTGAAGATAGAAATGAAAACATTAAAAAACACACAAACTGAAGAAATTCTGCAATAGAGAACTTAGGGAGGAAAACAGAAATTACAGAGGTAAACATCTCCAACAAAATACACGACATGGAGGAAAGAATCTTAGGTGTAGAAGACACAATGGAAGTAATTGATCATGCATCAAAGAAAATGTTAAATCTAAAAAATAAAATTCTGATACAAAACATCCAATAAATCAAGGGAACCATGAAAAGATGAAATCTAAGAATAATAGGAATAGAGAAAAAAGAGGATTCTAGTCTCCAAGGCCCCAAAAATATTTTCAACAAAATCATAGAAGAAAAATTTCCCATTTTACAGAAAGACCAATAAACATTCAAAAGGCCTACAGAACACGAAATAGGTAATAGATTAGACCAGAAAATAAAAATCCTCCCACCACGTAATAATAAAAACAAAAATTATACAGAACAAAGAAAAATATTAAAAAACTGCAAGGAGAAAAAGTCAGGTAATGGCAAACCCATCAGAATCACATCTGACTTCTCAAAAGAGACTATGAAAGCAAGAATGGCCTGGATAGATCTTGTGCAGATCCTAACAGAATACAGATGTCAGGCCAGACTACCAAAGTTAGCAAAACTCTCAATCATAATAGATAAAGAAAACAAGATATTAACAACAAAAATAAATTTCAACAATACTTACCCACAAATCCAGCCCTACAGAAGATACCAGAAGAAAAAAAATCTGACCCAAGAAGACTAACTACACCCAGGAAAACACAGGAAAAAAATAACTTCACTACAGCAAAACTAAAAGTAGACAAGCACACAAACCCACAACCACAAACAACATCAAATTAAAAGGAACTAACAGTCACTGGTCATTAATCTCTCTCAACATAAATGGACTCAACTCTCCTTAAAAAGACACAAACTAACAGAATGGATGCATAAACAGGACCCAGTATTCTACTGTATAGAAGAAATATACCTCAGCCACAAAGAAAGACATTATCTAAGAATAAAGGACTGGAAGAAGGTTTTCCAAGAAAGCAGGAATAGCCATTCTAATATCTAATAGAATAGACTTTCAACCAAAATTAATAAAAACAGATAAAAAAGGACACTTCATACACAGCAAAGGAAAATTCCACCAAGAAGACATCACAATTCTGAACATCTGTGCCCCAAATACAAGCACACCTACATTTGTAATAGAAATATTAATAAATCGTAAACCACACATATATCCACACACATTTAATAATAGGAGACTTTAACACTATACTCTCCTCAAAGGACAAATCAACAACACAGAAGCTAAACAGAAAGACAATGAAACTAAGAGATGTTATGAATCAAATGGACCTAACAGACATCTACAGAACATTTCACCCAAAAACAAAATAATTTATATTCTTCTCAGCACCTCAAGGAATTTACTACAAAATTGACCACATTGTAGGTCACAAAACAAGCCTTAACAGATACAAGAAGATTGAAAAAAAAAAGTTGTATTCTATCAGACCACTATAAACTAAAGCTGGACATCAACAACAGAAATAACAAAAGGCCTACACACACATGGAAAATGAAGACCTCCCTCTCAATGACATCTGAGTCAGGAAAGAAATAAAGAAAAAATTAAGGATGCCCTAAAATTTAATGAAAATTAAGACACAACATCCTCAAACTTATGAGACAGAATGAAAGCAGTGTTAAGAGGAAAATTTATAGCACTAAGCACCTTTATAGGGAGATTGGTGTTGTACTTTAAAAATATATATATCAAAAAATATATCTTTTATTTACATTCATTTTATCTTTTCTTCCTACTCCACTCCAATTCCTTCCAATACCCCAATACCAGGTAGGAAAGAGGAAGGCTTAGTGGGAGAGGGAGCACAGTTTTCTTAGCTGATTCCTTCTGGTTAGGGTTGTTGGATTCCTTGGAGCCAGTCCAATCCTTCTTTCAGGAGATCTTCAAATTCTTCTCTCACAACAGCAACCAAGAATAGCAAGGGTGAAGCAGTCACAGCCTTGTTCTTTCTCCCTCCTCCACTCTCTGAACTCTGCCATTTATCATTTCTCCATAGTTCTCAGATTCAAACTATCTTCAGCTGACAAAGCACTCCTCTCAGAGCCCACAAAAGGCAGATAGTCTAATGCTGTGGACCACCTGAGTCAGTCCCATATCCCACAACTGGGACCAGGGGTAAGATAAACAAGAAAGAGGACCTGGGGTAAGATCGTCAATCCTCACTTAGAAAGACAAATGGTATGTGCCTTGGATGTAGGAGAAAACAAGTAACAGGACAGGAGTCTACTGCAGAGGGCCTCTGAAAGACTCTAGCTAGCAGTGTATCAAAGCAGATAGTAAGTCTCATAACCAAACCTTCGGCAGAGTACAGGGAATCATATGAAAGAAGGGGCAGTTAGTATGATGTGGAGAGAATAGGAGCTCCACAAGGACCAAATATATCTGGGCACAGGGGTCTTTTCTGAGACTGTTTCTCCACCAGGGACCATGTATGGATATAACCTAGAACCTCTGCTCCGATGTAGCCTGTGGTAGTTCAGTAACCAATTGGTTTCCCATAGTAAGGGGAACAGGGACTATTTCTGACAGGAACTCAATGGCAGGCTCTTTGACCTCCCCACCCCCCAAGGGAGGAGCAGTCCTGCTAGGCCACAGAGGAGGACTTTGCAGCCAGTCCTGAAGATACCTGATAAAACAGGGTCAGATGAAAGGGGAGGAGGTCCTCCTTAATTAGTGGACTTGGAAAGGGGAAGGGAGGAGATGAGGGAGGGAGAGTGAGGTTGGGATGGAATGAGGGAACGGAAGACAGCTCGAATACAGAGTTAATAAAATGTAACTAATAATAATAATAATAATAAACAATAATAAAAACTGCATGACACTGGCATAGAAACAGACTGGTGGATCAATGGAATCCAACTGAAGACCCAGAAATAAACCTATAAACCTATGGACACTTGATCTTTGACAAAGAAGCCATACAATGAAAAAAGGATAGAATCTTCAACAAATGCTGCTGTTCTATCTAGATGTGTACATGTAGAAAAATGCAAATAGGTCCATATTTATTACCATGTACTAAACTGAAGTCCAATCTAAGTGAATCAAAGACCTCAATATAAAACCAGACACACTAAATTTGTTAGAAGAAAAAGTCAGGAAGAGCTTTATTCACATTGCCATAAATAACTTTCTGAACAGAACACCAACAACTCAGGCTCTAAGGTCAATGATTAATAAATGGGACCTTATGAAACTGGAAAGCTTCTATAAAGGACATTGTCAACAGAACAAGAGGACAGCCTACAAACTGGAAAATGATTTTCACCAACCTTATAGCTGACAGAAGGCTACTATCCAAAATACATGAAGAACTCAAGAAATTAAACTCCCGCAAACCAAATAATCAAATTTTTTAAATGGGGTACAATCGTAAACAGAGAATTATCAATGGGGGGATACCAAAAGGCAGAAAAACATTTAAAGAAATACCCAAGATTCTTAGTCGCCATGGAAATGCAAGTCAAAATGACTCTGAGATTTCATCTTACACCCATTATAATGGCTAAGATCAAAACCTCAATTGTCAGCACATGTTGGTGAGGTTGTTGAG
This sequence comes from Meriones unguiculatus, assembly GCF_030254825.1. Classification (NCBI taxonomy): domain Eukaryota; kingdom Metazoa; phylum Chordata; class Mammalia; order Rodentia; family Muridae; genus Meriones; species Meriones unguiculatus. The sequence continues at coordinate 50,847,008 of NC_083367.1, forward strand.
AAAGGAAACACACCTCCATTCCTGGTGAGAGTGCCAACTTGTACAACCACTTTGGAAACCAATGTCATTCTTCCTCAGACAATTGGAAATAGTGCTACATCAAGACCCAGCTATACCACTCCTGCACTTAGACCCAAAAGATGTTCTACCCTACAAGAAGGACATTTGCTCAACTATGTTCATAGCAGTTGTATTTATAATAGCCAAAATCTGGAAACAATTTATATGTCCCTCAGGTGAAGAATGGAAACAGAAATTGTGGAACATTTACAAAATAGAATATTACTCAACTATTAAAAACAAGAAAATCATGAAATTTTCAGGAACATGGATGGAAGTAGAAAAAAAATCATCCTGAGTGAGAACCAGAAAGACACATATAGTATATAGCCACTTATAAGTAGATATTAGCCTTATAATACAGGATAACTATACTACAATCCACAGACCTAACAAAGTTAAATAACAAGAAGGACCCTTTGGAGGATTCTTAATTCTCATTCAGAAGAGCAAATAGAATAAACACTAGAAGTGGTTTGAGAGAGGCATCAGGATGGAAGCCTACCATAAATGTCCTCTGTAAGACTCCATGCAGCAGGGGTTTGAAGCAAATGCTAAGATTCACAGCCAAACTTTAGAGAGTCCTAGAAAAGAGTTGAAGTATAGAAGGACACTGAGTGGACAGGAGATACATAAGAAGACCAACAGAGCAAACAAATCTATGCCAGTAGGGGCCTTCAGAGGCTGGTGGTCCAACCAAGGACCATGCATGAATAGGACCTAGATCCCCTGCTCAGATGTAGCCAATAGGAGGCTCATTCTCCATGTGAGAACCCTAGTAAAGGGAGCAGGGGCTGTTTCTGGCATGGACTTGGTTGCCCACTCTTTGATCAGTTCCTCCTGGTGGGGGGCCTTGCCAGGTCACAGAGGAATAAGATTCAGGTAGTCCTAATGAGATTGGATAGGTCGGGGTTAAATGGTAGGGAGGAGGGTTCTCCATTTCTGAGGACTAGGGGAAAGGAATAGGAGGGATGAGAGAGGAAGGGTGGGACCTGCAGGAGAGGAGGGAAGGGGGCTACAGTCCAGATGTAAAGTGAATAAATTATTTAAAAAAATAAATTTAAATAGACAAATTATTAACACATGAAAATGAGCACTTTGGTTATGTTGCCATGTAAGTATAATTACTGTTAGGAGCAGAGAGAATAATAAATGCTTCTTTGTCTTCTAAATTTTCCAGAACATATCAGTGTAACAAGGTACTTTCCATAAAACAGAGTCAACAATCAAGAACGTTTGTGTATTAGATGAGTTGTACAAGGTCTGCAACTAAGAACATCTATAGAAAATGGTATACTGTCTCAGTACGGAAAGATGAAAGGAAGAATGTGAAGAGAAAGACAGGAAAGGAGAAGGAAGGAAGGAAGGAAGGAAGGAAGGAAGGAAGGAAGGAAGGAAGGAAAGAAGGAAAGAAGGAAAGAAGGAAAGAAGGAAAGAAGGAAAGAAGGAATGGTTTTGAATGAGTACTGCCATCTGTCTACATTAGGATTGCACACTTTAGTTCCAAACAAATTATCTGAGCAGAGAAAATGCAAGCATACATCAGTCTACTAAAGGCAAAGATAGAAGTGGCTTCCTATGAATGTTCTGACAGAATAAGCTGGGTGTGATTAACTAGATTAACTGTGTATCTGGCAAAGATATATTAAATGGGATAATATTTCTTTTTCAAGTAATATAATGGGGTTTATATGAGTGAGTCTTTGTATTTGCGTTGTATAGGAAGCTATTCAGATTGAAGGTGGAATGAAAGATGGGAAGTTATGAATGATGAGTTTATTTCTCAATTAACAATTGATCATTTGGTTTTTAAGAAATATCTATAATGCTCTGTTGTCAATCCCCCAAGTAATCACTAATATCGATGATTTATTATAAGGATTGAATTCTCAGGAAAGATTGTTACAGTTCACTACACAGTGAAGATACAGACTAAAATTAGCCAAGAAAAAATACAGAAAGGACTGTAACCTTAAAAATATTTAAAATTTTTAATTGAAAATATATTTTCTCATGTTTTATCTTCTCTCTTTCTCTCTCTCTCTCTCTCTTTCTCTGTGTGTGTGTGTGTGTGTGTGTGTATGAATGTGAACATAGGCACATGAACACCATAGCACATGGTGGAAGTCAGCACAATACTGAATGATGATTCTCATCTTTCACCTCATTTCTGTGTATTCCAGTTTTATCAGTTCTTGAGCTTCTAGCTACAGTCACGTCTCTACTTCCCTTCTTGCTGTATAGTATTGGATTATGCATCACAATGCCCAGTTTTCTCCCCTGATTCAGGGGAAAGCATGAATGCAGTCTTAACTACCACAAATTATGCAGTTGAGTTTCCTGCATTTGGGGAAATCACAGTGGACAGCATATTCAGAGTACAAGGACTAAGCCTCTCCCAGGGAAAACCACCTGTGTGATCATGGTATCTCCCATGCTAGGTTAGTATTTAATCTCCGGTTTTTACATGAGTTCTGGCTAATCAAACTTAGGACCCCCTATTCGCATAGCAAGCATTGTATCTCCTGAGATACCCTCCCTCAGGATTTTTGTCTTTTCCCAAGGTAATCGCAGCAACGATGTAAGTTCATCCAAGGCTTAGTTTTATATATATATATATATATATATATATATATATATATATATATATATATATGAGATAATCACAAACATAGAATACTTGTATGCTGGTCTTCACTACGCAGTCTCAGAGGTGAAGCTGATGGCCAAGGAATCCAGTGTTCACTGTAAACAGCACTTCTGTATTAGGTCTCCGAGTCAATCCCATGCTTAAGGTACATGGAGACACACCTTCAGGTCATTTCTGGCTTGGGACGCATCTTGCAAATATAAGGCCCATTGTGAAAACCTTTACAATGTGTATGGTTTAAGCAGTCCAAGCCTGATGAGATAACCCTTACTGCATATTATAAAGGGTATGAATACATCCTCATTTATGCTTCCTACTACAGAAAATTTGATATAACACATTCTTTTACATTACAGATTGAAAATGTATTCCATTTAAAAAAAATAATAAGATCATAGACCTTGGTCAGTTTCTACAGAAAGAAGACACATACAGAAAAAGTTCAGATATAAAAGTAATGCCCAAAATTTGTCTTTCCAGGAGAAGTTTAGGATATTACTGAAGTTTAATGTACAAGACATTATTTAGAGTTTGCCTACCAGAACACACCTACAACTAGACTTCAGGAATTGGGAAGAAAAACTGAAATTAAAATGAGACAGCTGCAAACACACCACAGTCCAAGGATAGGTCTGCTTAACAAGACCCCTCAGCTTGGAGCTGGACTCCCCTAGAACTTGGCAAGACCAAGAATAAGACATGTTTGTTAATACATGAAAATCTGAAAGTAGGTCAATCATCAAAATGACAGAACAAGCTGATAATTTTATAATGATTCTTCAGAATTTGCCAATAATCCAGACCCAGAAAAACACACCTGGTATGTACTCACCTATAAGCGATATTAGCCCTATATAATACAGGATGGATAAGCATACTACCATCCACAGCTAAGTTACTTAGCTAAACAGCTAAGTAACAAGGAGGACCCTAAGAAGGATGCTTAATTCTTCAGAAAGGCAAATAGAATAAACAATGGAAGCAGTTAAAGAGGGGAAAAAGCAAGTGAGCCTACCATAGATACCTTCTGAAAGACTCCTCTCTCCAGCAGGTTAAAGCGGAGACAAAAAGTCAAACTTTGGACAGAGTGCAGGGAGTCTCATGGAAGAGTGGGGGCATAGAAGAATCTGGAGGGGACAGGAGCTCACAAGAAAATCAACAGAAGCAGCAACTCAGGCCCAGGGAGGCCTGAGGAGACTGATACATCAACCAAGAACCATGCATAGAGAGGTCATATGCCCCCTGCTCAGATGTAGCCAATAGGCAGCTCAGTTTCCAAGTGGGGTCCAAGTATGAGGAGGAGAGGCTATCTCTGACATAAGGTCTGTTGCCTGCTCCTTAACAATTTCCCCGTGGTGGGCCAGGCCACAGAGGAAGAGGATGCAGGCAGTCCTGATGAGACTTGATGGGATGGGGTCCATTGATAGGGGAGGAGGGCTCTGCTTTTCTGAGGACTAGGGGATAGGGATGGGAGAAGAGGGAAGTAATGTGGGACCAGGAGTAGATGAGAGAGAGGCTATGATTGGGATGTAAAGTGAATCAATTAAAAAAATAAATTGAAAAAAAAAAGTGGAAAATAGGTGAATGGTGTTTTTTTTTTTTTTTTGAAACTTCTTTGAAGCCTGTCTGACTTTGTAGTTCTGCTGGTGATGCTGGCTTCATCCACATGTATAATTTTTGTGTTGTGGGAAGTCAGAGTACTTTGAATATCAACAATTTGCACTTGTGTTCATAAAAAAAAGAAGAAAAAAAAACATCTTCATAATTGTGATAAAAGGACTAGTGCTTGATTTGTGAAGTAAGACAGTTCCTGATCTGACCTCTGATTCCTATAAAGAGACTTTCCTCTAATCAGTAACTTGATCACCATGAGTCCCAAATATTTTATTGGCTACATTAGGGTAAGGATGGGACTCTAGGGACAGCCTTTTCTTGTCTTCGCTGTTGAAGCAGGACATACAGTTTTCACTTAAAAAATGAACTGCATAAGTTTACTGTGTAGAAACTCTAGATGTAAGTTACCTTATTTTCTTGAAATTGTTTCTAAAAATCTTTCCTTGGAGCACATGCAACACTAGGTCAGAAAGAAAGAGCTATTTTTAGCACTAATTCACTCTTTCAAAGACAAGCACTGGATTTTACTTATTCAACTATGGTTAACAGACATAATGTTGTGCTTGGTGCTTGAAGTTTTGGATTCCTTGTATTCAAAGTTTTAACTTTAGTTGACAAATGTGCAAATCTCCTTTAAGTTTATCTTTTCAAAAGTCTGAGGCCATTTATCTTTTCCCCATTGTTCCAAAAATAGGGCAATGGCATTTTCCACATATTATGTCTGTAGGCAAACGTTTCTCTCTGACAACACGCATAACAATTTACAATCTATCTTATTATAGACAGAATAATGAAAATAGTTCGGATTTTACCCTTCATTATACAACTGACCATATTATTCCTGACATAAGTCTTCTCTGAAATCCCAGTACAGATGCTCAAGCTAACATATCCTAATAAAAGTATAATTATCTTTTGTTTCATAAAATAATTTGGTTTTAAACTCTGATTTACAAAAATATGTTTGAAGTAAATCATAGTTGTACTTATATGTGTTTGACACCATTTCAAATGATCTGCATCAGCACTTGTCAAGAAATGTTGTTCAGTTGCCTTTATTCTATTCAAAGCACATATACATGTCCTTAAGTTTAGTTATGTTCTTATTCATGGGTATACATGTTCACATGTGAACAGGTGCTTGAGTATTACATGAGTGTATGTGGGGAGGCCAAAGAACAACTTTGGGTATCATCCTCAAGATACAATCATATACGGACTTTTAGATAAAGTCTCTTCTTGGCCAGAAGCTCAGTAATTACCTTAGACTGACTGGCCAGTAAGCTCAAAAGACAGCTTAATGCCAACCTCCTCAGAACTGGCCTATTACAAACAGATGGGAACCCACCTGCCATCTTTAAGTTGGTTCTGGGAATGCAAAAACCCAGGCTCTTGTGTTTACAAGGCAAGCACTTCATTAAATGAGCGACCCACCAGGCCTGCACGGTTCTTTCCTCAGCAGTATGTTTAAAACCAATACAAAAGTGGTTACTTCATGATAGTGGTGGGTATATTTATGTCTTGATTGTGGTGAAGACTATGCAAATATGTGCATAAGCTCAAATTCATTGATAGTATATGGTAAACAGTGTGCAGAGTTTATCAATTGTTTGTACCTTAAAAAAAATGCTAAAAATAAACTGAACAAACTCTGAAGTTAAGCATTATGCCACTGTGCTACATTCTCACCAATCACACTTTGAAACAAGTGTTTAAATCCAATAATTAAATTTTATTTAGTCCTGTACTTAATGTTAGAACCAGAGAAAATCAGATATTGTGACAATATTTCCTCATAATGTTCTGGTAATATTCAGGAAAAATGACTTGATTAGGGTTTCATCAGTGCACTGAAGTTTGCTTTGTTTTTGTTGCTATTGTTGGTTGACCAAAGATCAGTTTCAGTTAAAATCTTAATAGTTTCAAAATACCTGGTGTCATTTCCCAGTAATGTCAAGTTGTATACACTATAAAATATTGTATACAGCAGCAAAAGTAATGTTAAAATTCTAAATACTGTTTTGGTGGACTTTAACTCAAAAAGAGAGGTAAGTGGAGTTCCCAAGGTGAGATACTTTGACCTTTTTAAATGAATAATGAAGCAAGGTCAGCACTATGGTCAGAGAGGCCATCTCAGTTAGGGTTTTATTGTTGTGAAGAGACACAATGACATAGACAGCTCTTATAAAGGAAAACATTTAATTGAGGCTGGCTTACAATTCAGAGATTTAGTCCATTATCATAATGGCTGGAAGCATGGCAGCATGCAGGCAGACATGATGCTAGGGAAGGAGCTGAGAGTTTTACATCTTGACCCACAAGCAGCAGAAGGAGACTGTATTTCACAGTGGAAGTAGCTTGAGAATATATGACCTTAAAGCCCTCCCCCATAGTGACACACTTCCTCCAACAAGGGTGCACCTACTCCAATAAGGCCAAACCTCCTAATAGTGCCACTCCCTATGAGCTAAGCATCCAAACACATGAGTCTAGAGACTGATGGCTCTCAAGGGAACTTACCTCTAAATTCCTTCCCAGGATAAAGCTGCGCAAAGGAGGTATTCAACAAAGAATACCTTTATATGACATAGGTGGTAATGGTAACAAATGAAAGTCAATTAATAATTGAAATTTCAAATATTCACTCCAGCAGCTAGACTCATTTTGACTAATACATTTGTTGAGCTTTATAATTATTTTAGTCCACACTTGAAATGCTATTTCATCTTTTCCTGGGCTCAAAACAAAGTTAAAAAGTATGTTTGAAAAATAATAACAAAGACTGTGGTTGTTCTTATGAAAAATAAGTGTTGCGGTGGGCAGTAAGAGTTTCCCATTGAACCATGCTTCTGTCCCAACTGAAATCTACATTAATTTTCTATAAACTTTTATGTTACTATCTTAATAATTATATTAATATAATATTAATTAATAATATCATCACATTATTATATAACATTAATATATTCTATTATAATATTAATATAATTGATGCAATATTAATTAATACAATATTAATATAATATTATCACAGGCAAATTTTATAATCTTAATCTACTACTCTTCAGATTTTTGTTTTTATTGTAGGATAAACTCTTAAAATGACTAAGAAATATGAGAATGAGCAAATAAAGTTCAGCATTCTTTTAATATTGATAACTAGAAAATAAAAATTATTGTTTTGTTTTGTTTTTTAATTTTATTTTTTTCTTATCAGTTACATTTTATTAACTCTGTATCCCAGCTGTATCCCGCTCCCTCGTTCCCTCCCAATCCCACCCTCCCTCCCTCATCTCCTCCCTTCCCCTTTCCAAGTCCACTGATTAGGGAGGACCTCCTCCCCTTTCATCTGACCCTGTTTTATCAGGTATCTTCAGGACTGGCTGCAAAGTTCTCCTCTGTTGCCTAGCAGAACTTCTCCCTTGGGGGGTGGGGAGACCAAAGAGCCTGCCATTGAGTTCCTTTCAGAAATTGTCCCTGTTCCCCTTACTATGGGAAACCAATTGGTTACTGAGCTACCACAGACTACATCGGAGCAGAGGTTCTAGGTTATATCCATACATGGTCCTTGGTTGAATGTCAGTCTCAGAAAAGACCCTGTGCTCAGATATATTTGGTCCTTGTGGAGCTCCTATCCTTTCCCCATCATACTAACTCCTCTTCTTTCCTATGATTCCCTGTACTCTGCCGAAGGTTTGGTTATGAGTCTTTGTATCTGCTTTGAAAACACTGCTAGTTAGAGTCTTTCAGATGCCTTCAGTAGACTCCTGTCATATGTTCAATGCACATCCCATTCGTTTTGTTTTTAATTTGTAAGGAAATGAGCAATGTTATACTGAGTGAGGTAACTGAGACATGGAAAGACAAATACCACATGTTTTCATTTATTTGTGTTACTAACCCTGAATCTTTAGGTTTTTGTATGCATCCTGAGGTAACCACAGAAGCCAGGAAAATAGAAAGGGATAAAGGGGAAAGGAAGAAGAAGGTGCTATAGAGAGGGAAATAGAGCACAGGTGCTTGAGGAGAGAACTGGGAAAACCTACAAGTGAAGGGCTTTAACTAGGGAAGACAGAGTTTTATACAGAGGGACAGGAAGAAGAAATAAATAATTCTTCAGATGTTAGAAAAAGCCACAGTGAAACATAATCTTATAAGTCTTTAATTATTATTGTTGTATACATAGAACAAAATATATTATACAGTAATAAAGAAGAAAAGTCTTTGGGTTTAAAAAGTAGTGGGAGTCAGAGAGAAGTGTGGGAGAGAAGAGAAGGGGTGAGAATGATGTAAATGAAGTACTCATCTGTAGAACTCAAAAAAAATTAAAAGCAATTTTAAAACTTCTGGCTTTAAATTGAAATTAGATAAACATTAGGATTATAAATATGTAAAATAATGTTAACTGTAATAAGTACAAAAAAGAATCTCATCATATAAGAGACTGAGCAACACAGACCAATAATTACAAACTTCGCCTGATTATTTCAGTGTGTTAGTCTTCATCCAGTAACAGGTGAAACATCTTCACTGAGAAATCACCGAGGATGCTGATGTGGACATAATTCTACCACGTCATTCCTGGGGGATAGTTCTTTGAAGTCAGAGCTACTCTCAAACACTTGGCCAAAAGTAAGCAACATCCGGTATTTCTGGTAAACTGGGAGCAGTTCATGTCACAGACAAGTTCCAGTTAGCCACAAAGAACTAGATTCTGAAACATCCAGTAAGATTGTCTGATGCATTTTTAGGTGCAATACAATAGTTCTGTCCGAGCTTTCCTAACCGTGACAATCTGTCCCAAGGTGTCATGTGCTCGCTATTTATGTGCCTTGATGCTAAAACCGTATCTTTTTGCAATAACTGATGCTGCAATTAAATAGATCTTGTCCATTTGAAAGGAAATGAGGATCCGAAAATTATGGGAGCATAAAAACCTCTCCAGCTGATTATTATGATGACCCTAATTCCACCCGCTGAAACCCAATGGCTTTATAAATATAGACGATTGGGCACTAAACTGTTCTCCAGATTAAAATCCTTTTGATGATTATCTAAAAAATTCTAAAGCTCAGGCCACAAGCCAGAATGCTTACATCACAGTCTCTCAGGTGAATTAATCTGCAGTAAATTCAGGAACCACTAACAGTTACTTAAGAATTTTGAGGATAAAATGCTTTCCTAAAACAATTTCTCGGTAGGGATTCTGTATGAATTGTGTATATTACTGAATGTATTAAGAAGTAAATGCTTTGTACCGATGTTCATTTAGGTGTCATCCACCCAAAGAGCATCAGACCCATCCGATACCTTTTTCTAAGAGGCGGGACCTGGGGCATCAACCCGCATGCAATCAGACATGCTCTTCTCTGGGTCCAAAGCAGCTGACCCTGAGTGCAGTGCTTAGCCTCGCATCCTGAGCTTTTTATGGTATCCAACCGTGCTTGGGGCAAATGTCCTGCTTCAATGGCTGTAAAGGCCTGAATGATCATGGCTGCATCACACTGTTGTGAGACTCTAATCTTGCATATATACCACAGGCAAAATGAACATCGGTACAAAGTCCCAATTTATTTCTAATACCAGAGAGCAGACCTCTACTCTTGCCTGATGCGTCTAAAACAAAAAGGGGGAACTGTAGAGAGCTGCGGAATGCTATGCCTTAAAGATGGAGCTGGTTTCCGCCTTCCACCTTCCTGATGGTGAGTGCTCTCTGTCACGAACAACTCCACATTTGGCTAAGGCCGAGGATCTGGCTTGCTTCCATGTATGTGGACCTATCTGCATTGCCCCCGTGGCACGCCTGGGTTGGCTACCCAGAGGCTATTTAAGCTGTGGGCTGGCTTTCCCCAGGGTCCGAGGATTGTTCAAGGTTCCTGAATAAACTGCATTGAAAATAAAATAAAATAAAATAAAATGTAACTGATAAGAAAAAAATAAAATAAAAAAAAATAAAAAAAAGAAGTAAATGCTAATTTGGTTCAAAGGTGACTGGAGTTATAACAGACAGAACATATGAATAAAACAACTAAAGATAATTCCAGATTTGCTTCTTTTCTGATATTTTCAGTCGGTCTAATTACAAATAAAATTCTTTGCATAGGCATGCTCCTATGTGTGTGTGTGTGTGTGTGTGTAAAAATGACCACACATTCTATTCCATATCCCCTTGATCTAGCAATATACAATCAGAAAATTTACTTTTAGATGCATTTTTTTTAATTCACTTTACATCCCGAGCAAAGCTCCCTCTCCTCTCTCCTCCTGGTGCCACCTTCCCATCCACTTACTGTTTCCTCACTCCCCTTTCCCTTCTCTCCATTAGGAACTAGATGGGAGGAGGTGTTGGGAGGGGGTCAGGTGTGTAGAGAGCAGGAATGAGGGTTTAGATCCTTTTCTAAGATATCCATTTTGTTTGTTTGTGATACAGGGTTTCTCTGTGTAACAGAGCCCTGGCTGTTGTCCTGGATTTGTTTTGTTGACCAGACTGGACTCAAACGCACAGAGATCCTTCTACCTCTGCCTCCAGAGTGCTGGGGGTAAAGGGGTGTGCCACCATGCCCATCTCTTCTTTGGTTCTTTTCAAATGCTCTTCTGGACCATGACACTGCTTCCATGCTAATAATTAACTCTCTTTTGTCCTTTCTTTTAAGGCTTTTGTTTTGGACAAAAAAAAAGGAAAATAAAATGAAAAACTGGCGAGCCTTACCATCTTAGATGAAGCTCATGCATGTCTGTTTGCGTAAATAAAAACTGAATACACCCCCCAATATTAAAACTTAAATTTAACAAAGGATGTTGTTCTTGGCCTTAGTTGTGTCATGACACCTGGGAGGTTAATGAGAATGCCTCCTCTATAGTTTCTTTCCCAGAGCTGAGATCAGTAGGTCAGGGTGGAGAATAAGAATCTGCTAACACACTCCAGCGATACTTGCTCAACCATGTTTGTAGCAGCTTTATTTGTAATAGCCAGAACCTGGAAACAACCCAGATGTCCATCAACGGAAGAATGGGTACAGAAATTGTGGTATTTCTACACAATGGAATACTACTAAGCAATCAAAAAGGAGGAAATCATGAAATTTGCAGGCAAATGGTGGGATCTAGAAAAGATCATTCTGAGTGAAATATCCCAGAAGGAGAAAGACAAACATGGGATATACTCACTTATATAGACCTATAAGATATGATAAACATAATGAAATCTATACACCTAAAAAAGATAATCAATTGAGCGGACATGGGGTAAGATGATCAATCCTCGTTTAGAAAGACAGATGGGATGGGCATTGAACGTATGACAGGAGTCTACTGAGCACATCTGAAAGACTCTAACTAGCAGTGTTTTCAAAGCAAAGACTCATGACCAAACCTTTGGCAGAGTACAGGGAATCATAAGAAAGAAGGAGAGTTAGTCTGATGGGGAAAGGATAGGAGCTCCACAAGGACCAAATATATCTGGGCACAGGGTCTTTTCTGAGACTGACATTCAACCAAGGACCATGTATGGATATAACCTAGAACCTCCACTCAGATGTAGCCTGTGGTAGCTCAGTAACCAATTGGTTTCCCAAAGTGAGGGGAACAAGGACTATTTCTAACAGGAACTCAATGACTGGCTCTTTGGTCTCCCCACCCCCGAAGGGAGGAGCAGTCCCGTTAGGCCACAGAGGAGGGCTTTGCAGCCAGTCCTGAAGATACCTGATAAAACAGGATCAGATGAATGGGGAGGAGGTCCCCCCTATCAGTGGACTTGGAAAGGGGCACGGTGGAGATGAGGGAGGGAGGAAGGGAGGGAGGGACTGGGAGGGAATGAGGGAGCGGGACATGGATGGGATACAGAGTTAATAAAATGTAACTGATAAAAAAATAATAATAAAAAATTAAAAAAAGAATTTCTTTGGTAAAGCTTTGTGTTTGTTCTGTTTGCTATTTGATTGGTTGTTGTTTGCATGCTTGCTTGTTTTTTTGTTTGTTTGTTTGTTTGTTTTTTTCCTATCTCTGTCTCACCGCGTATATCCTAGATGGATCCATTGGCTACTCTCTTGGCAAATTTCCATCTTTGACAATAGACTTCTATACACTTCTTAAAACCATAATCTTTCCAAAATTGCTTCAGAATTTAACTTCTAAAAAGTTTGACAGAGGAAGACAGATTTGTGGGTAAGAGCATTTGCAGTGTAAGCCTGATGACTTGAGTAGGGTCACTAGAAGCCATGTTAAAGCTATGGGCATGTATGATTCCTCAACACTCCTCAAATGAATGTAAAGCAGAAAGAAAAGAAACCACACAAGCATATGGGCCAGCTGGACTGGAGGAAGCAGCTGTAACTGAGAGACATTACCTGGCAAACAAGGTGGAAGATGGGGTCAGAAATCCAAGGTATCTTCTTAGCTCCATATATGCACAAACACATACACATATGTAGGCATCTCATATATTATACACACAACAGACCACCCATACCATATAAACATCTCACACACATTATATATAGCATATACATGCTCCACATATACGTGTATCATATACACATCATACATGTATATCACATACCCATAAAGACACATACATATCACATATACTTCACACACATAAACACCAAAGACACATATACATAGCTTACCATATACATATCACACACACATCACAAACATATACACACAGATATATACACATCCACACACAAACATACAAACTAAATATAAAACAAAATAAAAACAAAGACTTAGATTGTTGATACATATCTTAAGAAATGACAAACTAAAAACCTGCTCTTGTGTACAAGGAACAAGTGGTAAAAATTCAATTTCTTTTCACAAAATTCTTACCTTCCAAATCCTGAGTGGCTTATTTCCCATAATTCTGAGATCTTAAGGAGAACATTTATGTAACAGGTGCAGCAAAATTACCTGTGCAGTGTTTTATGTACCAGCCTGAGAATAGCAAGTCCCTGCTAGTTTAGGGATGCAGAATGTGTCCTGTTTGCCTAGAATGCATTTTTTAAACCTTTTACTTTTTTTTCCTTTCTTCTTTTCAAGTGATAATGCCTTCAGTAGAGATAATCTGTTCTCTTTCATGTACCCTCCTTAGGCAATGCATTTCGAAGATTAATATAATATGGATAACGTGCCTGCCTAATATAAATGCTGAGGATATGATTTCAGGCTGAGAGAATTGAGAGACACTTCTCTGTAGGAGTTTTGGAATGTTCAATTATTAGAGACATATTGCTATGTGTACAGCCCTGCCAGTATGCCCACGTTTTCAGCCAGCCGGTCATTGATAAAGGGTACAATCACACCTACGTGTGCTTCTAGCCTGAGTCTACCCAGAATCAACAGGCATGGCTGCTGTGCCTTCCTGCCATCCTGCATTGCCATAAGCCATTAACAAGTTTCACCTGTCAGACTCTCACTAACTACTACTGCTCCTTGGGCCAGAGATATGTTTCCTGTCCCAGCTTACCTCTCAAAACTGAATTTCTTTTAGAACAGATATGAAAGGGAACATGTTTTAATAAACAGCACAGATCGCACGAATGGATTTAATTGCTGTTCATTTGTGGCACACACACACACACAGAAAGATAAAAAAGAAAAGAAAAAAACCTTGTGCTCATTTAGAAAATACCTTCCCCAAGAATACAGTTGGAGATTTATTTCAATTCACAGATTAAATTGTTGCTTGCTTACTTCCCTCACTTAAAATGTGTAATTAATGTCTCCAAGCAAGTTTAGATTAGTAGTTATACTTTCTTCTTTATTTAATTTTAAAAATCACCTTAAGTGATTGGAGAGCTGATATTTTATACCACAAACCATAAATCAAGTTAAATGTTGTAGTCAGGGAGTCCTAGCACTATGTTTAAATCTAAAGCTTGGTAAACTACAGTTATGTAGCAGCAATGAGAGACTGTTGCTTGATAGTAAACAATACAACATTTTGCAAGAACAGCCATAGCCCAAAAATAAAATAGCATCACAATGAATGACAAAAAGATTGTAAGGACTCAAGAAGCTGCACTTCTGCTGTCTTTATTATTTGATGCTGCAATTTGGGGCAGTTTAGTAGAAATCTAAGACCAGAATTTCATCAGAAAATTCTATCTTACAAACATCACTCTGAAGATATATTCATTTAAAGATTTTTTTATAATATGTGTGTCTATTCATGAGGAAGGAAAGTAATGCTTCAATACTTCCTTCTGAATTGCAGGAAAACACCAGGACTGGACTCATACATCTGTCTCCTTGGAGGTGTCGCGTGGAGAGGGAGGACCCTATTACTGGAATAGTTATTTATAAGATACTTCACATCATTAAAAGGACAAATAAATAATGTATAAAATTGCTTCATAGGGTAGGTTCTAAGATTTCTTAATTCATTTCATTTAAAAATACTAAAGCAAAATAAAAATGCAAGCAAACAGAAACGTAACTTTGAACAACAGAATTCATATCAAACTGTATTGGGTAGCTGTGCTAGGCTCGCATTTCTGAGGGAATGCGGTAGGACATCTGCACTGATTCTGACTCCTGAGTCCACGGCACATTGACCCTTGGCTCAACTACATAATTGCTATGTTACAACAGGCAACTTAGTTAACCTCCCTCAGCCTCAAGTTCCTCCGTGTCTGAACAGAAATAATAACGAGGTTAATAAGACTCACTTCTTATTATCTCTAGGAATTATCTAGAAGTAATGTGTGTATGTAATAAAAATAATTCTCTTGGGATTAAGTAAGCGAGCTACTTATTTCACTGTCCCTGGCTGTTCCTGCTCGTAGAGGGCAAATTTTACCTGTTTGGTATGTGTTGAACCAAATTCCTATTAAGCAGAAAGCTTATCTGCTTTGTTTCTTTTGTAGCTCTATCATTTAGAAGATTCGTGATCAGTGGAACATTCTTTTAACTGAAATAGGAATAGTATGTTCCATACAGAGGCATGTGGAAGAGGCTTTTCTAAGGTGTGTTGAATCAGTAGATACTATAAGCTATCAAACTGAGCATCATCTACAAGAAAATTCAGGAAAGACTCTCTTGCAGGGTGGGAAGGTCGAAGAGCCTGTCATTGAGGGACTATTTCTGACTCCCACCTTTTAAAGGAGAATCACAGAGGTCTTTCTTAAGTTTCTGATAAGTGCTAGGTTATTTTCCTAGGTTTTCCACAATGAAATGTTGTTTATAAATCCATTTTATTTTTAAGAGGGAGAGAGACGGGAAGGAGGAGGAAGGGAGAAAGGGAGGGTGAAAGACAGAAAGAGAGAGAGAGAGAGAGAGAGAGAGAGAGAGAGAGAGAGAGAGAGAGAGAGAAGGTTTGTGTACGTAAGTGCATGTGGCCAGGCAGGTCAAAATTATTATATCCTCCCGAAGCTGATAACAGAGGTACTTGTGAGTAACTGAATAGATCCTGGGAAATTATCCCTGGTCCTGTGCAAGAGCATTAAAGGCTCTTAACTGCTGAGCCATATCACCAGCCCCACAATAGAATATGTTGTATTTCAATATCTAGTAGGGATGTATCCCTCCCCATTTCACCTCCATACATGTCACTCCTCCACTTTTAACTCCCTTTCTGCACTCCTACCCAAGGCCATGTCTTACAGCTTCTGAAACAATAATAATTTATTTTGGAGAATTTAACTCATATAGCAATTATAAGTTATTTATTGGAGTTATATGAGCTATATCAATCCCCCCTGCTATATATGCTTCATGGTCCTTTGACTGATAAGCTGAGCCAGAGCATTCAGCAAATGAGGTGCCACTGTAAAAATATAAAAATGGGGCTGGAGAGAAGTCTCAAGTGTTCTGTACTGTTCCCCTGGACTAGAATTTGGTTTCCAGCACACACATCGGGCAGTTGTATGTAACTTTGTAACTCCAGCTTCAAGGGGGTGGAATTTCTTTCTGGTCTCTCTGAACACCTGCCTGCACTCTCACAACATTCACAGACATATACATTTTTCAAAATAATATATAAAACATGAAACTGTGATTTATTTTTTTATTAATCATAATTTTGTATACTTTTTTAAAAAATATTAGTTACAGTTTATTAACTTTGTATCCCAGCTGTATCCCACTCCCTCATTCCTTCCCAATCCTACCCTCCCTCCCTCATCTCCTCCCTGCCCCTTTCCAAAGATAAACAAGATTTATGGCAAATGAAAGATGCTCAGATTTGGGACTAAAAGTGTGAGTGCTGCCACCAAACATTTCTACAGTCTACCTGTGCCCCCCACCCCCATTTCTAATTTTGTGCCTCGGGTGTCCTAAAAAGTGGAATGGCAAAGCAAGGGCATAAGACTCCTGAGCAAAGACACTAAGGATAATGTACTTGCCAGTCAAGGGTTGTTAAACAGAGGTGACCACAGTATCTTCTGGTGAAACATAAGCCTACAGTTTCCAAAGACTTAGGAAACATTGTCTGGTATCCTCTTAAATTGAGGATAACATAACTTCATACAACCATTGTTCTGAAAATACATAAAATGGAAAGTATTTTATCCATTTCCCTGAATCAAGAAAATGTTTAATGTAGCAAGAACAATAAAACAATAATTATACTGAGTAACAAATCCAGTAGCAATCACAGTTTAAAGGGGAAACCTCTCACTTCTCCAGAAAGGGTCTACAAAGGAGTGGAAGCTTCAGAAGTGTCTGGAGACAGAAACACGGTCCCGGAAGGGCAGGTGAGTCTGTGTCATGGCTTTGACCTATAAAGTCACATCTTACATCTGAGCTTTCAAAAGACTGAAAACTTCCCTACTCCAAACATGGTCAATTTTCATCATAGATACTTACAAGTTTGAAGACAGTGCTGTGTGAAGCAGGATGGTAGAGTGATAGTCTGACAGCATCAACATTACAGGATAACTTGTATGGAACATAAATACATGTCCCTACCCCAAATTAATGGAACCAGAAGTTATGGACCTAATAATCACCCCTTTGCAATGTTGATGCACACTGAACCTGAACCACTGTCAGCATGTAAGAATGACATTGTTCAAGGCAAGCAGAAAAAAAAAGAAAAACAATTAAATTCACATCGTTACCTACTTGATGAAAATATCAGGGTCCTGTGAAAGCATGAAGACTTTAAAGTGAAATCAAAATTGAGACCAAATTACAACAGACAATATTTTCTGCACAAACACAAACACACACACTGTTTGTCTTGAGGAATTTTTTAGATAATAATAGTCAAAGCTAGTCATGAAATATGGATCAAGTAGGTGGACTGTATCTTTTATGGCAGCCATGTACCATATTATTTTCTTGAAGAAGACACTGAAAATTTAGTTTGCTACATATTTAGTATTCATGTTGCATGGTTAATTTCTTTTATGTTTGAGTGGGAAATGTTATCAGCCTTGTGTTTGAGAGACTTGTTTTGACCTGTGGTATAATTGATTCATTTAAAAAACTATGCATTTTATAAATGAGTCCTGCTGAGTTTAAGGAAAAACGCACATTTGCCTGAGGTAATTTCCACCTTACAGACAATTTTACTCATTGTTTTAAGGGCATAAAAAAGACAAACAAAAAGATCCTTTATTCTTTTCAAAATAAATAAACTTCCAATGGCAGAATATATCTGGATAGCCAGCGCTGCGCTATTCATCTTTTTTATTTTTAAATCACAAAGTCATATGTATGTTTTTGATAAGGGCACAAGGCAGGAGGGACAGAACCAAAGATCATCCACAGCTTCTGCTCTTGTTTTGCATTTCTCCTACCTTCTAATATCTCAGATAATAAGAAACAATTGTTTGCCACCATTCATTTACTGATTATAGAAGCAAAAACAAGACCGATGAACACTACAACAGACTTGGTAAGAATCAGGCTTTGTAAGGCTCTGATGAAGGAGCAGCCTTTTCTTCCATCTCCCATCTCTTTCTCTTACTTGTGCTTTTGGCATGTGTGATAGATAGCAGGAGTGTAAAGTGCTTTTTGGAACCTTGCTTGTCAGAGAGTGATGTCATATTACCAATATGAATCCTGCTGAGATGGATTGGCTGACTGCACAGACCTCTTACTTTGGGGTTCACATTTCATTTTGGATTGCTGACTGTGTTTGTTTAAGGCTATTGCCACCTCAATAGTTTATATCTCATTGAGTCCACTGTAGTTCAGATGAAAGAAACCTGGTATAACCCAGTATTTAGTGAGAACGTCTATTTTTAAAACTCAGAGTAAGAGATGCCCCACCATAAACTAGGCATGCTTAGAAGCTATAATAAAGCAGAAAACATAAGGAAATCTCAGACAATATATATTCAAATCCATTAACTTTTATTGGACTCTCAGTACATAAAAAATACTACATGGAGTTTTATTCAGTTTTCTGCTCTCAATGTCAGATTTAAAGTGAGAGCAGAATTTGGTCCAGAAATTATTGAAATAAAGCAGGAGAAAGAACATCGCATTCTGGCCTCAGCAGAACAACAGGGCTGAGCAAGATGTGCTCACGTAAATTGGTATTAACATGAGCCTAGTAGGATGCAGGGGCCTGAGCATGAAGAAGGGGGCAAAATGATGACTATACTCCATGTCAAATGACCAGCTTCAGAGGCTGATTTTAACGCCTCTCAGAAAGCATGTTTTCCCTAACTCACACTCATGTAGACTGTCTGCTCCAGATTCTTAACCTCAGCCTCTGGAGACCATCAGCTGGGGCATTCTTACATACAGCCAAGGCTCTGCTTTCTCTACATATCCTGAATCTTAGTTCAAGATACTGTCCCCAAAATAACAAGTGAAAATTGGTTTCCTCTGCATTACAGAAGACAAGGAAACAAACTAGGTTAATATGCTTACTGAGGGCTAAGCAATACGAAATGTCACCAAAACAAAACCGTCTCTTCTAGGATCAGTGGAAACAACACAACTGTAAGTGATTATGCTTCGATATTTAAGGTCAGCGTTTTGGCAGATGTCGTTGAGTGTTTTGTTAAAGTTAGCATGTCACCAGATAATAAAGTCATCAGAAAACATTTTGTGAAGTAGTGTTGATGAGACTCTGATTAAACACTGATATTAGGACCTCAGGGAGTAATGTTTTCAATTTGTGACATTAGGAACAAAGTGCCTACAGCCTACAAAGAGAGTTTTTGCTGTTTCGCAAGTTTCTTTTATAAGGTTTTTCTCTGTTCCAAGGAGGGAAATGGAATCTTATTTCTTAGACTTTAGAATATGCTTCCAAATGTCATCTTTGCTTGATTGGGGTAAAGTAAATGTCTCACTTATAAAAAGGCTCAGCAGGCTTGGTCTTGGTTATTTTCCAGCCTATAAATATCAGTGTCTGCTGGGCAGGGGGAGATGCCTTCATGCCTTCCTTGAGCTGAATCTTTGTCTTAATGTTCTCAGTGGTTCAATGACCTATAGGCTGATGGTCTTACTCATCATGGTCTTCACAAACCTCTAAGAGAAAACACCAGGCACAGGACAGACTTCTAGATATCATACAAGTTGCAGCCATCTTCCAGCTCTTTCCCTGCAAAGATTGGCCTCTGCTGGTGAGAAGAAATGTCTTCTTTATCTTGGATCTTTGATATGACATTCTCAGTGGTGTCACTGGACTCAAGACTGGTAGGTTTCTCTGCTGTTTCTGGGCCCCTTTGCTGCTCTTTTGTTTCTGGGAACCGTGACAGTTTGTCTTATAAATTTCCGGAGGCAGGAGGATGGAGGCTGCTATGAACTCCAGGTGACATTAGCTTCTACGTTTTGCTTTTGGCTGCTTCAAGTGCACACTTACAGATGTTGGGTTGCCTGATGAAAGGTAAACAATTAATTTAGTCAACCACTGCCAATTTCTGTTGCAGATGGTTGGACCAATTTGTAACCATGTATCCAAGTGTCAAGGCTCTCCACAGTTTTACCAATAAAGAATAAAGAATTTAAATTCTTGCCACCAAGAAAGATGGAACTTTTTCTGTTAAAATAGCCTAGGCCTGTGTGTATTCTTATTCAAGCTGAGAATACACTTATACCCTTACAGATCATTAGTAATGCATTTTCTGGGTAACACTTCATTGCTTTTCTTTTCTAAAGGTTTTCCTTACTCTTCCTGTCTGTTTAATTTTGCTTGTGTGGACTTTAAAATGAATGTATTTCCACAAAAAAATAGTAACAGTTTTATGATGTTCCTAGTGTTTTGTTAAAATCACATTGTCTTATATGAATTTAATTTATTTTATGGTACTGAATAAAACACAACACATTTAAATAATGCGTTTTCACTTTGTTCATCTTAATATTTCTTTCTGTGTGTGTATGTTTGTGTGTGTTCATGGGTCATAATTATGAATTTAATTTTGTCAACTCTTGCTATTGATTGCAGATACAGACAGAACCATTCATTTTTTTTTATTAAATAAGTAATTCAACTCTCAGTATAATGTCAAGACAAATGTAACACATACTGAATAAAGGGCTGAATCCTTTCAGTATTTATAATGCAGGGCTTTATTATTACATCTCTTCCTGCCTTAATGCTCCTGAAAAAAATATGCATTGTGTTTAGGAGTATATAAAAGGCTTTAGTTCCTAAAAAAGAAAGCTTAAGCTCATTAATATGCAGAAACCTTAAACATAAATATGTTTTCATGTTTCTTTACCAAAAAATAGTGAGGAGCGATTTTTGCATATTTTTGCATTTCTGAGGTTTGAGTGTTATTTTAGTTGAGCTCAAAAGTATCTTGAGTTCCCAAGACAGGGATAAGTTATAATGTAATTGTTAGTAGGTCTAAGAATTAAGCCACAGCTTTGATTTTTAATTTGACTTTGTACTATCTAAAGAAAACTAAGGTGGTCTATAAGGAGAGAGTGTTATGAAGCAACGCCCTCTTGTCGGTAGGCATAACTGCAGATAACAGAAAGTAAAGTATTCCAGGGAGTGGGAAAGGGTGCCCAACTGTAATTATGTAATTACTTTCTTACTGGCATTACCATACTTATAGGAATAAAATGTGCCCTTTGTATGATTTTCCCTTTGCATGATTATTATTGATTTCTTATTGAAAGGATCTTATGCTCATTGTGAACATTGATTCAAGAAAATATGTTATATTAATTTACAGCAATATTTGCAGAGCATCTTTGAGATATCACCCTTCTGTTGAACCACTGTTCCAACAAGATCTCTTTTCATACATATGCTGAGAAGTGAAATATAACAAGGTTGAAAGTGTAGTCATATTAATTAATTACAAAATTAATTAAAAAGTTTTAAAAATGGGAAGAAAAGAGTATCATGGGCATGTGACTTTCCTCAGGCAGATATGAACAAGCATCTATACAGGCCAAATAGGGCACAGTAACAGACAAAAGAAAATGTTTCAGGAGTTTCTGGGAAGCTGAAACACCTAGCTGTCTTCCACTGGGAAGGGGAAAATTTACTATGATTGTGGGTCATGCTGAGCTCACTCCATAACAGTGTCAGCCTCAGACCTTATGTTCAGCATCCTTTTATTATGAGAGAGTCAGTGAGCAGTTATGATGGTTATAGAGGTGGAAGGAAGAAGCATGGGTATTGAACAGCAAGAAATTTAATGTCACAAAAGAACTGCTAGAGTTTATGGTCCTTTGCCCTCAGGGACAGTAGGGATGATCTCGGAAAGGGTTAAATTGACTTCCCAAGGATTCATTGTGCATCCAGGAATTATAGATTGGAATTTCAAAGGAGAAATCAGATTATGGCGTACATTAAAGAGAGTGAGATGAAAATTAACACAGATGTTAGGACTGCTCAAATGTAACTGTTTCCCTACCTTAAGGCAAACCCACTCCAGTAGAAATATAACAGAAGGGTTTGGAAGCACTAGAAAACATGTATTCAGCTGTTCTGGCAAACAGTTGTTAATGATCACAGGAGAAAATTAAAATTCCAACTAAATGATATTGAAATAGAAGGTTTGGCGGATACAAGAGTTGATGGAACTATCCTTTCCCAAAATTCTTGGAATTCAAAATGGCCACTTCAAAGGGTTTATACAGAATTTTTAGGTATTGGAAAGTTTCTTCAAATAAAACAAAATGTGTGGTGGGTTCAATATGTAGGAACAGAAGGTTAAAAAGAAAAGTTAAGTCCCTTGTGGCTGCCATACCCATAAATTCATGGGGAGCAGATCTTTTAAAGCAATGGCATACTCAGATTAATATCCTGGAATCTCAGAGACAAATCATGATGAAATTAAGGATGAAATGGTAGGTAATCCTGCGAAAAGGATTAAATATACCATCAAAAACAATCTCAGGGGGTGCCAACATCAATTAAGTTTCTAAATTTATTTGTAATAATTTATGTATTTTTAATTTCATGTGCATTGGTGCTTTGCCTGCATGAATGAGGGTGTTGGAAAATGACTCTCCCTGGTAATGGAGTTATTGGTATATATGAGTTGCCATTTGGTTGCTAGAAATTGAACCCAGGTCCTCTAGAAGAGCAACCAGTTTCCAAATTTATAAAGGGTTGGGGAGTACTGCTGAAATAACTAAAACAGTCCTACCCCTGAGAGACCAAGAACTAAAAATTAGTTTTTGGGTTATTGGATTAAAGTTTACTTCACAGGCCTAAACAAAGGCCAGACACATTGAGGCATGTCCAGCTACATGCATTTTTTCCTGCCCGCTAGAGATATAGTTGCTAAGAAACCTGTCCAGATCACCCCTCGTCCCCAGAAACAGCCAAACAAAAGAAGCCAGACTGTTAATGGTTTTGGCACCTTCCCACAGCCAATCAGTTTAAAATACAACCTCCCCTTGCCAGGCTGCTTTGGGCATGGTGGGAGGGACTGGGAACTTTAAATCACCTTCCTCCCCCTGAGATCAGTGCTCTACTCTGGACCACTGTGATGGTGAGGGTGTGGGCCTGAGCTGGAGCTTGTAATAAAAAGACCCTACTGCATTTGCATCCGAATTGGCTCCTTGGTGGTCTTTGGGATCCTCAAGACTTGGGCATAACACCCCTAAAATAACTGAATGAAAAACCTGTATGGGTAGGTCAGTGGTCTTCAACTAAAGAAAAATTACAAGCACTTGAGCAGCTTTTAGAAGAGCATCAGGAGGCTCAATATGTAGAACAATCTACCCGCCCATGAAAGTCCCCTGAGTTTGATAAAAAATCGATTATAAAGGGAATGTCAATTTCTGAAGCACCTACATTCTGTACTGATGCAAATAAGTTAGGAATGGTTGGCTATAAGTCAGACAAAATAAACAAGTAGTTCAAAGCCCATATACTTCATTTCCAAAGCTAGAGGTGTAAGCAATTCTTACGGTATTATTAGACTTTACTGAATATCTTAATATAATTACTGACTCAGAATATGCGGAAAGATTTGTTTTGTGTATAGAAGCTGCTGGATTTATTTCTGATAATTCAGAATTTACATTTTTATTTTTGCAACTTCAGCAATCAGAAATAGAAATCGCACAATCAGAAATGTGTCACCCGTATTCAGTCTCATACAGGTCCACTAGCAAAAGAAAATAAAGAAATTGACCAATCATTAACAGGAAATGTATTAGAAGCCTCAAAATTTCATGAAAACACCATGTTAACACTGAAGGTTTAAAGAAAAAAATTTGCCATTTGTCAAGAAGCAAAGGATATTATATATTTAAAAAAAAGTCCTACTTGTTCTTTGCATGTTCAAACTCCCTTACAAGCCAGAAGTAGCCCTATGGGTACCAAAATGAACAAAATCTGGCAGATGTTTCACTTTGCAGAATAAAATTTGTACACAATACCATTGATAAATATGAAAAATTTCAATGGACAAATTCTTTGAGTTTTGAACGGCTGATTCTGTAATTATACATTTATTAGAAGTAATGTCTATTATGGGGACACCTTTATAATATGAGACAGATAATACTTCTGCATATGATTCCTGTAAGAAGAAACAATTGTTTGCATATTATAATATAAAACACATTAGGGGAATGCCACACAATCCTACAAGATGAACAGCTGTACTTTAAAATAAATACTTATAAAACAAAAAAGAAGAGTAAAGATCCCCCCCAAAAATTATACTGAATAGTGCTTTGTTAACTTCAAACTTTTTCATATTAATGAAAAATAAACAAAAGCAGCCAACAAAAGGCACTGGGTTACAAACAAACAAAAACCAAAAACAGACAAAAAAAATTTGTAGAAATAAATCAACCTATATACTAGATGGATATGTTGACAAAAGAATGAAAAACTGAACTGGGGACAGCATTATTCTTATATTTCCACAGGGAATGAAAAGTTGTAGATACCATCAAAACTTGTAAAGATTAGCATTGAACAGGAGAAGTCTGAAACTCTTGACCTTGAGCACTGATCTGAAAAAGTGCTTAGCTCATTGAAAATGTCTCGGTTTATAATTTCTCACTTAGCACAACACAATTAATGGTTTAAAACAGAAAGGAGAAAATGTAGAGAGAATGTTTGATTTCTTTAAAAACACAGAAATATTATGCAAGTTGGTTTTTGTGCTAATCCCAGGTGTAAGATATAGGCTGCTTCCACTGTCCACAAGAGCTGACTGGTTTTCCTCATGCTTCATAAAGGGTGTGATCTTGCCAGCTGCAGATAGTTTCTGCAAGTGTATGACATTTGGAATTCTGGGGACTCTAGGGAAGATATGTAAATGCTGGGGCCCCAAGAGCAGCTGCAGCAGCTCATCCTCCTCCTGCTGCTATTGCTAGGTTCTGGTTGCTGTTGTAGTTTGTCAAGTGGCCATGCACAAAGAGACAAAAAAAAAAAAAAAACAACTGGATATCCTGTTGGCCAAGATCAACCCCAAAGAAATTGATGCCCTAATCAGCAGGAAGTAGTCCAATGATAATGAATCCCACTTTTCCCTCTGTCCTTTCTCTTTTACCTAGTGTTGGGAGGGGAGGGTATTGGAAGAGTGGAGAAAGGTGGTAGATAAAAGAACCCAATAAGCAGCAGCCAATGTGGTGCAGTCCTGTTACCTTGGCCACTCAGCAGCTCATTTTCCTAGAGATGCCCAGAGCGGGAGAGGTCAAAAAGTTTCAACTCTTTTTTAACATGCAGCAGTTTGGGGGTTTTCCACCACAAAATTATTCCAGTAAAGTTCAATTTGAAGAACTAATGTGTTTATTGGGGTTACCTTAAGAGTATGAAATGATAGTTGCTGTATGAAAACCCAAAAGCAGTTGCAAAACTGAAATCCTACCAAAGCCTGGGTGGCATGAAGGTCATATCCCTCATCCCACATCCTACCCTCCACACCCTCCATGCCCCACCACTCTATATGACTTGTAAACAGTTCAAAAATAATGAGAATCCTCTCCTCAGCAATCTTTACTGCTTATGTTACACTGGAAAGGGAAAAGGTTTGTGAATCTTATAAGTTTCAGAGACTTCCTAAGACATGAGCTACTTAATTCTTTAGTTTTAGCCAGCTTCCCAGCAGGGTGAAATTTTTTAATTTCGGAGTTCCTGAGCCTTGTTTGTTTGTTTGTTTGAGACAGGGTTTAGCTATGTATCCTTGGCTCTCCTGGACTCACTTTGTAGACCAAGATGACCTTGAGAGATCTGCCTGCCTCTGCCAGAGAGCTGGGATTATAGGCATGCACCATCTCACTCTTCTGACATCCTGAATCTCAATGAGTCTCATCCCCAGGATGGCCAGGATGTGACAGCTTATTTTACAGAAAATTTCTACAATTGCTACATTATACCAGGTGAGTAGGGGGATAAAAAAAAGAAGAAATGATTATTCAGTTTTGTGTTCATCAGTCACTCACTTAAAATTAATCAATTTCATATGAGATAGTCAACCAAAAAACTAGAACTTTGAAACTTGAAAATAATTTGAAGTAGAGCATTTATCCTTTTTTTCCCATGTTGATACTCAGTGGCTGCTGGATATGTACTAGAGTAAGGGTCCTTTCGTAAAGTGAAGACCAATTAGAGGGAATAAGAGAACCACAAGGAAAATCCAGGGCAGAAATGTAACTCTGGAGAGAAGGTTAACAAAGCATTGCATTTTGAGAGTTAAATGGTTTAAGCGGGAAGGAAACTGGGCAGAGATCCAGGTTTGAAAGCACAGACTGAAAGCATGCACTACCAGCTTTTTCCAAAGCTTCATTTAAAACATGATAGAAAGGGCTCCACCACAGGGAAAGGCAGCCAGGTGACAGGAAAACCAGCACCCCACATACATGAGGAGAGACTGAAGCTGAGGCCAGGAGCACAGGGAGGCAGTATCAGGGAGTATCAGGCTCCAGGTGCTTCCAGACTTAATCCTTTGCAGTAAAAACCATTTCAGATTCCTGTGGGTGAGTTTGTTTGTGAAGTGTCCCTGAGAAAACTTGGGGCAAAAGATTGGTTCCAGGAGAGAAAAAATAAACAAACAAAAAAATAAAAAACAAACAAACAAAAAACACAAAGGTATTTCTAATACCATGGGGAAGCACTGGAATATTACATGAGAATAAGATGAAATGCTACACTATTTCTCAAAAAAAAAAAAATAGTAACAATTCAAGTTAAAGAAATAGGGTATTTACTTGTGACTTGGTTTTTATTTTCAAAAGCAAAGTTATAAACACTACATAATTATAAGAGGAACAAATATCAAAGAAAAATATGATGTATT
Source organism: Meriones unguiculatus (assembly GCF_030254825.1). Lineage (NCBI taxonomy): Eukaryota > Metazoa > Chordata > Mammalia > Rodentia > Muridae > Meriones > Meriones unguiculatus. The sequence continues at coordinate 50,873,969 of NC_083367.1, forward strand.
TTTATTTCACAGAATACTAGAAATATAGATCATATTTAAGAATATTAAGAAGTGATATCTAGTTTTTTTTAATCTTTTATTTTTTATTTTTTTATTAGTTACACTTTATTCACTTTGTATCCCTCCCATGGTTCCCTCCCTCCTCCCAACCCAATCCCTCCCTTCCTCCACCCTCTGCATGCATGCTCCTCCCCAAGTCCACTGATAGGGAAGGTCTTCTTCTCCTTCCTTCTGATCCTAGTCAATTAGGTCTCATCAGGAGTGGCTACATTGTCTTCTTCTGTGGCCTGGTAAGGCTGCTCCCCCTGAGGGGGGAGGTGATCAAAGAGCAGGCCAATCAGTTCATGTCAGAGACAGTCCCTGTTCCTATTATAATGGAACCCACTTGGATACTGAACTGCCATGGGCTACATCTGTGCAGGGGTCTTAGGTTATCTCCATGCATAGTCCTTGGTTGGAATAGCAGTCTCAGGATAAAGACCCCTGTACTCAGATTTTTCCGTTCTGTTGCTCTCCTTGTGGAGTTCCTGTCCTCTCCAGATCTTTACTGTTTCCCACTTCTTTCCTAAGATTCCCTGCACTCTGCCCCAGGGTTGTCCATAAGTCTCAGCATCTACATTGATAGTCTGCAGGGCAGAGCTTTTCAGAGATCCTCTGTGTCAGGCTCCTGACTTATTCCCTCTTTTCTCCTTCTTCTGATGTCCAGCCTTTCTGGATAGGAATTGAGCATTTTAGCAAGAGTCCTCCCTCTTGATTAGTTTCTTTAGGTGTACAGATTTTAGTAGGTTTATATTTCATATATTACATGTCTATATGAGTGAATATATACCGTGTGCATCTTTCTGCTTCTGGGATAGCTCATTCAGGATGATCTTGTTAATACTGAAGTACTTTTCATACTACCTAATTTTAAATTCCTAGAATTGTTTCGGTACAAAATAAATTTCAAAAAAATATTCACAAATGCCTTTCACTTTAATCAAGAAAACTGACAACTGTTGTACATGCTACTTTCTCTTAATAAAGTGAAAAAGAAATTGAAATTCTAAAAAGAGTTAGGTTTTCATACTTTATAGTCCCCTAAATTTAAAAGACTCTGCCCATCTGTCATCAGATACTCTTTAATTAAAATTAGATAATTCTACCAGTTATTCAGAAATAATCAAATATTCCTAAAGACTATTATTTATAATCTTTTCTTAAGAGTCATTATTAATTCTTATGTTTATTCTTATATTAATTCTTATATTTAAGGTTTATATTTTAAACAATGCCAGAGGCTTTGTCTATTCTAAACCTATTCATTAAGAAATCTATAGAATATAAATATTTAAAAAATAAAATGTCATATATGATTTAGATTCTAAAACAATTTATGTTATGAAAATATTTTACTTATGGTTTAAGTCATCTGATAAAATAAGATTTAGTCTTATTGCTCAGTGTCCTTTAACTGCTCTATGTAGATACAATAGAATAGCTTGACTTTGTTAGCATTTTAAATCTAAAAGCCCTTTTAGTCTACAGTTCTGAAGGTTCAAGAACATGTCACCTTTATTGGATCACTTCTGATGAAGCACCACTTAGATACAGTCATATCATGACAGATGAATGTGTATGTCCCGTTCTTGTGTATGTGTGTGTGTCACAGTAGTTAAATGTGATGGTAGGTTAATTTACCTCCTGAGCTGTCTCTGCAGCCTACATGGATGTCTTTTTTCTTAAAAGAGATTCTAGAACTCAAGCACAGTCCATTCCTCTGTCTGTCTATGTCTCTGTGTCTGTCTTTCTCTGTCTCTGTCTGTCTGTCTCTCATTTTCTTTATTTCTCTTTCTCTCTCAACACACACACACACACATACACACACACACACACACACACACACAAACAACCTCCTGGCTGTGAGGTACTTGGTTTTGCTAAGCCCTGTGCTTTCACTATAATCTGCTGCATCAGATATTAACTGTTTATTAGTTAAAAAACTGTAAAAACAAAAAACTTTTTCCTTATAAGTGTATTTAGCGTACATATTTATTACAAGAGCTAAAATTAGCAACCTGTAGATACACACATGTCAAAATTTGTTTTTAAAATCATAAAGAGGTAAAGTAAAAATTTTGAGATTCCTTGCATTATTCATGTGATCTTTATTATGAGTTTGTTCCTCCATTCATGCAGCTAATTCTTTATCCATCATTCAATATACGTTTTATAAGCATCTGTCATTATCTAGAGAATGCATGAGACACTCAGAGGACATGATAAAGTTCATTCTCCCAAACTTAGTATGAGACAAACCCTAATATATTCAAGCTACTTGCTTGGAGATGTTAGGGATTCTGATCAAGAAGCACTTGCTAGAAGACTGGATTTATAAAGGGAGTCCTGAGTGATGATGCATTAGGCAGCCTAAGGGAGGTCTCTGGAAGCTGCATTGTCTTCTTTAAATGGCCTTTTCAATGTGAGCAGTGTCTAAGTTAATAACTTTTGAATAGTAACTCTGTAGGCATAATTGCTATGCTTATATCGCATGATCCCATTACTTTGGACACAATGGTTAGACTAGAAATGGATGACTGAACCAAAATCACTCATTTATCAATGCAGCAGCTGTCCAGATAGAAGAGTCTGCTAGATTACACCTTGTCAAATGACCAGAATATGTCCCTGGGGGTAATTAATAAATCATTTCATTCATAGTTTCAACAAGCAATAACTTAGCATATGTTCTAGCATATGGGGAGGAATGTGACAAACAGATATGGACTCTGTCTGTCAGGATCAGGCAATCCTGATCAATTTGATCAGCTGATTCAAATAAAGAGATAAGTAGCAACATGCACAAAACATCCTAAGGTTATCAATTATTTGATATATAGTTACATATATAAATTTACATATTTCTATATTTATATTTTACAAATAGACATCCCTTAAATATTGATTTCTTTTTTGCTGTATATGTTTGAATGTTTGCCAGATACGTGTATGTATGTGTATATTGCGTATGCCTGGCATCTGAAGAATCAAATGCTGTGGACCAGGAGTTACTGATGTTTGTGTACCATCGCATGAATGTTGGAACCAAACTCTCTGCAAAAGCAGCAAGTACTCTTAATGGCGAAGCCATCTCTCTAGCCCCCCTCCCTTATGTGTTTTTAACTTATATTATACATAATTTAGAACCTTAATATTCTCCTCTAAACTTGTATTAATATGATACATACTGAATATTCAATGTTAAGAAGGAACAATGGAGTGAAGGAGCAGACATTTTAAATCAACAATGCTTCTTAGAAGAGGGAAAAAAATGAGGAAAGAATGTAGCTCATCTTTGCTGAGGCACAGTGGAGCAGCAAGGTTGTGAAGAGCAGGGAGAAGACACAGTTTTAAATGAGAAGTAGTACGGTGTAACTCCCCCCCCACACACGCACACCCAGAATAGTTCTATAGAGCTATGGAGTCCGGCCATCATCCAGATGGTTCGTGGGAAACAGAAAAGCATACTGGGAAGGAGAGTGATGGAATACAGTTTCCCCTTCTAAAAGAGCCTTAGGATCCTGATTCAAAGGGAAAAAATGAGGTGGGTTGCTCTTTGGGTATGAGATATACTTCAAAAGTGATTAATACTATGAATGACTGCACAGACAGCAGCACAGCAGAGGCTCTGAAGGAGGAGAGTTCAGGCTAACACTGGAGAATGGGAGTCCGTTCTTATAGCCTTCACAGAAAGTAGGTGGACAGAATATTGAAAAGTTTTCTTGGGGTTGGGTCTGAAGAGATGGCACAGAACTTAAGAGCACTTGTTACCCTTGCAGAGTTACAAGAACAGGCTTGGTTCTTGTAACTTGGTTCCCAGCATCCCCGTAGCAGCAAACAACCCTTCCAGGGGATCCATTGTACTCTTGTGGTCTCCATGGGCACATGATACATACATGTATGCAAAACACTCCCCACCAACACACAAATAAAATAAATTATACAAATAAATAGTCTGCAGTTTGCTATTGATGGACTAACCAACAAGTTCCTAGTTTATTGTTTATGTGAGCAGTTGAGTTCATTTCTGAGACTCACGTGGCAGAAACAGACATGTGCAAGTTGTGTTTTGACCTTCACACTCACAATATGAGTTGTTCCCATTCAGTGTAAAAACAAAGTAATGATATGTAATTGTAAAAAGGTATTAAGTTCAATAGAATTATGGAAATCTATGATGCATAAAAAAAATAAATAAGATGCTAAGAGTGTCCCCTCCAAGGACCCTGGGTCATTCAGTATTATTTAGTGCTTGTGAAGATACAGGTTTTCCAGCTTGTAAAACTTTAACCATTTCCAGTATAGAGGATGCAATACTGACAAACATAATTAAAAACTAAATATTATTTTATTAATTATTAATGTTAATGAAAAAAATAAATGATAATATTTAGAGGAAAAATTAGTGTCCTTTTTAAGGATACAGAAGTTATCTTCTAATTTTTAAATTTTTGTTTCAGTTATAAGGAAAACATGTTGGTCTTATATTTCTTCTTTTTGAAACTGAATATCTCTTCTAATGCTGAGTTTAACATGGGACAAAATTAAATGGTACATTTTTTTGATCTTCCTACAGCAACAATTTGCGTAGAACAACTTTTAATTTGACCTTGTAGCTGGCAGTCTGTAAAACTGTGGTTCAAAGTCAGTTTGTAGTATTCACAGATATATTTGCCTGGTTAATAATTAGCTCCATGAAACAAACAAACAAACAAACAATTCAGCTATGTTTTAACTCAAACTCCAATAAGGTCTACAATTAGATGTATCAACTTTTTGTTCTTGGTTTAAAAGTTTAAATTGTGAAAATTAAAATGCATCATTTCACTAATGACAGGAAGCTTGTTAAAGTTATTTAAATACGTTTCTGTTAAGTTTGTTGATATCCAAGTGAGCTCTGGGGACTCCTCTACCATTTTCATTCTTCATTGTGGTGTTGTGTCTGTAGTGACTGTCACAGAGGTTTACATTGCTGCAAGGCTACTGTTGACTCATAGTAAAGTCAGCCATGCTGTTTTTATCATTAGACATAATGTCTCTGATCAAAGTAATGTAAGTGTTACATATTAAGGGCCTATATATAGTTACAAACCCAGGAATCCTAAGTTCATGTGGAATTGCTACCACTCTAGTGAGTTTTGAGGTAAAATTATATTTGAAAAAAATATGAATAAATTGTAATAAATAATAAATAAATAAAAATACAAAGAGAAAAAATCAAACACCAAAAAATTATCTATGAACTTATTATTTGATAAATACACGAACAGAAAATATAGTCTTTGTTTTGGCTCAGGCAATGCCCCTAGCAACCATCCATCCCACTGAAGGAAGTATGGCCAGGGGTGATCAGACACAGAAAATGTTTGGATACCTCTGCATTTGCTGGCATAGACATGTCACATTTGCTGTCTAGGAGTACATGATGAGAGCTCTAAGTTAAAATCAGGTATTTTGAAGTTTTCTGCCACGAGTATAAATTAACCCTTAGCCCATGGCATTTGTTTCCAGTTTTACTTTGGCCCCTTTTCTCAGTTGACCCTGAAAGTTTTTAACTGTATGCTCCGGCCTGTTCTAACCCAGAGATCCTCACTGGGTCGTACAGATGTGTTGTGTGCTGCTTTTTTATTTTTTCCTCTCTTTTCTCAGTGTGGTCTTCCCTAAATGCTCATTTCCCAGGTGGCACTAAACATTGTATCTGCCACTGTTTGTCCCATGCCATGTTGTTTTCTTTAACTTAAACGTGATTTTTTTTCTCCAAATTACTAAACACATATTGCTACTTTCTGCTGTTGCACCTGGCTGTGAGCTTCTCTTTCCTGATAATCTATGTTAAAGGTCAGACCTTACATGATTGACATTCAAGGCATGCCTAAAGTAGAATAATGTGAACTTTGGTGGACAAATAGATTCTCACTCTTGTAAGGTTGAATTGAGAAATAACATTATAAACTAGAAAGCAGAAAACAGACTACTACACACCCAAGGTCTCTCTCATATAACAGAATGAGAAAGTTCCAGCATTAACTGGCCAGACTGATCGTGCTGAAGAATAGCTAGAGAATGCAGGTATAGGCTTCTGGGTATTGATATTATTAGACTATCTCAGTTTTACTCTTTAAATTTCAATTTGAGTTTCCTATCCAATGTTCCAGGGTTCTAGTGACATGTTGCTAGGATATTCTTATTTATGTAAACTTAAACCAGACATGGAGTACTTAAATCACCCAAGTAAGTCTCTCCATTAAATATGTGTGTGAGTGTGTGTGTGTGTGTGTATTGCCAAACAGGCATATATATATATAAATATATATGTATGTATGCATATATGCCTCTCTCTCTCTCTCTCTCTCTCTCTATATATATATATATATATATATATGTATGCATTAACACACACATTTGTGTAAACAGTTCTTTTCACTTTGTTTTAATGCCATCTATGTAGTGAAAAATTTACAATTGATTTCTGCCATATGACTTTCTGAGGTATATACTTACCCTACTAGAAAATTCTTTAAGATCTCATTAAAAAGAAGCTCCATTCAACTAACAAATTTTATTTAAATTTATAATATACTATTTCATATCAACAGATTCTTGGCAAGTCACTTAACTGTAAAGTGCATCTGAAGTTCTCTGCCTCGAGGCAGAAGTAGGGAGGAAATGTCCACACCAAAAGGTGACACTCCTTTCAACAACATTCATAGTGAGGGTCAGTGCTGTTTATTCTGTATTTTAGTTTTACTGTATAATTTAAGTGTACAGATAAAAATGTTAATGAGAAGTTACAAAGTTCCCTTCTTAGTATAAAATGTGAAATACAATTTAGCTGTCACATGAGTAATCTGAGATCTTCTGCTGTGGAGGAATGCTGGGATCTGAGTCATCTGTCTAGACAACTATAACCATAGATAGAAATGTTACTTCTCTACTTATAAGCTTAACATTTGACTATTAAAGTGAAGGTTATTTGTTCAAAAGCACAATGCTGAGTGACAAATTCTGCCAAGGAACACAGAGTTACAAACAAATATCCACTATCTAGTAGATATTCCTTTGTGGGGAGCATTTTTTTTCAAAGACTAAATTGTTTTATTTCTTCTAAAGCATCTAGACATGAAAATTAAGAGTATTGATTTTTTTCTCAATTATATTTGTTTTTATCATGATATTTCCTCATTTAATAAACATTTAAGTGCAAAGCAGAGCATTGTTACTTACAAGCACATTGTTTTACAGAAGTCTTCAGAATGTCTTTATTTTGTGTAAATAAACTTCCACATTCTCTGACCAGCAAATGCTCATTACTCTTCTGTCTTCTGGAAATCAGTTATTGCTCAGCAGTTCTCTCATCGACTCAGAGTCATGGACTAGTTCCCCTTTGTCTCGTTTCACTTAGCACAATAGTCTCAACGTAAGTCAGCTTTTGTTACACATGGCAAGTCTTCCTTTTCATAAGACTAAATTCCAGATATTTTAAAACATTACTTTACAGTTTCATGTGTACTTCACATTTTCTTTGTGCATATAACTGCAAATGGGCCTTTAGGTTATTGTCAACTCTGTTGAGAAAAAAATTTTGGGGTGTACATGGAAATGAAAGCATCTTTCTGAGATGCCTTTAATGCTTTTCAATATGTGTCCATTGCTGGATTTTCTTGCCAGTTTTTTATGGCGATAGCATGATTTCGCAATCAATAATACAAAACTGTTGCTAATTTTCACATCTTCACAAGTATTGGGGTGACCTGCAAATTTTGGATTTTCTTGCTATGAAAAAGTGTGTTCTTAGTTTAGAAAAGCCTAAGCACAAAAATAAATATGAAATTTGAAGGCAGTATAAGGAAAATAAGTAAAAATATTTTGCAAGTGTGAATAGGCATAGAAAAAAACTGGTTACAGACAGTCATAGAAAGAAGCGTTGAATTTGAATATAATAATGTCTCCAAAGGAAGGAGACAGTTAGCAATAATAAAAAGACAAAAATATTTTTTCTGTGTTAAAAATTGGAAAACACTACAACAAAGGGCACTTGGACAACATATAATTTTGCTTTAATTATCAATATAGAACTAATTATAATATGTTCAGTAATTATCACAGTTTTCTATGTCTTCTCTTAGAAAAAATCAGATGAAAGAAAAAGAAGAGAATTCACTTGTCCCTCTTCCTCAAATTCACAGGAAGTAGACTTAGACAAAGAGAAGATTGAGGGGTGGAGTGCTAGACTAAAAGTAGCAGAACAGAAATCAGAAGATCTTTTAAATCAAAACAAAGATTTTTCTCAAGCCAGGCTAGAAGAATAAGAATTCAATCTGAAGACTACAGTGCCTGCCACCTTATGAGGAGAATGCAGGATGGTACTCCAGGCCTATTAAAAAATCTGCAATTTATTTTTTATTTTTTATTTTTTAGTAACCATAAAAGAATTATCCCCAGATGAGAGAAACCCACAAGAATAAAGAAGTTGGGTGGTTGGATGGCAGCCCATAGACATGTTAGATCTGAAAGATTTAAATAGTTAATGGTAGTCTATGCCCTGCATTCATCTTATATAAAACAGATACTTAATAAGCAGGCCCCATAAAATTGTATAATTCAAAAAGACTGGAAAATTGAATATTAGATATTTTAGAAGCTGGCTCTCAACTACGGTGGCTGACATGGTGAAGAGAAGAGACTTCAGCTGTGGAACAATGTCATAGAACTAGAGGTATTAATATTGTCAAGGATCAGTTGCTGCGTAAAAGTCAGTATGCTGATTTATGAATGTTTAATGATGCCACTTTAGAGCAATGTTATTTAATGGCTACAAATGCTTGGGACAAGGTTGAACAACAGGGGAAAATGGTCTGAATCATTCACCAAGATAAACCAGGACTCAGAAGTATCTTTTAGTGACTTTTTGCAAAGACGACTTTCATCTATGAATAGAGCAATATCAGATACAGACGCAAGAAAAGTTTAGCTTTGAAGAATGCTAACTCTGAATGCAAAAAGGCTATTGGACCTTTACTGTCAAGATGCATGCTTATTTAAAACTACTGTGGATTGGATATTGAACATAATGCTTTCAGTGCTCTATGGTAGGACAAGCATTTGCTTAAAGTATGAGCGCTCAAAATGTCCAATGCTTCAGCTGTGGGCGACCTGTTCTTTTCCTTAAATACTATAGACCATTTCTAAGGATGTTTTCTATAATGAATCCAGCTTTCTTGGGATATGTAAATGATGGGGAAAGAGTAGACACAGGGCTTATGTATGTAGATCATTCAGAGATATCCAAGGACATTCCTTACAATGGGGAAATGGCCAAAAGAGCTTTGCTTGGGCCCCACCAAAAAACTTTATGAGCCATTTGTTCCCTATCAGAGAAGAAGAGACTGTGAGGGTGACTAGAAAATAAATGCCTGATATGACAGACAGTGCTGATCTAACCTTAACTACGCCAATGGATAGAACATGAAATTTTAAACATAACAGAAAACATATTTTGACAAACAGCTATAAATGATGAGAGACCAATGTTAAAATTACAATTAGATGAAATTGAGATTGAAAGCCAACTGGACACTGGGGCAGATGTAAAGCTAATTTCACAGGATTCTTGGAATCTGTCTTGGCCACTTCACAATCAACACTGCTTATAGGATTGGGATATTGTCTCAGGTAAAGCAAAAGCTAAAATGGATTAAATGCATAGGACCAGAACATCAGATAGGAAGATTAAGGCCAAATGTGGCAGATATGGCCATGATTTTTTTGGGAGAGAGGTGCACATTTACCCCCACAGAAATAAAAAAACTATGAATTCCTCCAAGGTTAATAAAAATTAGAGTTGACCACGGGCGACTCCTGAAAATATTGGCTGTTGACATGAAAAATGCAGAGGAAGAGACCTAGAAGAACAACAGAACAGGTGACGTGAATAGAATGCTGAGGCCCCTGTGTGGGAATAGCTTGGTTGACTGGCGAACCCATCAATATCTCCTCAGTAGGTAATGAATCTTTTTGGCTACTGGGTCCTTATGACTTATTTTTACATGCCAATCCCTCGTATGGCATGGATAAGGATTCGTAACTTCCTATTACAGTTTGTTTATGCAGTCCAAACAGACTTAAAAAGTTTGGCAGATGGCTTTCACCTGCCCAAATAGAGCAGAGAATGATCATTTGTGCATACCACACATTTCATACCTGTGTTAATGCAAAAGTGACCCTACAATGTTAGTTTTAAGTTTGTGTGCTTTCAGAGCAAAAGGACCAGACACCAGGAAAAAAACAGACAGCTCCTGGGGATCCAGCCTCACAGACTGCTTTTGTTGTTGATTCCTCAAAATTTATACCCAGGACAACTCCAAAGTGTAGCCTCGGATGATCCAACCTCACAGACCACTTCAGTGTTTGGGGTTAGTCTGGTGCTGTGTATTCTAATTACTTGCCCCCAAGATCTGACTGCAGCCCAGATGAGCACATCCTCACGTACACCTCTTTTTGTTGTATAAACCTTGCTCTACCTAATTTAAATTTATTTTGTTAATAAAGTTGTTGAAACCTCCAACTGGGCACAAAGGGAGTAGGTGGGGCTTAGGTTTCCAGGCTTGGAGTCTCAGAGAGACCAGAAGGCAAGGAAGAGGATAAAAAGGAAGCAGAGAAGTAGGACAGGAAGCTGGAGAGAAGGGAGTCACCATGGGGCAGTAGGTGTTAGGACCAATGAAATGATGATGCGCACAACAGATCTTTTGTGAAAGAGGTTTATTAGATAAAGATGAAGAAAGAGAGAGAGAAGGAGAGAGTGAGACATGATAGGGGGAAAGGAGGGCGCGCCCGGACAGAGAAAGGGAAGAGAGCAGGAGAGCGAGAGAGGAAGAGGGCAAGAGGACAAGAGAGTGACAAAGTGGTGGGTTGATCCTTTTAAGGAGCAATTTAACCATGCCTGTCAGGTGTGGCTACCTGGCCGGTGACACATGATGACATCTTAGGTTGTTAGGCAACCCGAGGCAGGCTGCCTAAATTCTATTATAGTTGTAGGGCCTGTGAGGGCTGGCCTGATGGAACAGAAGCCAAACAGGTAGGAACAATTACAGAAAGTAACTTGGGGCATGTAACTCGGAAATGGCAAAATAGATTAAAGGGTTGATGTCTTCCCAGTGATAGCGTTTTAACACTTTTATTAAAATAAAGTCTCTGTTTCATTTATTTGGGAACTAGCTGAAGTAGAGAAACCCTCTAGAGTCAAATATTCCTTCTACAAAAGTTCAATCGGGACTTCAATTAAGGCCTGTGCTTTCCTACCCGCAGATGATCCTACAAAACCTGGATAGTCAGTGAAGCAGCCAGCTCTCCCAGGACTTGGGCAATAGTCAATTTTCTCAGGGTCCCCAGTTTCAGAGTTTTGATCCATTATCATCATGTTTGGAAACATGGTGGCAGATAAGGTGGCAGAGAAGTAGCTGAAAAATCTACGTCTGGTCCCACAGGCAACAGGAAGAGAGAAACTCTGGGCTTTTTGAAACCTCAAACTCACTCCCAGTAACACACTTCTTCCAACAAGGCTACAGACCCTAATCCTTTCAAATAGTGCCACTCCCTGGTAATCAAATATTCAAATCCATGAGCACATGTGGTCATTCTGGTTCAAACAACCACAACAAAAAAACTTGCTACTATCGTTTTTGCTATAAAGAGTTGGTGTTAAGATGCCTTGTAAGTATTTGTTTGTAGCCATCCATCAGTGTTATCCTTAGCCTTGGTTAGAAATGCTTCTGTTTGTTGTGAACAACAGTTAGTACAGAGATACCTAAGTGGTTTTACATCAATGTGATTTGTGGATATAACAGGTAGGTCACACACAGAATATAAGTGTTGCAGCTCTGAAAGGAACAGCTTCCCCTAACTAGTATTACAGCTTTGCCCTGGCTGCTGCATTGTAACAGTTCTGCTCCAGCTGGGGCATGGTTTTTCCAGAGAAAATGTTACATCTCTGCCCTGAGAGGTATCTTGGCAATTGGGAAACAAAATATACAACAAAGTCACACTGCACAGCAAACCTCACACAAGAGATCTGTTGGGAGGGAAAAATAGGAGGGTTGTTCCCTCTGCTAGGTGAGAAGCAGCAGAAGGCAGGGTTAATACAGGATTTATTTATTTATTTATGTATTTATTTATTTATTTTTATTTATTTATTTTTTTGTTGGGGAGGCAGGGCTGTTCAGGGTAGCCTGGGGTTAGTGGAATTATGGGTTTTGATTTTGCAGCTCAAGGATTGTTGGGTTTTTCCTGTTCAGGGACTGGAAGGTTTCTGTGCCAGCCCAAGGCTTGACATGATTCTGTTTCCTGTCTGGTCTTGTGCTTGTTTTGGTTAAGTTGGGTCAAGGTGTTATTTGTCTTGGTGTTAAGCAGGGTATTTTTTTTTTTTTAATTTGCCATTTTAACCTATACAGAATGCAGGTATTCAAGCACTCCTTTTCATCTTTAACTCTTAAATTCTTTCTGCCTCCTCTTCTGCAGTGTTCCCTGAGCTTGGGAAGGAATAAAATAGATATCCCTTTTAGGGCTGAACACTCAGAAATCACTTATTCTCAGCACCTTGCCCACTTAGGAATCTCTGAATTAACTGTTGTCTACAACAAAGTGAAGCATTCTTCAGCAAGGCCAAGGGTAGCCCTGATACATGAGTACAAACAGATACTTACACAGCATCTTAACAGCCAGTCCTTAGAGCAAAACAACAGTGGCAGGTTTCCTGCTGTGGTTGCTTGAAGGAGAATGGCCACATAGGCTCATGGATTTGAATATTTGATCAGAAGTGAGCAACAGAAGACTAGACCCATTAACATTCCATGACAGTTGGGGAAATGTTCATGAGGCTCCTCCTCTCCCTGAGGAGCTCTAGGCAATTAATGGTTGCCTGGAGAGGAGGATTCAAATTCTTCAATAGTGGAGCTAATCCCCTATTGTTGTTGGCTGTCCTGCTAGGATGGAAGGGTATCTTGGGACTTGAAAGCCCAGGAACCACACAGTTTTGAGGGGGGAGATTTTACCCCCAATGAAAGTGTTATAGCTCTGAGGAAAGGTATGCAACGGCTCAGAAGCTCAGGTACTACACATATCTGAGTGAGGTCAGACAGTGTCCCAATGGAAGGACATCATGAGATATAGGGGCCTAGGAACCGCATAGCCCAGAGAGGAAGCCTCCTTAGCAGGGCATTGCAGTTTCCAGGGGAGGATGTCTGCAGCTGAGCTCAGGAGCCTCAGCCCCACTCTCTTATTCAATTCTTCCATTCTCTTCATTGCTTTTTTGCTTCTTGATGAGAGAGTCACACCAGGTAGCACTTCTCTTAACAGAGATTTAATTTAATACAGGGATGAATCCAGGAGAGGAGGGATGAACCTAAGAGACTCCGAGGGAGCCTGTGCTTCTGGGAGAAGACAGCAGGAAATCTGACAGACACAGCCTTTATAAAGGAATTCTAAGGAGGTGGGGCTTTCTAGGCCAAGGATTTCCAGAGTGAGGACTGGTGGGATTTCAAGTCCTGAGCTTGGAATTGGTAGGCTTTCCTGTTCAGGGATTGGTGGGTTTTTGTGGGAAGCTCAGAGATTGGTGGGTTTTTATCCAGACTTCCCACCTCAAATTAGCACAGTCTTGCATGGGTCCTATTGAGGGACTGGAGATGACATTTGTGACAGTTACAGAGGTCTGGGGGAGGGGCCAGGGTGCTGAAGCTTCCTTGGGCAGGGGTCTGGCCTCTTTCCTGCCTTGAGGGCTTAAAAAGTTTACAAAGGAGTCCATGCCAGGGAAACCTTTCCCTGCAGGATGGATAGCTGACAGGGACTGGAGAGGAGGTGCTGCCATCAATGGCGGTAGGCTGAGGCAGGAAAGGTGTTTACTCCCAGTGAAGAGATGTCACTACTGGGACAGGAACCGCCATTTTGACTGTTTCTGTCTCAGCAGCATGGGGCGGGAAAAGGGAGCTCCGACAGCCCTGGCCGCACTCTGCTTCAAGCTTCTGCAGCGCACTGCTCAGGGACTATGTGCACAGCTGTCATGGGGATGGAGGAGGGACTACACCTATGGTGGGTTCTTACCACCTATGAGAGAATCTTGCAGGCAAACCTAAATATTGTAACATACACACACACACACACACACACACACACACACCACAGTCTGAAAACTGGAGGAGTGTTTGAGAGGGTAGGCATGTTGGAAGGGGGGGGAGAATGCAAACTGTCGTAATCAGACTGAGCTAGCAGCAAACAGGCTTTCATGACATAACTCTTGGGTGAGGTCCACTGATCCTAGGGCAAGGGGCCAGAGAAGTCATATGCGGGAGCTAAGATAGTCTTGGGCAAGGGGAAAGGAAACACGTCAGGCAAGAGTGAGAGACCAAAGAAATAATAATTAGTTTTTTGGGTTATTGGATTAAAGTTATTGGATTCAAGCCTGAACAAAGGCCAGACACATTGAGACATGTCAGGCCACCTGCAGGGAGGAACTAGCCTTACTGCATTCTTTCCTGCCCACTAGAGAGATACAGTTGCTAGGAAACTGGCCCAGATCACCCTTCTCCCCTAGCAACTATGAAACAAAGGAAACCAGAACCGTTAATGGTTTTGGTGCCTTCCCAAAGTGAGTTGATTTAGAATGCAACATCCCCTTTTGTGTTTCAAGGAATAGATGCTTGCCAGGCTGGAATTCTCCCACTTTGGGAGTGCTGGGAGGGACTGGAATCTGTAAGTCACCCTTAATTCTGAGCGAGCAGCTCTCAGTTGGATACCAGTGCTTTGGTGTCTGTGAGAGTTCCAAATAGAGCTGTGAATAAAAAAAACCTCCTGTGTTTCACAACAGACTGGACTCCTGGTGGTGATTTGGGGGTCTTGGGAACCAGGCACAACAACAGCTGGCTCGTTTTCCATATAAAGTCCTGGTTCATGCTCTTAAAGTCCTCTCAGGTGGAGGCTGGCACCAATGTAGGTTAGGCTGTAGAAAGCAGGAGCCTGGGTTTTCCAGCCTGAGCCATGCTGGTCTATGTACCTGTCCAAGCTTAACAGCATTATTGAAAAAAAGAAGAGACTTGGCAGGAAAGGGAAAGGGGGCAAGAGAGAATAATGGACGTAGGATGATAAAAGTACATCATATTTATAAAATTCTGAAAGAATTTTATACTTTTTTTTTTTTTGAGACAGAGCTTCTCTGTGTAGCCTTGGCTGTTCTGGACTTGCTTTGCAGACCAGGATGTCCTTGAGCGCACATAGATCTGCCTACCTCTGTCTACCTGAGTGCTGGGATTGCAGGTATGTACTACTGTGCCAGGCAAGAATACTTTTTTAAAAAGTTGATTGTGTAGAAGTTGTGAGTACATTACTTATTAACAGAAAGTGGTTGTATAAGATGGGTGTGGGATATGGTGAGCTGACTAATGCATACTAATTTATAATAGTGAGATACGAGAAGTAAGTTCTGATGTTCTGTTGTATACTTAGGGTAGTTATAAAGAAAAATAATGCACTTTGTGTGTTTTAAGTGGAAGAAATAACTTTTAGTATTTAAACCAAAACATAAAATTTGAGATAACGCAATCTAATCTGAACATTACACAATATATACATACTGAATCATCGCACAGAATGCTACAAAGCTATAAAATTTTTATGAACCAATTAGGAAATATGGGAAAAGTTTTTAAAAAAAGGATCTCTAGTTGTCTCCTGGATGTTTGGCATTGCCTTGAACAGGAAGAGTGTAGAAGGACAGTTGATACAGGTTTGTTGAGACATCTTTATATACCACAAAATGATTATGTATAAATGGTCTTGACTCAGGATCTGGAAACAGTGAAACATTACAAGTTCTAGTCCAAACCTGAACAGAATCGACTTTAAACCTCTTTAAAGCTTTGGAAGCCTAATGAGGACTTGACTGCCTCTTTGTGTAATTAAAGCAGGAGGGATACATGATGATTGTTCACAGAGAATGAGGACAACTTGTAAAACAAAGAGCACCCTGAATTCACCTAGGTGTTTGGCAAGCACAGGCTGTTCTTGTCCTTTCCTGATCCATGCCCACCTGTGCCATTGAACCCCACAGAGCTATGAGACTGAACCACTGGATGATGGCATTATAACCTAACATACATTGTGTCTGTGTCTCCTCCTAAGCCCTGCCGCTCCTTTGTTGTCTACAATTCAGCTTGAAGGAGTTTTTAAATATGCAGTTGTGATTTAGTGTTGTCTTGCTTAAGTGTAACCACTAGATACCATGATTTCTCAAGATAAAAATGAAACTGTTAGCAGCCGTCAGTTTCTGCTCTTCTTGGATGTGACCTCTCTTAGAAAGCTTTGCTTGGTTTTCAATGTTGAAAAAATATTTTTGTTTTTTATTTGAGTATAAATTAATAATTGCTCACATTTCCCACATTAAATTTTCATTTTTGGCAACTCTACTGCTGAAACAAAAGTGAAGTCAGAGGGTTGGTTTTCATCACTGACTTTCCAGTTTAATATAGTGTTGAGGCTTACTTACTCAAAAAAACTAGTTTGATAAATAAAAAAAAATATAGAAACATATTTTGAGTTAAATATATAAATATTGCTTGGACTATTAAATGATAGCTACCAGTTTTTCTCTGTTTCTTGTGTGAATAAGAATGGCTCTCTTAAGTTCATAATTTGAATGTTGGTCCTCAGTTGGTGGATATTTTAGGAAGGGTTACGAGGTAGGGTGTTGGAGAGGTGTGTAACTGGGGTCTTGCTTGAGAGTTCAGAAACCCAGGACAGGGATACTGTCTCTCTGCTGACTAGAGATGCTGACTGTAGCTACTGCTACAGTATCACCCTGGACTGCTGGCTGCCATGCTCCCTGCTGAGATGGTCATAGATTAACCTCTGAAGCTGTGTATAAGCTCCTGATTGAATGCTCTTCTTTTTTTTTTTCCCCCATAATTTTCCCTGGTTGTTGTGTTTCTTTATAGCAACAGAACAGTAAACGTCTCTCAAGCGAAAATATGTCTGGTTAATGTCATTCTCCTACATGTTTTAGAGAACTGAGCATCACATAGCAAAATCTAGTCTGGAAAATTTAAATTCGACTCTTATTATTGTGTGGATTATAATACTATATATGCTAATGTGATCATTTATTCCAAAAACAATACACGTGTAGGCATACCCACAAACAGACACAAACACAGGAAGAGAGAGAGAGCACAAGTAGAAGAGAGAGTGAGGAGGGGAACGGACGGGAGGAGGGAAGGATAGAGTTCATTTCCTAATCTTCCAATTATAGCTTAATGAATAAAGTTAAATTTTTTACTTCCTTAGGTGAGGGTGAAATGATTTGATTATATTTCACATGAAATCTAAAATAAGCTTCATCCAGCGTGCGTTCTTTGAAAGGGTAAAAGGGAAATGATGTAATGTTTTGCATGTCACATTTAATTTTGCTGGTAGTTTCTGTAATGACCTAGCCTCTGAGGTTCGTGTTTGAGCTTTTAGAAGAGGAACTAAGTCAATGAATGGCCTCTATCCAGTTAATTTTGTTAATCAAATGAGTGAAAGAAAGCTTTTAAAGCAAAAAGAAAAAAAAATTATATTTTGTATATTCACTATGAAAGGGCGTAATGAAACTCTAAAAATCTGTATGATTATTTTTGATGATTTGAAATGATGTGTGAAATAACCTGATTTTCTGCTGTGATGATGCTCTCAAAATAATAACTACAAACAACATAAAATAAGATGGTTTAACTATTTGTGTCTTGTTTGGAAGCTTGAACACTGTTCATAACATTAATTTTTTAAATTATGAGCATTTACTAGAAATAGAATCTTTTAAAGGTAGAAATATAGAAATGAATTCCAATTATGTCTATTTTCTTTAATCATTAAACTTGTTTAAATGGTATTTACAGCAGTATCCAAATTGAAGTGTGAAGTACTAAACAGAACATTTATACTCATTTATTTATTTGATTCTGAATACTTACTTGTTGATCAGAAAGAATAATTTATTTATATAACTAAGTGTGCAATGAAAACATTGTTTGACATTTTTTTTTAAATTCTGTCCTGATATAGGGGCGATTATTACCTATATATTTATGGGGGTGATGGACACATCACATGAGGGATTTTTCTGGGTAATTCTGATAAAAATGTTAATTAGTTTCATTTTATTTTGATGAATGGCCCAGTATAGGTCACTGGCTCTCTGCTGGGGCAATAAGGAGCCCATTGCATTCCAAACTGCATGTTGGTATTACCCTTGGTTGAGATCTTGTAGCTTCACCTTTAGGCCTAAGGAAGACGTAGGGACAGTCATTTGGTACAGTGTGCCAAATTTCCTATGCTGCTAGACCTTGCAAAGATATAGTGGAGTGTAGCAACCAGGGAATTAACATACATATAGACCTATAGATTCCCAAAGAAGGCAGAAATATCATTATCTTTCGTTGCAATCTATTTTTCTTTCATATATTTTCCAGATACTGAGCTGAGATTATTGAAATCTATCACTGTTTATAAAACTGATAATTTATTATTATTATTACCTACTACATATCAACCATAAAAATCTAGAATATTCTGTGTGTATACACACATACACACATACACACACAGACAAGTATGCATATCCACACTCAGGCACACACATATGCACATACACACACAGGCACATAAACAGGTTCTTGTCTGGTACATTATAATTAGACACACAGAGTGAAAGGTGGTCACGGAGGGGCAAGGCATGTCATTGTGCTCAAACTGCCACATTGAACACACAATTAGGTGTCCAAGATGTGAATAAATAAATGATTCAATGGCTACACCCTCCGTACCCATTCACCAGCACCAGGAGTCCGTTAAAACCATCGTATAGGTGGTAACACATTATCACCACTGGTATTTGTAGTTTTTATTTTCATTTATTAAGGTTATTGGTTTTTGAGATCCAAGGGAGTACCCATAAGCAATTTTGTGTTTTTGAAACTTGATACCATTTTACTCTTGTCAGTAGTTTCCCTTTACTTCATTGTTCAGTGTCAGTTGTTTTAATTTAAAATGTTTCTGTTCATTTTTTTTTTCTTTTCTCTTTAAGTGAAATTAGGTAATGTTAAATATTTTTCTACCTTTTGGCCTCCACTCCCATGCCATGGTACCTCCCACACACATTCATACATTTAAATTAAAAGGAACCCCTCACACAAATCCAGTCTATGAAAGAAATATACAAGTCTCAGCCACACACTAAAATTGAAGACAGCCACAGCTACTGTGTAAGAATTGGCGACTTAGTATCATCTGTACTCTCGTCCACCTGTATTTTCATATAAAAATACAACAACAAAGATAATGAATACTAAATACTGCTTCATTGGGATTAAACAAACAAGCAAATAAATATCAAATATGAGCTGAAACAGAAGCAGGAACAGGCAGAGAAAAAAATGGGTGAGGGGAGAATGTTTCAGATGCAAAAAAAAAGTACTTTTTAAAGTACTGACGGAAGAGGCACGAACAGAATTTTCAAAATTTGTCTGATTGTACATGGACAGGATGTGATGATAAAGCACGTGTGTACACACAGGCACACATACTCAGCATGCAAAATACTGAAATTTTAAGACAATGAAATACAGAGAAAATAAAAAGCAGTTCTTTCAAAGGAAATGGCAGCTTTCTTTATAGAACAAAAAGAGACTGTACAGTCATAATACCTTCAAATACTTTTTGGACAATAACTTTTCACACTCAAAACCTAACAATTTGGAACAATCCTCCACCCTGTTAAATAACACCCTGTGCACAGGAAAAGGAAGTAGAATGTTTATATTAGGAAGTTTGCATGTGTGAAAAAATATCTCAGGAAAGTAATGCGAAGGAATAAAGGTTGATTTGGTTTCAAGGCATTTGTTCCAGGGTTAAGGCAGCGTTTCTGGGTTTGTCTGTAGGCAGAACATGTGATGGTGCAAGCGAGCTGCAGAGGACAGCTGTTCACGAATGGCAGACAGGGACTAGGGAGTAGGCTAACTCACAAAAGCACACTTTCAGTGACCCACTTTGCTCACTTAGCTGCCATTTCCCAAAGCAGCCAGAACCTGACAACATACTCCGCAAGCTGGGGACCAAGATCTAACATGTCAGAATCAAAACCTAACAATTTAGAACATTTATCTGCTTATGTATGAAAACGCAGATGAGCATCTATATATGCATAGATGGGAAATGTTCATTCAAAAAACCTCTGCTATAATCTTAGAGGAAACACACAAGGAAACATAATTATCTAAGAGAAATTTTCAATCATAATTATTTGAAAACTAATAACCTTTTTTTGTGGTACAAAATATTTCAAAGTACTAGCACAATAAGAAAGTACGAGGATAATGGGATCCTAACCTTATTCCGAAGTAGCTCTGTAGATCCAAATGTATTCCTTAGTGTCTTTCTGGGTCAATGTCTTTTTCTGTATACTGAAAACAAACAAACAAACAAAAAAATTGACTCACAAGGATATTGTAAATAGTAAATTAATCAGTATTTATCAAATTCAGAGATCAGTACCTATTATTTTTAATGTCAGTCACTACATCAACTGGAAGCATAAATATTACCAAGTTTAACTGAGAGAGAGTAAGCTTAAGATGAAAGGACATTTTTCCAGTAATGTTTATCTTGGTATGCTGATGGCAGTGATGGAAGCATCTGTTATGAGTTTAGTCTGTGTCGGTATCTAATTCTCGTGAGGTTAGAGAACTTGCTACAATTTTCTCGTGGTCTTTCTCTGCAATTATCCTCCTCTATTTTCTTTTATTTCTTTGTATATTTCTAAAATTCATTTGGGATAAGTAGGTGACCTTCCAGAAATCATATCAGAATGTTGTATAATTTCATGTAAAAATGTGTTTGTTTGGGAAATTAACTTAATGTTAGATTATTTTCTGAGTCATAACATTAAATTAGTCAAAATGAAATTTTACCAAGGTCTATATCATGCTTTTCATGAGAGGTTATGATTTTTAAAAGACTGAGGTCACTCTAATTTTATTTTATACATCTTTAAAATTTTACTTTTTGTAAGCTAAAATGAAAAATTCTTAGCATGGCAAATAAAATCCTCCAATTAGACTTTTTCTCCTGATTTCCTAGAACTTCCTACTTTTGGTCCCTTACAATCATCTGGAAGAGATAACCCACCAGTTTGTGTATTTTCGGGACTTGCTGATTGGCACTGGACAACCAATCGGCATGCTCATTTCTGGGGAGAACCACCATGGCTGTTTCCAGCCTTGCTCAGTTGCTTATAGTTCTTTGTATATAGTTGAGGCTTTACCTCATGGACTTCTCCCTGTCCAATTTGTCCTTTTTCAGCTCGTGTGTGGACAATCATGTTGGTGAGAGTTTGTGGGTGTGTTTTTTTTTTTTTTTTTTCACTAAGAGACACAATCTCACAGTAAACTCCCTGCTCCTCTGACTCTTACATTCTTTCCACTCAGTCTTCTATAGTTTTCTTTGAGATTTAGGTGTGCGAGTGTTTTGCAGATGTATCCATTAGGCTCTACATATCTGTGTTTTGATTGGTTGTGGTTTTCTGTAGTGGTGCAAAAAGAAGATTTTTTGATGAGGGGTGCATAAGGACAAGTGTTAATAGAGCATTACAGGGGTTGTGCTGGCTTAGAAAAGGAGTGTCTGTAGATTCTCTTCTGATGGCCATAAATTCACTATTACGGAGCACTTTCCAGTAGCAGGCATGCAGTCTCTTGCTGAGCAGGTCTTAAGTTCAGTTGGAGATCCATTAGTTACCATAGGTTTGTTTACCATCACTGTGCCCTTAGAGTTATCCTGCCATGTTACTCATTGATGTTGCCATAGGCAGCACAGCTGGTTAGGACTGTTGATTGTCTCCCTTCTCTGGAAGCTTGCAAGGCATCTTCTGGCACCATGAAAGCAAGTCCTCAGAGCAGAGGTGTTTAGGTTACTTCCAGCTCAGGCATCTCTGGGTGCTGTTTCTGAAGTACATGGCATCTTACAAGTAGATAGCATTGAATCAACTGAACAGGTTAGATTTTGGGAGATATTTGTGTTTGCTTCTATACAAGTGAGAAAAGTGACTGCATTTGAACAAGGGCTGTGAGGTATACGTGGGGAGGTTTGAATGGAAGAAAGGGAAGAGGAAATGTTATAATTAAATTATAAGCTCAAAATAACACTTTAACCCACATCATCATGCCTCATTGCATTTCGTCTCAATAGTGATTCGGTGTAAAGGAATTTTCTTTAATTTTTTTGTTTTGTTTTGTTTTCAAAAGAAGGTAGTTGTGTGTGTGTTACAGAAACTAGAACTTAAGTGAATGAAGGAATTCCATGCTTGTCTTTTCTGTGAAGGCTTGCTAGAGTTCTTGCTAGAAGGAATCAGAAAAAAAGCTGTAGGCTTTATTTCTTGTAGTGAAAAGGCCTAATTTTTTTTCTTTTTTAATTTTATTTTTATTTATTCATTTTACATCCTGGTCTTAGCCTCCTCCTTCCTCTCCTCTTGGCCCTGCCCTTCATTCCTGTTTCTCCTATCCCCTCTCCCCTACTCCTCAGAGAAAAAGAACCCTCCCTTTCAACCCAACATCCTAGCATATCAAGTTCCATCAGGATTGAGTGCATCCTTTTTTCCTGTGGCCTGAAGAAGTAGCCCCAACAAGAGAAAGTGATCACAATTGACAACAGAGTCCATGTCAGAATCAGTTCTCATTCCCCTTACTAGGGAACCTGTATGGAAACCAAGCTTCCCATTGGCTACATCTGTGTACAGGCCTAGGTGCAGTCCATGCATGGTCCTTGGTTGGTGCTTCAGTCTCTACACTCTCCCCCACCACGACCCTGGTTAATAGGCTCTGTTGGTCTTCTTGTGGAGCTCCTGTCCCCTCTGGGTCCTTCTTATCCTTCCCCCAACTTTCCCAAAAGACTCCCTGTGCTCCACCGGACTTTTGGTTGTGGGTCGCTGCATCTGTTTCTATCAGGTGCTGGATGCAGCCACTCAGAGCACAGCTATGCTAGGCTCCTATTTGCAATCATAGCAGAGTATCATTAATAGTGTTGGCTGTCAGTTGTTGGCTGTCTCCCATGGGGTGAGTCTCAGGTTGGGCCAAGCATTGTTTGGACATTGCCCCAATCTCTGTTTTATTTTTTTCCCTGAACGTCTTGCAGGCAGGATAAATTTTACATCAAAGTTTTTGTGAGTGGGTTGGTGTTCCCTCCCTCCACTAAGAGTCCTGTCTAGTTAGAGGGTGACCCCTGTCACTGGGAGTCTCAGCTAGAGCCACCCTCATATCTTCCCAGAAGCCTACCCTGTCATAGGTCTCTAGCTTGTCACAGAAGTCCCTGCCCAAGGTGGCATTTGCATTATCTGTAACTAACTTGGCCATAGGCACTGAGTATGAGTTGAAGGCTTGTCTTACCCTGTCAGTTAGAGTCCTTTACAGAGATTTTTGTCTCAGAATCTGGAGAGAGCTAGCAAAGGATGTTCTTCATTCCTGTGTTTCGTTTATCCTTCCATTTTTACAATGTGTTGTAGCTTGTCCAACATATTGTTTCTGGAATACCTTGTAGCTTTAGGATACAGGTATTCAGTGTTAGCTATGAATACAGCTAAACCCAAAACCAAACAACTTTGTGCCCCATTTCAATAGTAACTGATAATAAATTGTGTAATTGGTGCTTAGTTTTCTGCCAATCTCCCTTTTCCTGGTATTTACTTCCCTACTCAGAATGAGTCTTTCCCCAAACAAAAAGTGATGCTGGCTCTATATATTATTACAATATGAAAATATTACTTATGAGACCATTCTCTTCTTTATTATTCTTCATTTCTTCATATCCTCTACTATCTTAAAATTATAGATCTATTGCTATATGAGTGAATTTTCAGTTCTTCTTTTTCAAAAACCATATATGATATAAATATTATTTCTGCATTGCTATAACTTGGCATTTCAAAAGTAAAAGTATTTTTGAGATCCTTTATAATCTTACTGTTATCCTTGAGTTGAGAAGAGAGGCATTTTCATCATGTCTATCTCACTTATTTTCACATTTTATGCTATGTTAGATTATAAGTGCTTTTATTATTTTCTACAGCTAGTGAATGCCTTTATTTCTCCATTTACTTTATCTTTTTACTTATTTTCCCATTTAACTCAATTGCATTGTGTATTAAAATTTAGCTTTCACTTTAGTTGATTGTGATTGCTTGTTAAAATACAATTAATTAATCAAATATATCGATTTAGAGGGTTGTTTCACACATTGTTAATGCCCATTAAAAACTCATCTTTTCTGACACACTGAGAGAAATAGAGTAGTGGACTTCATATCCTTCTGTATCTGGAGAAGGCAAAACAACTTGTACTTTTTTTTTTTTCTGCTAGACACCAATAGTTGCTGTGAAGATTTTAAAAGACAAATGTTTCTTAACAAATGCATCTGAGATTTCACGCACCCTCAGAGCAGCATGAGAGAACAGCGTTATATCTCTGCTACAGTGTAAATAGAAGTTGAAGAAAATAATTTTATGATCTTTGGTCATCATAGAGAAATCATTCTCAGGTTTGAGTGGTGTGAGAGATCAGCACAGAGCACCATAGTATAGAGCTCTATGGTGCTCTAGTTATGTTCTGTTACAGAGATTGTTCCATCAGAAATTTCCTCCTGCCTTTTAGACAGAAATAATGCCAGAGAAGTTCAGTTTTATCAAAGAGAACACTGATAATGAAGGACAGACTTAGAAAACAATTCTCATTTTATGCAAAAAAAAAAAAAGAGAAGAGATCGTTGGTGTTTATTCCTGAATATAAATAAAAACGACCCCTAGAAGAAATGCCTGTAATTGCAAGACTGTTGCATCAATTAAACTGGGGATGCCAGCTGACTCATGACGTAAGTGTTTTGTGCTGGCAGTGGACTTGAAGCCTGTGTGTTCTTCTAAAACATTTGGCATGTTCCTCAGCTACTGTCCTGTCAGATCACCCAGAGCACAGCTATGCTAAGCTCCATTATAAATCAATGGATGGCGGGGATGTGATTGGAAGTTTAGCATGTATAACCTAGCATTGTGCTTTGTCCTCATTTTCCCTTTATTTGTTTATATGCTAAAGTATGAATGCAGCCTCTGTAATGTAGAACTACTCCATAAATGACAGAAAGTGACAGATTTTTGTTTGAGGTCATACAAATGTTATTGTTGTTTTTACTTTAATGCATATTCCCCAGTACTTTTTAATTTGTGTGCTTATGAAGAAGTCTTCTGGGCCAATGGTGAGACTCCCAATTCATCATGAGGACCATATCAGAACAGAGATACAGTGTCATGTCAGAATCATAGAAAAGGAAACAGTCATTATCCAATGAGAAAAGTGGGCGTAGAGAAGACATGAGAACAGTAATGTAATGCACCTCTTGTCCCCATTTTCTTATTCCTTATGGATTTACAAATACTTTTGGTTCTACATATTTCTCTTGGAGGTATTGATATGCATAGAGATTTAAATATCCTTGTTGGTATCTTTACTCTGTAGACCAAGATGAAATCTGGTTTGGGTTCCCTACGCAGACTGTTGATCCTTTAGAGCAGCTATCCCATACTGTGGGAGCCAGTGGTTCCCACTGTATACCCCTAGAATCTCTACTACCCTCCTGCCTTTTTTTTTTCTAAAATTTACTCAAGTAAAATTCTCATTTTTTCACTGTCTTATTTTCTACAAGCAGCATGGATATGAGTTGCGTTCTATTGTTGTGGTTTTGTTTAGGAGGTTAATTGTATTTTTTAATACCAAAGCCCAAGATATCAATTCATTGAGCTTATTCAAACATCACATTCTAAATAAATATAGAACAAATGTCAAGCACTAGTGAGGCTACAAGAAAACTTTTCTTTTGATGTTTTTATTTGTTTATATTAAGTACATATTATAAAGCCATATTACAAATCTGAGCCATCTTTACTCTGTCTGGCACTTTTGTCAACTATCTATACTGAGTTCACCACTGGGGAGAAGCAATCAAAACGATGTTAGCGAAAACCAGCCCAAAATACTTTGCTTTTAAAATAAAGAATTGAAGGCTTATCAATGTCCCAAGTTTTTATTGCTTACTTAAGGAACCAGATTTTTTATTGGTATATACTCAAATTTTCTCTCATCTCCCACTCCAATCTTCTTGGACACTATGCAATCCTGTAGAAGGTCACATTTTTGATAAGAAAGAGAAAATCGTCAAGGTAGTAAAATGTGATCACCTTTCCTTTCACATACCACGGACCTTGGCCTAGAAGATACACGTAGTAGACACTAAATTTAGGCCCTGGGGGAGAGAAGGTTGCATCTAGAGTTTTGATTTATGAACAAACTTTTTACAACAAATTCATGCAAGAGACACCTCAGAAGTCAGTAGGCATTTTGGTTTGGTTTGGTTTTGTCTTTTGTTTTATTTTGTTTGCTTTTTAAATGGTATTTATTGTTTTATTTCTTAGCATAATTTTGTTACTATACACATTATTTGCAGAAAAATGCATCTAAATCTCCTATTATTGTTTTGTTGCTGAGCATCGTTGCTGAAGCCTTGCTTAGACACAGCACATAACACTGACCTTTACTCAATGCCTACCACCACACCAAGTTTTAGTAACAGTTGCCAGTCTCCTGTAAATTGACAGCTGTGGACCACACAGAGTACACTTAAAATCTAGCTGGGTGACAAAATTGCAGTAATATACACAGTGCATTTGGTAAATATTGTATATAAGTGACACCTTTCCTACTTCAACTGTGCAGTTTATAAATGATTTTATCAGAAGAATCATTTAAGATAAAACCTACAGAATAAATAGGAGTTTATCAGTAAAAGAAGTGGTCGATTAGGATTATCCACTTCCGATGCCACAGAGAAAGCTGTACATAGCAAAGAAACAAACACAGGAATGGCTGCTGCCAAGAATGGTATGAGAAAAGAACCCCCTGAGATAACAATAGAGCTAGTCAATAATGTTGAAGGGTTTAGGCTTTTCCCAAGAGAAGGTCGAAAAATCAATGGGTACACACAGCCAGCATAGCCAGTGCTCAAAAAGCCTTCACAAAACCAGTAGGAACCAGTGTGTCTGGAAAACTGCTACTTTTCCCAAAGAGGCTTTCAGTCATGTCCTGAGGAATTCCCCCTTCTGTTTATTTATCAGCCATTGGCATTGACTTATATAGATGGTGAAAAGGTTTTGAAGAGATTTCCAAATTTCCAATTGATTAGTACCATTGAAAGAAAGTTTGCATTTGCCGTTTATTTCTTAGTTTATTTTTGAGACAGGGTTTCTCTGTGTAGTCCTGGCTGTCCTGGTACTCCTTCTGTAGATCAGGCTGGCCTTGAACTCATGGAGATTGACCTGTCTCTGTTTCTTGAGTGCTGGGATTACAAGATTGTCAATTTTAAGAATGAAAACTATGGAAATTCTATAAGCACAGAAGTGAGATAGTACCACCATTAGCTGGGGAGCTATTGGCAACTGATAAATGCTGGAGAGAGAGAGCCAGTTTCCTTTAATGAGGTAACTCTGTTTAGGTTGGACACACAGCATGGGAGGCCACACTTCACAGATTACTTGGGCAGCACAAACTTTGTGTGTTTAAGAAATAAGAAGACTAACAGTTAGGCTAGAGAGAGTGGATCGTGGAGTAGTTGAGGAAGAGGGGTAGATAGGACCAACACATACTGTAAAATCTGTACACCTAATGAAGCTGAGTAAGAAGGAGGACGCTGGATAAGATGATCAATCCTCATGCAGAAAGTCAACAGGATGGACATTGGAAGAGGGAGAAAACAGGAAACAGGACAGGAGCCTACCACAGACAGCCTCTGAAAGACACTACCAAGAGGTATCAAAGCAGAAGCTGAGACTCATAACCAAACTTTGGGCAGAGTGCAGGGAATCTTAAGAAAGGAGAGGAAGATAAAAAGACCTGGAGGGGACAGGAGCTCCACAAGGAGAGCAAAAGAACCAAAAAAATCTGGGCTCACCGGTCATTTCTGAGACTGATACTCTAACCAAGAACCATGCATGGAAACAACTTAGAACCCCTGCCCAGATATAGCCCATGGCAGCTCAGTCTCCAAGTGGGTTCTCTAGTAATGGAATCAGCGACTGTCTCTGACATGAACTCAGTGGCTGGCTATTTTATCACCTTCCCCTGATAGGGGGCAGTCTTGCTAGGCCACAGAGGAACACAATGAAGCCAGTCTTGCTGAGACCTGATAGGCTAGGGTCGAATGGAAGGGATGGAGGATCTCCCCTATTACTGGTCTTGGGGAAGGGCATGGGAGGAAATGAGGAAGGGAGGAAGGGAGGATTGGATTGGGAGGGGTTGAGGGAGAGGACTAGAGCTGGGATACAAAATGAATAATCTGTAATTAATAAAAATAAATTAAAAAATAACAGTTAAAAATCTCTGCAGGTCCATATAAAAATAAACATTGAAGTATCTCTCTCTCTCTCTCTCTCTCTCTCTCTCTCTCTCTCTCTCTGTGTGTGTGTGTGTGTGTATGATTGTGCCTATGTTTGTGAGAATGCATGTCTACATGTATGAAAGGCACAGGTCAATCTTCAGTGTCTTTTTTTACTGTTCTCAACCCTACATTTTCAGACAAGTTCTGTCACTGAACCCATAGTTCATCAGTTCAGCCAGACTAACCCTCCACAACCTAAGGGAATCCATGTCTCCAAGCCCTTCCCTTCTTGCTGGGGTCGCAAGGTGTGGCTTTGTTGGAAGAGATGAGTCTCTAGGAGGTGAGCTTTGCTGTCTCAGACACTCAAACCAGTTTTCTTGCTGCTGCCTGCGTATTCAGATGTAGAACCCTTAGCTCCTTCTTCACCTCCATGTCTACCTGCATGTTGCCATCTTCCCTGTCATGCTGATAGTGGACTAAACCTCTGAACTGCAAGCCAGCACCTTTAAAGGCTTATAAAAGTTGGCATAGTCATGGTGTCTCTTCACAGCATTACAACACTAAGACACCCAGTGACTTTCAGAGATGTACACGTCTCTGCCTCCTCCCTCACCTCCACTAATGCTGGTAGTGTGTTTCAGCCAACCACCCTATGCTTAGTTTCTTAGGTACAATCTAAGAACTGAATCTAGAATTTCATTCTGTGTGTTAACACCATACTGCTGGCCAGGTTTATATGCTCTTGAATTGGTTTGCAAGGTTTTTTTGTTTTGTTTCGTTTTGTTTTTAAGTTTTGGGCTGAGTTTACCAGGGAGTTTGTTCTGTAGTGGATTTTCTATGACTTAGATGTTATTCTATCTTTATCTGTCTTTGTTTGTTTTGTTTTATCTTTATCTGTCTTTTACCTAAACTATAGAGTGCAGAGGTACCCCATCCTTTTGTATTTTGAACAATTTGAGAACAGTTGGTATTAGAACTTTATTAAAAGGTTAAATGAATTTAAGAACAAATCCCATCAACACTGGTTCTTTCTTTGTGGGGAGACTTTTCATTGCTGTCTCATTATCATTGCTTATTGTGTTTCTATTTAAATTGTTTATGTCTTTGGTTTAATTTTGGTTGCAAGAAAGTAGAAAAATTATGTAACAGAGGCAATCTGATTCAGAATGGCTAAGACAAAGTATACTTATACATATAACAGCAATAACATGATTTATTATTTTTTATTGATTACACTTTATTCACTTTGTATCCCCCCTGTAGCTCCCTTCCTCTCTCCTCCCAACCCCTCCCTCTTCTCCACACATGCCCCTCCCCAAGTCCACTGATAGGGGAGGTCTTCCTTTCCTTCCTTCTGATCCTAGTCTATTAGGTCTCATCAGGAGTGGCTGCATTGTCTTGCTCTGTACCTTGATAAGGCTTCTCCTTTTTGAAAGGGAACAAAGGGAGGGTTTTGGTGGAGAAAAGGGAATGAGAAAAGTGATGTGATCACAGTATAATCTTAAAATAAAAGACATAATTAAAACAAAAATATATCTTCTGATAGTTCTCAAATGTGTGTCTTACATTCTAATTTTTTATATTCATGTGTTTTTGTGGGAGTCAGTGTAGACAGAGACCAGGAAAGTAGAAAAGGATCATAATATTTGTAGGGGCAATAAGAAGAGGCATGAGAAGGCAATTGAATACATGTTTTATTAAGGTAGAAAGGGTAAACACTAAGGACCAAAGGGCACAATGGCGGTGGGGATCAGGAAAACTATGTATGTATAAAAATGCCATAATTAAACATGTTATTTTGTGTGCTAATTAGAAAAATAAAATATATTAAACAAACATGTTAAATGCAAGTAATGTAAATTTGAAATATGTGATGGTAAGTCTCTGAAAGTTCATTCATGCACTTTAGCGATGAGAAGGCTGCTCCAGCAATCAAATTCAAAATGAGCTGGCAGTTCCTGTGTGAATATGCCACTAGGTTCCTGTTCTGAGGTTGTATTTTATATACAAGTTTTGGAATAGTAAATTTAATTTAATATTGTAAATACATAGTGTTAAAATTCATGTGCTTTGTTTCCTGCCTTTCCCATAGTAATTATAAATGTTCTTACAATTAAGAAAATGAAAATTTATTAATATGTTAGCTTGTTAATGAGCTCTTAAAAGGATTATTTTACATTTTTTTCAGAACATTAGAACACTTTTACTTTTATAATTATTCAATTCCTAACTGTGGTTTTTCTTTCTGTAAAAAGTTTACTTCCGGATCTATTCATATTCATTCCATTGTATTGGAAAGTGTACTACAGAATGAGCTAGAATTTAAGTACTAACCCTGATTTTACATGACTTTTACATGATTTTAATGACTTTTTTGTCACTGTGTCCTTCCTCAATTACTTTTTTCCCTGTATAACCTCACTTTTGTCTTCTGAAACAGGCAAGCCTTTGTTTCTTGACTGTCCCCGTGTCATGAGGCAGGGAAGGAATTGCTCTGGACTAAAACTTAAATGACATTTTTCTACCCTTTTCTTCCATTCACTCCAAATGACTGCTAAAGATTTCATCATTTCAAAGTCTAACTGCTTTGTGATGCTGTGTTTAGTTATTTACTGTGTTTTCAAGGAAGGGTTAGAGATTCTGGGAAAAAAAAAAAACTTGCATTCTATCCTCTGCTCTTCCATTTATTAAAATATATATATTACATGCTTTCTAAGGCATGATGCTGTCATGCTAAACTTTTAACCAAAGCTTTTTCTTGCTCACCCTGCATCTGCCTTCTTTTGAGTTCTTTCCTCAGATCTCTAGCAGACCTGCTGATGTATACAGAGTAAATCTACCAGGCAGAGGACTATGCTTATGTCCATGTGGCCCATCTCTCTGATGATGCAGAGCTGAATATTTACCTGCAAGGTTTGATGCAAGCCATTCCATTTCTTCCTACATGACCAACCACTCCACCCCCAAATGGCAAAGCCTCTAACATTTTCTAGCTCTTTGTATTGCTTATTCATTCACATTTTGAGGTACAGTGTACAGCTTTTTTTCTATCTAATGCAGATTTTTGATCCTTGACTCTATTGACGAATAAAATCCATAATGGGCACAAATAAAAAGGATCAAATTAAAGAGAGACTCTTATGGCAGCTCAGGTCATCTGACAGACTGTGGCGTGGACAGCGGTGGAGACAGAGGCCCCTGATGTCTGAGGTGTAGTAGTCTCATCCATCTACACGTGCATCAAAGAAAAATATCATTACCTCAAGGGATTTTATGTATACTTGTTGATATATATTTTCATCAGAATGTAACTCTTAGGCTAGGAGACATGTCATGTAAATGAAATATCATCACCTTTACTTCCAAATTACCTCAAATAATTTTCGCTGTATTTAAATGCTAAGATATCCTAACAATGACCATGATGCTAATTATCAGTGGCTTCCATAATGCATATGTTTAAGAAATTTCTGAGAAAGTAACCCCAAACAATGTTTAGTTAAGAGTTTTATTTAAGTTTCGTAACTGGCAGCTACCTCCTTAGTGTTCAGGTGGGGTTAAGGGTGACATTAGAGCAATAGACCTTGTGTGTAAATGCTTTCACAGTCTCTGTTAGAATGAATGGCTGAATGATTCAGTCTCTCCGTTAGCCTTGCCATTGTCAACACATCTGTACTTTTTGTGTTTCGTGCTTTCTGTTTACTTGTTTGAGTGCTTACTTGTTTTTCCCGTCTGTAACTTGAGAATGAGAGTGAGGCCTCTTATTTAGCTTGCAACAGATTAAGTGTGGGAACTTCAGGACACGCAGTACACATAATAAGACAGGTAAATTTCAAGTTAATCTAGTTATTACATTGCCAAGTATTTAATTAACTTAATTAAATTAAACTAATTAAATGTCATATTTCCCTGAAAATATACCAAACATATTGAGATCATTTTTTCTTTGAATAAACATGTTTTAAATGACCTGATAATGTTTACGCAGCTATACTTACAATATTATTCAGGATTTATTCAAGTAGATTTATTTTAAACATCATCAGTGTGGTCAGACAGGGTCTATTCTATTAAAATATTGTGGATTGTATATGCACTTTAATATTTAAAGGGCATCATTTAAAAGTATTTTTGTAGTGATGGTCAAACCTAAAGTCTTGCATCTATTAGTCACAGGCTCTACTGCTGAGCTATGAATTTAGTCCTATGGAAAAGCTTATTTTGAGATGGAAGTCTCCCTAAGCTGCCCTATTGCTACTTATTCTCCTCCATCTATAGTAGCTAGAACTACAGGCACACAAACCCAGACATGTGATACTGTTTACCACTTTTCTATGTTCTCTGAAACATAGTATACATGCAGTAAAGAAGTCATGTTAAGTACAGAGAATGAAATACCTGAAGCTAATTATAGCAACTTACTTCTCAAAGCCAACAACCTTTTCATATTGTAGTCATTAAATATCACAAGAACACTGAGCCCATAAACTTAATTTTCATTTGCTTAGCTTTAGCTTTAGGAATATTAGATTTAGGAAATTAAGATTATTAGAATATCAGAAGTTTAAGAAAGTCAGCTTTAAGAAAGTATTTAGTGAAAAAAAACTAGGATATGGAAACAATTGTATTTGTTACTGAGCTAATATTATTTTTATTATTATATCTTTCTCTTATAAATACAGGCTTCTCATCTGTGTTCTGTACTAGGTAGCACTTGACAATATTGACAGTGACCAAACTCCATGGTTCTTTCCCAGTTGTTCATAATGACAAAGAATGATACATACACTTTTTGGGATGCTAATTTTGATATGAGGACAGAAGACAAATTAACATTACCCAAGCTAAAAGAATCTAACATTACTCATTTAACCAATGTCAGTGTCTGATACATGCAGATGTAAATAGTCAATTTGCATAATGAAACTTTTGAAAATGTGCTGTGTGTCACATTCACCAATTTGGACTTCTAAGAAAGAGCATGTTGTTCCTGTGTAAAAGACACAGAATTTAATGGAGTGAGAAAAAACTCTATGGGGGAAATTCACATGATTGCAAACAATTTTTACTTTAAAATAGCTTAGTACAATAGTGTTTGAGCTTGCTTGTACCTTTGCATATCAGGATGTTTAATTGGTTACAAAGTGTTCATGTGCTTTGAAAGGGAGACTTCCAGTTTAGCACTTTAATAACATCGAGTCATAAACTTCTTCAGAGTTATCATCCGAAAGTTCAGCAAGGGACTTGAAGGTCCTCTCTTGGACAACTGCTGTGCTCACTTGTAAGAGCTGAAAGTGTGAACCATGGGAGATGATGTGTTGTGAGAAGCCAGGGAATACTGGCAGTGTTTGCTTATTTTAGCTCCAATTGCAAGGATAGTAGTTGTTTAGTGAATTTGAATTATGTTGCTTCAGAGTCTCAGCTGCTTTATACACATTGTTTGTAAATGTATCCTTTAAATAATCCTACAAGTTAACATCACTTCCTTTTTTTTTTTAATCTTTGTAGAAGACTAACTAAAACTTAAGTTTGGCTGCAGCTGGAGAAAAATCACGCCACATGCAGGATGCTTCTGTTTTGAGAATTTAAAAATTCAGAGTTGACATTATGTGTGATATTATGCCTCAAATCTGCCTACACTAAGAGGGAAATTTACTGAAGTCAGTCAGATAAATTTACAAAAAGCTGCTTTAAAAATAAATGAAATAAGTGTACCACATCTTCTTCATCCATTTTTAAGTGGTGAATTTTTTAGATTGTTTCCAGTTTCTGGCTTTTATGAATAAAGGTGCTATGAACAATGAGGTATTACTCAACTGTTAAAAATAATAATATCATGCAATTTGTAGGCAAGTAATGGAACTAGAAAATCATCCCCAGAGAGGTGACCAACTTCCAGAAAAATAAACATGACAGAAGGCTGGCCTGATCAAACTCAGAGAGGCTTCATCCAGCAAGTGACGGGAAAAGATGAGGAGAACCACAGGCAATGGTTAGACAGAACTCAGTAAATCCTGCAGAAAAAGGAGAGGAAGGACTGTAGGCACCATGGGAGTCAAGGATGCCATAACAAACCCCACAGAATCAACTCACCTGAGCTCACAGGAGCTTGATGAGACTGAATCAATAATCAGGGAGCCTACAGGGCTCTAACCTCGGTCTCCTGCATATGTTATAATTGTGTAGCTTGGTGGGTTCCTTTTGTCCTTTCTTTTTTTTTAAGGGGGGGCTGCAGGGGATCATAAAACATAGAGTGGAGTCTACTTCTGATGTTTTGTCTGTTTTTAGAATTCTGTCCCACTACCAGGTTGCCTTATCCAGGTTTAATATGAGGGAGGTGCCTAGTCCTGTTGCAACTTGTTTCACTATGTTTGGTTGCTATCCTTAGGAGGCCTACCTTTTTTTGTTTGTTTGTTTGTTTTGTTTTGTTTTCTGAAGGAAAAGGAGGAAGACTGGGTAGAGGTGGAGGAAGAGAAGGACTGGGAGGAGAGCACCAATTGGTAACTGTAGTTGGGCTGAAATATATGAGCAAATAAATTTAGAAGAAAGACAGGAAGAAGAACAGGAGGAGGAGAACAACCAGCCAAAAGAAAAAAAGTACATAAAAAAGATAGAACACAAATAAGGGATGAGGGCATGTGTCCACTAATCCTTTCAGCTCTAGGTCCCTACTTAGTGTAGACCTGAGAAGGTCCTATGCAGGCTGCCTCAGTCTATGTGAGTTCACAGGAGCTTTGATCATGTTCGTTTAGTGCCCCGACCCGCAGGACCTAGTTATTCGTGGGGGCGAAGGGGGTCACAACCTGTAAAAGATGAGCGGGAGAAAGGAAGGACTCAAGCAAATGTGCACTTGTCAAGAGTCAAATTTTATTGAACCGAAGTAGGCTTTTACGGCCAACCTTAGATAGGGGCGGGGTGAGGGGGGAGCTCAGTGCAGAATCCTTTTTAGTCAGGGAGGGGCAAGTTGGAAAGTCCTACTTTAGAGTCGCTCTCAACTCAGGAAGGGGCAGGGTGGAAGTTACAGAATCTTCTTGGCCCGGGGCCTGGAACACTTTGCAGTTATTATAGGAAATCAAGGCACAGTTAGCACATCTCTGTAATTGTCAAGCAACCAGGTGCAGCAGGGTGGGGGGAGTGAGGAAAGGTCGGAAGTTTCTAGGGGCTAGTCTCCAACAATTTAGAGGGTCCCTCATCCCCCATCACTCCTTCTTCCCCCTTTGTCTTTGAAGGGTTCTCTGAGTGGAGGGATTCTATGGAAACATCCCATATAGGGATGTATTCTAAGGTCTCTCACTCTCTGCATGATGTCTGACTGTGGGTCTCTGTATTTGCCCCATCTGCTGCAGGAGAAAGATTTTCTGATGATGGATGAGTAAATTGTTGATCTATTTCTACAGTAGAATGTCATTAGTAGTAATTTCATTTTATTTTTTTAAGTCCATTAGTATTTAGTTTTCTCTTAGGTCTCAGGTTCATGGCTACCCAAGCACTGTTGGGCATAGATACCATCTCACAGAGTGGGCCTTACCTGAAATCAATAATGGTTAGTTATTTCAAATGTCATATCTCCTTCACACTAGCAAATCTTGCAGGCAAGAGATCATTGTAGATCATGGAGTATGTGTTTGGGGTGATGTTTTTCCTTTGATAGCATGAAGAAAAACTTCCTATACCAAATATCCTAGAACATAGGACTGAAGATGCTATATAGGCACCGTCTCTACTTATTCATGCTCAGTGAGTATTGTAGGTCTTGTTTAGTAGATCTTGGAAGCAATATGGACTTGCTATCAGTTTGTGGAGAAGAACCCATTGTCTTAGCAACAGTTTGGGTTGATTTGGGAATTTTCAGAGCTGGGAATTCCCAGGGTACCTCTTTGGACAATGACTCAATAGCCAATTGAGTCAATATAAGCCAATCCCAGCACTGTAAAGCAGGAAATTTGAAGGACTGACCTACCTTGACTCTGTAAAGTTAGACAGTCAGTTTCCCAGTGTCTTGCTTGTCAACAGTTTGGATAACCTGCTGTCAGCATTCAAGGTAAGGGCAGTATTTTGCCCAGTAGCTAGCTTTGCCATGCTTGAAGCAAACTCCAACTTGATATGGAAACACAGAAACCCAGGATAGTTCTTCTGTGCCCATCATCATCTTTGAGGTAGATTGGAGGCATTGCCAGGAGCAAACATGTCACTCTGTCAGAAAAAAACTTTTATTATTAAAGCATCTTTAAATAGCATATAACAGGGTTTTACAAGAAACCAAAACTTCCACTACAAGCACTTCTTTTTTAATTGAATTATTTCTTATACCAATTTATTTATAGTTTTGATATTATTCTTCTATCAGACATGTAGATGTTAATTTCTAACATATTTCTAGGCTGCCATGTGGTCCAAATAGAAGTGTACTTTGCTTCTCAGTTTTATAAGTTTCTCCTGTGCTAACTGTGTTCTGTTTAGAAAGTATTTTCCCCATGCCAATGACTTCAAGGCTACTGATCACTTTGTCCTCTATCAGGTTCTGTGAATCTGGTTTTATGTTGAGATCTTTGATTTTTGTGCAAGGTGCTAAGTCTGGATCCATTAGAATATTTTACATGGGTCCATTTGTTGAAGATTCTGTCTTATTTTTAACCCCTGTATTTCAAGTTTCTTTATCAGAAATCAGGTGTCCATAGGTGAGTAGATTTATGTCTGGTTCTTACGTTTGACTCCATTGATCAAACCAGGGACTTGTTCTGTTTTTTGTTTGTTTGTTTGTTTGTTTGTTTGTTTTAACATTAAAATGTATTTTGTGTGTTTTTCCTTTTTAATTTTGAATTTTTTAATTAATTGTAGTTTATTTACTTTGTATCCCAGCTGCATTTCCCTCCCTTATTCCCTCCCAATCCCATCCTCCCTCCCTCATTTCTTCCCATGCTCCTCTTCAAGTCCACTGATAGGGGAGGTCCTCTTCCCCTTCCCTCTGACCCTAGCTTCTCAGGTCTCATCAGGACTGGCTGCATTGTCTTCCTCTGTGGCCTGGTAAGGCTTCTCTCCCGCCCCCCCCCCCCTCAGGGGGAGGTGAGCAAAGAACTCAGCCTGTTTTTGTGCCAATATCATATATATATATATATATATATATATATATATATATATATATATATTTTACCATAGCTCTGTAGTATTGAATCAGGAATGGTAATACCTCCAGCTTTTCTTTTATTATTTAGGATTATTCTTAGCTATCTTGGGTTTCTGTGTTTACATATGAAGTTGAAAACTTTTCTTTTAAGATCTTGACCTGTAAATAAAGATACTTTGAGTTCTTTCATTCCAGTTTGTATCCTCTTGATCTCCTTCAGTTTTCTTATCAGTCTAGCTAAGACTTCAAGTACTGTGTTGCATAGATATGAAGAGAGTAGATAATCTCTTTTTGTTCCTGGTTTTAAAGGAAATGCTTTGAGTTCCTCCATTTAAGTTGATGTTGGCTCTAGCTTTTCTTTGAATTCCCTTTACTATGTTGAGGTATGTCCCTTTTTCCCCTAATTGCTTCAGGACTTTTATCATTAATGGGTGTTGGAATATGTCAAAGGTCTTTTCTGATTCTAATGAGGAGAGCAAATGGTTTTTGTATTTCAGTTTTTTTTTATGGTGGATTACATTGATTGATTTGTGTATGATGAACCACTTTTGCATTTCTGGGATGAAGCCTATTTGATTATGGTGGATGATCTTTTTTTATGAGTTCTTGGATTCAGTTTGCAAGTACTTTTTAAGAATTTTATTTGCATCTCTTTTTATAAATAAAATTACTCTGTAATTCTCTTTCTTTGTTAGGATTTATTTGGTTAGGTATCATGATAACTGTGGTCCCAAAAATTAATTGACAATATTCCCTCGGTTTCTATTTGTAGAATAATTCGAGGAAAATTAGAATTAACTCTTCTTTTAAAGTCTAGTAAAATTATGTGCAAAAACAATCCACTCTGGGCTTGCTTTTTTTTTTGGGGGGGGAGACTTTTAATAAGAACTTCTATTTTAGTATGAGCTATAGGTCTATTTTAATTGCTTATATGATCTTGATTGAGGGGGCAGAGACAAGATGGGAGGGGGCGGGGCCAAGATGGCGACTAGCACACACAGTTTCTGAGCAGTGGAATACCTGAACTTCTGAGTGGGTGAATGGAAGGACCTCTAACCCAGGAAAACAACGGTGAGGCTTTCTAAATAACAGGGAACATCGCAGGAGGTGAAAACTTTGGTCTCGGGGCACCCAGGGACTTGTTTGGGGAAGGAGAGAAATGATCCTTTGATCTTGTGGCACTCCCCTCCCCCAGACCTCCTTCCTCCTTGGCACAGCTGCACAGTGGACTCATCTTTCTCAGAGCAGACCTAACTGCCTGGGGACTACGGCCGCTGAGGCGGAGCCCCAAGCCCTTTAGCTGCAGGCAAAAGCCAGCAGTATGTGTCCCAGAGTCCCAGATTCACGCGGCGGCTGCATCATCCTCCCAGGGCGCGAATCTGCTAGACACCATACTAGCTCCGCAGGATCGCCATCACTGACGGTACGGCCCATTCAATCCCACAATGACGGAGAATACGCTATATACTCACCAAAACCAGGCAGAAACGTCATACAACCTGGACACACCAGGCGCTAGGCCTCCCAAGCTTGGAGAGCACAGTGAAGAGACCCCAGGACTTCCCAGAAAGCATCGGGACTAGCTACCCAGTCTCCAGTTACAGCGGGACTTGGCGGCAGAGCAGCACTGAGATGGTGGGGCACCACAGCCCTCCAGTTTAAGACTAACCAGGGCCAAACCAGAGAAAAGAGAGCCTGGTTACCCCATCCCTGCTGATGTGACCACCCTGAAATCTCCAGCTGCAGCAAGACCTCAGAACCTGGCAGTGACAGCAGCACAGAACTGGCGGAGCATATCAAAGAAGCAGGGCCAAACCAGAGAGCAGAGAGCCCAGATACCACGATCTCTGCCAAGTGACCTGCCTGTAAGTGAGTGCACCCTTGAGAATCTGCAGATCTCCAGATCCTGGGTCCTTCTAAATCAGAAGCCAGGCATCGAACCCCCTCCCACCCACATACCCACTTTGGGAAACAGAGGGGCACTAGGGACATTGAAGTTCCTGCCCTGTGGGCCTAATTGAGGAGTTAGGCAGTTAATGCCAGAAATTGCGCTGCGATCATCATTAGCGCCTGCGACATATACAGTGCAGAGCCCCTCCCACACACTCAAGGGTTCAACATTAGTCATCACTCTGTCCCTTGAGACATACGTCCACGCACACTTACACACACACACACACACACCCACACACACACGCTTGCATTTGCCCCGTTTGCGCCTGCGTACTTTCCTCCCACAGGTACAGCTAGTCCTCAGCACACACTGAGAGTTCTCAGCAGATGCCAGAGAGAGACAGTACCAGTCTGATCTGCAGAATCCAAAAACAAACAGGGAAGGTTTCAGATAAGCCAATGGCCAGGGGTAGGCAAAAAAACACTTCCAAAATAAATCAGGACATCATGACTTCACCAGCAAACCCCAAAATCGATGGATATTCCAATTCAGCAGAAGCACAGAAAAATGATTTTAAAGCCATGCTTGCCCAATTATTTGAGGCTCATAAGGAGGAAATGAACAAATCTTTCAAAGAGTTGGCCAGTCAATTGGAGATAAAGAAAGAAGAAATAGACAAAATCCTTAAAGAAACACAGGCAAACATAGCCAAACAAATAGATACACAAGTAGAAGAAAAATTTGTGGCATATAAAAAGGAAATGAACAAAGAAATAGAGGCCATCGTAGAGAGACAGGGATCCAAATTCAAACACATGAAAGAAATGGTACAAAGCATGAAAACAGAATTAGAATCAATAAAGAAAACACAAAATGTGAAAACCCTTGAGTTGGAGAACTTGGAGAAAAGATCAGGAACCACAAAAGTAAGCATCACCAACAGAATACAAGAGATGGAGGAGAGAATCTCTGGAGCTGAAGACACACTTGCAGAAATTGATACTTCTCTCAAAGAAAAAAGTAAAATCAGAAAAGTTCCAATAACAATATATCCAAGAAAACAAGGATGCTATGAAAAGACAAAATCTAAGAATAA
The DNA here is from genome assembly GCF_030254825.1 of Meriones unguiculatus. Lineage (NCBI taxonomy): Eukaryota > Metazoa > Chordata > Mammalia > Rodentia > Muridae > Meriones > Meriones unguiculatus. The sequence goes on from NC_083367.1 coordinate 50,914,598, forward strand.
TAGGAATTCATGAAAAAGAAGACTCCAGGCTCCAAGGTCCAGAAAATATTTTCAAGAAAATCATAGAAGAAAATTTTCCCAACTTAAAGAAAGAGATGTCCATAAATATACAAGAGGCCTACAGAACTCCAAATAGACTAGACCAGAAAAGAAACACATCACGTCACATCCTAGTCAAAACACTAAATCTACAGAACAAAGAAAAGATATTAAAAGCAGCAAGGGAAAAAGGCCAAGTAACATATGAAGGTAGACCTATCAGAATCACACCGGACTTCTCATCAGAAATTATGAAAGCCAGAAGGGCCTGGGCAAGTAGCATGGAGACTCTAAGAGAGCACAAATGTCAACTCAGACTACTATACCCTGCAAAGCTTTCAATCAACATAGATGGAGAAAACAAAATATTCCATGACAAAACTAAATTTACACAATATCTACACAGCAAACCAACCCTACAGAAGATATTAGAAGGAAAACTCCAATCCAATGAAAACAAATTCACCCAAGAAAACAGGGCATACAATAATATCCCAACAAAAATGAAAAGAAAAAAAGCAATGAAACAGGGTTAGATCACCGACTCCATTACAAAAGGAACTAACATGCATTGGTCATTATTATCTATCAATATCAATGGATTCAACTCACCAATAAAAAGACACAGGCTAACAGAATGGTTAAGGAAACAGGATCCAACATTCTGTTGCATCCAAGAAACACACCTATGCAACAAAGATAAACACTACCTCAGAGTAAAAGGCTGGAAAACTGTTTTTCAAGCAAATGGTTCCAGAAAACAAGCTGGAGTAGCCATCCTAATATCTAATAAAATAGACTTTCAACCCAAGTTAATCAAAAAAGATAAGGAGGGCCACTATATTCTCATCAAAGGAAAAATCCACCAAGAGGACATCACAATCTTGAATATCTATGCCCCAAATACAAGAGCAAATACATTTACGACATTCGTAAATGAAACATTATTAAAGCTTAAATCATACATTGATCCTAATACCTTAATAGTGGGAGACTTCAACACTCTACCCTCACCAAGGGACAAATCAACTAGACAAACACCAAATAGGGAAATAAAAGCACTCACAGAATCCCTAAATCAAATGGACCTAATAGACATCTACAGATCGTTTCACCCAAACTCAAAAGAGTACACCTTCTTTTCAGCACCGCATGGAACCTTCTCCAAAATAGAACATATAGTGGGTCACAAAGCAAACCTCAACAGATACAAAAGGATTGAAATAATCCCTTGTATACTATCTGACCACCATGGACTAAAGCTAGATATCAACAACAACAGAAACAACAAAAAGCCGACACGCACATGGAAACTGAACAACTTACTACTCAATGACAGCTGGGTTAAGGAAGAAATAAAGAAAGAAATTAAAGATTTCCTAGAATTCAATGAAAAGGAAGGCATTGAAAGCAGTGCTCAGGGGAAAATTTATAGCACTAAGTGCCTGCAAGAAGAAATTCGTAACTTCACATACAAACAACTTAATGGCCCAACTGAAAAACCTAGAAAAAAAAGAAGCAGATACACCCAAGAGGAGTATACGGCTGGAAATAATCAAACTAACGGCTGAAATCAATCAATTAGAAACAAATAAAACTATCCAAAGAATCAATGGAACAAAAAGCTGGTTCTTTGAGAAAATCAACAAGATAGACAAACCCTTAGCCAAACTAACTAAAAAACAGAGAGAAACTATCCAGATCAGCAAAATCAGAAATGAAAATGGGGACATAACCACAGACACTGAGGAAATCCAAACAATTATTAGGTCGTACTATAAAAGCCTATATGACACAAAATTTGAAAATCTAAATGAAATGGATAATTTTCTTGAAAGATTCCATCTACCAAAACTAAGTCAAGATCAGGTAGAAAGACTGAATAGCCCTATATCTCCCAAGGAAATTGAAGCAGTTATTAACAGTCTCCCCTCCAATAAAAGCCCTGGACTAGATGGCTTCAGCGCAGAATTCTACCAGACATTCAAAGAAGTGCTAACTCCAATTCTCCTCAAGCTATTCCACAAAATAGAAACAGAAGGAACACTACCAAACTCATTCTATGAAGCCACAGTCACCTTGATAACTAAACCACTCAAAGACCCAACAAAAAAAGAGAATTTCAAGCCTATCTCTCTTATGAACATTGACGCAAAAATACTCAATAAAATACTTGCAAACCGAATCCAAGAACATATCAAAGATATCATCCACCATGACCAAGTAGGTTTCATCCCAGGCATGCAAGGGTGGTTCAACATAAGGAAATCCATCAATGTAATCCACTACATAAACAAACTGAAGGAGAAAAACCACATGATCATGTCCTTAGATGCCGAAAAAGCATTTGACAAAGTCCAACACCCATTCATGTTTAAAGTCTTGGAGAGATCAGGGATACTAGGCACATACCTAATGATGGTAAAGGCAATATACAGCAAGCCTATAGCTAACATCAAACTCAATGGAGAGAAACTTAAATCAATCCCACTGAAATCAGGGACAAGACAAGGCTGCCCATTGTCCCCATATCTCTTCAACATAGTACTTGAAGTCCTAGCCAGAGCAATAAGACAACTAAAGGAGATCAAGGGGATACAAATCAGAAAGGAAGAGGTCAAAGTGTCACCATTTGCAGATGATATGATAGTATACATGAGCGACCCCAAAAATTCAACCAGAGAACTCCTTCAGCTGATAAACACCTTCAGCAAAGTGGCAGGATACAAAATCAACTCAAAAAAAATCAGAAGCCCTCCTATAGACCAAAGACAAAAAGGCTGCGAAAGAAATTAGGGAAACAACACCCTTCACAATAGCCACTAATAACATAAAGTACTTTGGTGTGACTCTAACCAAGCAAGTGAAAGACCTGTTTGAGAAAAACTTCAAGTCTCTGAAGAAAGAAATCGAAGAAGCTATCAGAAGATGGAAAGATCTCCCATGCTCTCATGGATTGGTAGGATTAACATTGTGAAAATGGCCATACTGCCAAAAGCAATCTACAGATTCAATGCAATTCCCACCAAAATACCAACTCAATTCTTTACAGACCTTGAAAAAAAGATTCTCAGCTTCATATGGAGAAACAAAAAACCCAGAATCTCCAAAACGATCCTGTACAACAGATCATATGGAGGTATCTCCATCCCTGATCTCAAGCTGTACTACAGGGCAACAGTAATAAAAACTGCATGGTATTGGCATAGAAACAGAAAGGAGGATCAATGGAACCGCATAGAAGACCCAGAAATAAACCCACACACCTATGAATACTCGATAATCGACAAAGAAGCCAATTCCATTCAATGGAAAAAAGACAGCATCTTCAACAAATGGTGCTGGACCAACTGGATGTCTACATGCAGAAAAGTGAAAATAGATCCATATTTATCACCCTGCACAAAACTAAAGTCAAAGTGGATCAAGGACCTCAACATAAAACCAGATAGCCTAAATCAATTGGAAAAAAAAGTGGGGAACTGCCTAGAACTCATTGGCACAGGAGACAACTTCCTGAACAGAACACCAACAGCACAGGCTCTAAGAGCAACAATCAATAAATGGGACCTCATGAAACTGAAAAGTTTCTGTAAAGCAAAGGACACCGTCATCAAAACAAAACGACTGCCTACAGATTGGGAAAGAATCTTCACTAACCCTTTATCTGACAGAGGACTAATATCCAGTATATACAAAGAACTAAAGAAGCTGAAAAACAGCAAACCAAGTTACCCAATTAAAAAAATGGGGAACAGAGCTAAACAGAGAATTCTTGACAGAGGAATATCGAATGGCAGAGAAACACTTAAAGAAATGCTCATCCTCATTAGCCATCAGGGAAATGCAAATCAAAACGACCCTGAGATATCACCTTACACCCATGAGAATGGCCAAGATCAAAAACTCAAGCGACAATACATGCTTGGAGAGGTTGTGGAGAAAGGGGAACCCTCCTCCACTGCTGGTGGGAATGTAAACTGGTACAACCACTCTGGAAAGCTATCTGGCGCTTTTTTCTTTTTTATTTTTTTAATGAAGTATGGGTTTATTCTTTTTTTTTTTTTTTTTTTCAATGCAGTTTATTCAGGAACATTGAACAATCCTCGGACCCCGGGGAAAGCCAGCCCACAGCTTAAATAGTATGCTGGACTTTGTGTCACTAGCATACAACATGAGAATTTTTCCTGTGCTGCAAATCTATCTGGCGCTTTTTAAGACAATTAGGAATAGTGCTTCCTCAAGACCCAGTTATACCACTGCTAGGTATATACCCAAAGTTCGCTGAAGTACACAAAAGGGATACTTGCTCAAATATGTTTATAGCAGCTTTATTTGTAATAGCCAGAACCTGGAAACAACCCAGATGTCCATCAACGGAGGAATGGGTACAGAAATATCCCAGAAGGAGAAAGACAAACATGGGATATACTCACTTATATAGACCTATAAGATATGATAAACAGAATGAAATCTATATACCTAAAAAAGACAATCAATTGAGCAGACATGGGGTAAGATGATCAATCAATCCTCATTTAGAAAGACAGATGGGATGGGCATTGAACGTATGACAGGAGTCTACTGAGCGCATCTGAAAGACTCTAACCAGCAGTGTTTTCAAAGCAAAGACTCATGACCAAACCTTTGGCAGAGTACAGGGAATCATAAGAAAGAAGGGGAGTTAGTCTGATACGGAAAGGGTAGGAGCTCCACAAGGACCAAATATATCTGGGCACAGGGTCTTTTCTGAGACTGACATTCAACCAAGGACCATGTATGGAGATAACCTAGAACCTCCACTCAGATGTAGCCTGTGGTAGCTCAGTAACCAATTGGTTTCCCAAAGTGAGGGGAACAAGGACTATTTCTAACAGGAACTCAATGACTGGCTCTTTGGCCTCCCCCCCCCGAAGGGAGGAGCAGTCCTGTTAGGCCACAGAGGAGGGCTTTGCAGCCAGTCCTGAAGATACCTGATAAAACAGGATCAGATGAATGGGGAGGAGGTCCCCCCCATCAGTGGACTTGGAAAGGGGCACGGTGGAGATGAGGAAGGGAGGGAGGGACTGGGAGGGAATGAGAGAGCGGGACATGGCTGGGATACAGATTTAATAAAATGTAACTGATAAGAAAAAAATAAAATTCAAAAAAAAATTAATTAATTAAAAAAATGATCTTGATTTATCTTTGGTAACTGGAATGCATTGAGAAAATTATCCATTTTTTTTGAGTTTCAAATATAGTGGAATACAGGTTTTAAAATATTACCTAATGATTTCCTATACTTTCTAGGTGTCTGTTGTCATGTCCTCCTTTTCATGTCTGATTTTGTTAATTTGGATATTCTCTCTTGGTCTTTTAATTAACTTGGATAAGAATCTGCCAATCTTACTAATTTTCTCAAAGAAAAATCAGCTTTTTATTACATTGATTCATTGCATTGGTTTTCAGTTTTGTTTTATTGCTTTTAGTATAGAGTTTGACTATTACTTGCCATTTATCTTTTTTGTTTATAACTTTTTATTTTAGACAGCTTTCAAGTGCACTATTGAATTACTAATATTAGTTATTTCCATTTATATATGTATTTATTTATTTATTATTTATGTAGGGACTTAGTGCTATAAATTTGCTCCTTGAACCCATTTCATTATGGCACATAAGTTTGGGTATATTGTGTATTCATTTTCATTAAGGAACTGTTTAAAAAATTTTTATTCAACTTTTATTCAGTAGTGAGTTGTTTATTTTCCATGACTTTTTAAGCTTTCTGCTCTTTCTGTCATTTTTGATCTCCCGCATTGATCTATGTATGATACAGGGTCTTATTTCAATTTTCTTATATCTGTTGAGACTTATTTTGTGTATGAATAAGTGTCAGTTTTGGAGAAAGTTCCATTAGGTGCTGAGTAAAAGGTACATTCTTTTGTTTTCAGGTAAAATGTTCTGTAAAATTTTATTATGTCTGTTTATTTTATAACACCCATTATCTGCAACATTTCTGCTTAATTTTTGTGTGAATGATCTGTCTATTGGTGAGAGAAAATTTTCCCATATTCAGTGTGAGAGGGTCAGTATGTAACTGAAGCTAATATATATATATATATATATATATGTATATATATATATATAAGCAAAATAGAGCGCACATCTATTTGAAGCATAGATGTTAAGAATTGCAATGTCAACTTGGTGGTTTTTTTCCTTTCATGATTATGCAATGTCCTTCCCTATCCCTCTGATTAGTTTTGGTTTGAAGACTATTTTGTCATATATTAAAAATAACCATGTTTGCTGTTTTTGGCCACTTGCTTGGAAAAATTTTTTTATCCTTTTGATATCTGTTCTTGATTTAAGGTATGTTTCTTGGATAAGCAGAAAGCCACAACCTGTTTTTGCCTTGATTCTCTTAGTCTATGTATTTTTATTTGGACATATAGAACATTGATGTTGAGAGATATCAATACATATGTTTTTTAAATTCCTGTTGTTTTTTTTCCTCTGTCTTTATGTTTCCCTTCTTTCAATTTTCCAGTCTGGGGTTCCTATTTTATCATATGTTTTACTTAGTGTGGTTAACGTCTTGGGCTTAGAGCTTTCCTCCTAGTGATATCTGTAGGACTGACTTTGTTGATGGATATTTTGTTAAATTTGTTTTTATTATAGAAGGTCTTATTTTTCCATGGATGATGATTGGAAGTTGAAGCTGGGTATAATAATATAGGTTGGCCTCTGTTTTCCGTTTTAGTCTGTAGAACATTTGTTCAGGCTCTTCTGGCTTTTAGACTTTCCATTGAGAAAGTCAGGTGTATTCTAAGAGGTTTTCCTTTATATGTTGCCTGATCTTTTTTCCCTTGCAAGTTTTGAAATTTATTCTTTGTTCTGTATGTTTAGCATTTTGATTTTTATGTGCCTTTGCTGAGGGCTGTTTCTTTTCTGTTCCAATCTATTTGCTGCTCTGCATACTTCTTGTACTTTCTTTAAAGATAAAGAAATTCTCTTCTATGATTTAGTTGAAAATATTTTCCCAAGGGAGGAGCAGCCTTGCTAGGCCACAGAGGAGGACATGGCATCCAGTCCTGAAGATACCTGATAAGCTAGGTTCAGATGGAAGGGGAAGAGGAACTCCACTATCAGTGGACTTGGAAGGGTCAGGGAGATGAGGGAGGGAGGGTGGGATTGGGAGGGAATGAGGGAGCCAGCTACAGGTGGGATACAAAGTTAACAAACTGTAACTAATAGTAAAATAAAAATTAAGAAAAAAAAAAGAAACTATTTTTCTGCCTTTGATCTGGTTTTTCTCTAGTTTCATTATTGCTATTATTCTTAAAAATGGTCTTTCCGTAATGTCTCAGACTTCCTAATTTATTTATTTATTTGACAAGATATTTGTAGATTTAGCATTTTCTTTGACTGAAATATCCATTTCTTTTATTGTGTCTTTAATGTCTCAGATTTTCTCTTTCATATCTTATACTCTGTTGGTGCGATTTGCCTCTGGGTTCCTGTTTGAGTTTTTAAAATTTTCCTTTCCATATTTCCTGTTTTATTATTATTATTATTATTATTATTATTATATTTACACTTTCAAGTCTAACAATTCCCTATTCATTTCTTTTCACTGGTTCTCTCTCTCTTTCTCCTCTCACTCTGTATGTGGGTATGTATCTGTGTGTTTTCATAGATGTCTTTAAGAAATTTATTAATTTCCTCTTTGAGGTTCTCCATCATATTCAGAAAGGTTATTTTAATGTCTTTGCCTTCTTCTTCATCTGTGTTGTAATACCCAGGGCCTGTTGTGGTTGCTAGACACCAGTGGAGAAACATTTTACAGTTGCTATTGTTTGTGTTTTAATGCTGGCATAAATGCCTCTGTGTTTCAGAAGATTGTTTCTAGGTGTTGATATCTGGTTTAGTCTTTGTTGAGTTGCTATTTTGTTTCTTGGTTTCTGTTCCTTGCTCTGCTTTAGAGGATACTGTGATGGCTATGTCTGTTTCCTGATATGAAATTTTTCTGGAATCCTCATAGGCGAAGCTACTGGGGATTTCATGTAAAATGTGTTTATAGGTATCAGAAGCTGACATATGAATAGGGATTGGCCTGGGGGTGTGGCTGAGAGTGTTCATAAGATGGAAGAATTTAAGGTGTTCCACTAGACTCCTAGTCCCCCAGGAATGGGGGCAGAGAGAGAGGAGGGGCTTTAGTACACAGGTTGCTTCATAGGGAAGAAAGAGATATGGTTGTGGAGTTAGAGGATTGGAAAGAGAGATGGAAATGTGCAGTTAGCCTACCCACTTCATAGAGAGGAGTAGCCAATTGCTTCCCAGTGAGTGCCTGCTTAACTTGGGGGCTGGGATAAGTTGGGAGAGAGAGTTTAGGAGAAGATCTTTGCCCCACTAGAGATGGGGCAGAAGGAAGGGAGCTGCAGTATGTGGTCTATTACAGAGTTAGAGACAAGACTGGCAGATTGAATTTAGAGAAACTGAAGGAGAGGTAAAGATTTTCAGTTTGCCTACCTTCTTCCTGGCTGGAGTGCTATTGTTTTACCTAGTCTCAAAATTCATCTCCACCTGTGACTGCCTTTGTTCAAGGAAGAATCTGCTGTCTTATTCCTTAGGATCACTGATTATATTTTTTTACTTCATTCCTAGAACTCTTTATCTCTATCTTGTTTACCTTTTGTTTTGGAGCTTGTCTGGATTTTGATTATATAGTTTAGATGCCACAGTGCTCACTTGGTATAAATGAAGGTTTAGAACAATCAAAGTACAGTAAAAATTCATAATCAATTCATGAGACTCTATTACCATTTCCATTTGTAAGAAATGTTTTATATGAACTTTGTCAAAACATGTGAGGTCTTACTTTTTACCACAATTCTTTCAATTAAAAAATGTGCATTTTACAGATAGTTATATGAAACATTTTCATTCTGCATTCACATGTTACAATTTCATCTAAACTAACCTGAAATTTGGTGATTAGATTATAAAAATTCTTTGCCCCAAATAAAACCTGGCAAGAAATTAACTATGTCAGTTAACCAAATTAGCTTCCTTGCTGTTAGAACAAAGATCTACTTATGTCCTTTCATTGAAGAAAATGTAATGCATACCAACCACACATTTTAATTTTTTATTTAATCACATTAAAAATGGAAATAAAAGAGATAGATGATAACTAGGTAGATTTATGCATCATAGGGTCACACAAAATGCATATAATTAGATAAATAATATTAAAACTTTATTAAGGTTTATTTTACATGGAAGATTTATTCATTTTAAATGTACACAATATGTCTCTCAGTATATTTACCAAGTGTTATAGTTTTATTTCTGGTACTATGATGAAATATCATGAGAACAAGAAACTTAGGAGAGAAAGAGTGTATGTTCGTTCATAATTCCCCTTTACAGCCTTGCATTCAGGTATGTCACAGCAGCAGGAGCAGGACAAGGGAAACGAATGCGTTCACACTTCACAGCTTCCTTATGCTCAGATTGCTTTCTCTACTCTTACACAGTTCATAATTCCCAGTCTAAGGAATGCTGCCATTCACAGTAGACTTGGTTCTCAGCATAGTCATATTTAGTATACATAATTTGTCATAGGGACTTTGTTTTCAGGTGATTCTAGGCTGTCTTTAGTTGAAAATTAAAGCTAAATGTTGCATCAAGTAATGTTTCCTTATAAGGCTCCCAATGTACATGTACATTTTTTTAACCCACTATTAATCCAAGACATCTGCTACATTATTTATTGTATGTTAAGTCTGACTTTTCTGGAAGTTTGACACAAATGATAGCATACGCTATGGCTCTGGCTTCTCTTCCTAGCATAGTATTCTGGAATTCACCTCGGATATAGCAGTGTCAGTTGTGTCTTTGTAATGAATGGACTGTAGTTACATTATATTTTGCCTATTTATTAGCTGGGTTATGAATACTTATGTAGTTTTCAGTTTGGCTCTATTTTGATTAATATTTCTATGAGCCATATATATATACCCCGACCCACATGTAAAGCTTTGTATGGATATAGTATCTTAAATGCATAGCTAGGATCATAAATTATCCTTTAAGTTAAACTTTTGGAGAGAATTTCAAACCTTTCTACAGTGGTTGGGCTTTATAATATTCCTACTAATGATTCTTAGTGCATCTTTGGAGAGTTGCCATATTTGTTGGGTTTTATATTTTTGCCTGATTTATTATAATCATACTGGTATATATCAAGTGTTATTGTATGTTTACTTTTAATTTCTATAATAGCTAACATTTTTAGAAGTATCTTCAAGTTCTTATAACCTTTTATCTTCTTCTGTATAGGTTAATTTACTATGCTCATTTTGCTAAATTATAATAATTCTCTATAAAATGTAGATGAAGTCTTTAATAAAGTATGTATTTTGCAAATATTTTCTGATTATGTTCATCAGTGGTTCTTTCATCAAAAGTTCAGTAATCGATGATCTTTTAAAAACACACTTATGTGGGATGGAGAGATGACTTAGCTGTTAAGAGTGCTTGTTGTTCCTACAGAGGATCTGCATTCAGGTCCCAACCCCCAGTTCTGAGGACTCACCACTACCTGTGACTCCACCTGCAATGGATCCAATATCCTCTTCTGGCTTATTCGGGCAGCTGTATACATTTTCCATGTACACACACACACTCAAACACACACACACACAATACATGCACTCAAACACATACATACACTTACATAAAAATATATCATTTTAAATTTTTTTTTAACTTTTGTTAATTACACTTTATTCATTTTGCATCCCCCCATAATAAGAAGAAGCATATGAAGTTGGAAGAGAAAAGGCAGAGGGAGATAAGGAGGGAATGGAGGAATAAAACAGCAGTGCATTTGATCAAAACACATATGAAATTCTCAAACAATTTTAAAGTACAAATAAAATAAAATAAGACATATTGTCCATAACATCTTGAATAATTATTCCCCCCTAATTTCATCTAAATTGAAAACATAATTGCAAGCTGTGTGTTTTTCAGGAAAGTGCGTGACATTTAGTCTCAGTACCTTTCCTCTGAATGTGCACAGGCGTGTTTGACTCTTAATTTGTTAGCATGAGCTCTGCCACAGTAGTTCTGAAAACAAAACTTGAAAAGTTGCTTTATTGCTTTATGCTGTTTAGCTGGAATTCAGCAGCTGAATATTCCTCCAGGTATTTGCTTCATTGTTCTCTTTAAAGGGTCCCACAAAAAAAGCAGTATACAGGATCTGAAAAGCAGCTGAAATTCCATTATGTTTTTTTTTTTTGTGACTAAACTGCTTACTCATTTTCCTGCAAAATTATATGCTTATAATATTACAGTAATTTTCCCACTAATAGGAAATATATTAGCTTTCATTGTGAGTATTTTATATGGGATTTTTAGTGTGTTCAGTATGCATGAATTTTAATTTTGTTTTTTGTTAAGGTAACATTAAAAAAGCATCAGTGGGACTCATTTTTAAAGCAGCTATGAAGTGTTAAATATCAACTAATTAAAATTGTCCTTCAGACTGAATATCAGATGCAGATAATTTGGTTGTGAATAAGGTGTGAAAAATATAGTTAAGCTGATATGTTAAATTTAATGTTTGTGTCTATCAAGAAAAGTATATACATACTATTAAGTGAAATAAAGAGAACAGAAAAAGAGCCATTCAGAATATTAAGAAAAAAAAAAAAAACTCCCTTGCCAACATTGACATTGGCTGTAATTCCCAGATGAAGAGAACAGTTTATGAAAGAAGAATGGAAATTTACCTCTTTATGGTGACAGAGACTGTCCTTGATCAAACTCTTCTCGGTTTTCCCTTGGCAACGTAGGCTTACCTTCAGTCTTAGGAAAGTCACAACACACATTATTTTGTACACAACACACACAAAGAGACTTGAATAAATCCTCAGACAACATCTTCTGATTCAAGACTACGTTCTCAGGAGGACTACCTGGTGAAAATCTCTAAATGTGAAAATTCATTAACATGCTGTGCGATCCATCCCATGACTTCCCTATTGAAAACACTTCAGAAAATGTGCAGGCACTGATCCTTAGAGTATCTTCTGTAACACAGCCACATCTTTCTCCAGTACATGAAAACAGTCTCTTGGAACCACAGGAGAGCAGTAAGAAAGCGCGAATATATCTCCCAGTGCCCCTGGAAGGGTAGGGATCTAACTTTATAATCACCATTTAGCCAACACAGGTGACATGATCACATAGAACATTCCCCCTAAGTCCTCTGATGTTGCTCTAGTCTCTTACCCCATGAAGACTTCTGCCTTTAATTTTGTGTGGTACTGAACAAAGTCCTTACAATAATCTACCTCCTCCCTTCAGTATTCTGAATAAAATCTCTTGGCATTTTAACAAGTGTTTAGGGAATAATTTTCCTTTTACATTGACATCTTGATCATCGTAGTCACTAGGGTTATTCAGTGATTCTTGATTCTCCACTACCTCTGCTTATATGCCAAGCTGTAGTATTATGAAGATCTGTACTACCCTTTGCTACTGCCTGGATGGCTGGGGTAATCTCTAAGGTGGCCTCCTGTGAGGCTCCCTATAAAGTAGAAAGCAATTTCTGTATCCATTCCTCCGTTGATAGACATCTGGGTTGTTTCCAGGTTCTGGCTATTACGAATAAAGCTGCTACAAACATGATTGAACAAATGTCCTTATTGTGTACTTGAGAATCTTTTGGATATAGGCCTAGGAGTGCTATAGCTGGGTCTTGAGGAAGCAGTATTCCTAATTGTCTGAAAAAGCGCCAGATTGATTTACAAAATGGTTTTATCAGTTTACATTCCCACCAGCAATGGAGGAGGGTTCTCCTTTCTCCACAACCTCTCCAGCATGTGTTGTCACTTGAGTTTTTGATCTTAGCTATTCTGATGGGTGTAAGGAGAAATGGATATAACCTAGAACCTCTGCTCGGATGTACCCCAAGGTAGCTCAGCATCCAACTGGATTCCCTAGTAAGGGAAACAGGGACTATTTCTTACATAAACTCAATGGCTGGATCTTTGACCCCTCCCCACACCTCGGAGGGAAGAGCAGTCTTGCTAGACCACAGAGGAGGATATTGCAGCCAGTCCTGAAGAAACCTGGTAAGCTAGGTTCAGATAGAAGGGGAGAAGGACCTCCCCTATCAGTGAACTTGGAAAGGGGCATGGAGGGAGGATGGAATTAGGAGGAAATGAGGGAGGGGGCTATGACTGAGATACAAAGTAAATGACCTGTGATTAATATAAAAAATAAAAATTATGTAAAAAAATAGGAAATGAAACAAAAGAGAGTATTAAGATAGTATGATGAGAAAATAAATAAATTTTAATGTGCTGCAAAATAAAAAAATAAAAAAAAGTAGAAAGCAAAGCAGTATCCAAAGTGATTCTAGTAAGAAAAAAGGAAACTATGTCTCTGTTTCACTTACAATCATCCATTGACTCATTTTATCATAAGTAAATTTCCAATCCTGAATGGACTAAGAATAGCTAGCCTACCCTCGCTTAACCACTGTGTCACCTCACTGGCTGTGGTCTGGATCTTCCTAGTCTGGCTGCCTTACTATTTTTAAAAGTTGGATGTCTGTCTATGAGTCTTTATGGTCTATGTTACTCTTCTGGAATGTTCTTCCAGAAATTTAAATATAATTTTGTCTCTTGGGTTTCATATCGTTTCAAAATGATTCCTCCTAGGTGAGTTGTTTCCCAGCAACGTTTACTTAAAATCTGTTCCGTCTTGTACCCTGCCAGTCTAAACAGAAAATCCTCTGTTGAGTTACTATTGCATTTATTGGAACTTCATTAGCATTAGAATGGATGCAGAAATAAACTCATAAAATGTTAAGCTTCCTCAGAACTAAAACGATTTAACTTCAAGGAAAGTCCAAAAGTCAACAGCAAAATAGTAAGTGAAATATCCTGGATGTTGCATGCTTCCTAAGCACAATTTCTCATTTCTACTTTGAGGACATGAGCAGTCATGTTATAAGAAGCTGATGGGCAATAGCCAAGGAATTCATTAGCTTCTGGAGCCTTTCCATATTTACATCTAGCTAGTTTGTGATGCCCAAGGGCCATGTGACGAGTCCCCATGCATCCCTGACACACTGGTGATTCATTTATAATGAGCAGTGTTAATAAAACACAAGTACTAAACTTCTTGGGCGGTTTTTGGCTAAATTCTCATTTATCCTTGAACCAATATCCTATCTACTTGTGCACTATTTCAGCTAATATCACAAGGAAAATTAATTGATTGTCAAAGTCTTCAGTATCCCTGAGGTCATAAGAACATAAAAAGGCCATGGAAATAGTAGGCAATCCTTTCCGTTCCCTTTTGGACTACTTTTATTTTCTTATTTTCTGTCTGTAACTGTCCGAAGGCTGCAGCCGATGACATCAGTGCTAAGTGACAGATACAGAAGTGTAATTGACATTAAAAACATGTTTAAAATTTAAAGTTTAATTTTGATGCTGATTCTAGATGGTAACTCTCGTAGGTACAGGTTCTAACTTTGGTTTTCTTGTTAATTTTTTCAGTGTGTTATGTTGTTTATTGTATTTTATTCTTTTTGGTCTGAATATAAAAATGGTAGCTATTTGAGGAAGTCTGACAACAACAGTTCTTATATGAACTAATTTTTGCAATTTATTTCTGTAATCTGATTTTTATTGTAACCAAATATCCTACTTTAATGTCTTTCATTTTAAGGTATCTCAGATTACTTGATAATTAGTGAATATATGAATAGAACAAAATTAGTAATAAACAAGATTTACGGGTTTGATTTCTTGCTTTCAATGGTTAACACACTTTTAGGCAGATTTCTACTTAGTGATAAATTTGTAAACATTTTCCAACAATGCCTTTGTGATGTGTTTTTAATGTATGCGTAATTAATATTTAAACAAACATTTAAAATAGAAACAACTGTTTTTGAAATCAAACCTTCAATGGACGAAAAAAATTGATCCTATTTACATAATGTTAATAAACAAAATAGTCTTAGGATATAGTGACAAACCAAAAAAACCACATTACCATGTATTTTGTATGTTTTTTTAAACATTTATATTATATATTTTGTAGTGACATGCATGTAGAGGTTAGAGGACAACGTGCAGAAGTTGTTTTGTTTCTCTCTTTCCAATCTGTGGGTGCAAAGATCACATTCAGTTTGTAAGGTTTGGTGGCAAGCCCTGCTGAGCCATCTCATCATCTTCTGTGTATTATTTTAAGTGGAAAGTAAAATACTTAATGACTCTTTTTCTTCCAAACACTACAATACATCTTTGTTTGTTAGAGAATAATTCTATTATTATTATTATTATTATTATTATTATTATTATTTCATAACTACAATGCCCAAAGCTGGCTGGTTTGAAAAATGTGCTCTCATGAACCTTGGGTTTCTCACTTAGTGACAGAAACACTGGTGAATACAGAACTTGGAACTGTTTCAAAGCCAGCTTCCTTTGATTTTGAAGGACTTGGTGATACATTTAAAGATGATTTTAGTTTTTTTGGACATATTTTAATGACTATTTGAAGATGGCATAAAGAATATTTAATAGGATTTAAAAAAACCTGGCCTGGGGATCATTCTTCAAAAAGTTCACAAGGCACATATTTTTTATTGGCAATCTAAATGTGTCTGTAATTGGCATTTTTTATTATTTAATTCACTATAAACTTGAAGAATAAAGCTGAAACAAAAATTGGCTTTACTTATTTCCTGTAAATAAAATTAAGACTATTCTGAAATACAATAGATAGAAGAAAGGAATCATACTTGCCATTCGTGATATTAAAACTTTATTTCTGATCCACTTTTATTCTGTCATTAGAGTAAATAACTACATTCCTGTAGGAAACATCCTGCATCAGTATCACTTATAATCACCCAGGTAAATTTGTAAAGGTTGCAAGAACATTAGCTAAACCCCAAGGATGCCATGCTTGTACTGGAGGCTCCAGGCACAAGAAAAAAGAGTGATAAAGAGAGATGTTTTCATCATACTAATTAAACATAAAAGCAAAGGGTTAGCTACAGAGCTTGATCAGACACAGCAAAAGCTGGAGTCCCTGACTACCTTTCCATAATTAATATTTGTCAGGCATTAAACAGGATTAGAAGGAAAAAAGTTCCGATTTAAGTTGCTCAATTTGGTCTCAGCATCATTAAAAATAAGCTTCCACCTGCTTCTAATTTTCTTGTTGATTATAAAGGTCATTGGCTGTTTGAACAGTGAAGGAAAAAAAAAAAAAAACGTGCTTTAGAGGAGCATGCAAATGAGTGTGCAGACAGGGCGGCCTGTATGCTAATGAGCAAGGGCTTGATCAGTATGCAGGTGTGAGCCCATGCTACAATAAACATTCTGGAATATCTTTCAGCTCACAAGGGCACTCATTTGTGTGTGCACGGCAGCAGCATGAATCCATCATTTGAAATTGTATTAAGACCTTCAATTACCTTTGTGAAAATAGGTGATTATGATTTTCTTACACTTTATTGGAATTGGTCTTAAAAGTAGACCTTGAAATTCTACCAAAATTAAAGATTTCATTAAAACAGCATAGTAGATTACATTATCTATTTATTACATATTGTATAATATACATACTATAATTACATTATAAATGTTCCACTTGCTCTTGTAACTTTTAAACTTCTACAAAAAAATAAAGTGATAGTATTTATTGGGAATTATGAAGAATGAATGACATATTCTCTTTATATCATCTTTATTCAGCATTACAACAGCCTCACTTGAGAGAGGCTGTTATTCTAATTTGGTAAAAGAAAAGTTGAGGCTAAATTTTGTCAGGGGCAAAGGGCTTGTTATTTCTTTGCTGCTGTAACAGTGTTCCTCTTCCTGCAGGCTTGATGACTGTAAGCCCTCTGTTCAGTAGGTTGTGCTGATAACTCCTTGTTGAGGTTGATGTCACACACACCGCAGTTGACAATCACTGTCATTTATCACTGAAGAACACTGTTGCTAAGAAGTTACCTTCATTACTGCCTAATACTCAGATGCTGTCACATGCTCTTGTGTTCTAGGACCTGGAAAAGTGACTTCAATGCTTCTATGCATCTCTTTTAAGGCAATTGATTCTGTCCTAAGAAGTTTGCGTCTAATAATTAATCCCCATAATGACTACTGGACATAATGAAAGATTTTTATGTTTGTGCATTTTTTTTGTGCGTGTGTAGGTTTTTAAGATTTCCCCCTTTATTGCTTGAAGAGTTAATTGAAAATCAATGAACATGAACAACAATCATCAGTATGTTTCAAGTGTTTTTCTTGGTTTGCCATTCATATTATGATGTTTTTTTTTCTGTGTGACATATTCCTTCAAGAGCTAAAAAGCATACAATTGGCTGCATTATTTTTATGGCTTTACACATTTTGAGTATGTTACATTTCTAAAAGTGTCATGCAGAAATGTTGAGAATGCCAGTTCACACTCACTCCCACAGAACAGGGCTGGCATGTCATATCCGCTATGGAACTGGATCCGTGCTAGCTCTTTTCTGTGGGTCATCTTTCATCAGTCACAGCTTAGAATGAGAACCTCGGAACTGATGTCCACCCCAAGTGGCCTCTCTTAAGCCATATCACCAACATGTCTAGGTAATCAGTTTCTCCCAAGGATAATTTATTTACCTTGTTTCTCTATTGAGAATCTTTTAAACATTCCCACAAATCATTGAGAAGAAATGTATTTTAATGTATTTTTTATCAAAATTGTTACTGACATTATATTTATGCTGGATTTTTTAGGATCTGTAGGTTGCCATGTCAATGTTAACGTACAGAATCAAAGTATTTATGTATTTATGTCTTCAGGTCTAAAGCGGACACCGACTTTGATTCCCTTAAATGCAAGCACTACCTAACCATTCTACTAGCCTCATTCTTAAAAAAAAAAAAAAAATCAACAGATCAGTCTTATTATGACATTTTAATATTTTGTGCCCTATGCTTTGCTTATATTTAATCCCCCGTTACTCTCATTCTATATTTACGAGTAGTCCTCAAGCAACAATGAAAGCAAATGTGAGAAAATAGAGAAAAACAACAACCTTGGAAGAATAACCTTTACAGTTAAGCTATGCTCAATGAATGAACTATAATCATTTAATCTACTTAAGGATTATTTTTATTGAGTACTTTCCTCTGTGCCACTTTAAACAATATACTACTTAACATATTTTTATAATGACTATATTTTAAACACACCCGATTAAGCAATATAGGGTTGGTTGAGGACAGTAGATTCCTATGTTCATTGAAGTATTAAATTCAGTATAGTTACATAGGAAATCCAAGAGTCTATTTAGAATACAGGTTCTATGATTGACCCTTAGTTTTTACAGACAAATTAAAACATCAACTTTGCTCATAAGGAAATAAAGTGCTAAAAATAAACTGGCTAAGGCCTGCAGCTCTGTGTGACAAGCAAGTCAGACAACAACTATTTATATTTAAAGATACCTATGTAGGATAGATTCTGTATGACATTTCTGTCAGCTTTCTGAGTTTTTCTAATTATCTGTCGATCAAGAAGCAAATGCGCCTGAATAGCGTATGTTGCTGAGAAATGGGCTGGATGCATTCAGAAGAAATACAGTTTATTTGGATGTTAGAATTTACCAAACTAAACATAAAAAACAAAAAACTTTTAAGATTTGGTATAAGAATGTCATCCAATTTGATATGTGTTTGCCTTTGAAGTTGGTAGGGTCGTAGTATATTGTGGTGGAGAAAACTAAATTACATGCTATAAAAAACACATAATCTGAAAAAACATATTTATTTATAAAAAAATTAAGCATACAAACAACTCACTCCTGGTTGATGTAAGACAATTCTCCTGATAATACATTAACTGAGATGAATTTGTAGCAAGACTGAGAACACTTCGCAGGTCTCAGTTTTTTTGCCCCCTGAAGATTATAATTTACATGTGAAGTTG
Organism: Meriones unguiculatus; assembly: GCF_030254825.1. Classification (NCBI taxonomy): domain Eukaryota; kingdom Metazoa; phylum Chordata; class Mammalia; order Rodentia; family Muridae; genus Meriones; species Meriones unguiculatus. The sequence continues at coordinate 50,933,651 of NC_083367.1, forward strand.
AACTTCCTTTCAAGATTTTATTTTTTTATTATTTTTTGAAACTTTTTTTTATTATTTGGAAGTAACTTTTTTTTAAATTATTTTACCCTTTATTTGTTTTTAAATTAGTATATAAAATAATGAGTTTCATTATGGGATTTATATACAGATTTTGATTTTTTTTTAAATTTTTCATCAATTACACTTTATTCGTTCTGCATCCCCCCATAAGCCCCTCCCTCCTCCCCTCCCCATCCCACCCTCCCTCCTCCCTCTGCTTGCATGCCACTCTTTTTTGTTGATTCTTTGCAAATTTTACACCATGAACCCCAATTCCACTCACCCCCCTGCATCTCCATATCTGCCCTCCACCCTTGCAAGCTACCTTCGCCAATGTAAACAAACAAGCAAGCAAACAAACAAACAAAGAAATCTCTGTGGAAGCTATGGTGTGCCGTGCTGTGTCGTGGTGTGTCACACAGTTTATCCACAGGAAGAGCTTTTCTTGCAAATGTTCATGGGTGTGAATTACTGTCTGGCTCTAGGCTTCTGGCTTCTGCTGTACTGTCAATTCTGGATCTTCACTGTGACTCCTGTTAGAAAGCTTGTTGTTGCCCTGTGTCATGAAAATCTTAAAGCTTTTGTTCAAGAGGACCAGCCCCTTCACGCTCTCTAGAAGTTCATAGATGAGCCCTGAATCTGGTCCTGTGTAGTAGCTGAGTTGGTCAGCCTGACAGGTCTCCTTTAGCCATACAAACTGCGCTAGCTCTCCAGCACTGCCCAGGTGATTGGAGGGATCAGTTACCCAAGGGCCAAACCCAGGAATGGGTGTAGCCAGCTCTCTTGCTCTCAGACTCTTGGCACAAGCTCTCCCACTCTGCCCAGGCAAGGACCAGCTCTCCTGCCTACCATAGGCAATAGGAGGGCTTTTCTTCCATGCCTAGGCCACCTCATGACTGACAAGGGGTGGGGCCCTAGGACGTCAACACAGTTCCTGGCTGCAGTTCAGACCAGAGATGGCTGCATGGTCTTTGGGGGTAATATGGACATGGACATTGACACAGACCCCTGCTACAGGTCCACAAACCCAGAGATGGCCCTCAGTGGCAGCATAGGCCAGGACCTCACCATGGCCTTAAGTGGCATGGCAGACACTTATATAAGTCTGTTCCTACTACCTTGGAGTCTCCAGTCCACCTCTCTTCATTGTGCACAAATAGTCCAGCTTCACTTTCTCTTTCATCTCTCTACCACTTTCTCATTTTAGTGGCACCTGGTGCCTGTGGGTGTCTTCAGCATAACAGCAAGCAGTGATCATCTTGGGCATGCTGCTCTGGCTTGCTCCTGAGTGCTGGGGTCCTCGTTCAAGGTGTTAAAGAATACTCTGAAACCATGTGAGGCGCTTCTTAGATAAGTTTATTATTAATTTGGAATTAATATATATAATATAGAATTAAGATAGATGCATGATACATACATGTTCATTTAATGGGGGGTCACACACACACACACACACACACACACACACACACATATGGGGGGCATTATAAATTTTGAGAGTATCTAGTCCAGAATTTTTATCCTACCCTTTAGTATGCTTGGCTACTCTTGGGTAAGAATTGGTCAAGAGATGTTTAAAGAAACAATGTTCATTCTGTTGGCAGCCTCAGTATTGGATCTCGTTGGTATGTATTTGTCTGTCTCATCTTTCTGATAGAAGTTCAAGGGTTGTATCAACAGATATTTGTTTTACAATATCATCAGCAATAAAATATGTTCTTATTGCACAAACCAAAACCAGCCTCTAATTTTCCAGTGGATCTGATGATAGTGCTTAGGGACTATGTCAAAACTGTTCAAAAATATACTGAAAAGTATATCTGGGAAAAGATAAACAGACTCAAAAATAAATGGGCATGGACTTAAAAAGAAAAAAACAATGTAAAATCTAGGAGTTGAACTAGAAATGTTGGAAGAATTGCTAGAAAGGAATTCATAAAATCTAATTTTGACCCCTCACAGAAGGGACAAAACCTGACCAGTTAACATGTTCCAATGAAGAGATTATGCCATTAATTGTACATGCTGGGTAAAGATTTTGTTACAACCTGGAGAAAATATATGAGAAATCTTTCAGTCTTATAGTCAATCTTTGCAAAAAAAAATTCTTCAAGATTCAGAAGATATTAAAGTACCCAATAAAATTAAGATGAAGTATAATTAATTTAAATTTGCAAATCTCCCTCAAGCAGGTGTAGTAAATGTTGCGGAAAGACATGAGAGAACCATTTGTTTGACTACAGCCAGAACTATGAAGTGAATTTATATTCATATACAAATTACTATTTTTTGACAGAGGAATCATAGAACCTTGAGAGTTTTTAACACTTAGGAGGGGGCGGGGCGTGGGTAGTGAGTGATTCAGAACATGGAAGTCAGTACTCTTCAGACCAGATCTCTTGAACTCAGAGTGAGTTGGAAGTAAGGAACAGCAAGCAGTTCCTAAGAGTAACCACATGGGTCCTCATTTGACTCCATAAAGCTCATGAATAGACACAAAAGGCTATTTTTATAGATCAGGGTGCACAGGAAATGCCTTTATCTTTTTGTCCAATGGTAAGCATATATGAATGAAAAACAAAAATCTACTGCCACCCACAAAGTGAATGATTTTGAGAAATTGTTACATAACATAGATTATTAAAAATGAGTACAGAAGAGCAAAGTAAATAAAAAGACTGAATTGCTCTTTAAAAAGCAAAGCAAAACAATTTCTCCTATATTATTTCCACCTTTGAGAAAATGAAGTGCAGTTCTCTCAGGCTGATTGAAGCCACACTGCTCAAAACTCAGTGTAAACAGAAATCTCAGGCAGATCAAGTACAAGTTTAAGCCAAAGCTATTTCTCATCACAGAGGTGATGGCACATCAGCTTGCATCTTTGATAAAAGCTCTTTGATCTACTTTATTAATTTTTTTCTCTGGCAGTCACATGGGGGACATGGACAGCCTGATGAAAGCCTGGCATACTGCATCTCATGAAGCCTTTTTAGCTGCTTTAACTTGATTTAATGTTAAGGAGCTAAACTTTTTGGTTCCACCTTATATTTAGAAACAACCGCAGTCAAATTAAAAGTGCAGCACCTAATATCACATAAATAGGGCACCTAGCGATCCTTCCAAACCAGGTGTCTATGCGTATCTTGAAGTTTTCATGAAATTCTTCTACTTCAATTATCTTTGCCTGCTTCATAGTATGAAGTATTTGACAGAACTCTTCTTCATTTTTTATGTGAGGATCTTAAGTTTTAAGGATATTTATACATATTGATTTTTTCCTATTCTATGTCAATAACCTTTGCAACTATTTGGCAATGCCCAACCCATTGGTGCGCTATTTTCCAGGGGCACCACCTCTCCTCCTCCCAGGTTTTGTCTGTTACCTAGAGTTTGTCTGTAGGACTGAAGCCTGATGGGCTTTTCCCCATTTAACTTGATGGGCTTTTCCCCATTTAACTTTGGCATAGCTATTGGTGTATTGGTGTTTTCTTTGTTCAGCTCACATTATAACTGAGTAGTTATATTTTGGAACATACACATATATACGTCTGTGTATTGCAATATATATACATATGTATTGCATTAATAACATATACACATACACATTAATAACATATAACATATACATATGCATACACATAGATATGCATGCAATAACATATATGAATATACATATAATTATGTATGCAATTACAATTGATGAATAAAGAAGACATAAATTTGTAAGATGGTGTTGGCAGGTCTGTGTGAGAGCTTGGAGGAGGAAAGGGTAGAGAGAAATACTGTAGTTATATTATAATCTCAAAACATAAAATTGAAAAAAAAGCAAAAAGGAAAAATAGAAACATTCTGACATTTTCAGTTAATTTTAAAAATATTACCCAAGGTCTATGCTTGGAGATAACCTAAGACTCCTGCACAGATGTAGCCCATGGCAGTTCACTATCCAAGTGGGTTCATTGTAATAGGAACAGGGATTGTCTCTGACAGGAACTGATTGGCTTGCTCTTTAATTACCTCCCTCTGAGGGGGAAGCAGCATTTCCAGGCCACAAAAGAAGACAATGCAGCCACTCCTGATGAGACCTAATTGACTAGGATCAGAAGAAAAGAAGATCTCCCCTATCAGTGGACTTGGGGAGGGGCATGCATGCAGAGGGTGGAGGAAAGGAGGGATTGGGACGGGAGGAGGGAGGGAACCACAGGGAGGATACAAAGTGAATAAAGTGTAATTAATAAAGAATTAAAAGAATAAAAAATACATATATTATTGAAAAAATATTACCAAACACAGCATTTTTATTATGCTGCTCTATGACTGAAGGATCAAGCAAGATAGGAGTAAGGTCCCAAATGGAGGAGTTTGTCATTGTGTCACTTTACTAACTGAGAAAAGTGTTAGGGTATATGGTGACAAGAATGGATGATAACGAGGTAATGGTTGACACATGGATGTCTATTTACAAATCTGAATGCATTTATATGAAACCTAAAGCTCCTGGGTTGTGACCGTGAAGAAGCACTATAGAATCCTGATCATCTTAGAGTCCTGACTCTCTAAAGGTTAGTGCTTGCTTCCCACACGTGGAGGCTATACAGGTGATGAGCTAGCAGACAAGGTCAGGGAGTTCAGGAATGTGACCACTGGATGAAGCCAGAAACTTGGTGCAATTCTCCATTGAAGTAGCCAGCTTCTCCATCTGTCTATAATCTTCAGATTTGCCTTCATGTTATGCAAATAAAAGTATTTGCGTCTTGACAGTCCGCTCCACAGTGTAACCTTGTCTTCTTTCTCTTCTCCAGCTGTTCCTCCAAAGTATGCAGAGAATAAAGCAAGTGTACAGAACACCTGTGCATGCTTGGTCTTCCATAACCTCATCAGCTTAGAAAACCCTTTGTTAAAGTCAGTAATGCTGAGTGAATATAGGTGTTGAGACTTAAAAATCATAGCATATTAATATGAATTATGAGTTTTAAGAATAAAGTATGAGATGATAAATATCATGCTTATGTTTCATATCAAAATGGTTCCCATGGACGGTGGTGACACATGCATTGAATCCCAGCACTAGGGAGATAGAGACAAGCAGATCTCTCTGAGTTCAAGGCCAGCCTAGTCTACAGAATAAGTTCCAGGACAGCCAATGCGACACAAAGAAAATCTGTCTCAAGAAAACCAAAAACAACCAACCAACCAACCAATTCTCAATGTCTTGTAAAATTACTTTGAATATTCTGTGAATATGTGTGAGAATATAAGAGCACTCAATTTCACACTCAATTTAGGTGGAAGGATCCAAGATGGTGGTGCTGAGAGCACACTGTGTCTGATCAGAAGGGCAGCAGTAACTACACAGCAACCAACAGATCGAAATGTGGGACCCCAAAACACACGTTATTGTGTTTCCCAGGTGAGAGGCAACCCCATGGTGAGGGAGGCAATTGGATCTGACCTCAGGTGACCCAGCTAAGTCCCAGAAATTTCCCAGGTTCTTCCCGGAGCTTGGTTGCCAGCACAGAGCCACAAGTCTGCACACTATCCTCACTATCCCAGACTTAACTGTGGGCCCCAAATCACCACAGATTGGCTCTCTCAGTCATGAGGAAACTCCACAGTAGGGGAAACATCAGATCTGACCTCAGGGCACCCAGCTAGTCCCTAGAAAAGTTCTGTGTTTCCTCAGGCTCAGGGTCTATAGATTCCAACCACATGTTTGTGTGCTGTGCTCCCCAGCCACTGATTACCTTCTGTGTATATGGGCACAGAGATTCATCTTCATACCTACAGACCCCTGGAACCCACAGGATTAGCCCCAGATGCTGCTCTACAGCTCGACCTGTCTGGTCTGCCTAGTGAGACTGAACAAACCTCTAAGATCCCTGGTTCTTCAAGGGGGCAGTGCCAGCAAACATAGTGTCTGAGCAGCAGCAGCTCATTAAATTCATAGCAAGAAAGCCAGTGGCCTGACATCTGTCTTTGGGGATTTCCCCTGGTGAGAAGAGAGCTCCTGGGCTCCCAAGGAGCCAAGTTAGCCCACAGGATTGTTCACCTGAGGAGAGCTGCACAATTCCCTCAGAAGTGCCAGCCATTTGGCCATTCAGAGACCTTAAGCAATAAGCTGAGGAGGGCTCTTTCGGGAACAACCATCTTCCAGGTCAGGGGATTTCCTGAGCAACCCTTAGCCCAAGGATTCCAGCAGGCACCAGAAACTACGAGCCAATTACTGAGATAGCCAGATGGGTAAATGTCAGCGTAAAAACACAATCAACAAAAGCCAAAGCAATGTGGCATCTCCAGAACACAAACAACCCTGGATACCCTAGCACATGTGAAACTAAACAAACAAACACCCCCCCAAACCCTTAAATCTATGCTTATGAAGATGATAATAAAGGAAATAAGTAAAATCTCCAAAGAAACACAGGAAGATGCAGTCAAAGAGATTGTGGACTTTAGAGAGGAAATAATTAAATCACTGTAAGAAATGAAAGAAACAGAGGAAAGTTTAAATAAAGGAATTGAATGAGAGACAGGAAAATACAAACAAATAGGTGAAGGAAATCAACAAAACACTTCAAGATCTGAAGATGGAAAGGAAAACACTAAAGAAAGCACACACTGAAGATATCCTGGAGAGGAAGAACTCAGGGAAGAAAACAGAAACTACATAGGTAAGTATCTCCAACAGATTAAAAGAGATTGGAGAAAGAATCTCAGGTGTAGAAGATACAATGAAAGAAATTGATGCATCCATCAAAGAAAATGTTAAATCTAAAAAATTCCTGGCAGAAACCATTCAGGAAAACATGAAAAGATGAAACTTTAGAATAATAGAAATAGAGGAAAATGAATATTCCCATTACAAGGCCCAGAAAATATTTTGGACAAAATCGTAGAAAGAAAATTTCCCCAATTAAAAGAAAGGGATGTCTATAAGTGTACAAGAGGCCTACAGAACACCTAATAAATTAGAACAGAAAAGAAAATTCCCCTCCCCATAATAATCAAAACACTAAATATACGAAACAAAGAAAAATACTAAAAGATGCAAGGGAAAATGGCCAAGTAACATACAATGGGAAACCCATCAGAATCACACCTCACTTCTTAACAAAGACTATGAAAATCAGAAAGTCCTGGGTGGATATCATGCAGAGCTTAAGTGAACACAGATGTCAGCCAAGACTACTATACCCAGCAAAACTCTCAGTTATTACAGATGGAGAAATAAAGATATTCAATGACAAAAACAAATTTAAACAGTACCAACCCACAAATCCAGCCATACAGAAGGTAGTAAAAGCAAAAGTACAACCCAAGAAGGCTAACTACACCCAGGAAAACAGGAAATAAATAACTTCACTACAGCAAAACTAAAAATAGACAAGCACATAAACACACTACCAAAACCAACATCAAAATTAAAGGAACTAATAGTCACAAATCATTAATCTCTCTCAACATCAATTGATTCAACTCCCCCAATAAGAAGAAACAGACTAAAAGAATGGATGCATAAACAGGACCCTAAATTCTGCTGCTCACAAGAAACACACCTCAGCCACAAAGATAGACACACCTGAGAGAAGAGGGCTGGAAGATGGTTTTGCAAGCGAATGGACCCAAGAAGCAACAGTAGCCCTTCTAATATCTAATTAAATAGACTTTCAACCAAAATTAATCAAAAAGGATGAAGAAGGTCACTTCATACCCATCAAAGAAAATTTCATACCCAACAAAGAAGACACCTAATTCTGAGCCTGTATGCCCTAAATACAAAGGCACCTACATTTATAAAAGAAACATTAATAAAGCTTAAACCACACAGAGATCGCCTCAAATTAATAGTGGGATACAAGCAAACAAAACAGAAAATAAATGAAGAAACAATAACAGTAACATGTGTCATGAGTCAGATGGACCTAACAAACAGTTACAGGACTTTTCACCCAAACACAAAAGAATTTACCTTCTTCTCAGGACCTCACAGAACCTTCTTCAAAATAGACCATACAATTCATCACAAAGCAAGCTTTAACAGATTCGAAAAGAATGAAATAATCCTTTGTATCCTGTCTGACCATAATGGACTAAAGCTGGACCTCAACAACAAGAGAAATAGCAAAAAGCCTATACACATGGAAACTTAACAACTCTCTACTCAAGATATCTGGGTCAGGGAAGAAATTAAAAAAAAAATTAAATGCTTCTTAGAATTCAAAGATAATGAAGGCACAACACACCCAAACTTATGGGACACAATGAAAACAGTGCTAAGAGGAAAGTTCATACCAGTAAGTACCTTCATATAGAAATTTGAGACATCTCATACAAGCGATTTAACAGCTCACCTGAAAGCCCTAGGGAGAAGAAGCAGACACACCCAAGAGGAGTAAAGGCTAGAAATAATCCAACTCAGGACTGAAAATAATAAACAAGAAACAAAGAAAACAATTTGAAGAATCACAACACACATGGGATCTGTTTGACAGGGATTCCAGTAGAAACTAGGCTGCCCAGTTAAAAGAAAACAATTTGAAGAATCAGCAAAGCCAGCAGCTGGTTTTTGTTTTTGTTTTTTTTTTTGAAAAAAAATCAACAAGTAGACAAAACTTTAGTGAAACTAACTAAAAGACAGAGAGACACTATCCAAATCAACAAAATCAGAAATGAATAGGAGGGACATAATGACAGACATGCGAACATCAGTAGGCCTTACTTCATAAGCCTATAGTCTGAGAGAACAAAAGATTAAAATTCAGCAGCAATTAATATTTAAGACCTGAACTAGCTGGGTGGAGAAGTCCAGGAATGCCCTAAGAGGAAGAACCCACCTTACTGCATTCTTTCCCCACCCACTGGAGATACAGTTACTAGGAAACTGGCCCACCCCCCTAGGGAGGGACACCAGGTCATTAATGGTCTGGGGACCTTCCTATAGCCAGTCAATTCAAATTGTAACATTTTGACCAATAGATGCTTGCCAGGCAGGAATTGCTCCTGCCTTGGGCATGCTGGGAAGGACCAGAATCTTTAAATCACTCAACTAACCTGAACATGGGGCACTGGGCTCTCACTGCTTCGGTAGTAGGGAGTGTGGGCCCAAGTAGCAGCTTGTAATGATTTATAATAAAAAGAACTTCATGTATTTACAGTGGAGTCTATTTATTCCTGCTCTTCTGGAGTTCGAAAATTGTGGGCAGAACAATTCCACAAGTTTGAAAATCTAAATGAAATGAACAATTTTCTTGCTCAATTTCACTTCCCAAAGCTGAATCAAGACCAGGTAAATCAATTAAATATTCGTATATCCCCTAAGAAAATAGAAGTGGTCATCAAAAGTTTCCCATCTGAAAAAAAAAAAAAAAAAAAAAAAACCTCAGGGCCAGATGGTTTCAGCACAGAATTCTACCAGACCTTCAAAGAAGTGCTAATTCCAATTCTCTTCAAACTCTTCCACAAAATAGAAAGAGAAGGAACATTACCAAACTCATTCTATGAATACACAATCACCTTTATACTTAAACCACACAAAGACCCAACAAAAAAAGAGTTCAGACCTATCTCACTTGTGAACATTGATGCAAAAATACTCAATAAAATAATTGTAAACTGAATCCAAGAACACATAAGAGATATCATCCATTATGACCAAGTAGTCTTCATCCCAGGCACGCAGGGGTGGTTCAATATACATAAATCGTAAATCCATCAATGTAATCTACCATGTGAACAAACTGAAAGAAAAAAAAAACTCATGATCATTCCTTAGATTAAAAAAAAGTGTTCGATAATATTCAATACCCATTCACGTTTAAAGTCTTGGAGAGACAAATACCTAAACACTGTAAAGGCAATATACAGCAGACCTATAGCCAACAATAAATTAAATGTAGAGAAAGTTAAATTAATTCCACTGAAATCAGGGACAAGACAAGGCTATCCACTTTCTCCATATCTCTTCAACACAGTACTTGAAATCCTAGCTACAGCAGTAAGGCAACTAAAAGAGATCAAGGGGATTTAAATCAGAAAAGAAGTCAAAGTATACTATTTGCAGATGACATAATGGTATACATGAGTGACTTCAAATATTCTACCAGGGAACTCCTACAGTTGAAAAACAACTTTAGCAAAGTGGCTGCATACAAAATTAACCAAGAAAAAAAAATAAACAGTAGGCCTTTTGTATACAAATGACAAATGGCCTGAATTAATTAAGGAAATAACACCCTTCACATTAACCAGAAAAAAAGAAAAACAAATACAAAAACAATAACATAAAGTATCTTGTAACCCTAACCAAGCATGTGAAAGACTTGTATGTAAAAAACAAAAACAAAAACAAAAAAACTTCAAGTTTCTGAAGAATGAAAGAAGAAGATATCAGATATGATATGAAGAAGACATCAGAAGATGGAAACATCTCTCATGGATCGATTGGATTAACATAATAAAAATGGTCATCTTATCAAGAGCAATGTACAGATTCTTTGCAATTCCCACCAAATAACAACACACTTCTTCACAGACATTGAAAGAAAAATTCTCAGCTTCATATGGAAAAACAAAAAACCCAGAATAGCTAAAACAATCTTCTACCATAAAAGATCTTTTGGAAGTAGCTCCATCCCTGATCTCAAGCTGTACTATAGAGCAACAGAAACAAACAAACAAACAAAAAACCAAACAAAAAAGCAAAACAAAACAAAACAAAAACATGGAAGCATGGTGGTTCTGGCATAAAACAGACTGGTGGATCAATGGAATCGAATAGGAGACCCAGAAATAAACCTACAAACCTATGGATGCCTGATTTTTGACAAAGAAGCCAAAATATACAGTGTAAAAAATTTAGCATGTTGGGGCCTCCCGGCAGAGTTGAACTGTTCCTGAGTGGGAAGTGAGGATTGAAAGAAAATTTAAAAATCCAACACAACACACATGGGATCTGTTTGACAGGGATTCCAGTAGAAATTAGGCTGCCCAGTTAATTCTACAGCCCTTTTATAGTCAGAGCAAAGCACCTTGATACAATGAAGTTTTCAAGAAGTCAAACTTATTTACCTCAACCACCTGTCTGTGTGACCCTCACAGAAACAAATAGAAGGGAACTGGACAAAAACCATCCTGCCTATGCCTACTATCTCAAACAAAAGCAAAGTGAGTTTGACGAAACATCCTGTCTATCCCTGGCTCCAGGTGAAGGCCAGGGTGAAAACATGTTTTTTTTTTGTTTTTTCCTGATAGCTCAATAAAAAAGCAACCTGAGAAACAAGTGGTTCTCCACAGATCTCAACACACAACATCTTCTCTCAGGAGCAGAATGAAACAAGGGCGGGTCAGGAGCATAAGCCCTATACAGCTCTCCATTCACCATCAGGACAGAATTCACCGTGGTTACCAGCAGGAACATCCTCCTTCCAGGGAACATTTCCTGCAAATCTCACCAGCCTTTCTGAGTTCCACCTGGCTCCTTCTGCATTCTGCAGAAAAACACAGACATGCCCTCTTCCTCACATTAATATTGGGTCAGACCCTACAATATTCTAGTAATCAGATCTTTCCATTTCACTTGGAGGATTCCTCTTTTTAATTTTTTTTTTTTTTTTTGCAATTGGTCATTAAGAGATCCATGGGCATGATTCTAAATTCCTTGACCTTGAGGATTATCTGGAACACCTGTGTTATGACTTATATTCATTTGAGCACAAAATCACTGAAAAGCTTGACTAATACTAATATATACAGTATCATTATCAGTCTTTATAATGGAAGGAATACCAGTTGTAGCAAAACATTTTATTTTTTTATTTTTTATTTTAATCACAGGTCATTCACTCATATCCTGCCATAGCCCCCTCCTTTTTTCCCTCCCAATCCCATCCTCCTTCCCTCATCTCCTCCCTGTTACCTTCCGAGTCCACTGATAGGGGAGGTCCTCCTCCCCTTCCATCTGACCCTAGCTTATCAGGTATCTTCAGGAGTGGCTGCAATGTCCTTATCTGTGGCCTAGAAAGGTACAGCAAAGCATTTTAAGCCGCAACTTATACCATCTTTGGTGGCTTCTCCTGCTAAGGGAGTTACCATGACAAATCCTGAAAAAGTACCAATTGTTGCGTGAACATATTTTATTTTTCCAAATTCTGTGATATGAGTCCATTTATTGTTGGTAGGAGTGAAGACATGTACAACCATTTTGGAAATCAATCTGGCATTTTCTCAGAAAATTGGGAATAGCACTACCTCAAGATCCTGGTAATCCACTCCTGGGCATAGACCCAATGTGCTCAACCATTCAACAAGGACATTTGATCAACTGTGTTCATAGCAGCTTCATTTGTAACAACTAGAATCTAGAAAGAACCTAAATGTCCCTCAATGAAAGAATGGATACAGAAATTGTGGTACATTTACACAATGGAATACTACTCAGCAATTAAAAACAAGGAAATCATGAAATTTACAAGCAAATGGAAGGAACTAGGAGTGATGAGCCTGAGTGAGGTAACCCAGAAGCAGAAAGACATGCATGGTATATACTCATAAGCGGAAATTAGCCATATAATGCAGGATAACCATATTGAATTCTATAGTCCTAAAGAAGCTAAACAACAAGGAAGACTCTAGGAGGATAATTAAATCTCATTCAGAATGGCAAACAGGATAGACACTAGAAGTGATGGAAGAAAGGGAACAGGACAGGAGCCAACTATAGAGGTCCCCTGAAAGGCTCCACTTAGCCTGGGATTGAAGCAGATGCTGAGACTCACAGCCAAACTTTGGGAAGAGAGCAGGGAATCTTATGGAAGAATAGGGGGCATAGGTGGCATAGGCTCCACATGGAGCCCAACAAAGCTAAAATATCTAATCCTAGGGGCCCCTGTAGAGATTGATGCACCAACCAAGGACCATACACGCAAAGGACCTAGGTGCCCTACATAGATGTAGTCAACAGGCAGCTTAGTCTCCATGCTAGTTCCAGAGTAAGAGGAGCAGAGGCAGTTTCTGACATGAACTTGGTTGCCTCCTCTTTGATCACTTCCCCCTGGCTATGGGGCCTTGCAAGCCAAAGAGGAAGAGGATCCAGGCAGGCCTTGAGACTTGATTAGCTATGGGCAGATGGCAGGGGAGGAGAACTCCCCCTTTCAGTGGACTAGGCGAAGGGCATAGAGGAGATGAAGGAGGGAGGATGGGACCCAGACGAGATGAGGGAGGGGCTAAAACTGGGACATAAAATGAAAAAAAAATTGTATAAATAAAATATAAATACTCAATTTTAAAGTAATCATTATATAAAAGTTTATCTTCAATTACATCTCTTTTAATTTCTCAACTTTGTATGTGTGTACATTTTCTTTAGCTTACGTATCTTCTATAGTATTTTGTCTTATTAATCCATTGTGTAATAAGATATTAAATAGTAACAAATACATGTATTTGCAACTAGCCTTTATTTTCAGCACTCACTAATGGCTTAGTCACAGCTTAGTCTGATTATCAATAACTAACTATATTTTTGTAACCATTATCTATTTTCACATAAAGACATGTGTTTAGGTGTATGTATCTTTTTTTTAAAAAGATTTATTTATTTAATTTGTATAGTCTGCTTTCATATATGCCTGCATGTCAAAAGATGGTACCAGATCTCATTATAGATGGCTGTGAGCCACTATGTGGTTGTTGGGGATTGAACTCAGGACCCCTGGAAAAGCAGTCAGTGTTCTTAACTGACTCCCTAGCCCATGTCTGTGTTTTTTATTCTGATGAAGCTTACATAGCACCTATATTTACCAGACATGTAAAACTTTAAAGTATATTAATTTTAGAAGATGATGAAGTATTTAGGAAGCAAGATGACTCATTATGTTCTAAGGCAGTATTTATCTCCATCTTTATTACCACATATATTCTCATTTTCTTAGACAACATGATAATCCCCAAGCTAAATAAATAATTTCTTTCATTTGAGCTAATTTATTTGTAAATTACCTTGTGAAACTTCATTAAGCTCTCTTGAAAAGTACCATGAATTGGAGTATCATCTTTTACTATATTTTTCTTCGCATGGAAGAGTAAAACTGCATAAAACAATTGATTGTAATTGTTACCCAGAATTCCTTTTTTTTTCCAAAAGACTTACTCTTGATATATTCGGATAAAAATTTTAATATGACCTTATTTAATTTTATTGCTTATATTACTTTTAATTACTGTGTTAACCATATGAATGTGCCACATGTCCTACTTCCATATATACATACAGCTTCCCCTGTCTTTCTTTTCTGGATCATTGCCCTTGGCTGTGACTTTCCTTGATTGTAATTGTCAATTTTATTACAAATGACTTAAAGCTTATCTGAATTAGCTATTCCTCAACTTAAGTATGGACCTGCAGGAGGGACATGGGAGAAGAAGAAGGAGGAAGGGTAGGATTGGGCAGGGACAAGGGAGGGGGCTACAGCTGAGATACAAAAGTGAATAAATTGTAATAAATAAAAAATAAACTAAAAAATAAAAATAACCTCAAAAATTTTATTTTATAAATCTCACTAATTATGTGCTAAGATACAGGCAATTTTTCATTATTTGGTCACTATCTGTTATTTTAACCACAGTGTATATGAATCTTAAAATGCCTTAAGCATGACTGAAAGTTAATGAAAATACATGAGAATATTAAAAATCACTATATTCTATGAAAATGATTTTATATTAATTTTAATATTTACTAATTTATTAACTAAAGCACACTTTATTATTCACTTATGTTTGTGCCTATGTGCGTTTATGTGTGTCATTGTGCATACAGGATATCAAGAGGGTCAGAAGAAAGTGTCATCTACCCTGAAACTGGAGTTACAGGTAGTTGTGAGCTGCCATGTGGGTGTTGGAAATTGAACACGGTCCCTCTCAAGAACAGCAAACACTCATACCATGGAGATATTCTTCCAGACACTCATTAATATTTTTTAAATTAAATTGATGGCTCTATTAAAATCAAAATATACTTATAAATAGGCATTCGTAAATATGCATTTTAGTAGAGCTAAACATTTCACAATGTACCCTGTCAATAGCTTACCGGTACCTATACAATGACATTTTCTGATAAAAATTATAACATCTAATATTGTGAAGTTTCTAACCTAAATGATTAAAATGCAAAGGTAACTTTATTTTAGTTAAAATTAGTATTCTGTGCCTGTGCATGGGTCTGTGCGTGTGACAGCTGTGACTTTGGGGACCAGAAGAGAGCTCTGTATCTCATGGAGCCACAGTTGGAGAGAACTGTGAATGTGCTGACACAGACAGAGGACACTGCACTTGTGTTCTCTGCAATGGCAGTATACGCTCTTAACTGCTGAGCCATCTCCCCTGCTCTGACACTGTAACTTTTCACACCTTTACTTTCCATAATTCAGTTAAGATGATAACGTGTGACCTTGTTTTGAAATGCTCACTACATGTTTACATATAAAACCATCAGTTATTTTAATAAGAAAGTGTGAAAGACAGAATGATTCATCCCATACTATAATTTTTTAATGATTTCTCTACATGGTATAAAGAATTCCAAGTAAGAACTAAGTCTTGACCCAGCCATGAGACCTTGTGCTGAATCTATTGCTATTTTATGTTCTTGCCTTGCTTTCCTATTATCTAAGAAAAGAAAAGAAAACAAAACAAAACAAAACAACATACAGTTAGATGGTGCAATTACATTTTTATCATAGAGACAAAATCGCATCCACAGTATGACTTGGATTTTGGGTTGAAATAGTCAGTCATGGGACCAAACTAACCGAGAGTCGCTTAAAGTTGGATATCTGACCTAATTCAGTCCACTGAAAAGTGAGGAAATCCAGACATGTGAAAGGTCAAAAGGAGATGTAAGGAAACTGTCTGCTCGCCCTTGCTGCTTGGACAGCAGTGTGCTGCTAGCACTGTGTTTTGCCTGGCTGGGCTGTGACGCCCAGAGAAGTAGAAAGCAACTGAGCTCATTCCCGAAGCTGGATTATATCAGCACTAACCAGTTTTGGCCACACTTCTTTCTGGACATCTTGTCCTGTGACTAGTGTAATCAAATTATTGCATAATGTAAACACATTTTAGTTGAAAAATACCACCTAAAAATTGAACGTTTAAGCTAATTTTAGTTGTCATATGCTATCTAAAATTTATAGCATCCCTGCTGTGTGCGCATGTGAAGATGTTTACAGTAAAGTAAAAAGTACACCTCTGACATCTCTAGAGTGTCTGGTGGACAGCATGGATACAAGCAAATCCATGCCGCACTGTCTCAGAATGCCCTCAACCAAATCCTCTATTCCTGGAGTAAAAGCCGTCAAAGAAAAGTCACTGTGCTACTGTTTAGGTCGCCCTTCTTACTCTGTGCCACTGCCTTCTTATGCTCTGGTCTACTTTGCACATTATATGAATTCATTGCTAGTGTGGCTATGAAATTTGAGATTCCAGTTAACAACTATAAATTAGTTCTTTTGTTGTTTTAATTTTAAAATATTTATTTATCTGTTTGTTATTTCGAGACAGGGATTTTCTGTGTAATAGCATTTGCTCTCCTGGAGCTACTTTTGTAAACCAGGCTGTCCTTGAACTCACAGGTATCTACCTGCCCCTACCTCCCAGTGCTGGGATTAAAGGCATGAACCACCACTGCCCAGCTTAAATTTTTATTTTATTAATATATTAATTTTAATTAATTAATTAACTAATTAATTAATTCACTTTATATCCTAATCATAGCCTCCTTCCTCCCCTATTCCTGGGATAAGGGAGCCCTCTTCCACCTACCCACCATCGCCAATTAAGTCATGTCAATACTGAGTGCATCCTCTTCCCCTGTGACCTGCAGAGGCAGCCCTGCCAAGGGGGAGTGACCAGAAAGCAGACAACAGAGTCCATGTCAGAGACAGCCCCTGCTCCTCTTCCTGGGGACACACATGAAGCCTGATTTGCTCATCTGTTACATCTGTGTAGGGGACCTAGACAGTCTACCAGTCCATGCATGGTCCTTTGTTGGTGGTTCAGTCTCCACAAGCCCCTCTGGGCCCTGGCTAATTGGCTCTATTCGTCTTTTTATATACAGTCTCATACACACAACACATGGTGGCCTTAATTGACGCTGTAGTTGAAGATGACCTCGAAGGCCTGGTCCTTCTGCCTCCATGTTGGATGCTGTGTGAGCATGCCCATTTTTCTTGCAGCATGAGGAGAGTACTCTGTCCTCTGAGGTACAGCCCTCTCCTTAACTTTCCAATGAAGGCAACCATGACACCTAAATGAACATCTGTACAAAGTCCCAATTTATTTCTAATATCAGAGATCAGACCTCTACTCTTGCCTGATGCGTCTAAAACAAAAAGGGGGAACTGTAGAGAGCTGCGGAATGCTATGCCTTAAAGATGGAGCTGGTTTCCGCCTTCCACCTTCCCGATGGTGAGTGCTCTCTGACACGAACAACTCCACATTTGGCTAAGGCCGAGGATCTGGCTTGCTTCCATGTATGTGGACCTATCTGCATTGCCCCCGTGGCCCGCCTGGGTTGGCTACCCAGAGGCTATTTAAGCTGTGGGCTGGCTTTCCCCGGGGTCCGAGGATTGTTCAATGTTCCCGAATAAACTGCATAGAAAAAAAAAAAAAAAAGTTTTGACTCTTAAAAAAAAAAAAAAAAAAAAAAGAAAGGGACATTTGTGACATCGTTAAAGTTTCCAGCATCAATTTCACCATTAGCAATTCATTCTAAGAGAGTAAATAAATGTGCCTGTGTGCAAACATGTAAATATCTATCTTTATAACAATGACAATCTTAATGATAAAATCATGAAAACCCTAAACCAATAAAATGGTGAAAGTGTTAAATTTAAAAGACGTTCCATTGGTTCATGAAAAATGTGTTTTTTTATTTCATTTTAACTTGCTATAATAATTTAAAAATCAATTAACTTAACGAGCACTGGGAAAAGCATTTAAAGATTGCATAGAACAATTCTATAGAGATATGAAACAGAAACATTTTATAATGCCTGTTTTGTCACATTAACAGTGAATAAGCAGACAAGTCATTTTAATTGTTGATATACATCAATATTTGTTCAGGATCTCTTATGGAATTTTGCTATTGCTATTGTAATTCAGATACAGGAAGGACTTCCTCGACATAACTGAGGGAAGCACAGGAAATTTGAAAGTCTTAAGTAATTTGTGAGAGTACCTACCTGACATGCCAACTTAGAGTATTTTTTTTTAAGTCATCATCACATTATCTCTGCTCTCTATTCTGGCATTTTTGAGGCACTATAAATGTGAGGGGATTCCTTAACACTTAAATTACCGTTTTCTGGTAATTATATGTGCTCTGCTTATTTTTAACATATTAGTGCATAATAAAAATGCATATTGCTAGTCTTTGAATGAAATGTAGTATGTGCTGAAAAATGAACAATTTAAAATATGTTATTTTGACTAAGGTAATGATAGTTGAGGTTTATGATGTTCTACTGCTCAAATGAGTAAAAATCTTTTAAAAGTAAGGTATGATGAATGTTGACTTGAATTTCATGTTTCCATATTAATTTTCTGCTGTCATATTTATCTTTAAGCTGAGCTCTCATCTTAATAACATATATTATGTGTAAATTTTTATAAGCTTCACAGGCTTTAAATTTAAATTTCCTTACACTCTTCTAGTGAATGGGTATCCACAGCTTGTAAGGAGAGCAAGGGCCTGTTCTTAGGTGGTGCTTATGTGGTATGTATGTCAATGGACAGGATTCTGACCAAAGCATGAAGATACTCTAGAAGTTTTAGATCTTTAAACTCAACTAATAAAACAGACACAATACAAGGTGTCTAACCCATTGATTACATGCCAGAGGAATGTGCAACAATATAGTAAGCTTTTCTTGCTGTTATTGCCCATTTGCAGATATGATTTGTTTATCAATATTTGGGCACAGAATTTGTGTCATGCTGTTTGACTTTTGAGAACTTTGGATGGATGAGCACAATGGCAGCTAGTCAGAAGGCAGTTTGATGCTGTTGTCTGTTTAGGCTATATTATTACATTTAGAAGTAAGAGTGACTGTTAATGAGGAAAAAGTTTTATTAGGTAAGGGGAGAATTTTCATAATCTATGAAACAAAAGTTAGAATACAGTTTTAAAAAATGAGATATTTATTTATTTTAGGTCATGGAATTTGGGTGAAAATAGAAGATGTGGTTTCCTACTAATTTTTCTTGGCTTCAAAATGATGGTGAGTCCCAAACTTCAGCCTGGTTTCAAGTATAAATTTAACAAAGGAGAATGGGTTGAGAAAGATAAAATCTGTTTAAACCATAGAATGTAATGTACACAGGAATGAGTGTGTGTTAAAAAATAGTCAGAAGAATGCTGCTATGTCTGCCTTTAGGCTGGTGTAGGTTTAAATCCTACCTCCACATATGGCTTAGGCACAGGTTTATCAAGCTTCTGAGTGTTAGTTTCCTAATACACGCAACAGAAAGATGAATAACAATGTCTGATAACACATATACCCGTGCAGAATTCTCAGGCAGCCCGTTGTGGAGCTGATGCTTTAGCAGTAATCCTAATGCAGAGGAGAACAGTAGAGTTAAAGTGAAGAAAAAGAAACAAAGCTATGCATAGGTGGAACAGAAAGAAGGGGAGGATGGGGATAAATTACTGTTATTAAAGTTGTGATACACATAAGGGCATGCATTTTTTAAGGAAGGGAAGCCATTTGTGAGTACACAGCGAGAAATGGGTACACACTGGTGCCTTGCATAGGAAAGGGTCCTTGCAGATGAAAAAAAAATGGCTTATGAAAAAGCACAAGTATTGAGAAGCATGAGTACTTTGCAAAATTAAGCCTAGTATCTAGTGAAAAAGAAAAATACACCTGGTAGTAAATGCTTTCTCAGTGGCAATAAGGCAAGACTGGTCCTTATTGTTTCCACTGTGAGTTCTACACGTGTTTTCACACCAGGTAAGGAACCCGATGAGATTGGCAGTAAAGGTATGGTCACATCAGCAGCTCCCATGAAGCTAAATATGTGTGCCTAAGTATTGCTAGATAAAATACTAAGAACTTCATCTCTGAGAAACACAGCCATGCCATTTCTAAACCCAGAGCCCATCCTTGATACCCTGCAATACAGGGAGGAAACCTATCATTTATTCATGGGTTTGACAGCATGGGAAAAATCCATGAAATGGATACTTTCAGGTGATTTATTCTGGGGAAAAAACAAGTTATGTTGTTATATGAAATTATTCTCATGTAAGGTACAGAGATATCTGTGGTTAATGGTCGAATCAAAATATATCACTACAAAGAGCAAATTTCAGTGTCTGCTACTAAATTTAGGCAGATAATCCCTGATTTTATTTCTTTGAATATAGAGTTTGACAGTTTTAATGTACTATTCAAGATAAGTTTAGAGGAATAGCAATGTAATTGGATTGTCTTTGAAACATAATTTAGAACTTATTTTATCTTTGGAGGCAGCTGTTGGACGGATACACCGTGTGTATATTTTTTGACATTTTGCAGATTAGCTGTGAAGAGCTAAGCCGAAGTTACTCTGTTTGATGTGGTAGCAAGATACAAATTTATGTACCTTAAAAATTGACTGCTTAACTACTTATCAATTTCCTGCAATGCAAAATATATCTTAAACCCGAGGGCACTCGATACTTCCAGTGAAAACATTAACAGCTGCTACCTACCTACTCTCCATTTAGAAAATATTAGTAACTAAAGTATAGTTCTGTTTTAGGTGATGATCCAGAGTCTAATGTGAAAAAGCATCTGTGTTCTTTTCCTGGTTATCATGTCCCCACCTAAAAGCAGAAGGTGATCATGTAAACAGTATTTTGACGTCAGCCTGTTGGAAGAGGATTTCTTTTTTTTTTTTTATTAAGGATTAAAGTCTTTTAAAGGTAAGAAACAAAGTCCCATATATTTTACCCATTATTAGTAAGATGTAGCTACTTAATTCTACCTAAGCATGTTTACCTCAACTAAAAATAAATTGCTAATTTGATTCAGAGTTCCTTTTGCTAAATACTTACAAGTATCATGACCCAGAGACTCATACTAAATCATTTTGTTCCGATGAACGAAAGAATGTTTCCAGAAATTTCAGGCTTGTCAAAACCATTAGTCACCTATGTAAAAATCCTTTCCCATGAAATGTAAAGTTTGAAGAAGAAATACATCTGTCAGCACGACCTGTTTATATTCCATGCACACGTAGGAACTGTTGTCTTGCTTCAGTGGTATACGTTAGAAATTAAATTACTGTTTGAATATTTATATTAAAGTGCTTTGCAATGTGCAGTTAAATGTAGTTGCAAAGATATCTTAAGGAAAACAAAAGTAGGTCTGGAAAGATGGCTTAGCTGGTGTAAGAGCCTGTTGCCAAGACAGAAAACTTGACTTTGTTCCCCAGAATTCACTTGGTGGAAAAAGAGAAATGGCTCCCACAAATTATCATCTTATTTCCACATGCACATGATGGTATTAACGTGCCCATAAACGTAAACATTAATGTATGCATTGAGACCCAATTTAATTTGTGAAATAAAAGTTTCAATGTACTGACATCCAAGGATAAACACTGTAAAACTCAGAGGTCAAAAATGTCTCCAGTTTAGAAAAACCCTGTTTATTTTTTCCTGCAAATAAGGCTTTGGTTCACGGAATGCATACTGACCCGATGTGATGGACAATCTTAGCTGTCAACTTGACAGAACTAGGAAGAGGGGACCTCAATTTAGTAATTGCATCCATCAGGTTGGTCTGGGGGCATGTCTGTGGCAAGCTTTCTAGATTGTTAATTGATGTAGGAGGGCCCAAGCCAGTGAGCATAGTGTCTACTCTGGGCTGATTGACCTGAGGAAGCTGAGATTGGAGTGATGGAGGTGGTAGAGAAGTCGGGGAGTTGGGGGATGGGTGGAACATGAGTCAGTAATGGCAGTTCCTCTGTTGTCTCTCCTCCATTTCTTGCCTTTAGGTTCCTGTCTTGAGCTCCTGCCTTGACTTCTCTTGACAATGGACTAATGTAACCTATATGGAAAATCAATCTCCCAACTTGCTTTTGGTCATGGTATTTATAGCAATAACCAAAACATACTGTGACATAGAAAAGGTGTTCTAAACTAAGAAAATGTATAAAGGAGGCATTCTGGTCACCTTTCTTTATTATCCTTAAAGGGTAACCATTTGCCTTTACTTTATAAGTTTCTGTGTATGAATCTGTGTCTTATCATAAATGTGAGTTTCAAAATATAGTATCTCAGTGGATTTATCCTGGCTTATGCTATGTGCTTAAATAATCTTTTTTGATATCTCAAACTTCACAGAGCTTGGATTAGCATAGTAAATAGCATGATGAAAAAATATAATGAAATATGTCATAATAGCTTTCCACAGGACTCTTGGATGGATGGATAATGATTGCTTTTCTTTCTCATCTCAGTTTTAAATCATATGTCCATCTCAATAAATACTGAGTAATAGGTCTCAAACCTGCAGTTGAAATCTAATTTCTATGTGAGATTTGAAAAGCTTGTGTATTTTTATGTGTGGAGTTTTAAAAAGTTCATTTCTGCTGAGAATTTAGTTTGCATAAAAACAAAGACTGCTGAATTTATTAAAAGGAAGTGGAGTAAAATAATATTTGGATTTACTTGCATATAGGTTTGTGCTTGTATTGAACATATTGTCACATTGCCCAAGGGTGGTAATCTACTAATTTTTTTTTAATTACCAGTGAATTTATTTATTTATCACTTTGAAGTTCATGGTCACACACACACACACACACACACACACGCACGCATAATTTCTTATAGCACAATTCTCATACACTCTGAAAAATAGGACATGAGCATACCCCCCAATTTCTTTGTGAGTAAATAAAAACATGGAGGCAAACAAAAGAAAAGAACAACAACAACAACACAACAACAGCTAGAGTAGAGCAAACTCATTTATTTGTCGTTCAGGGCTGCTCCCAATGTATTTAGTTTCTTCAATTTCTGTGCATGGCTTTGGAAGGCAACACATTCCTATATATCCGGTTCTAATCTTGAGCCTGCAAAAGCCTGAGGACGATAACCGAAACACTAAAATTCTGAAAATAAAAATGTACGTTATTTATCTTTCTATCATGTAAGACTTTGCTCATCTCTATCACTTCTGAAACAGTTCTGGCTAGGAAAGATAGAGCCCATGGGAGCTGTTGAAGACCCTTTGAAGTGCTTGGTAGGCACTACAGAAAAAGTTTTTAATGCTGTGAAAAATTCTGTTTTGTTTTAGAACCTAGAGTGTCTTAGAAACCTGTGAATGTTGCTGCTGTATTTAGGTCAACACAGAGTTAAGGGCACTGTGCTCTGGCAAGAATCCATAGTCCAATGGTAGCTACCCAGATAAGTTTCAGAGACACACAAGGACATGACAGAAATGACAAAGCTAAATAGTATAATTATCAAATTATACTTTGAGAAGTTATATGATACATCAGAATGTGATTTAGCTTAAATATTTTTATTTAAACTAGTTAAGGAAACATCATCAGTATGCCATATTTCACTAAATTTGAGCTTACAGTGTTTGAAGGACTGAACACTGAACTAAAGCAAACAGCTAGGACAGAATGTAGAGACAGCGCATCGACATGACATGTGCAACCTTGCTCTTTTTTTTGCTTCTAAAGGTTTTTGAAGTATCTATTTTGGTGGTATATATTCACTGAACTGTCTCACACTCCAACCATTTTCTTTCTTTATAGCCTTGCCATCTCCTTTCTTTCCTGTTCTTCTGCCGTTAGCTGCCTCTTTTCCCCTACACAGTTTTAATCCAGGGGTTGGGGTGGGGGGTTAGTTATTCTTACCATTCTCAGCATCTCTTATTTGCCGGTAGTTCTTTATATAGGGTAGAGTCCTCATGAACTTTCCCACTTTGGCATGTTTACTGTTACTCTCTTTGTTCAAAGATTTTTTTTATTTTTAGGAGCTTGATCTCAGCCACATTAGCTTTCTTATTTTATGTGTTTATACATGGGCAACCTTCTGTTTCCATATTCTCATGGGTTGTAATTTTAAATATATCAAACTCAATGCATTATTCACCAATACTTTATGGAAGAACACTGTCTCTACCATGGAAATAGATTGGACCTGTTTATGACTATCATTTCATTTTTAGATTGTAATAAAGATTCACACTTGTTACTTCTCACTGAGTAAATAAATAAATGTCTTAAAGTTTTGTAGTCTTAGATATTTTCTTTCTATGAAAATATACTAAATTGTTTATTGTATCTTATAGCTTTTCTATATCATATAAGTTTTTTGCTCTTTCATTACATTAGTTTTCTTACAATGTGTTCATTTTAATTTAGAATTGTGTTTATATTATTTTATTTTAACCACATTAGGTTTTTTTTGCTTTAAAATATAAGAGATAACAATCTGAAAGAACAAATTTGTATTTCTTTATTTTAGATTTACCTGAAAATAAATTCAACTAAATGGATATATTTTTTAACCTTATCTTTATGAAATCATATATATATATGCATGGTACCTGGTCAGGTATACAGTATCTCAAAGTGAATAAAACCAAATAGAAGATCTTCAGAATGACCTTCTTAGGTGAGAGAAGAACAAAAAATCTTCTGCACATTGGATGTGTATGGTCTGAGTTGAGACCTCAGTCAGAATGTTTTTATTATGTGAAAAAAAATTCTTATTTTATTTTTAAATATTTGTTGTTGTTGTTTTGTGGTAACAACACATGAGATACACTATGACGTCAGATTTGAAACAAAATTGTTACCGGTAGCCTCTGTGCTATACAGGAATTACTGCCATGTACTCATTTTACATAACTGATATTTTAGGTCAGTTTAACATTTCTCCTATAAGCTTAACCATGAAGTTCCCATTTTTCCCGATGAGTATAACATTAGATGCTACATGTAAGTGGAACCATAAAGCAATATTTTGTCATAAGCCTATTTATGTAGCAGAATGAGCTCCAATCTTAATCATGTTAATGCATATGAAAAACATTCTCATATGATTAAGATTCAATAGTATCCTAGTGCATGCACATGACTGGCACCTCTATTGATATCATACTCACATCTATATAAGCCTTCATTTCCTTTATATATTTGTCTATCATTTTCACAGCTGTATATCTATCTCTCTTCATGCCCTTTACCTGTATGTATATTGGGCCACTTAGGTTGATCTATGTATTAGTTATTTTATTATTAACAATACAGTAAACATAGAGGCACAAATATTTTTTTCTGGATTATGACATCAATCTCTTCGATATGCATATAAGTAGAATTGTTATATCATATGGTGAGTTTGTTTTTAAAACGTTGAACCACCCATATTATGTATATTGTGGTTTTAGTATCAAGATTTCTCCGAATCCCGTCAATGCCTGTTTGATTTTTAAATGTTTCTTTACTTTTACCTTGGATAGCAGATAATTTAAATAATTTCTCTATGGGACTTTGCTTTTTTTTTTTCTTTTGATACACAGTCTCTCTGTGTAGTTCTGTCTGTCTTGGAATTATGTAGAATATAGAACAAGCTGGCCTCAAACTCATAGATCTCTCTGCCTCTGCCTCCCAAGTGCTGAAATTAAAGGCATGTCCCATCACACCTGGCTTTTGACTTTGAATATTCATATTTGATGATGAATATTGCTGTTCATCAATGTCCTATTGTTTTATTTCTCATTTACATATTTGTTAGGGAAAACAGCTATTCACTTCCCCTGCCCATTGTTTCAATTTGGTTTCTATTATTACGATAAAGCAGTATGACCAAAAGCAACATGGGAAAGTGTTTATTTCATTTCTTGGGTTTGTAGTCCATCATGGAGAGAAGTCAGGGCAGGAATTCAGAGGAGAAAGCTGGAGGCAGGAGCTGAAGCCGAGGCCATGCAGAAACGCTGGGTACTGGCTTACTCCCTGTGGCTTGTTCAGCCTGCCTTCACACACAGCTCAAGACCACTCAGCATCTGTCATTAATGCCCTTCAGATCTGACTACATGACAGTCTGATGGAGGAACTTATCCCAACTGAGAGTCCATCTTTTTAGATAGCATTAGTGGTGTCCAATGTACAAAATCCTAATCAACACATCAGTTTCCTAAACCATTATTTTCAACTTGCTAATGTTTGTAGGTGGTTTTTTTTTATTTGTTTTGAATACTGTCTATCAGATATGTTGTTTCCAAATATTTTTATTCAGTAATAGAATGATTTAAGAATTTGTTTCCTTTTGTCTTTGCTGTGTTGTTTTTTGATTGATTTATTTGCACTCATCTGCTTTTGTTCTCTCACTTTCAATGAGGAATTCACTAAATAATTAGCTAAGCCCAATATCCAGAAGCTTTCCCCCATTTATCTTATATTAGTCTTATAATTTGGAGCTCTAAAGAAAAATATTTAATTAATTTTGTTGACCTTTTTCTGTTAGGTGCAATAAAGGTCTAACCTCAGTCTTTTAGTTGAATGTGAATAGTCAGTTTTTCCAGCAACATTTTAAGAAGAGACTACCATTTCCACATAGTCTTAGAACTTGTGTCAGAAGTTAGTTAGTTAGGGATGGACATTCTAGTCTCCTCATTAGCTACAAACTTGTTTCTATATTAGCAGGCTACTACTTCAATAGTTTTATAGTGTTATTTGAACTCAGTTCAGTACAACGCCTGTAGTTTTATTCTTACTCAATATTATTTTGGCTTATTCATATCCTTTATGATATATAGAATTTTTCTCTTTATGTAAAAATATCAGTAGGATTTTGATAAGGATTGTGTTGATTTTTTTGGGAGGAGAAGTATGTTTTGATAATGTTACTTTCTACTTACTTTATTATTTCCTGTTACCAAAAATAGATTTTTGTCTTAATTTTATTCTTAGACATTTTGTTTTTAATAATTAAGAAAAATGAATCTATATGCTGACTTGTATACTGCAATTTTTCTGAGATTAAAATTCATTGTAAAAACATTCTATGTAATATCTATGTAAGATTTCAACTGAAAACAGGTTACCTCATTTTTCTCTCATTGGTTTGGAGGTTTTTCCGTTGTTGTTGCTGTTGTTTTTTTCCTCCTTACCCGCTCTGCTGAGGACTTCAGATAGCTGAATGGAGTAGAGGTGGTAGTGGCATTAAGCTTTAGCATAATACTTATGTATAATGTATTATCTTCATTGTATACGCTTATTGTCAGCTTTCATTATCAAGTAAGGAAGTAATCCTAAGCAGGTATGTATATCTATTATTATTTTGAGGTATGATCCTCCTATCTCTTTTATTTTTGAGAGTTTAGGGTGCAAGAGTATTAGGCTTCATAGAAAGATGTTCCTGTATCAATTGAAACATTTACATGCTTTTCTTTTTCCATTTGATTTATGTGGGTCTTTACATTCATTGGTTTGATACCTTTTTACTCCAGGGCATCAAACTAAGTCATGATGTATTTTTTCTTTTTAAGGCCCTTCGAATTTGATGTGTAAGAGTTTTATTGAAGATATTTGCATCTACTTTAGCTCTGGATTTTTGCCTGTAGTTTTCTTTTTAAAGTGTCTTCAAAATGAAATCACATAGAGTCTCATCTGAGTAGCAAGTAACACATTATGAAAAGTAACGTTGAATGTGCTGAAACCCATTCATATACACACAAAAGTCCATATCCAGGGACTCAACACTGGCAGTAACTTGGAAATAAATAGAGGAATGGGTTCTTGTCTTAGAGCTCCTTTTCTAACATGCAGACAATAGTCCCTATGAAGTCATGATGTAGTTAGGATTTAAAAAGGATTTATTTCATTGCACAGGTTATGCATTTGAGGGAAGCTAAGCTAGGGACTCAAAGCAGAAACTGAAGCTAATGGTGTGATTCCCCTGGTGTGCTCAGCTCTCTTTTTCATAGAGCAAAGAACCACCTGTCTAACAGTGGTACTGCTTAGAGTGAGTTAGGCCCTCCTATATCAATTAGCAGTCAAGAAAAATGCCTGACAGACTTGCCCACAGACTGATATGATGAAGCCAGTCTCTCATTTAATTTTCTTGATCCCAGAGTTGAAATTTGTATTAAGCTGACAAACGAACAAACAAACATAACAAACTATAACAACCCTGAATCATAAGAACACTTGCAGGACTTGTAATTTCACCAAATCAACTACACAATCCTTCTACATACTGCCCAGTAACAATTCAAAGTCTGAAGCCTAAGGGCAGACTTTCTTGTTCACTGGCAGTGCTACAGACTCATTTGCTGTAACAGCACCAGGCACAAGTCAAACAGTACCCATGCAGGGAAGAGATGCAGTCTCTTCCCTCACATGGATCTCCCTGTTTTCAACTTCATCCATGGTATTACCAACCAGTTTCTGTCCACATAAAATCCAATGTTCATTTTCTCTCAATTTCAGTTTGATAGATTGTTGTGGTTACCATTAAGTTCCAGAAATTTAATTTTTAGAAGGTATAGGATCAAGTTAATTCATGAAATATTCTTTCTGGAATATTTGATGAAATGATTTTGCAGCAGATTTTAAAACTGTTTAATTGGTTATTATGTTTGACATTCCATGCTAATGAAACCTTCAAATTCTTTGCATGATATCCTTTTTACTTTGGACTTACTAAGAATTCCTCTCTTTCCATTATCTTTTCCATTTTCAGAGAAAGAAAATTACATTGATTCATTTTATGATCCATGTTCTTAATAAATAAATAATGCTTCTGAAAATACAAACATATGTATTTGAGAATAAATATATAATTAACAAAAACATAATAAAATGAATACTATGATTTATATGTATTTCTTCCTTTTATTTCTATTTACATAAGTTTATAACTTTTACTCTGAATACTATAAATAAGTTATAAGAGAAATAAATTACATGAGAGAATTCATAATGAAAATTTTCCTTTATATTTGTTCCCAAGAAAAACTACTCATATAGCTAACAGATTTGCTCTCTAAAATGTGGCTATTTACCCCTTTTCTTTCTGTCCTCACACTACGTTTTTTTTTTTTTTTCCAATTCTCCAACTACCTTGTTTTCCTGTAGGCTTTTTTTTTTTTAATTATAATCATTTATTACAATTTATTAAATTTGTATCCAGGCTGTGGCCTCTTCCTCCTTTCCTTCCAATCATACCCTTCCTCCCTCTTCTCCACTATGTTTCTCCCCTAGTCCACTGATAGGGGAGGTCCTTGTCCCCTTCTATTTGACACTAGCCTATCAGGTTTCATCAGGACTGCTTGCATTATCTGCCTCTGTGGACTGGCAAGGCTCCCCTTCTCCCTCCCCCACCTAGGGGAAGGTGATCAGAGAGCCTGCCACTGAGTTTATGCTGGAGAAAGTCCCTACTCCCCTTACTAGGGACCCCTACTTGGAGAATGAGTCTATGGGCTACATTTGAGGTGGAGTTTTAGGTCCTTGCCATGCATTGTCCTTTGTTGAGGTATCATTCTCTTAAGGGACCCCAGGGCTCAGTTTTTATAGCTCTGTTGGTCTCCTTTTGGAGCTCCTGTCCCCTCCAGGTCTTTCCTTCTCCTCCTTCTTTCATAAGATTCCTTGCACTCTGCCCATAGTTTGGCTATGAGTCTCAGCCTCTGCTTCAATACCTTGATCATTAGAGTTTTTCAGAGGCCATCTGGTAGGCTCCAGTCCTGTTCCCTTTCTTCTCCTGCTTCCTGTGTCTATTGCATTTGTCCTTCTGAGTGAGGATTGAGCATCTTCCCAGTGGTCTTCCTTGTTGTTAGCTTCTTTAGGAGTATAGATTTTAATATGTTTATCCTATATTACATGGCTAATATCCACTTATAAATGAGTATATGCCATGTGTGTCTTTCTGCCTCTAGGCAATCTCACTCAAGATAATCTTTTCTAGTTCCCACCAATTGCCTGCAAATTTCATGAAAAAAAAAAATTGTGGTTCCTTAATCTTCTAACCTCCCTTCCAAGCCCCCAACCGTAGGTAGAAGAGAAAGATGTAAGTAGAGACATGGCATGTAGAACTCTTAAGACACAGTACCTGGGGGTGATATCACTCTTCATTGTCAGGATATACAGCAACTCAGCAAACCAGCAAACCTGCAAATCAGCAGTCCAGCAAACCAGCAATATCAAAAGCAGCAACAAGAACCAGCAGCAGCAACCTCCTTGAAGCATTCTCTGAAACATTTCTTTCTAGGAGTGTCCCTCTCTCTCTTACTTCCCCAATCCCTGACTCCTATTTGTACCTTTTCATAGTTTGCACCAGAATGTTTTTCAGCTGGCAAAATCCATGCCCCTGCATGAGGCAGTTTTCAGCAGACAAGGACCACTTGCCCTCTCATAAATCTGTTTATTAGCTGACAAAGATCACTTCAGGCTGTTATCAGCTGCAGATTCCAGCATCCCACCCTTGGGATTACAATAAAAACATATTTACATAACCTAGCCAAAACTTCTACTACATTTTCCACCTATGA
The DNA here is from genome assembly GCF_030254825.1 of Meriones unguiculatus. Taxonomy (NCBI): domain Eukaryota; kingdom Metazoa; phylum Chordata; class Mammalia; order Rodentia; family Muridae; genus Meriones; species Meriones unguiculatus. The sequence continues at coordinate 50,964,256 of NC_083367.1, forward strand.
TCACAGGATCTACCTTTAACTGACATGTTAGAATGTCATGCTTTATCACAATGAGAACTGTGATAATGTGCTTGATGTTTAACTATGAGTATAAAACAAGTACATACCCTCATTTTTCAAGCAAGTAAAGATGGGCATTTTCATTTTGAATATTTGGACAGGACAGGCATGAAGGAGCAATAGTAGCTGGACAGAAAGACTGGTAACAATCCAGATTTAGAAATAAAGAGGTAAATGTGGGATACATGATTTCCCAGTGTTCTTGTAACTGGACACTTCTGGACCCAGAAAAAGAGGGGGAATTCTCAATTAGCTGGGGAACCATTTATTTTAACCTGAAAAAGACAGATACAGCTGCTACTAATAAATTAACAGCTGCTCTTAATAAATTTAGACTGTAGCAACTCTAGATCTCTTGTAGGATGGGCAATACAGTGTTTTACATGATTAGACTTTATTCTTTTTCCAAAACAGTTGAGGATATAATCTGACCTCCATACAAACATGAACATAAAACACACACCTGCAAACACTAGCACATATATGTATGTAATTTTAAAAAAGAAATGCAGGGTTTATTATAAGCAATGTATTCATAAAACTAACTTATTAGTTGCATTTTATTAGCATTTATTAATTAAAAATAAGAATAACTAATATTATTTATTTAAACTAAATCAAATAGCTTTGTACTATTTTGATATATATATATAAATATTTTGATCATATTCATTCCTCACTACTCTCTCTTATGCCCTTTCACGCTCACTGATCCCTTCCTTTTCTATATTTATGTTTGTAAAAATAATTTTTTTTCATTTATAACATTTTATTATATCTGTGTGCTTCTTTGTAAAAATAATTTTGACGGACCCTGTAAATTATTTTGGGTTAAGTACAGATGCATGAACAACTTACTGTTATCTATACACTGGGGACAATCTTTCTCCTTTCCCCATCAACTGTTAACTGTTTTAAAACTTAATCCAAAGATACACATTGTCTTAGCCAGCATCTTCCTTCATGAAGGTTATAAGACAGTAATCAAAGCTGCTATGAGTTCAGGAGTGAAACTTCCCAAAGAGAGTGTTTGGCAACCCTCTTCCCCCTTCTTTTGACTCTTACATGCTTTCTGGTTCTCTTTTGCAATGTTACTTAGGCTTTGGTTTGGGTGATAGAGATATCACTTATTCTCATTGTTTTCATAGGTATGAATCTCTGCAGTTACACTTTTCCAATGTAAAAGAGAAGCACGTTAAAAGTGAATATCATAACTATTCATCTATGGACATAGTCATAATTGTTTAAAAGACAAATTAAAGAACATATAATGGGCTTTTAGAAAAACAGCAGCAATAGCTTCCCTGCTAGAACATGTGACCTTCTCAGCAATATTCTATGACCAGGTCTGAAAGATCAGATCTGGATTCTCACCCATAGAGTTGGCTTCAAATCTATTCACGAAAAGCCTGATTACCTTTATAGCACACTTGTTAATTTTTCAGTAGTGGACATATTATCTGATTGCTCAGTTAACATGGGGGTATTTGCAAACACCACAGCCAAAAGAATATTGATCCACCAGAGATAAATTGGAAGTCCAGTTTAACATGACTCAGTAGACACTGCTGGTTAAAACTTCAGGACTCTGACACCACTTTATATTGTTGGAATATTTAAGTATACAATATGGAAGAAAATTTCCTGGTGTAATACAATCCTGTGTGCACAATAAAGCTTGAGGCATAATTACATAGAACTCTTTTCAAAGTACATGTCCTCCTCCAAGAAGTTAGATAGACTTCATGTGTGATTTTAATGTCTTGAAGGAGAGTCTGGTGTGGTCTCTGACATAAAAATAGCCCAGAGGTCACTTAGGCTTTTAACCACCTCTAGGACTATTTGTAAGGGTCTGGGGAAAGGGTGAAGGTATGACTCAGCCATACACGTAGCTTGGAGATCATCAGGATATTAACCATGTTCATTTTCCGCTTTCTATACAGGCTATACATCTCTTTCTTTAAATAGACAACCCAGCATATTTAACATTCCTGGGATCCTTTGTGCTTGTCTGTGGCTAAAGGACTTTATGCTCACTACAGGGTCCACAACCCAATAAGACTGCTTCCCTAGCAGTTTCCCTAATGATTCTGGCCTGTATCTCTGTGTCCTATGACCAGATAGTGCAGTCTCTTTAAATGTAGAGTGCTACCTTCTAGTTCTAGTGCCAACCAACAGCAGTGCCAGTTGCTTATACTGTGTGGAAGTCCTCAGGAGCTTCTCTGAGTAACAACTCACAGGAGTGTAGCCCATCCATGGAACTGGGTTTTTAAATGCCCTTGATTTCTGAGAACAGTCTATCCATTCATGTAGGATAGCTCTAATCAAACTCTTTTTAAAAATATTTTAATTTTAATTTTTATTAATTACACTTTATTCACTTTGTATCGCTCCTGTAGCTCCTTCCTTTTCCCCTCCCAATCCCACCCTCTCTTCCCCTTCTCTACTCATGCCCCTCCCCCAGTCCACTGATAGGGGAGGTCCTCCTCTCCTTCCTTCTGATCCTAGTCTAACAAGTCTCAACAGGAATGGCTGCAATGTCTTCCTCAGTGGCCTGGTAAGGCTGCTTCCCCCTCAAGGGGAGGTGATCAAAGAGCAGGCCAGTGAGTTCATTCTTTAAGTCCCTGTTCCCATTACTATAGAACCCATTTGGACTCTGAGCTACCATGGTTTTATCTGTGCAGGGGTTCTAGGTTATCTCCATGCATGGTCCTTGGTTGGACTATCAGTCTCAGACAAGACTCCTGTGCCCCTGTGGCCTGTGGTTCTGTTGCTCTCCTTGTGGAGCTCCTGTCCTCTCCAGGTCTTAATATTTTCCACTTTCTTTTATAAGATTCCCTGCACTCTGTCCAAAGGTTGGCAATAAGTCTCAGCATCTCTTATCAAACTCTTTTTTTTAAAAATAATTTTAATATTTTTTAAAAGTAGAAATAAGGGTTTTATTATATGTTTTACGTCTAGGTTCAGGAGATGGCAACATTTATTACTTTTGATTCAAAAACATTTATTGAATGTTTAAAAATGCATTATCATAAGCACAGTTAGTTGGTGTGTTTGTGAATGAATCTATATAAGTCTGTCAGATGAAAAAGAGAGGAAGAGCCATAACCAGGACACCAATAGCACAGGCTCTAAGATCATTAAGTAAATAGGACCTCATGAAACTGAAAGGCTTCTATAAAGCAAAGGAATCTGTCAAGAGAATAAAACAATAAGTAACTATCTTTTTCCTTGATATGTATTAAAACAGGGTATATAAAAATAGATTTTAAACTTCTCTGATCTTGAAGCAGGTGTAATACATTTGTAATTTTTTCCCATGGAGACTACTTCCTTCCACATTCTAATGCAGCTGAGTCCCTGTGTCACTTTTAAGTATGTTATATAATACATTGTTTTGCTAATTTGTCTTTTTTTCAAAAAAAGTTAATCAAATAAATAATGCTTCCTAAAATATGAGTATAGATGGGGTAAAGAAGGGCTTTAGATCTTGGAGGAGTTAGATGGAATAGTGGGGACTGAATATTATCAAAGTAAAATATATGGCATTCTAAAAGAATTAATAAATGTCATATTATTTTAAATATAATCTTTGTTTTAAAAATCCATAAATATGGTTTGGGGTTATTTGTCAAAAATCAAATATCCGTAGGTGTGTGGGTTTATTTCTGGGTCTTTGATTTAATTCCATTGATCCACCAGCCTTTTTCTATGCAAGTTATCATGCCGTTTTTATTACTGTTGCTCTATATTACATCTTGAGATCAGGGATGGAGATCTCTTGGAGGTAAAATATATTTTCTTGTAAAGGATTGTTTTGGCTATTCTTTTCTTTTTTTTTTCCATTTGATATTGAGAATTGTCTTTTCAAGTTCTGTAAAGAATTGTGTTGGTATTTTGATGGGAATTGCATTGAATCTGTAGATTGCTTTTGGCAGGACGGCCATTTTCACTATGTTAATCCTACAGAACCTTGAGCAAGGAAGATCTTTCCATCTTCTGATAGCTTCTTCATTTCTTTCTTCAGAGACTTGAAGATTTTTTTTTCCATACATATCTTTCACTTGCTTGGTTAGAGTCACACCAAGGTAATTTATGTTATATGTGGCTGTTGTGCAGAGTGTTGTTTCCTAATATCTTTCTCAACCCATTTGTCTTTTGTATAAAGGAGGGCTTCTGATATTTTTTGAGTTAATTTTGTATCCAGCCACTTTGCTGACTGTGTTTTTCAGCTGAAGGTGTTCTCTGGTAGAATTTTTGGGGTCACTAATGTATACTATTATATTATCTACAAATAGTGATACTTTGACTTCTCTTTTAGTTTTGTTATTGCTTTAGAAGCCAAACCCATACAATGGAAAAAAAGACAGCATCTTCAACAAATGGTGCTGGTCTAATTAGATATGTACATGTAAAAAATGCAAATAGATCCATATTTACCACCTTGCACAAAAGTAAAGCCCAAGTGGATCAAAGACCTCAACATAAAACTAGATACAGTAAATCTGTTAGATGAAAAAGAGAGGAAGCACCATGACCTCATTGGCACAGATTCTGATCAATAGCACTCTAAGATCATTAGTACATGGGACCTCATGAAACTGAAAAGCTTCTGTAAAGCAAAGGACACTGTCAAGAGAATAAAAACAACAGCCTATAGTCTGGGAAAACATCTTTGCCAACCCTACATCTGACAGAAGGCTAATATCCAAAATATATAAAGAACTCAAGAACTTAAACACCAACAAAACAAGTAATCCAATTTAAAAAGTGAGGAACAGAGCTTTACAGAGAATTCTCAACAGAGGAATATCAAATGGCAGAGAAACACTTAAAGAAATGCTCAGTGTCTTTAGTCAGGAAAATACAAATCAAAATGACCCTGAGATTCTACCTTACAGCCATTAGAATGGCTAAGCTCCAAAACTCAGGGAGGGGGGCTACAGCTGGGTTACGAAGTGAATAAATTAAAATTAATAAAAAAAATAAATTTTAAAAATATATTAAAAAAAAACAAAAGGGACTGAAGAGGTGGCTCAGTGGTTATGAGCACTGCCTGCCCTTCCAAAGGACCTAGGTCCAAGTCCCAGCACCCACATGGCAACTCATAACTGTCTGTACCTCCAATTCCAAGGGATCAGACACATTCACACTAATGCACATTAAAAAAATTTAAAAAAAAAAGGAAATCATGAAATTTGCAGGCAAATGGATGGAACTAGAAAAGATCATCCTGAGTGAGTTAACCCAAAAAGACACACATGGTATATCCACTTATAAGTGGATATTAGCCATACAATATAGGATAAACATACTAAAATATATAGTCCTAAAGAAGCTAACAACAAGGAGGACCCTAGGGAAGAAGCTTAATCCTCATTCAGAAAGGCAAACAGGATAGATATCATAAGAGGGAAAAGGCATTGAACAGGATAGGAGCCTTCAACAGGGAGCCTCTGAATGACTCTACCTATCAGGGTATTGAAGCAGATGCTGAGACTATTTATGGAAGAAGAGGGAGATAGAAATTCCTGGAGAGGGACAGGAGCTCTACTAGGAGACCAACAGTGCCAAAAAATCTGGGCTTAGGGGTGTCCTGCAGAGACTGATGAATCAAGCAAGGATGATGCATGAAGAGGACCTAGAACCCCTGCTGAAATGTAGCCTATGGGCAGCTCAGTCTCCATGTGGGTTCCCTAGTAAGTGCAGCAGTGGCTGTCTCTGACATGGACTCAGTGGCCAGCTCTTTGATCACTTCCTCCTGGCGAGGTGGCCTTAGTAGGCCACAGAGAAAGAGGATCCAGACAGTCCTGATGAGACCTGTTAGGCTAGGGTCAGATAGTAGGGAAGAAGGAATTCCCTAACCAGTGGTGTACTAGGACAGGAAGAGAGTGGGGAAAGAGGGAGGAAGGGTGAGACCAGGAGGAGATGTGGGAGGGGGCTACAGGCAGGATACAAAGTGTATATATTGTAATAAATAATAACAACAATAATAATGAAAAATTAACAAGGAAAAACTCACATATACATAGAAAAATGGTTGACAAAGTATTTTCTTTTTCTCTTGAAGGCTTTAGGACACACTCCCATCAGTAAGCAAATAAACTCACATGGTGAGATAAACAGTTCTGAGGCTGTTCTGCTTTCACTGATTGCACTTGGCAACAGCTGTAGGAGATTATGTTCATTTTAGCATTCTGAGCTTTCTGAGTAGGCTTGGTGTGGCCTTGCCATCATCAGACATGATTGGCATAATTATAGAAATATGTAATAGTTTCCAAACCTCTATTTACCCTCCTTATATTTTTGTGCATATAATAATTTTTCAATTATTTTAAGAAGGCCATCTATCTTACTAATCTTAAAAACACGAAATAATTTTCCTCAAAGATGCATTAACTCAGGAGTATATTAAATCTAAAAATATATGTGCATGGTCAATTCAAATAATAATTTGACTAGTATAATTTCTATGTTTAAAACCATTTTCATTCAAAACTTCAGAAACTTATTTCATAGTTTTTTTTAATATTTAGGACTGACAAATTTATGACTGGTGTAAGCATCTTTGCTTCACAGGATACATGATATTGGTTCTGAAACCTTTTCATTTATCTATTGTTTTATTTTTAAAATGTTACTAGGATTACTTGGATTAATCTCTTCTTCACATAACCGGATGCTGCAGTTAATGGGCACTTATGATCTGGCAAATGTAGGCACTTTCAATCATGTACGAAATGGGTTTGGAAACACAGGTTTGCTTGGAGTGTGTGGTATCTGCAGTTCTGTTGGTGATTATTTTCTGTTCAGTTATGTCTCAGATTTCCTTCATCACCACTAAGGTGAGGGTTTCTATAGTCTTTAAAATTTGGTCTTTTTCTTGAAATTATTTGCTCTGGATCATTCTGAGAATTAAAAATATTTACATTGTTCAGGTGAACTATTTGCTTATTTTTTCCTTTATTTTTAGTATAATATGTAAAAGAAAATAACAGAGATAATAAGCTAAAAACCGATCTTCAAGTGCAATTTAAAAATTATTAAGAATGTTAAACATTTACTAATCTTCCATGTTTTACAATGAATTAAATAAAAGATGACTGTATTAACTTTCATCAGTAGTGCAGCATGTGAAGAAATATAGTTTATTTAATAATATGAACTATTATTTTCAAATATCTTATGCTTAAAATAAGCACTAATTTTTTAAGGAGACTTTAAGAGAGACTTAACTAAATTTATGTCTTTTATTTATTAATACATTTTATTAAAAATTCGGATAACTCTAGAAAGAATGGCATTGGTTGTTGGTCTGATAATTTGTAAAGCAAAACAAGGTATGTCGTCTATATGTTTTGAATTTTATAGACGTTCCTAAGTACAAGTCACCATTCATTTAATGTGATAAACATGAAATTCTCATACTTATTTTAATTTTATTTACTCATACATTTAATTTTCAATGACTGCCATGTTTTCTAGTATGAGAATGAATAAATTTTGTGATTCCTTTGAAAATTATGAAAGAAGAACTCATCATTACCTTGACTGAAAACTGGGCTCACAGGACTTGTTTATCACTTCGTTAGGAAACACCACTGTGCTTTTCTGATTGTTACATTGCTACTAACATGTTATTCAAAGAGAAGAAAAAATTCAAGATTTCTCTTAAAAATCCTGTTGTGACAGGCACTTCAATTAAATGAGTGTTAGAAATATATGCTGCAGAGCTTTTGTAATTTGTTCTTAGTTTGTTATTATATTGAAAAGAATAGCTGTATATGGAGGTACATTTGATATGTTGTTTTCAAATAAGTAAATAGTTATTGTTAAAGGAGGTCCTTGGAGATCTTTGCCAAATATTATGATCTTCAAAATTCAACTACAGGAAATAAAACAAGTTTCTATTACTTCATATGAAGTAGGCATAAAGTTAGGTTTTTCCAAAAGATTATATGGTCTTTGTTACACAATGTCATCCATATTTTAAATTTTAAGTGATTCATGGAAATTCTCCACAACTTTCATCATAAAATCAAAATTGACTCATGTATGGACTTGGAAGTTATCCACCTATCTACATAAACTTCTAATAAGGAAGGAGCTAAAATTAGTAACCTTTTCTTAGCTAAAATAGTGAAGTCCACAGGAAATGCAAACTAGCTCTTTCTAGTAGTTTTGACTTATGGTTTTTTCTCTTAAATAGTAAATTCTGTGTCAGAATAAAATTAGTTGTATCTTGAGCCTGACATATTGGGTACACTTGTAATCTCAGTACTAGGATGGCAGAGGTAGGAGACTCAACAGTTTGAGGATAACCCAGGCTACAGTGAGACCCTACCTCAAAATACAAAACAAATGAAGAAAAAACTGACGTAGAAGCACAACTGTCTTTGGGGGACCTCAGAATATGCTTTTCTCTTATTGAATGAAATAAAGCCTGAGAGATTTGCTTGAATTTCTCTTTGTACCAAAAACATCATCTGATTATGTTGAGAATATGAGAATTTAGAGGGAGAGAAAGAAAGAGAGAGAGAGAGAGAATATACAACCATTCTGTCATGACTGCTTTTATATAGGAAGAAAAGACGGTTGAGGAATCTCCCACCATGGTCCACTGTGCTTATTCTACAAGCCTTTGAATTCCAATGTGAATTACATTATCATATATATTGGAAACATTTGTAGATATAAATCATTAGTTTTGTTCATACTCTTGTCATATAGATGTGAGTCTTATCCTACTAAAATGCTTTCTAAATAATTGTATTTGTGACTTTCCTAGTTCACAGCATGACTCCAATTCTCTGAAGTTGGTGGAAGCTTGCTTATAACCAGGCATAAGGTTTTATGTCAGCAAATGTTCAAAACATACTTGCAAAGACACATTATGTTTGTGCTGAGTGTTTTCTGTTGCAGTTTGGTCAAGAACCTTTATTGTGTTATTCAGCTTCATATTTTCTAATTACTATTCTACTGCACCCAGCAGTTTCCTATCAGTAACTGTGAGAGATGTGTTAATGTCTCCCAATATGACTGATAGCGTGGAAAAGGGAAATATTCAAACAACAAAGCCACTTGTGCGAGGGGTGGTAATAGGTGCTAGTGTCACAACCATGGCTACAGGAAGGAAAGGAACAACAGTGAAGATTATTGATCCCTGTGAGCCATCAACACATAGAAGTTATACTCCTCAGTGTCCAGTCAAAACGACAACAGAATACTGATGAAATCTGTGGGAAGCTGACGCTGAGGTGCAGTGCAAAATGAAAACCAGCGCCAGTGGAGCTAATGGAGAGGAAGCCTTGGCATACCTAAAAATAAAATAGTGTTAGGGTAATGTGAGCTCCCAATTCAAGTCATTGCAACTATTAATTCTGGAATATACATCCACGCTCCAGGACATTTTCAAATGCATCATTGTTATCCCCCACACATCAGCACAAGTAATATTTCTTTCATGACTGGCAGCTCTTGGCCTGTTACTTTTGATTTTTTATTGTTTCTTTGTGTGTGTGTGTGCGTGTGTGTGTGTGTCCCTTAGAACTTGCCCTCTTTGGATGGGCTCAAAACATTGCATATTGAAAAATTCAGAAGGAACTTGAGGTCTCCAATGACACTGCCTTCGTTAAAGCTTATTATTCTTCTATCACCACTGTATGATTTGGAGGAGTTAATAAAGCTAGAACATTGATGACTAAATCATACAAAGCTGGGCTTTTCACCCTGTGAGAGCAAGGCCATTTCCAATTCACAAATCCTGAGAACAAAGCCTTTTATGTTTCCTTCTCAAAGCCTGTTTGTTTGTGAGCTTTCTTTTCCCTTGTATGTTGAGCACTCTTTGCCCCTGTCTTGTTGCACATCATTGAAGAATGCTTCAGTTAGTTGTTCATCTTCTCAGACAACTCATAAAGCATGACAGATTCTTTGAAATATATGGACCCAAAGGACAGGACTAAGCTTGGCATCCTTTCCCAACTGTGAGGATTGTAGCTGTATATGGTCCTGGTAATTATTTCTTTTAATCTGCAGATTTCCTATAGTTATCAATTTCCTCCAACATGGATTGTTATTGTAAATCCAATTTCATTTATATTACTGGCCCAACATACTGTCATAAATCAACATTCCTATGATTACTTTTCATGAATTGTTTCTTCATCTACTCTTATTAAATTTTAATTAATGAAATTGGTGACATGTAATTTTGATAAGATTACCACTCAGATAGTGTACCCTACGCAGACGCAATATATGGTTACGATAGTATCTCCATACCATGAGGCTGATGGCCCCATTGTGGGTGGCCCCATTTGTTCACTTAGTGCCTGTCAAGTTTATTGAACAGTAAATTTTATTTATTTTTAGACTTTTAGTATATGTTGGGTTTGGGGTGGAAGCCGAAAAAACTCACTTCAGAGACGGAAGCCTAAAATGTAAGCTTTATTTCTGCCTGAGCAGGGAGATGGCCAGTTTGCAATCTGAAACATGCCCCTGAAGGGAGATGGCACGACATTTTTAAAGGTTGGGAAAAGGAGAGGGGTGGGCTGTTTTATTGACCAATCATATGTTGACACAACGGGTTAAACAAGGAAGTAAACATGGCTGACTGGGCCTTTCCAGGTCACCTGATTTCAGGACCTTCGACTCAACTCTTTTCAGCCAAGTCTTGGACTTTGGCCCAAACTTTTAAAATGAGAAGGGAAGTGGGAAATAGTAAGATCTGGAGAGGACAGGAACCCCACAAGGAGAGCAACAGAACAGGAAAATTTGAACACAGGGGTCTTTCCAAAGACTCATACTCCAACCAAGTACCATGCATGGAGATAACCTAGAACCCCTGCACAGATGTAGCCCATGGCAGTTCAGTGTCCAAGTGGGTTACATAGTAATGGGAACAGGGACTGCCTCTGACATGAACTGGTTGGCCTGCTCTTTGATCACCTCTCCCTGAGGGGAGGAGCAGCCTTACCAGGACACAGAAGATGACAATGCAGCCACTCCTGATGAAATTTGATAGACTAAGATCAAAGGAAGGAGAGGGGGACATCCCCTATCAGTGGACTCAGTTTTTATTCTGCCAGCAAGATGGAACTTGTTTCTGAGATGGCTGGACCCAGGAAACTGCCTCCTAACATAGTACTTTGGTGTAAATATATTGGTACTTGAAAGTACTTTGTTTATTATTTTTTGGTGTTGTTGTTCTCAATTTACTTTTTATTTTATTTTATTAAATTAAATTTTTATTTTTTATATTGATTATAGTTTATTCACTTTGTATCCCAGATTTAGCCCCCTCCCTCAGCTCTCCCAATCCCACCCTCTCTCTCTCATTTCCTCCCATGCCCCTCTCCAAGTCCACTGATAGAGGAGGTCCTTCCCTGCTTCCATCTGACCCTAGCTTATCAGCTGTCATCAGGACTGGCTGCATTGCCTTCCTCTGTGTCCTCTTCTGTAGTTGGTCAAAGAATCCCCCATTTAGTTCATGTCAGAGACAGTCCCTGTTTCCCTTACTAGGGTACCCACTTGGACACTGAGCTGCCATGAGCTACATCTGAACAGGGGTTCTAGGTAATATCCATGAACAGTACTTGGTTGGAGTATCAGTCTCAGAATGGACTGCTGTGCCCAGATATTTTGGTTCTGTTGTTGTCTTTGTGGAGCTCCTGTTCTCTTTTGGTCCCACTATCTTCCCCTTCTTTCATAGGAATCCTTGCACTTTGCCCAAAGTTTGGTTAAGAGTCTCAGCATCTGCTTTTATACACTCCTGGGTCTTTCAGAGGCCCTCTGTGATAGGTTCCTGTCGTGTTTCCTATTTTCTCCTTTTTCCAGTATCCGTCCCATTTGTCTTTCTGAATGAGGATTGATCATCTCACCCAGGAACCTTCTTCTTGCTTAGCTTCTTTAGGTGTACAGATTTTAGTATGTTAATCCTATCCTATAAGTCTAGTAGGCACTTATAAGTGAGTATATACCGTGTGTGTCTTTCTGCTTTGGGATGATCTTTTATAGATTCCATTGTTTGCCTGCAAATTTCATGTTTTCCTTGTTTTTAATTGCTGAGTAGTATTCCATTGTGTAAATGTATCACAATTTCTGTATCCTTCCCTCAGCTGAGGGACATCTGGATTGTTTCCAGCTTATTCTTATACCAACAGTGAAGTATTTCTCTCAGTGCTTACCAAAAAGGTGTCTCTTTGCAACATACAGAGACCATAACAAAATAACATGAAATTTGCAAGCAAATGGTGGGAACTAGAAAAGATTATCCGAGCGAGATATCCCAGAAGCAGAAACACACACATGGTATATACTCACTTATAAGTGGATATTAGATATATAATATAGGATAAACATACTAAAATCTGTACAACTAAAGAATCTAAGCAAGAAAGATCACCCTGGATGCGATGATCAATCTTCATTCAGAAAAGCAAATGGGATGGACATTGGCAAAAGGAGAAAACAGGGAACAGGACAGGAAGCTACCACAGAGGGACTCTTAAAGACTATACCCTGCAGGGTATCAAAGCTGAGACTGAGACTCATAGCCAAGCTTTGGGCAGAGTGCAGGTAATCCTATGAAAAAAGGGAGAGAGAGAAAGACCTGGAGGGGACAGGAGCTCCACAAGGAGAGAGAGAAAAAAAATCTGGAGACAGGGATATTTTCTGAGACCTGTATTCCAAACAGGGACCATTCATAGAGATATCTAGGACCTCTGCACAGATATAGCCCATGGCAGCTCAGTGTCCAAGTTGGTTCCCTAGTAATGGGAACAGGGACTGTCTCTGACTCAGTGGCTGGCTCTTTGATCACCTATCCTTGAGTGGGGTGCCGGCTTACCAAGCCACAGAGAAAGACAATGCAGCCAGTCCTGATGAGACCTGATAGACTAGGATCAGAAGGAAGGGGAGGAGGACCTTCCCTATCAATGGACTGGGGAAGGGGCCTGGGTGGAAAAGAGGGAGAGAAGGTGGGATTGGGAAAGGATGAGAGAAGGGGCTACAGCTGAGATACAAAGTGAATAAACTGTAATTAATAAAAAAAAATTAAAAAAAGAATAAGAACTTTGTATGTACTTTGAAATCATGCTGGTTTGGTAAATCGGTGGTAGTAGATTCTCTTCTAAGATCCAGGAAATAACTAAAATAACTAGGCCCAGTTTTTTTTTTTTTTTTTTTTTTTTTTTTTTTTTTTAAGTTTCCAGTACCAGGCGTGGTATCTCTCCTGTTTAGAATGCATTAAGTGCAAATAGGCAGCTGCTGGTCATTGTCTATCAATGCCGCTTTTAGGCCTATTTTGCCAAGCTAGTTGCTGTTGTGGAACATAGGCTTCCCTGCTGGGAAATACTATTGATTGCTTTCTTCCCTTGGAAACTTATATAGCAGCTTCAAGTTCTGTGAAAGCTGGGCCTCAGGGAGGTGGCTTTCAGTTCAGATAGAGTTCAGTTCTCTGAGGCTTTGTCAGTAGTACATGTGTCCTTCCACAAATGAGTGGAGATGATGCAAATGTGATAAAAGATAAGATGTGGAGTATTTTTTAGCTGAAAATAAAAACAAAATCATGAAATTATAGTTAAATGGGTGAGGAAAATAATGGAGGCTCTAATTTAGGAGGTGAAAGGGAGGTCAATTTGGAATGAGAAGAGGGCTGAAGGAAAATTAGCATTAAGGGTATTTTAAAAAGATAGGGATCAGACAATTTTTCATTTACTGAGAACTTCATACTTTTATCTTTCCCAAATCACATACAATGCATATAAATATATGCATATAGAATAATTTTTACATTATACAATACATTAATTTAAATGAAGTTAAGCCACTTGGAATGACAGATACTATTCCCAAGACCTATGTGCTATCTAATATAAGCCCGATACCAGACATGAGAAACCCCATATTAAGTTCTTGGTCAAACACATCCAAGTGACTTCCAAAACAATATAGGCTGTTATCAATGTACTTAGTTACCTCCCAGAGGTGGAAGGTAAGTCCCTGTTTCTAAAAATAGAAGCACATGCTACATCCTCAATACATCATACCTTCTCCGTGCAGAGTGAAACAAGCCATACAACTTGCTCATTTAGTTTGGTTTCATTTACATATAATATGCAGAATGGACAAATGTGAAAGCAGAGAGCACAGCTTGGTTTTTACCAGGATCACCAAATAGAAGAATGTACAGTGACTAATTATTAGTTATAAGTTTTATCTTTTAGCAGTTGAAATATAATGTATTGCAACATTTTTTTTACTAGACAAATAATCAAACCATTGTTCAATATAAAGTGAAGTTTGGGTGTTGATCTTTAGTCCTATTATTTTGTATTCAATTACCCAGATAGTAGCCATTTAGAACATTCAGAAATTGATTGAATTAGAATCATGATCGAGAATTGACTCAGAGTGATACTCAGTGAATAAAGAGATTTAGAGAAAACGGAATCAAGTCAAATAAATGTAGTGATCGTACAGATGTTTCTCTTGTGAGTTCTAACTGCAGTGGGATATAATGAGATAAACTTCATTAAGGTATTAAGCACAAATGCAGACTTTCACATAACAGTGAAATTCTAATGTCAGCTTAGGAACATAGAGTTGAATATTACGTTAACAAGTGATATGAGTGTTGAGGAAATGGCTCCATGGTAGAAGCACTTATTCTGATGAGGACCTGAGTTCAAATTTCCAGTACCTACATTAACATTCAGCCACTGGAAGACAGAAACGAGTTGAGTCCTAGACCTTGCCCATATAACAGTAAAAAAAGGATGAGTTTCTGGTACAGTGAGAGACCATGTCTTAAGACAATAAAGTGGCAGTAATAGATGAGGTCAAAACATTCAGTTCTGGCCTCGATTCACACAGCCGCATGGATCTGCACGATTCTGCACTTTCAGCACACCCCACAAATATACATATACACAAGTAATGTAAGATCTATTATTTATGTATCTATCATCTATCTGTCGATCTATCTATCTACCTACCTGTCTAGCATCTTTCAATCTATATCTATCACTTTATATCTATCTATCTATACTCTTATTTATATATATGGAACATATAAGCATATACAGGTAACAACCAAATGCCAAGAACCGAAGGAGACTTCTTAGACAAACTGAAAATAAAGAGCATGAGAAGCCTGATAATCCTACCAATTCAGATAAAACCAGAGGAGTAGGAGGTTTTTGATATGGTCATGACTTACTGAGAAGGTACAATCTTCAGTGAAGACAACGATGTTACTAGAGGCCACATTTTAAAATGCACCCCATTTTAAAATATTTAAATAACGTTTACAGAATTTCTCTCATAGCACTCCTGGTACAGAAAGTTAAGGGTAGCGTAGCCTAAACAAAATAACTGTCAGTTGCAATTCATAATTTATTCACCACCCAAATTTAAACTACTGTGCACACATACTAGCATTTTGTGTGATTTAAATCGAGTGCAATGTGCTATATAAGAAGAAATCTATGGAAGCACATTTAATTTTTTAGTCAAAATTAAATTATTTCATTTCATAGAAATTTATAAATTTATTTTTGTGCTTTTATTATGTGTGTTTGTGTCTGTGTGGAGGTATGTACACATGAGTGGAAATGCCAGTGTAGGTCAGAATAGTATCTGGGATTGTCTGAAGCTGGAGTTACAGGTCATTGTGAGCCACCTGACATGGGTGCTGTGATTTGAACCCGTGCCCATGGAAAGAGCCATACATGCTCTTAAGGCTTGGCCATCTATCCAGCTTTATAATGATTTTAAAGAGAAGGAAAATTAACAGGGATATTGAGTTAAGAATATGGAATAGGATGTGACTGTACCTATGTGCTTGCATGTATGCATGTGGTATGTGAGTAAATATGTGTGCGTGCACGCATACAACCAAGGGTTGGAACCTGAATACAAATCAGAGCTTGAACTTTAAAGGCCGTCCTAACAGATGTGGACCAGCACTATCTAGATCCATAGCTAGGAGACTGTGGAGATCATCCCCTAGACATTCATGGCTAAGAACAGGTATGATCCAGTGCATCTGGCTTCATATATCTCATCAATGGGGACATTTTTCAACTTTCAATCCCAAATATAAACCAGTTAACTGTAAGGTAGAAGATCATTCAGTTTTTCTGAGCAGCTGGGGGCTGGCCATTCCTAGAGGAAATTCTAAAGAAGCAGGGGCCATGAGCTGAGCAGGCACCATAACAGTTATCACAGCATTCCTTTATAGGATTACTCATTTTCCCCTCCCTGGGAAAGGACAAAGAGATAAAGAAGGTGCTTTAGCGTGAGCTTCACTTCTGCCATGAAGCTTAACATTCACTGTGACGCTTACAGAACAAACTCTCCTCAGGAGGCCTTTGTGGGAAGAAAACATTTGGAATTATTGTAACTTTATTTATTATCTCATTCTGAAATGATGTGCTTTAGGATGAATTGAACTGCCGTGAATCTGCAATAGTGTGCTAAAATCTCTGATGACAATTGTGTTTTTATCAATTTCTCTTTTTACTTCTAATGGATTTTCTTTATACATTTTTCATGAAATGTAATTTGTCAGCTAGAGGTTCATAAGTGTTGAAGGCTTTTTGTGGGTTTGTATCTTTTCGTCAATAGTAAACTATTCTTCTGCATCCCGGGATATTCACTCTGCTTTCTCCTTTATTCTTCTGGATCCTAATTACACCACACCTATTTTCTGCTTAACGTAGGTTTTATAAATCTGTCCTTGTCATCTTACTTTTAGACTTTCTTTGAAATATTATTTATGTTTGGATCCTTTTCAATAGACCATTATTAAGAGCCTTTATTGTACAGTGTACAGCGAAGTGGCCTCTAAAGGGAAGACGTACTTTTCCATTTTGGATTATGTATTTTAGCCATACTTTCAGGTTATACTTATGCCTGCATTTTGTTTTAAATGTCTATCTTTTCTATAAAAAGAAATGTAAGATTATAACTTTAGAATCATATGATAAAAAGTGAGAAAAGAAAGTTCAAAAAAGAGTCACCATTTAATCATGATTAGTTTTTGTTCACATTGAGTATGCAACAGCATTCCATATCTAAATTATGTTAAATATTTTCTTTTTTAACCTTAATTTTACAGGAAGGTGACTCAGTGAAAAGAAGGAGCCAAAGAGAAAAAAAAAAAACAAAAACAAAACAGAATTAAGCTTCAGCCTAGAAAATAATTAAAAATCTGGGAAATTGAAGCTTGTGCTCACAAGCTTAAACAGACAAATGGAACCAGTTTCTGTGTGAGTTGGTTCAGAAAGAAACCTGCCCATGTGGAAGATTGAATAAGGACATCACCTGTGTGGTGAGACATGTTTGCCTTCCCAGGGGTCCCAGAGGCATTAGTACTCCGAGTGGCACACCCTTGAGTTTGTACACAAAATTTACATAAAATTCTCAACAGCAAAACCTCATGTCTTCGTTGTAGCTTTGATGGACTTGGGTTAATACTTGCTTCCTCTGTGTCTCTTTTGGTCCAAACTCAAATCATATCTAAAGAATTTTATCAGTATTCTAAAGAACAAAAGGTCTCAGAATCACATGCCAATCTAAATAAGCAGCAAGTAAAAGGGACCAATTCTGTGAGCATTGAAGCCCCCATAAATATGGAAAAGACATTGACAGGCTCAGTTCGCTACTGATGCTGTCCCCTACCCCTAAAAACTAGAACAGAAATGTTTATTTGAAAACAGGAGCCTAAACTGTGAAAATATCTACAGGGGAAAAATGGATACATAAATCAGAGTAGTTACTTTAAAAATTGAAAATTTAGGAAGGAACACTACTACAGAAATTAGACATTCAGTAGAGAAATTTTGCTTTTACTGATATCTGATATTAGGTGTAGCTTCTGAGGATGAATAACTAAATTACACATACGAGATGTAAAATATTAGAATGTGTTTTCCAGAAGACAATGGTAAAATATGAGATGAATTACCACCATATTGGTCTTCAAGGTATGTCCCAGATCTGTGACAGAAAAGATAAATTGAGGAGAATAATAATATGATATGACTATCTGGGTTGGAGTTGAAATCTAGGTTTCAGAGACTACTACAACTTGAGGGGAAAAAAAAAAACAGAGAGGAGTAACTTCCGTGATGCTGTCTCTGTGAGCCCACTGGTGGCCAACCTGAGTCTCCAAGCACAGTTGGAAAATGTGCGTAGTGATTTAAGACTGCCCAGGGACAGACAGCTGACACAGCAGGGAAGAGGCCAGCTGACTGAGAGCTGTTTACTTGCTATGACTGAGAAGTCTTGAGTTACCACTTGGCAAAGCAGAGAGGCACATTGACCAACTCAAAGTTGACAAGGCTTCAGAGATTTTTACAGAGGCAAAAGTAATTACTGCCATCTTGTAGTAGAAGGAATGTTAGACCCCAAGAGGGCTTTTCTACCTCAGCTCATTCCTAAATAATCGAGACAGAGACCTTTCAGAATTATGAAAGTTTTGAGGCACCATAACGGGGCAAGTATCAACACTCTAATAAGCTGCTTTGCTACTTTCCAGCAATGCACCCCAAGTTACTTGCCATAATTGTTCCTGCCTGGGCTGCTTCTGTTCCATCAGGCCAGCCCTCATGGCCATGTGCTCATAGTCCATACTTCCCCATGGCAACTTCCTGTTCTCCAGCTTCCTCACCTGCTTTTCTCTCCCGCCTTGTGGTCCCCATTTGACCCCAAGCCCGGAAACCTAAACTCAGCCTACTTCTCTTCTGCCCAGCTACAGGCTTCTCACTATCTTTACTAACAAACATCACTTGGTATCCATAAAGGACAAGGCCGACCCCCAACAATTTCCACGGTTTTGCTAAATAAAATGATTATTTTTCTTACAATAATAAACTAAATACTGCAAGAACAATATAAAACCATTATGAAAATTATCATGTGATAATTACATTCACAGTGTCTGGTCCATTTGTATTTAGCAACATAAGAGAAAGAACTTTATTATCTATCCTAGCTCAGTGAGTTCAGAGTTCTGAACCCAAATCATTTTTTATAACAGCTTTCATGTAACCACCCAAAAAGTCTATGTAGATTTAAAACTATCTTTTTAAAACATTTTTTTAAAAATCCTAAACAACTTAAGCTTAATTGTGAGACTAAATTATTAAGTCTTCAACCCTATGAGAAGAAATAAATATTACCTGTGTTTGCAGGAAGTGCAGAGCAGGCAGCTTCCAAGCATGCAGTTGGCTACTTGGATGGTCACTCAAGTTCTTCAGCAACTGCTGGAGCATCATGTTCGGCCTTCTTTCCCAGTATATGACGGGCTCCTGTGAGACAGGAATTCTGAAGGACTTCCCGTCTTGCCTTAGCAAGTCTTGCCCATCTACTGCTTTTGAGTCCTACTTGTCCACAGCTTGGATAGCATACTGTCTGCTGAGGCAAAGACAGTGTTTTTGTTTTTGTTTTTGTTTTTGTTTTTGTTTTGTTTTGTTCCACTGCTGGCAGACTGCCACATTGAAGCAAACTCCATAGAAAAATTCTCTGATGCCCATGATCTTCCATGAAGTCAAATGAGGGTGCTTCCAGGAGCAGACCTGTCTCACTGTCAAAAAATATTCCTTAAAATAAAAAGAAAAAAATACTATCTTTAAACTGCATATTCTGTGGGTCTGTGAGGTTTTTGAAGACCATCTATAGCACATCTGAATAGACAAACCTTCCTTGATTCTAGCCATTTAGTATCTGTTTAGTGTAGGAAGCATATTTCTGTAATAAAACTAGACTAGCATCTAACATGACCATGAGTCTGATTAACTAACATTAACTTGAATTTCTTAATTATCCTAAACAGTTTGTAATAGAAGCTGATAAAGGACTAGAACGAGACCTTGTAATCTTAAATGAATTGTATAGTTCCTTATCCAAGAGTTGACACATAATAGACAGCATGTTAGGGAGGGGCCACATATGGGCCACAAATTGGATAAATTGTAATGAATGATAATAATTTTGAAAAGGAAATGAATGCATACAGTATGTTGTAACAAAATTAATTTAAATGTTTAATCAACATACAACACTCTAAATCAATATAAACCTTAAATTTATGTGTATAAATATACAATTGTCTATGTAAATCTAAAGAATTTTGGCTTATGTAATGCTTTTTTTATTTAAGAGGAAATTTAATGCTCTACCTTTTATCCCTATTATTCCTATTTCATTATGTATCCCCCTTTTTGCTTTTCAATCCTTCTCACCTTACCTAAGAAAGAAAGGATAGAGAAAAGAAAAAGAGAGAAATCCTTGAGTTTAATCTCCTTTACTTTAACTCATTTTCTCTGTGGCCAAAATCATAACAAGCATTTATGAGCTTCCCTCACTCATTACCCACACACCTCTCAGGAATGAGGGCATCGTGTTCTCAAGTTTGTGTTTTTGTTGTTTGGAGGTGAAGGCATCATTTTGGGTCCCCAAGAAAAATCGGGATAATATCCATTCTTAAGAAGGCTAGCTGTGACATTTGCTGTCTAGTCTCTGTGTGCTGTAAAAGCATAGGCTTATTTAAAGTCCAGACTAGAATGGTCTGTGATACTGAACAATTCACCTAGCCATTTTAAGTTGTTCTGAATGTAGATTTTTGAGAACACAGCTACCAAGTCAGTCTGTGATTGGATCAAGCAGTATACTGGAACAAATATGCCAGAGTCTCAACATCCTCCAGGTGAATCTTGTCAGGTCCATTCAAACTTTATTGGTGTTTTGTCCTTTTGTTCTGTGAACATATAAACTCCCAGAAGTAATATATAGTTCTGTAAAAACATATGTATGGAATATGCAGTGTTCACCAATCAGTTAAAGATTATTCTTTGCCCTTTGAGCAGGTGGAAAATATCTGTCTTTCTTTATAAGCCAGTCTGGACCGTGTAACATACTGTAACAGCACTTTTATTTATGCCATATGAGAGGATGGCATGGTAAGTCCAGAACACTGGGTAGCCAACAAGATTTATTGGCTATGCATAGACATCTATGTCTCAGCCATTATCGGAGCCATGTCCACAGAAAGGGATAAACACACACATAACCTGTCTTGGTCTTTTTGATTTTCTTTTTTCTGTCTGTAAGCCAAGTGCTTCAGGGGATCTCCCACTGTCAAATCTGATTTCTAACAGTTTGGATAGGAGGCACAGTTTTTCTTTTCCCTTCAGAACATATGTAAAATGTACTCCCCAATGCAATATGTCTTCTTTCTTCCAATTCAGAATTAAGACTTCTATAGGTTTATCTAATTCCATGGTCCTTTCTAAATCCCAGTGCTTTTTAACAGGTGTGCTACTTATTTCTTTGATTAAAAAAAATAAAAGGAAAACTCAAAGTCAATAAACCACCAGTGAATCTTTCCCTGGGATGTTTCTTATATTTCTTTTCTTCTATGAGCCCCCTCTCTTAGGGCCTTACTAGGTCTTTCTATAATTGCTTGGCCTATAGGACTGAAAGTTATGCCTGCAACATTTTCTATGCCATGATGTCAAAAAACTTGTACTCCAATCGAAACATATGCCAAAGTACCATCAGCCCTGGTATGTAAAAACATCTCCAAGAGAGTCATACTCTCTAACAAATGTGTAATATCAGAATTATCTTTTTTTTTCAGAATTCAAGGCAGAGGCCTATTGGATTTTGGATTATGCATCAATAAGTATAATCTGGATTTTTAACTCAATATATTGTATCACTGTGTGTTTCCATTCTAATTCCTCTATCCCATGTGGACTTTTCTCATCTGGAATTATTTTTCTGATCTCTATTCTATGCTCTCCAATCGAGTAATCTATTTTTCAGTATTCTCCTTCTCTGAGTCTGTCCTATTCTGATGTCTCCCAATGAGGATAAACAAAACTGCAATTGCTACAAAAAAACAAACAAACAAAAAAAAAAAAACAAAAACAACCAAAAATACCTCACCTATATGCTAAGAGAAATCAACTCAAATGGAAGCAAAATGCAATGTGTTATTATGGCTTCCTCCATTTTTTTATTTATTTTCAAATGTATTTGTTTATTTGCTTATTTATTTACTTATTTATTCACTTATTCACTTTCCATCCCAATTGTAGCCCCCACTCTCCTCTCTTCCTAGTCCCACCCTCCCTCTTTCCCTATTTGTCCTCTCCTATTCCTCAGAAAAGGGGAGCCCCCCCACCAACCAACCATGCTCATCAAGTCTCATCAGGAATGAGCACATCCTTTTCTCCTGTGTTCTGTCACCTCAACCCCATCAAAGGGAAGTCATAAAACTAAGCAATAGATTCCATGTCAGAGACAGCTTCTTCTCCCCTTCCTAGGGTACTCACACGAAGCTGGAGCTGCCTGTCTGTGACATCTAGGTAGAGCCAGTCCATGCATGGTCCTTGCTTGGGTGTTTCAGTCTCTGCAAGACCCCCTGAGCCCTGGTTAGTTAGCTCTGTTGGTCTTCCTGTGGAGCTCCTGTCACATTCAAGTCCTTCTATCCTTCCCCCCACTTTTCCATAAGACTCTCTATGCTTTGCCCAATATTTGGCTGTGAGTCTTAGCATCTGTTTTGATTTAGTGCTGGGTGGAGCCTCTCAGAGGACAGTTATTATAGGCTCCTGTCTGCAAGCATAGCAGAGTATCGTTAATAGTGTCAGGGGCTGGGGGTGGATCTCAGGTTGGGATAGGCATTGATTGGACATTCTCTCAATCTCTGCTCTATCATTATCCCAACACATCTTGTAGGCAGGGCAAATTTGGGGTTGATGCTTTCGTGGGGTTCTTAGTATTCGCCTCCCTCCACTAGGAGTCCTGTTTAGTTAGAGAATATCCTCTTCAGTCTCCATGACCACTGTTATTAGGAGTCACCCCATATCCTTCCAGAAGCTAACCTTCTCTTAGGTCTCCAGCTTATCACAGAGATGTCCCTGCCCATGTTTTTTCTTCTCCCTGTAAGGCCCCTGTCCTCCTGTCCCCGCATTTCTCTCTTCTCTCTCTCTTACCTCGTTTCTGTTCCTTCTCTTCAGCCACTTTCACTGTCTATTCTATTTCCCCTTCTGAGTGAGATTTAAGCATCCTCCTTTGTGTTCTTGTTATTTTTCTTTGGATCGGTGAATTGTAATGTGCTTATTCTGCACTATGTGGCTACCATCTGCTTATAAGTGAGCACATATCGTATTGTCTTTATTTTTCCATGTTTGTGCTGCAGTAGTTTATGTGTATCGTGTCTGTGCAGGTCCCCATGTACACCCCTGTGTTTCAGATTACCTGGAACTCGAGTTACCAGCAGTTGTGAGTTGGCTGATGTACGAGCTGGGAATCAAACTTGAGTCCTCAGTACATAAACAGTAAGTGCTCTTAACTTCTAAGCCATCTGTCCAGCCTCACGTGTCTTTCTTTGTTTGCTCTGAATATAATGAATAGGTTCCCTTTTGTGTGTGTATGTGTGTGTGTGTGTGTGTGTGTGTGTGTGTGTTTCATCTTTAAAAAATATCATACCTTTTCTTTCCTCAGCTTGTATCATTTTATTTCTCTCTGTGTACAATAAGTTTCTTTTTCTTTGGGAGATATGGGGAAGGTGAGTCTGAGAGGGTTGGGAGAAGAAACACAATCCAGTTTCACATTGTGTTAGTTATGAAACATCATGACCAAATAGCAACTTGGGGAGGAAAGGGTTTACTTGGTTCACACCTACACTGCTATAGCTTATCACTGAAAGATGATGAAACAGGAATTCAAACTGGGCAGAAACTGGAGGCAGGGACTGATGCAGGGGCCATGGAGTGGAGTTGCTTACTAAGTTGCTCATCAGGGCCTGCTCCGCCTGCTTTCCTATAGAACTGAGGACCACGAGCTCAAGGTTAGCATCACTCACATTGGGCTGAGCCTTTTCACAGCAATCACTCACTAAAAATATGCCTTATATCTGTGTCCTTTGGAATTATTTTCTCAATTGATGTCCTCTTCTTTCAGATGACTTTAGCTATGTCCAGCTGATATGAAACTAGCCAGGACACACCTGCATTCTCACATTATACTTTTTGTCATGTTTCTTTCCACAGAGCAAGTTTGTGTACAGTATCAAAGGCAAAGGCACTAGGTAAAGTTTCAGGGTACTTTAGCATCTTTCTTACAGCTCTCATCACCAGGAGACTTTGTTAAGATGCTCTGTCAGGACGCTCATACATCTTCCCTGTGAAGCAGAGTGTATTTCCCAGAGGAAACTTACATAGAAGCCTAGGAATCCCATACATCTGCCACCTACAGAGACCCATGACTCTCACACTTGTCCATACATGATACTTAGGAATTTATTATTAAGGAATAGCTGAGCTTTGTTACTGGTTTTTCTGACTTTTTTTTCAACATGTGTGCAAGGCAGGCAAATATAGAGGCACTATATTTTTTTCCACTGATCTTATGTATGTATATATGTATGTATGCATGTATGTATGTATTATTACAATTTATTCATCCTGTATCCCAGCTGTAGCCCCCATCCACTACCAATTCTACTCTCCTTCCCTCATTTCTTCCCATGCCCCTCTCCAGTCCACTGACAAGGGAGGTCCTCCTCCCCTTCCATCTGACCGTAGCTATCAGGTCTCATCAGGACTGCCTGCATTGTCTTCCTCTGTGGCTTGATAGAGCTGCACTCTCCCAAGGGGAAGGTGATCAAAGATCCAGCCACTGAGTTCATGTCAGAGACAGTCCCTGTTCCCCTCACCAGGGAACCCACTTGTAGGCTGAGCTGCCATAGGCTACATCTGAGCAAGGGTCTAGGTCCTCTCCATGAATGTTCTGTGGTGGGAGCATCATCAGTCTCTGCAAAGACCCCTGGGCCCAGATTTTTTGGTTCTGTTGCCCTCCTTGTGGAGCTTCTGTTCCCTCCTGATCTTTCTATCTCCCCCTTTTTTCATAAGATTCCCTGCACTCTGTCCAAAGTTTGTTTATGAGTCTCAGCATCTGCTTTGATACCCTGCTGGGTAGAGTCTTTCAGAGGCCCTCTGTGGGAGGCTCCTGTCCTGTTCCATTTTCTCCTTCTTCTGATGTCCGTCCCATTAACTTTCTGAGTAAGGATTGAGCACCTTCCCTAGGATCCTCCTTCTTTCTTAGCTCTTTTAGGAGTATAGATTTTAGTATGTTTTTTCTATATTATATGACTAATATCCACTTATAGGTAAGTATATACCACGTTTGTCTTTCTGTTTCTGGGTTACCTCATCAGGATGATCTTAACTAGTTCCATCCATTTGTCTGCAAATTTCATGATTTCCTTGTATTAAATTGCTGAGTAGTATTTCACTGTGTAAATGTACCACAGTTTCTGTATCCGTTCCTCCACTGAGGGACGCGTGGGTTGTTTCCAGCTTCTGGCTATTATGAATAGAGCTGCTACAAACATGGTTGATCAAATGTCCTTGTTGTATATTTGAGCATATTTTGAATATATGCCTATGAGTAGTATAGTTGGATCTTGAGGAAGCACTCTTCCTAATTTTCTGAGGAAGTTCCAGATTGATTTCCAAAGTGGTTTTGCAAGTTTACATTCCCACCAGAAGTGGAGGAGGGTTCCTCTTTCTCCACATCCTCTCCAACATGTGTTGTCACTTGAATTTTTGATCTTAGCCATTTTGATGAGTATAAGGTAAAATCTCAGGTTTGTTTTGATTTACATTTCCCTGATGACTAAGGATGTGGAGCATTTCCTTAAGTGTTTCTCTGCTTTTCGATATTCCATAGAGTCAATATTTTATTGAGAATAAAATTACTAACAAGTCTATAGCATCTAACTTCTGCTTAATATCCAGACTTGAAATTATTTATTACGTAAAGAATATTATGCAACATGGAACATTATAAAGATATAGCCCTTATAGCAGTTGACAAGATATACTTCACAGTAAGTTTAAGGGATAATTTTATTATGCTGCCGGAACAAATAGAATATAAAGACCACACATAAGCTCTTTGACTATATATAAGTTGTGTATCTCTATGTCAGATTAAATATCTTGCATTTTCTATCTGGAGTTAAATTTGATAATAAAGCACAGATTTACCCAATGTAGCTATGTACTTTGCAGAAATATTTTTTTCTCAAAAATTATAGTTACAGAAAATATAATGTAAATTCAACAAATGTTTGATGACTCCATACTACTGTGAAATGAACTAATTATTCAACAATAATGTCACATCTAGACAAAAGTACCCTATATGAAAAGATGGATATTTTTACAAGAAATATTAATTGATGCTGGCTATTGCTATAGAATAGAACAATGTAATTGTTTCCATTGTACATTAAAGCTAATCAAGTAACTCCTGATCCATATTTTCCAAGGCCCATCATTTTCCCGCATTCAAAACTTGATACTTTTTTCAACGAATTTCAAAATAAGAATTTTATATGTAAAATATTAAACATCCTTTTATGCACATTTTGCTTTATATTGTTTCATATAAGTGAATATGTTTCAAACAGTTGTCTTTTTATTTCAAATGTATTCATATTTTTTTAAACTAAATAATAACAACACAAAATTCTGTGGAAGATGCAGGAGTGCATTAATCTTAAGTGGCCACGTTGGGCTGCTGTACAAAGGAACCCTCTGGCATTTCAGAGACAACAAACTCTATCTCACAATTACCAACATTTCCCCCAGTTTCGGATTATTTGCAAAACAATAACCATTTGGGCAGTGGTTAATTGTTTCTCTTCAAATATTTGACACATTCTTCATTACTTTCAGTGGATGTGAGTCTTTTACTAAACCACGATTATAATTAAGACTGATGAAATCATTAGGCTTGATGTAAACATTCAGTTTATCCAAATAGAGTTTGGCAACATTTTAAAGGTCTTCTGTCTGGATCATTCAATGTTTAATTATTTGTTGTGGGTGCTGAATTCCAGCATGATTGTTGTCATTTGTCATTATGCTCTACTGGCATAAGTCACCTACTTTTACTTATATCTGAGTCACTTTCATTAAATATTTTCAAATATTATTTTTTAAAACAGCTAGTTCATCTTTTGTGTTATTAGCATAAAGGATGTCAAGAAGTGTGGTGGGTCTAGTCAGCTGATGACTTAATAAGTAGTTGCCCTGCAAGATAAAGATGAGAACAGACCATGTTCCTGACCCCAAGAGTCTTACAGAATAGGTCAAATATAGGGTATTGTCCTATATACCTAGTGCTGTGTAAAAGCCAAGAACTGCATCAAAACCACATAGGTTGGGAATTTGTTCCTTTGACATTTTATTGTATGTTCTCTGAAGGCAGATGGAGGCCTTTGAACAGTTAAGAATTATTATATTTAGAGGTACAATTGTACTAGTTAAATTTTGTGTGTTGTGAAACTTTAAGGATTTCATAAAGAATATGGAAACTTGTTAGGGGTGGTTTTTGCTTTTAAGCATGTA
The DNA here is from genome assembly GCF_030254825.1 of Meriones unguiculatus. Lineage (NCBI taxonomy): Eukaryota > Metazoa > Chordata > Mammalia > Rodentia > Muridae > Meriones > Meriones unguiculatus. Next base: position 50,991,750 of record NC_083367.1, read on the forward strand.
AGCTAAGCAGGCTGATGCAACTCTCACTTCAGAGAGCTTTCTGTGGAAATTTCTGACAGGCAGAAAGCTGGGTTTTATGTCTGGATCTTGTTTGCTAGATGGGAATGCTGAAATGCTTTTATTCAATGTAGTTCAAAGTAAAATTTTAAATGACGAAAAGCACAAGCATGCTCTTTCAGTCAATTCTAAGAGTGTTTGTTGAATATTTTGTTTATTATCGGTATTTTGATCTCCACATTTAATAAAAAACGGATCATAGTATGGGATGACAGTCAATGGATTTGTTTTAGTGAGTGTGTGTTCACTTTTCAAAGAAAACTTGAAGAAACTATTTTAAATTTATGACAATCTCCTTTCCAAAGTACTTTGTGATGGAGGTAATATTGATATGCTATAATTGTTTAGGACTTTAAAAACTATCCTTTTTAGACAGACTGATTTTGACACTAATAGATTTTTTTGAGACATAGTTTCAAACATTTTAAATAACTTAGTTGTATTTACATTTTTATGAGTGGTTTTCATATTTATAGATATTGAAAATAGATTATATTCTCATAAAACATATTCTGGATATGATTTCCTCTGCCTCTACTCATCTCAGTTTTACCCCAACTCCTCTGCCAACTAGATCCAAGCCCTTTACATTTCTCATTAGAAAACAAACAGGTTTCTGGGTGAAAATAGTAAAATAACAGAGTATGTAATAAAATGAAACATGATAAGATAAAACAAAAGGTAAGACATTGAAATTGGACAAAAAAATCAAGCAGAAAAAAAAGAGCCCAGGAAAATGCACGAAAATGACAGGACCAATCGTTCCCACATTCAGGAGTCCCATAAAAACATTCAACTGGAGGCCATAATATATGTGCAAAGGACTTGGCACAGACCCTGTGCATGCTGCCTCAGTCTTTGTGAGTTCATATGAGCTTTGCTCATGTTGATTTAAAGGACCCTGTTTTCTTGGTATCCTCCATGCTCTCTGGCTCTTACATTCTTTCAATCCCATTTTCTTCAAGATACTCTGAGCCCAAAAGGGGAGGGATTTGATGGAGATGTACTGTTTAGTGGTGAGTGTTCCAAGTTCTCTCACTCTCTGTATAATGCCTGGCTATGGATCTCTCTGTATTTGTTCTTACCTTCTGCAGGAGGAAGCTTCTCTGATAATGGGTAAGAGAGACACTGATATATAACTATAAAAAATGCCATTAGGAGTAATTTTATTTCCCTTTTTAAAAAGACTATTAGTATTTGGTTTTATCCTAGGACCTTGGCCTATCTAGTCTTGGGTTCTTGGTAACCTGAACAGTGTCAAGAAAGCGTTATAAGTCATAAATTGGGTCTTGAGTCTAATCAGATATTTGTTTGTTACCCCCACAAGCTCTGTACCATCACTGCACTACCATATGCTCCAGGCAGGACAGCACCGTAGATGAAAGGGTTCGTGGCTGGATAGGCTCAGAGTACCATTCTAAACAGAGACACTACAAATTAAGGCTGAAGGCTCTACACAGGCACCAGCTAGACTTGTCTATGGTCAATGAATTGTGTAAGTGTTGTCCTCAGCAACGGGGACTTATCTTCAGTTTGTGCAGAGCAACGTACAGTCTTGGAAACAGCCTGAGTTATTTGGTGATTCCCATTGGACTTCTTTGGCCAACAACTAACTTAGATGTCACACAATGCCACTAAAGGAAACTTCATTTGGTGACAAGAGAAGGCTAGTTGGTGCCCTATCTCCCCTATTATTTGGTTATTTTGTTCAAATTGCCTTCATATTTGTATACATTTTATAAATCTTCCATTGTATTTGGTTTTGGTACTATACTTCAAATGGCCCTTAATGATAGTTGTCTTTTGGTGTGTTTTTCTCCCTCTTCCAGCACCAGCAATCCATCCTTCTGGTTATCTATCTATCTATCCTATTTTCTTTTCCTAATGATACTTATCTTCCCCCACCCAGGCTTACTCTGTATCTGACCTCTGTGGTTCTAAAGATTGTGGCTTGATTATCATTGAATTAACAGTTAATATCCCTATCTAGGCAAACACATAGAATTTTGTGTTTCTGAGTCTGAGTTACCTTACATATGTCCATTGTTTTCTTGGTCTATTCATTGACCTGTGGATTTCATGATGTCCCGTTTTTAATGGCTAAACAATACTCTACTGCATCAGTTTGCCACATTTTCTATATTTTTTCTTCTCTTGTTTCCAATTTCAGGCTATGATGACTAGAACAACAAAGAACATGTTTGAGCAAGTGTCTTTGTGGTGGGATGAAGTGCTTTTTGTGTCTATGCCCAGGAGTTAGAAGAGTTGGATCTTGAGGTAGATTGAGTCACATCTTCCTGTTGTAATATATGTAAAAAACCGTTGGGCAATAAATGTTTACTATAGCCCTAAGATTATTACTGCAGTATTATATAACCCAATATCACAAGTAATAAGACACAGATACCTGTTAGAATTTTTTGTTTATTTTATTTATTACAATTTATTCAATTTATACAATGTATCCCCACTGCAACCCCCTCCCTTGTCTCCTCCCAGCCCCACCCACCCTCCTTCTCCCTCTATGCCCTTTCCCTAGTACCCTGATAGGGGAGGTTCTCCTCCCCTTTTATCTGCCCCTAGCCTATCAGGTTTCATCAGGGATGGCTGTCTCACCTTCCTTTGTGGCATGGCCTATTAGATTTTATAATTGCTTTATTTACCTTGGGCTGGGTAGATATTTCACCTATGCTGTTGCAATACCTTACCATTCATTTCCCAGTCCTCTTCCAACGTCATGTCATCCTCCTTAATCATCCTCATATGATCTACCTTTCATCCCTAATCTCATTGTACTTCCTTAGATTTTCCTTCTTGGTGTTTTCTCCATCCACACCATCCTTGGCGCCTTTCTACCAAGCCCGTGTGGGTTCCTCTCCATGCTAAACCATCATGGCATCCTCCTTCCTCATCTTTTCCCATCCATTTTTGTCTTCTCTGATTCTTCCGTGCTCTCCAAGCCTCAGAACCTTAGTCATGCCTATCCCATTCTGCCCTGCCCAGGTATAGGCATTTTAATCAACCAATCAGGTTTACAATGCAAGGATAGCTGTAAGTAGATCTTGAGGGCCAGTACAACACATTACACCAACCTCCAAAATCTTTCTGAAGATCTGACAAGTGATTTTCATCGTGAGTCTTCAAGTTTGTGTACTCAACAGAAATGGATGAGTGTTTTCCTTACTTGCCAGCCTTGCCAGCATGAGTTGTCACTTATTTTAATGATCTTATGCATTCTGTCTGAGAAGTGTAAGTTAAATCGCAAAGAGGTTTTGATTTGCATTTCCCTGATGACTATTCTCTAAATGTTTCACAGCACTTGAGCTTCTTTCGAAAATTCTCTGTTTAAATCTGTACCCTATTTTTTAATTGGGATATATTTTTCTTAATCTATAGATTTTTAGTTCTTTTTGCATTTTGGATATTAGCTCTATATCAAATATTCAGTTGGTAAAAATCTTTCTTCATTCTGTAAGCTGCCGCTTTATCCAACTGATGGTGTCTTTTACTGTGCAGGAGCTTTTCAGTTTCATGACATCGCATTTATTAATTGTTGATCTTAATGCTTACTCTAATGGTACACTCTGCTCAGAAAGTTTTTCCATCAGTATCCACCAAGTCTATTTGGTTTATAACATCATAACATCAGTTAGCTCCAGATTTTTTTTTTAATCTGTTGTTGACCTGTTTATTGGAAAGAGTGGGATAGTTTCTTACTGTCAGTGTGTGAAGTAATTATGTGACTTAACCTGTAGTACTGGTTTTGGTCTTTGGTTTTTACTTGGGTGTCTTTGTGTCTGATGCAGGATGTTAAAATTTTCAATGCGGAATTTTCCATTAATGAATATGTAGTGCTACTGTTTATCTCTTCTAATCACTTTTGGTCTGAATTTATCTTCTTCATATTAAAATATCTACATTAGCATAATTTTAAGTTTGTTTGCTTGAAAAAAACTTTTTCAGACACTTAACCCAAGGTGTTGGATATTTTTAGTGTATTAAGGGATGTTTCAAGTGCTTCAGGGTTCTACACAAGAAATGATCCTGTGTTCATTTCTATTCTGTTAGTTCTATCTTTTTTGTGTAGGATTGAAATCATTAATGTTGATATATGTCAATGAACAGTACTTAATTAACACTGTTATTTTGTTGTGTGGTTTGTGGGTGTTTTCATGTTTGGCCTTGTCTTGTTCCACTCTTGATTTACTGGTCTGAGATAATTTTTTTTTTATTCCCCTTGGGTGTGGTGTACCTTTTTATATTGGAATTTTGTTTCTAGTATCTTCAGTAGGGCTGGATTGTAGATAGATATCTTTTACTTGATTTCATGATGGAATCTGTTAATTTCTCCATCTATGATAATTGAAGGTTTTGTTGGGTATAGTAGTCTATTGTCCCTTTGAGTCTGTAGAACATCCCTCTGTGCCTTTCTGGATTTTAGAGACTCCACTGAGAAGTTAGGCATTATTCTAGTAGGTCTTACTTTACATATTACTTGGTGTTTTTCCGTTGTATTTTCTTGTTGTTGTTTAATTTCTTTGTTCTGTGCATTTAGTGTTTTGATTATTATGTACAAAGTAGAATTGCTTTTCTAGTTTAATGTTCTCCATGCTTCTTGTACCTTTATATGAATCACTTTCTTTAGGTTAGAGATACTTTCTTCTACGATTTTTGTTGAAAATATTTTCTGTGCCTTCAACCTGAGTTTCTTCTCCTACCTCTAGTTCCATAGTTTTTAGATTTGATTTTTCATAGCTTTTCCAGATCTCCTGCATGATTTTTGCCAAGATTTATTTATTTATTTATTTTTAGAGTTAACATTTTTTGACCTTATATCTTCAATGTCTGAGAGTCTTTTTTCCATCTCTTGCATTCTATTGGTGAGGTTAGCTGCTGAGGTTTCTGTTTGAGTTCCTAAATTTTTCATTTCCATATTTATCTCAGTTTATATTTTCTTTATTTATTCTTTTTTCTACTTTCTAGTTCTGAACATTTTATTTCTCTGCAAATTTTTTTATGGATTTCTAAAGGGATTTATTATTTCTGCTTTAAGAACCTCTATCACATTCAGAAAGGCTATTTTAAGGTCTTTTCCTTGTACTCTAGCAATGTTACAGTATAGAATGTGGTTGCTGTGTACTTCCTGGTAGAAGATTCTTATGGAACCCTGACAGGTGTGGCCAATACAGGTTCCAGCTCTGATAGGAGGTGGGCCTGAGAGGTTCCAAAAGAGGGAGAAAATCAGAGTGTTCTACGAGTATCTGCTTAGTCCCCTAGAATTGGGGCCAGAGAGTGAGGAGAGTCTAGTGGGCTGCTATAAAGTTTGGAAAGAGAATGAGGCTGAGATATTTGACGTGGAGGAATGAAGGGAGAGGTGAAAATTTGCAATAATCCTACCTGTTTTGCTGCTAAATTTGCCTGATGATTCCAAAGGAATGCCTGTTAGAGTTAGAGGCAGTAAGAAAGCAGTAAGTGGGGGGAAAGAAATTTAGAAATGATAATGTATGTGACACAGTAAGATGGGGTAGTAAAAGGGGTAGGGTAGGGCTTCAAGTGGTCTGCTACAGAGCTAAGGATAAAACTGGGAGTTGATTTTGAAGAAACTGAGGAAAAGGTGAAGGATCTGCAGTTAGGTTATCTGCTTCCTTGGCTCAAGTCAGTACTGTTAATAAGACTGTGATGAGTTTGTTATGGGCTGTGAAGGGATGATGTTAAGTTCAGTTGCAGTGACCTGTTAAGATTACCTTGAGAATTTTAGAAAATGAAATGAAACTCATGGAAACACACACACATCTGTATGCAATCTATTCAGCTTCCTAGGGATCAGTCATTTGCAAGAAGACTATTTTAAATTCCTCATGCACTCAAAGCAGAGGAAAACTGAATGAGTAATATTGATGTTATAAAGGATTTGATAGTGTACTCGCTTAGGAAATGTTAAGTCAGCATACAAAATAATTTTGCTAAAGGATATGATGGGAAGGAAAGTAGTGTGCTAACCAGAGTAGTTAGAAACTGAAAGAAAGAACACTTTCTATTATATATGAAGTTTAGGGTTGTTGAGAAAATTTCTCTAATATTTATTTACTGTCATTTTTGCTCCATTTTCACAATGAAAGAAGACAATACTGACTTACAAACAGACATTTGGCCTCCCCCCCCCCCCCGTAACAAAGAATATGCCTCTAAATGGTAGATCCGGGGTGAAGCACAGGATTACAATCACCATTAAGTCCAAAACAAAAACTAAAACCAAAATGAGAAAAAATTCTGTCAGGTCTGCAAGAAGAACCTGGGTAAAAGCTATTCAAAAGGAGTAACACTGGTACTTAAATAATTCTTTGCTGTGTAAACCTTCCGTGTGCCCAAACTTGCAACTCCTATCTTTGTTTAAATTGTTTAAAGCGTGACTTGAGCAAAGACCTGAAAGTTTTTAAAGTGGATGTGTGGAATGTGGAAGCCAGCTGTGTATTATTATTATATATATATATATTATTGTATTATTATTAAAGAGATTTTCCTTTATTAATCTCTAAGTGTGTGGAATGAGTCAAACAAAAAACATTTAAATGAATTTTTGCATCAAGGTAAAATTCATTAAAGAAATGTGATGGATCAGAGAGTATGAATACTTAAAAATTATATTATTTTTTCCTAAATGAGAATGCAATTAATAGTGGGTAATAACTTACTTTTCATAGTGCAAGTTGAACTGTAAGTGAATAAATCAATGATGAGTAATATTCTTTCATAATTTCCATGTAAAATAATAAAGCAATTTTATAATATCAAAATATAAAGTTTTTGTTCATTCATTTGTAGATAACAATATCTGAATATGAACTAACATAGTACACGTTTTATGTACTATTTTAAGTAATTATTTACATATGAATATATTTCAGAAGAAGTGGAATTAATGTTGTTTTTGAGGTAAAAATTAATAACATTATTTTAAGTAAGCTTTTATGATGTGTTCCATGATCTGGGCTTGGTGGCACACGCCTGTAATCCCAGTACTCAGAGAAGCAGAGGCAGGTAGATTTCTGGGAGTTCAAGGACAGTCTGGTCTAAAAATGTGAGTTTAGGACAGCCAAGACTACACAGAAAAACTCTTATCTTGAACCACCCCCGCCTCCAAAAAAATTGTGTTCCATTATTTTATGCTGAGTTTATTTTTCTCAATTGCATTGTTTTTTCTATAGATATAAATAAGGTAAAGTACACATATTTTAGCTTATTAATCAAAATAATAAGATGCTGCCTTGAGAATTTCTATGGTAATTTTGAAAATATATTCAGAAATGATTAATGCTGCTTCCTTAACTATGAGTGAAAACTATTATAGACTAAACAAGGGGAAACTGTAATTGTTTTTAGCTATAGCTTTTGGTGATTCATATGTTCAAGAGATTTTTTTCCCTTTTTAAAGAAATAAAACAATTTGTTCATCTTGACCTTTTTCTTTATTTTTAAGGCAATGCTGGGAGGTATTTACGTAAAGGTGCTAATTGTCCCTGATAGCTTGATTCACATTGATTTCCTCCTTCAAAAGCTCCTTTTGTCTGAACCATAAAATTAGCAACTCATTACTTGTTCCCTTGTTCAGTACTAGCTCCAGGCAAGATTGTGCCCTTCAAAAGGTTGTCCAGGATCCTTTTCTTTTTTTGCCTTCTATACGCCATTCCTTCTTTGTAAGATGCTTCTAACTAAGGTATCCTACCCCCTTTCCAGAACACACAACAGCCTAATTGTAAATACAAGCCAATAATTTTCTTCTTCCATCTTTTCTTTTAGAATCACGGTTATGATCCAACCTTTTAAAATAATTTTTACAACTTTCCCTAAATATAATGTATTTTAGTGATCCTAAAACCATAAGGCGTCTCTTTTACTCCCCTATAAGCTTAGATACTGAGGCTAACTTCTTAACTGACACTTAATGTGTTCCGGTAAGATATAGCAAGTTCATAGATTTCTGGAAAGCTGTCCGGCTATTCAAAAACTAAGAGATGTGAAGACACTGTACCCTAGGGACTATCTGTAAGTTTAATTTCATTTTTTGTAGTTGGGATTATCAGAATGAGTATGAATTTAAGTTGCAACAAATGTAATTGTTGGCATCCTTTTATGTTCCAGTGTCACTACAATAGTATAAAAAAGTTATACATATCAAATAGTTTGTAGGATTGTGATAATAAGATGGAGGTTCATGGCATCAAGTATTACCACTGTTCTCATTAAAAAAGAGAAATATTAAAATGAGAAAAATTGATGAACTTCTCATAATTCACATTCGTTTTTTTCACTTAATTGGGCATGCATTTTAAAAGCGTTTCCAAATAATTTCCTCCATATTTTGGTGCCCATAGTAATATATTGTTAAGGTCCAGAATTCACTGAAGGAAAGACCCAGTGTCAAGTAAAGTAGAGAACATTTATCCTGCAGAGAATACCGGCATGCTGGGGTCACTACCTTTAAAATGCAGTGACCCTGAGGGCAGCTTGAAGGCTCCTTTTAAAGCCAGAAAGGGAAATTCCTACCTTGACTACCTGACTGCTATTATGATTGGCTGGTGCCCATGGAGACTTTGTGAGTCTGATTGGGAATGCCGGTGTTCAGGTGGTCAGGAGGCCACAGTCTTGTGTTATGAATATTTAAACATGACATAGGCTACCTAAACAATATAAGGACACCAAGCACAGATAGCTAGCCTTGAGATAAGATCTCTCCACATTTCTGTGGCTATCTCCTGGCTGCTCTTTCTTCTGATTGGCTGCTTGAGTGGGTGATTTTTATAGTCTTTTCCTGGAAGTGATGACTTCTTGGGGTCAGGCCTAGGTCAGGCTGAGAGGTCCAAAATTTGAAATTTAATTCCTGGGCAACGTAATTGTGGTCCTGGGTACAAGTTTAGACAGAGAAGAGGGCAAGTTGAGACAGCCCTGCCCTGCTGCAGAAAAGTAACCAGGCTTAAGCTTGAGAGCTACCGTTGCCTGGCAATCCACCCAGAGAGCCCCTCACTGGTGACCAAGGTCACATAGTCCTGCTACTAAGAAAAACCACAAGATGTGCTAATCATTCCCCCTCCCTAACAGGAGCAGATACCTTCCAGATAGATGGGTCAGGACCATTATGGCCTTGGTGCCTAAAACAGACCAAGACTTGGAAAAGGTCTGGAAATTCCCCACTTGCATGTTTTGCTCTTTAAAAACCCTGTTCCCCCAGATCTTAGGGCTGCACACCTCTCTGTTTTCACAGGGAACTTGCGGCTTAGGCTAGAGCTTGTATAGAATAAATCCTTATGTGTTTGCAGCTGAGTCAATTCCTGTTGGTGAAGGACTAAAGAATTAAAATTTAGATTTTTGGTTCCCTAGACAGCCCTGCTGTACTCCTCTTCACTAAGAAGGTATCTGTGACCTGGGCTCGAGCTTGTATTAAATAAACCCTCATGTATTTGCAGCATAGTCAATTCCTGGTGGTCTTTGTGGGGGGGGGGGGGGGGCTCACAAACTAGGCATAACAAAGCTTGGTCCTCTCAATATCTCTATGAATATTCAATTTTATTTTGTTGATTTTGGTTTCTTCTTTGTTGTTGTTCTTAATCTTTTTGTTTTATTTTGCTAAGTTTCAATCAGTTTTTATTTTTTCAAAGAAACAGCACTTAGATTTAATAAGACATTGTATTTGTGTGTGCATGTGTATGTTGTTTTTATCTTACTTCATTAATTTGTGTGTGTGTGCCACTGTAAGTTGCATAACATGGTCCTAGGAATTGAATTCTGGTCCTCTGCAAGAAGAACAAGTGCTCTTGGTTGCTGAGCTTTCTCTGTAGAGCCTGCTTTTATTATTTCTCCCTATAAACTAGATTTGATTTTTTTCCTTGTTTTTCCAAGCTCTTGGGTTTCATCATTGTCTTTGTTACTATTCTATTGCTGTGAAGAGACACTATAATTATTTAATTGGGGGCTTTTTTTTACGGTTTCAGAAGGTGAGCTATGACAATCATGGCAGGAAACGGACAGTCATGGTGACACAGCAGTAGCTAAGAACTTTTCGTCCTGATCTACAGATAGCAGGCAGAGATTGGGCATGATGAGGCTTTTGAATCCTCAAAGCCCACCCCAGCAACACACCTCTTCTATCAAAGTTACACCTCCTAATTCCTTCTAAGTAGTTATTCAGTTTGGGGTTAAACATGCAAATATCTGAGCCTATGAGTGTTAAAAACCATCACCATCTTTAAGTCATTTATTTGTAATAGTTCTTTTTTTACCCCTTCCATGGCACTTAAAGTTATGAATTTCCTTCTTAAGAATAATATATATGAATACCAGAGATTTTAGTGTGTTATGGTTTTTTTTTTCATTTATTTTTTCTTTTACTTTTATTATTTTTTATTAATTACACTTTATTCACTTTGTATCCCCCCTGTAGCTCCCTCTCTCTTCCCCTTCCAATCCCTCCCTCTGTCCCCCTTCTCCACGCATGACCCTCCCTAAGTCCACTGATTCGTGTTTTATTTCCCTTTTGATTTTTCTTTGGCATATACATGATTTTTCTTTGGCATATACATGATATATATATATATATATATATATATATAATGATATATATATATATCATTAGTCTTCATTAACTGAAAAAAGAAATTAAAAGGAGGACATGTGTACTCCTAGGTTTTGTGGGGGAGAAAGTTTATTATAGTTTATTATGAGAGAGAGAACAGCCAGAGTTATCTACAGGAGTTCAGAATGAGCATGGCCAGACTGAACCATGTGAAGAGAGAGGAGGGGGAAATCGGCAGAGGAGCCATTGATCAAGAGGGGCAGCCTGGGCCAGAAAGATCAATGTAGCCAAATGGCTATCAGGGCCAGAGAACATGTCCAGAGGGAAGTCCATCCCTGTACTTGGACTAGAAAGAACAGGGTGTTGGCTATCTACTCTGTTTACTTTAAGACTGTGTAAACTTTGTTTACTTAGCAGGAAAGTGGCCCCTCCTGCGCTGCATAAGGCTACTTCACGTTTGCCTCTTAGGCTCCCCTTGTATTTTTCTCTGGGTACCTGCTCTTCACCTTCCCTGGGTGCCACCCCAGTGTGGTCCCAGAATGAAGTGCTCAGAACTTCAGGTTGTGCTGCTGGCCTCTATACACTCCAGAGAGCAAAAACTCAGGACTCCAGGGCCCCTGAGGCTAAATCTCAGGTCTCCAGGGAAGTGGTATCAGATGCCTGAAGAAACTGAGAAGCCTAAGTCTGTGTAAACTCCTTAGAGCATGAATTAAAAGAGCTCCTGAGCTCTTTTTGTGGTAACAGTGTGTAAACTTAACTCTGGCTCCAAGGCAGAGAGAGTTACATGGTCTGACACTACCACTGACACCTTAGTATAAGTTCACAGTCTACTTAAAGAAAGTTTGTTGTTGTTGTTGTTTGTTTGTTTGTTGTTTAGTTTAGAGTTCACCTAATGAAACCCCTTAGGGCATGAGTTAATAGGCTCCTCCTCTACACCTCTCTAACTGTCAAAATAGCAGTTTCAACCTGTCACAACATAACTGCCATCTCCAGCCCCTCAGTGGGACCCCTCCTAGATTTATGTTAATTTTAGGGGAAAAGGCTGAACAAACCCCCACCTATTTCTAAGCCTTCCCCCAAGCTCAAGACTTGAAATCCCATTAATCCTCACTGTAGAAACCTCTGCCCTAGAAAGCTCCACCCCCTAAAAAATCCTTTATAAAGGCTGTGTTTGCCCAGTTCTCTGCTGTATTCACCTGGAAGCAGAGGCCGCTGCTCTTGGTTTCATTTCTCCTCTCCTGGACCTGTCCTTCCAATGAATCTCTTTTGAGAAATTTATTGTGACTCAACGGAAATAGTCAAGAAGGCTAGAAGAGAGGAATTGAGGGAGTGTAGTTCAGGCTCCTAAACTCCTCAGCTCATTAGAGGTTGGGTAACCTTCCCATGGGAGCTACAATATCTCTGCTGAGGAGGCCTACTCTCAGAGTTGTGGGGCTCCTGGACACCTTCCCACAGAATCAGGAAGGCCAACACAGGGTAAAAGGTGGAGTATGTCAGCTGGGAGGATCCTGTAACATGTAGGGACTGAAAGATTCTAGGGGAACCTGGAAAAAAGTGTCTGCTTTAATATGTTAATAGGTATCTCAGGCATTGGTCCCATGTTTATTTAATTTGCAAAGACCACTTTGCTCTTGATTTCAAGCTTTGTTGTATTTTTTGCCAGTTAAATTCACACTTATCTCATTTTTTTTCCTTTTTTTAAAAAATTTCTATTTTATATTTTCATTATTAAGGATTTCCTTTGTTCCAGAATAGGGTCTGCTTTAGAGAAGCTTTTATGAGCTTCTGAGAGAAATGTGTATTCTTGTCCTATCTATTAGTGTCCTGTGTGCCTCTTTTATCTGCATGAATTTGTCTTCCTTTACTTTGAGGAAGCTTTTTTTATGATACTGTTGATCTGGTTTATGCCAGTGACTCGGGTTCTTTTTTTATGCTTGTTATTTTTTTATGGTGTCTCTAAATTTCTGCATAATTCTTTTATGTTTCTTTTTGTTTCTCTTAAATATGTATCAGAATTACTTTAGCTTCAAGTTCTGATATTTTATGTTTATTTGACTCATTTTAATGGTAAGGCTTTACCCCGACATACTAATTGGATGTTGTTTTTTTTTTTTCATCTTGATTTTTAGCATCAGTTTTCTCCATCATTTCTAACTATAGGGCTTAGATTTCTAATTGTGTATTGTCTTCATAATTTTAGTCAGATATCTGCTTTAGTTTTTCTAAACTTCAAAACTTCAGTCAGAAGTTTGTTTTTGTCCCCTTACATTTCATCCAGCTGTGGCTGCTTTGGATCCATGGATGATGTTTACAATTGTTCTTTTAAGTCTTGTGTCCTGAGGTTCATCTAGGTAATTTCCCACACAGAACATTTCTATAGGACTGGTTATCACGGGAGAGAGGAACAGTGTCTTTGTATTTCATACTGTTAGACTTTTGCAGTGTGACCAGGTATATGGATTTCTTTGCTTTGCTTTGCTTTAATTTCTTTTGTTTGTGTTTTGTCTGATGTTATTCTAGCCTGCCTATGTGGCAGTTTGTTTCTGTTTTTTCCTATTGTTGGAACTGAATTGATTTCAGGTCATGTAGGAAGAAAAGAATACAACAGTGCTTCAGGTGCTCAGTGTTGATTATTGGAGACACTGGGGTGATTTAAATAGTGGGGTAAGTGATAGTATGTGAGAACTGTAGATGTCATGTAAAGGTCCCCCAGTGTGGTTTTTCAGCTAGTCCTGTGTGTGAGTAGGCAGTGTAAGGTAGGAGACCAGACGGAATCTGTAAGACAGTACACAAATCCTGCTCCACGCTAGATCTGAGCTCCCAGGGTAGCACAGGCTTGGGAAACCTGGATCAGATTCAATGGTGGGAGATGACACATATGGGTCATGGCCGGCCCTGCGCCAACAGACCTTGCACAAGCAGTTCGTTTCTGGACTTGGAGCAGAAGCAGCAAAGGACAATGTGACATGTGGGTACTGGATCAGACTAAGCAAGCAAGAATGTGGATGTGACCACCACCTTGGCCTATGCCTGAGGGGGTGAGGACGTGGGTTAGACTCAGCAACAGTACACGCAGATGGGGCTTCTGGCTGGGTCTGGGCCTGAGCCTGGGAGAGCATGGAAGGACATGAGACTGAGGTAAGAGGATGGCACAGAGGAAGCACATTCACCAAGAAATTTGCATATATTGTTCCAACCTCCACGTGGGAGGGGAGCGCAGCATGGGGTGGGGGTATAGGCAGGAGAGTATACGAATTTCTGCACCTGAACTTTGAGTATGGATGAGCTCTATCATACACTTATAAAGTTGTTTCATTATTTTTTCTGTTCCATATCTCCTTATTTTCCATGTTTTTAATAGAAAAAAAACCAAGCAAATGGAAATCTATAAGACAAAATTTATTTATTTTATGGTATATAAATGTATGTATATATATTATATAAAATGTAAATGATGCATTTACTATTCAACAAAATGTGCCAATGTAAATACTGATTACTTATAATGCAGCAAATTAAGAAATATCTTAAGTAGAGAAAATTCCTTATAGTTCACTGTAGTTATATACAGAAATGAAGACAGTTTAAACCTTGTTGGAACAAATTTAACCACTGAGCCACCAATGCTTAATTGCTGATTTGGATGGAATATATTTTTGAAAGTAGAGGATTCTACCATAAAACAGCAAAAATGTATAAAATAAAGGGTAAATATGAGAAAACATTTGTTAGTGAAATAAAGATCTATGGATTCTAAAACACAAAGGCATTGTAGCTTAAATTCTCTCACAAACCCAAGAATTTTTAAGGTAAAGTTCCTTGGAAATTTGGATGCAAGATGCAGATAAAGAAGGTATCAGCATAATCATTTTTGTGCTGAAAACTATGGAAAAATCCGCAGTCTGCAAGATGCCATTTAAGTGCTGATAGTACAGCTCCTGACTTCCTCTTCAGATTAATCTGAAATCAATTTTTGCTTAAAGGTTACCCTTCAGTAAGTCTGAATTGCTTGTAGTTTCCCCATACACATCGCAGACTTTTTGTTGGTGTTTGTTTTCTGTTTTATGCCAAATGGCTTTGTAACATTCTTTCATGTGTATTTGTCACACATAAAATTATAGTGAAGCTATGAAAGTCCCTACTGTACAGTGATGTCACAAGTTATCATTCCTTCTTAGTATTATGCACTGGACATGTGTTTAGACATATTGTGATCCACAGTGTTAGACAGTATCCGATGATAACGACAACCAGGCTATTAGTTTTTATATTTACTATCCTATAATTTTGATTATTCTAGACTATACTTCTTCATTTGTAAAACACTACATGTCAAACGATGTTAGAAGCAGAGATCAGACATGCAGAGCAATGGGTCTTTCCTGTCTGCTGTGCTCTGTGATGCCCATTTCATGGTGAGATTGCCTAGGGACATATTATTCAATAATGTCTTGCCTAGAACACTATAATCATGAAGAAATTGGTTCATAAAATTTAGGAGGTGCAAATGTTTAGAATTCTATTGACATAATTCATTACTTTTTATTGTTTTTAAAAACTATCTTAAATTAAGACTCATCTGGGCACAGGGATCTTTTCTGAGACTGATACTCCAATCAAGGACCATTCACAGATATTACCTAGAACCCCTGCTCAGATGTAGCCCATGGCAGCTCAGTATCCAAGTGGGTTCCCTAGTAAGGGGAACAGGGACTGTCCCTGATGTGTAACTGGCTCTTTGAACATCTCTCCCTGAGGGAGGAGCAGCCTTGCCAGGCCACAAAAGAGGACATTGCAGCCAGTACTGATCAGACCTGATAAGCTAGGGTCAGATGGAAGTGGAGGAGGAGGATCTCCCTTATCAGTGGACTTGGAGAGGGTCATGAGAGGAGATGAGGGAGGCAGGGTTGGATTGGAAGGGAATGAGGGAGGGAGCTACAGCTGAGATACAAGATGAATAAACTGTAATTAACATATCAAAAATCAAAATTTAATTTAAAAAAGACTCATCTAAAATATCATGTATGTAAGCACAGAATTAGTACCAGAAAAGTAAGAAATATGGAGTCAATGTAGATTTCAACACAAATTGAAATTTCCACAGGTATTTAAATCAATAGAAACAATTCTTAAAGCTGGAGAGATGGCTAAGAGTTAAGAATGCTTGTTACATAGTAGTTAGGACTGGAGTTCAGATCCCGTCTCTCACATTAGGTGGCTCATAAACACCTGTAGCTCCAGCCCCAATACAGCTGACACCCTCTTTTCACCTCTGTGGGCATTAACACACAGGTGGACCTATAAGCCCACATATAAACACAAACATATAAATAACACCAGTAAAAAATTATTTCCTCTTAAAATATTTCATGTGTCTAGAGGGGGAAAAATCTATGTTTTTAATGAGACCGGAGGTGGAATTCTTTTTGCTTTGTTCTCTTTTTTTTTTTTTAAACTGGATTCTTGGAAGACTTGCTGAATTTAATAAGCATCCAGAATGTGAGGAGCGACATCACATATGCTTTTGATCCTAAAGTCAATGAAAAAAAATTGTAGTGATTTTTTTAATTAAATTGATTTTCACACTGAGTCAGGTCTTTCATCAATTTTATTTATGTAAAAAAAAAAAATTCTTCTTGTCCTACAAACAAATTTATTGACTAGTTACAAAAGGCAAGAGATTCCTGAAAGTATTTTACAAAGTTTTATCAAGCCTCGGGAAATCAATGTTAATTGTGTTCCTAAGTCTTTTATTTAAAAGAACTTGTTTTATATGAAATGTCATATAACTTATAAAGTAAAAAAAAAAATTCCAATACTATCAGAAGGCTTATATATTAATTTCAGATAAATAATTTTTACTACTTAATGAGGTATACGTCTTAGAATTTTGACTTGTAAATATAGTTAATTCTTTGTATAGGAAAAAAAAAACCCTAAATGGCCAGTTCTTGTGAAAACTATGAGCAAACTTTTGTTTTAGTAATACTTCTTCTGGCTTTTGTTCTCAACCTAAATATGTTAACATGCATCCCTATCCAAGGATTGAGTGAGTCTATGGAAGTGCTTCTGCTGACATTTTTTTCTTAGGACTCTCCCTTTGGCTTGGTTTCTCTTTGATTAGATGACTCATTTTGATTTGTCATTCATTCTTTGATAAGAAGACCGAGGGATAGAGATGGCAAGCAGATGGAGGGTTGAGACAGGTGAATTACATGTTCGAAAAAAGCCTAAGGTATATAGTGAGGACATGTTTAAAATATAAAATAGTATATAAGCCAACAAAAAATGCATAGAGATTTCTTCCAGCTTTTCCACTATTCTCTGACATAGACTCATATAACTTCCCATGCAGAGGGAGCTTGCTTTGTGATATTTTTTACTTGCCGCCTCACTGAGTAAGGATATACAGTATTACCTAGAGATGCAGGGGAAAAGAATTTATTGAATTAACAAATTCTAGAAATAGGTTTCATGACATTCCATACAAGGCCACATGAGAAAGTGCCAGTTGGAGGGCAGTTCCTCTGTGATAGCGTCCCCCTGAAAATGTAGAGTAACTGCTTAGGACCGGATCATATGAATAATTCTCAGTATCTAAGCTATACAGGTAGTGCTACTTACTTGGTGCCTATATTTCTCTAGGGTGATAGAGGTAAAGGACATATTTACTCTTACAGGTATATAGAGGGATGAAGGATTACTCAGTGCATTCCATAGATATGCACTTAGCTTAGCAATTTGCTCCAGACAGAAGCATTTAAACATTTTTACAAAATTGTCCTTGGTCCATTTTTCTTTTGTTTTTAATATTATAATTACAGTATTTCTCTTTTACCTTTCCTCCCTCCACATCCTTCCATATACCCCTATTTCTGTTTTTCAATTCATGGCCTCTTTATTAATTGTTATAAGCATATATATATATATATGTATAGAAACATACATGGCTATATTTATAAATATGTAGAATCTTTAGAATGTTAATTATATATACATTTTCAGAGCTGACCATTTGGTATTGGATAACCAATTGGTGCTTTTATTTTTTTTCTGGGGAAGATCGTTTTTCTCACTCTGAACTTTAGTGGTTGTCTATAGTTCTGCACAGGGTTGATGCTTCATTTCCCCTGTCCACTTTGACATATCTGTTATTGTCCTTGTTCGTGTTTAGTTAGTCATTTTGGTTATACTTTATGGAAGTAGCCTCTGACGTTGTTAGCAGAAACAGTCTTAACAGAACACGTGCTGATCTGGCTCTTACAGTTTTTCTAGCCCCTCAACCCCAGTAGTTTTCTGTAATATTCTCTGAGAATACTCAAAGAGAATTCCTTGATGAGATGTGAAGAATACACTTCTCTGTGAGTATAAGGACAGTTTCTTCATAGTGCACATTGTTTTTTCATTTCTTTATTATCTTATAGAGCCTTGATTTTACAATGTAAGACTCAACCACAATTGTATTTCTACTGTTTTCTGTAATTGCATCCGTTGGGCTATAATCATTCCCCTCAACCTTGCATTAAGGCATGTGTCCAAAGTACAGTGTCTATCTTGGTCCTACCTACATTTTATATTTAATATTTTATGCTATTTGTAGATGGTGTTGAGAAGTGTGAATCAACAAATTAACAGAAACTTGCAGAAAAATATTTTTATGAGCTTAACCTGTAATTTATTTTAGACCATTAATAACCAATTCCAATGTGCACGTTGATACACATATATCAGGAGGCAAAATATATGCTGATCATATTGACCAAAATAAATTGATAGAACTTGGGTCAATATAAAGTCACAGAATGTCCAAATAGATTAATAACTGTCAGAATCTTGCTTGTAATTATAAAATAAGTCTACTAATCTAAAAAATTAATTTAGGTTTTAATTTAAGAAATCTGATTGGTTTCATTTTTCACAGTTTTATTGGATTTTACAACTTTAATTAAAGCCGCAAACTTTTCTCAGTTACTATTTTGAAATATATTACTTTTAAAGTATATTTTAGTATCTTTTGTTTTAACAATAGAGCTTAAAAATAAGTTCTAAATATAATCGTTTTTTCTTAGAAAAATATCACAAAGTGTCATGAAATAAACCATTAATTTAATACAGTTTAAGTATACTTAAAGACTGCACTGTGTCCTTAGTCAATGCCAAAGCTCAGCCAGTGCTCAACATCCTTAGTCATCTGGGAGATGCAAATGAAAACACCCCTGAGAATCCACCTTACACGCATCAGATGGCTAAGATCAAAATCTCAAGTGATAACACATGCCGTGGAGAGGTTGTAGAGAAAGGGGAACTCTCCTCCACTGCTGGTGGGAATGTAAACTTGTACAATCACTTTGGAAATCAATCTGGTGCTTCTCAAAAACTGGGAATAGTGCTTCCTCAAGACGCAGCTATGCCACTTCTGGGTATATATTCGAAAGATGCTCAACCGTACAATAAGGACATTTGCTTAACTGTGTTCATTGCAGCTTTATTCATAATAGACAGAATCTGGAAATAACCTAGATAGCCCTCAACCAAGGAATGGATACAGAAATTGTGGTACATTTACACAATGGAATACTACTCAGCAATTTAAAACCAGGAAATCATGAAATTTTCAGACAAATGGTAGGAACTAGAAAATATCATCCTAAGTGAGGTAACCCAGAAACAGAAAGACGCACATGGTATATACTCACTTATAAGTGGATATTGGCTTTTTGTCAGTTTTAAACAAACCGGAGTTATCTGGAAAGAGAAAACATTGGATAAAAAAATGCCTCTATCAGATTGTCTGTAAGCATTTTTTTCAATTAGTTATTCATGTTGGATGATCTGACTCACTGAGGATAGTGTTACCCCATCATGGTCTTATAAATAAAAGGTTTACTATCCACTGTGTTATGAGATTGTTGAACTGATCATTTATTATCAATGCCTAGTAACTTGTAGATTAAATCCAAGTAAACCCTTTTGATGTAGTTCATCTCTAAAATAAACTGAAGGTTCATTAACTCTAGACTCTGGACTTTGCTATGAACTGTAATGGTTCTGTGTAGACAGCAATTTGCACTCAGCAGTGGAGCTCTTTTCATGCTAATGAGCCCTCATTAATGGTGTCTGTCAATGGTAATAAAACAATAATTTCCCTAATGTTAATATCAGGTGTTATTGCTTGTTTTAATTCTTATTATGCTATTTAATTTGGTATTAATATTGCAAACCACAAAATATTTTTTTCCAAGGTATGTGTTTTTGGTATGTGTATTATCTTGATAAGGTTGGCATAAAAAGCTGTAAGATTCTATGAATGTGTTTGTGAATTACAGGGTCATGTTTTTATCTAGGGAAGATTACACTTACTGTAGGTGATTTGATCTGTTACTTTTCCCCCTTTTCTTAATAGCTGTTATTTGCCTTTTGCTTTCCTTAGTAAAATGTAATTCTCTCCTCCTAGATGAGGATGGCAACTGCTGCTGATGCCTAAGCATTAAGCTCTCCTGCATTAAGGGTAATATCGTTCTTTTCATTTGCCCTTGACTTTCTTTCTTTTCTAGGAACACAGTCACCCTTGAGAGTGCACATTCAATCTGAGTGTAAAGTGGCGGTGAGCATCTCCTGATTTCAAGTTTATTATTCTTTTAGAATCACGTCTATAACCTACTTCTCAATGACATTTTACAGTCTCTATTATTGAACACTTGTTGCTTTTGGAAGAAACAAATACTTTTGCCAGCCATGGCAGTGCAGGCCTTTATTTCCAGCACAGGCAGAAGAGTATGAATGTCTATAAATTTTGATACCAGACTGGTCTATATAGTGAGCTCTAGGCTAGCCAAGACTATAAAATAGACATTGTCCCAAAACAACCAGTAAAGTTTTATTTTCATTTCTAGAAATCCAAATGATACATTGAATTGAAGTACACTTATTTTAAAATTACTAATGCTTTCACTAAGAGGTATTCTGCTGTCAAATAATAACCAAAGAGGTTAGAGGTAGAGGAAGGAATTGAGGAGGAGGAAAGGGTTTTGTAGAAAAGAGGAAATAGAAAATATAGTTATTCATGAACCGATGAGGCTGGGTTTGATGATTAAATTGAAAAGCAGAGGGAAGATCATGGCAATTGAGGGAATATGGAAGACAACAAACAGTAAGGACCATTTGAGAAGTCATATGAAAGCCTACTACAGTAGAAGCTTAAAATACATACATATATTAAAAAAATCTCAATGGAATTACCAAATTATGTGGGAAGCAAAGCCCCAACCAGAAACCTCTCACCACCAAATAAAAAACTCCAAAGGCTCAGGCTATCGGTTTCTCTCTACAAACTGGTAGTAATACCCTGTTGCTGAAGACAATGCTTACATAACTTATTTGAAGTTTCTGAACTCAGTTGTGTCATGTGAATATGGTTTTGTTTTTGTTCCAAGTATATGATATGGGAACTTTTCCCCCTGCAGAAAAGTGCCCCATTGAAAAGGTGAGTGATGTTTGTCAGCTGGAAACTACCTTGCACAAGGAGTCTGGTTTTTGCTAGCTAGTAAACATCCTTATGTGGACTCTGAGAAGGAATATAGAAGCCCACAGACTGTGAGACAACTGTTTTTGCATCGCTACATCTTGAAACGGTTTGCATTGCTTTACTGGTTTTCACAGAAAAAAAAAAAAAATGCTCCAGAGAACTTTTCATGCTGCTTTGGCAGTTTTACTACGTCAGAGGACTTGTGCCATTTGGCTAGATCTTGTCACCTCCGTGGCAGCTGCAGCGGTTTGCTGATTTGTTGTTTACTGGATTGCTGGTATCCTGAGGGCTGGGACTCTTATATCTGCAAAGAACCCAATGACTCTAAACAACAGGAAGCAGATAAAAAAGGTCTACAGCCTCTTTCCCTAATAATCTCCTACATAATAGGGCATGGAAGAGAGGTTTTTTTTTTTTTTTTTTTTTTTTTTTTTTTTTACTGCAAATTTATTTATTTATTTTTTTATTTTATTTTATTTTTTTTTTCAATGCAGTTTATTCAGGAACATTGAACAATCCTCGGACCCCGGGGAAAGCCAGCCCACAGCTTAAAGAGCCTCTGGGTAGCCAACCCAGGCGTGCCACGGGGGCAATGCAGATAGGTCCACATACATGGAAGCAAGCCAGATCCTCGGCCTTAGCCAAATGTGGAGTTGTTCGTGACAGAGAGCACTCACCATCGGGAAGGTGGAAGGCGGAAACCAGCTCCATCTTGCATGCGGGTTGATGCCCCAGGTCCCGCCTCTGAGAAAAAGGTATCGGACGGTCTGATGCTCTTTGGGTGGATGACACCTAAATGAACATCTGTACAAAGTCCCAATTTATTTCTAATATCAGAGATCAGACCTCTACTCTTGCCTGATGCGTCTAAAACAAAAAGGGGGAACTGTAGAGAGCTGCGGAAGAGAGGTTTAAGAACATTAAATAAAGTAGGTGTTTGAGAAATTTAAACCCACAGGTGAGCTCCAGGTTGGGCACCAAAATATTAAAGCTATTTTTATAAAACTGTGTTTCTCAGTTTCTCTCTTAACCTGGCAGTCACACAAATAACTGAGACTCTGTTATACTATTTTAACAAGCTTCACAACACAAGAACTGAGCAGTTTTAACTCTATTCATAACACTCTGAGCTAATTTGGCTTCCTTCCAGCATGCACCTCAGAGATACTTGCACTTTGTAGCTTTGTTTGCTGAGTTCAGTCACCTGGTTCTTTCTGGACATTTCCCATGGCTGAATCCCCTCCTTCCTTTTCTAACTTTTCCTCCCCTGGCTGACAGGAAGTACATCCCTATTCTCTCCCCTGTTTAATGATTGGCTGTAAGCTGTTTTATTGGCATAGCAGGAGACAACTGCGGAGCTGTGTTCACATAATACTGAGATAGAAGATTCCAAGAACAAGGATTGTAACCAGATTTGGGGGTACAGAAATCAGCATTTGAATTACACAATAACCTTATACCTACATTCATTAGACACAGAGAAGTAAAGCTGGTGCCTAAAAAGAGCCCTCAGTCCTATTAACTGGTATTTATGGCACTGGAAAATACTTTGCCAAGAAAATAAGTGTAATTTATGACACTGCAAGATACTTTGTCAGAAGGGAGCTATAAACATTAACCCATCTGCAAACCTTTTAGCCTACATTGGTGACCTGTCTGCATATGTACTGGTCACATGGTGGTACAAAAGATATGGAAGTAAGCATCTACCATATGGTTGGATTTAAGGCCCAATCTGTGAGCTGTAATCCATTCATGACATGGCTCAGGAAGATACAGACCTGAGGCTAGATAGCTCAGGGTCCTGAGGAAAAATCAAGTATACTGTTCTACTAGAGGAATGTAACCACAAAATGACTCCTAATGATATTGTGCTACATAGATCAATATTTTACTTAGCCATCAGAGAAGCTTATCCCTGTAATAGATAGGAATAAACACAGAAACCCATAGCTGGATAATGTGAAGAGAGTGATAGTCCTAAGGGGATGTCCACATCAAATTCCTCCCATCAAGGCTTAGGGAACTCTGTGGAAGAGGAGACAGATTATAAGAGCCAGAAGAGATAGAGTACACCAAGGAAACCAGGCCTTTTAAGCACAGCAGGATCAAGGCGGGTTCGAACGCAAAGAGACTGTAGCAGCAGCATGCACACAGTCTGTACAGGTCCCCGACTGATGGAGTCTCAGTGCTGAGAAAGGAGGTGGTCACAAGCCCACATCCCAAACCCAGAAACTACATGCAACTGATAACTCCTCACCAATTAACAATTACTGTTTTTTTCAGCAGTTTCACTGAGAATATAAAACACTCCTAAGGCCAGCCTCCTTATTCAGCAGTAGGTAGTTGGCAAAAGCAAACTCAATGGCCTTTTTAGAAGGTTCTTTGTCTCATGAACACTTTGTTAGGACTTTTCTCTTTTCTTTATATATCTTTTCCATATAATTCCCAATTTTATATTTTTATGGGATTTTTGTGTGTGTATGTGTATATACGCTCATATATGTGAGCACTCATGCATGTGTCTGTATGTGTTTCTTGTGCTTTTACTGCTTTTACTTTTACTGCTTTTACTTTGGTTCTTTTGCTGGTTTCGTTTGTCCTGGGTTTTTTTTTTTGTTTGTTTGTTTGTTTTGTTTTGTTTTGTTTTTTCAATGAAAGAGAGAGTATAGATTTTGGTACATTGGGAGGTGAGGATCTGGGGAAAAAACATGATACTAAATTAAAATAACTATTTTCATTAAAAAATTATGCTGTCTTTTATAGTGACTATTACATAAAGTTTTACTCAGCTGACATATTCTTAATATTGAAAATTTAAGGCATTTAGTAAATGAAATAGGCAACTTAAATAACTTAAATATTAAAATCACTTTGCTGAAGATTTATAGTTAGATTTTATCTATTGATCATTCTAACATCAAAATAGTAAAGGGGTTTATTTTCTGAAAACATGACAATTTTTGAAAAAATATCAATATATATTTTGGTACTGAAAAGCATATCATCAGAAATATACTGTCTTAATTAGGAATTAGTTATTTCTTTGACATTTACCATGATGATATTCCTTTAAACATAAATATGGATCACTCACTAGGAAAAAAAAAAAAGCACTTCCGTGTTGGAGAAAGATGAGGTCCGTCTGTTAATTAGCTTCATGGAGATGCTAGCAACTGATCTTGGTTTTGGAGATTTTTAGTTTTTAGGTTTCTTTGTATACAGGAGCCTCAGAAGAAACAAAATGAACAATGCTATATGTCAAACATAATGCCACATACATTGATAAGTCTAGAAAATATGTTTTATACCCAAAACAAGAGCCAAGTTCCACAGAAATTGTATCCTTTTGAATTTTTTCTGGCTACCACTTGAAATAATTTTTTGCTGTTCCAGAGGCCATGAAGTCCAAGGATAAGGAGCACACAGATGCAGTACCTAGCAAGAACCTCATATTACATACCATGGTATCATGAGGGAGTATCTTTCTGCAGATTCGTTTATAAGAACTCTCATCTAATTCACGGTAAGACTCTGTCTCCATGATTTACCATCACCCTTCCTAAGCCATGCTTACTTAGTCACCTTATATGTGGCTGGGGAACACAGACATTCCAATTACAATCTCCCTCTCCTATATAAGTTGAATTCAAACAGCCGCCAGCCTTTCCCAAAAATGATATGAAAGTGTCTAATAGTGGAAGGAACAGCTGTGAGATTATTTTTACTTGGTGTGAAGTGGGTGAATCCACTTCTAGTCTAGACCTTTTGGGGTAGGAACACATACACCTTTGAAGTGGTTCTTGAGATGGGAAAAACATCTTTCATTTGGATCTTGAGACATAGAGACACAATTTAATCTGAGCCTCACCTTCTCGTGGAAGAGCATGGAAGAAGAAAGGTTTTGTTGTTTGCCTGCTTGTTTTTGCCTTCATAACAAGTCCATTTCTTTACTGGCATTAGAATACTTTTTCAGAATTCCAGCATCCACTGAAGGCCTGCTGACATATCCAGCCTTGTGGAGTGAGCAACTTCTGGGTGCTTTAACTTTCTGTACATAGCCTACCTTTTTTTTTTTTTTTTTTTGATTAGTTGGATCCTAGCTGTTAAGTGATCTATCTATCTATCTATCTATCTATCTATCTTATCAATTATCTATCTATATCCAAAAACTCCTTCAAGCATACTATAGGAACAAATGATTTTGTAGTTGTTATTTTTATTGACTTTGTTATTTTAGCAGATTCCAGGGTGAAAATGTGAATTGGAGATAGTAGAGACTGCATAATGGGATCTGATTGTGGTCATCACACAATCATTGACAGTCATTCTAAATGTGCCATCACTAAGAATCAAAAGACAAAACAGTATATAGAATCTAATCAAAAGAGGAGAAACACACGCACACACCACAACAAAATACCAAGTATCAACAAACATTCCGCATTGCTATCTCTCAACATCAGTGCTCTAAACTCTCCTATAAAAAGACACGTTCACAGAATAGATACAAAAACAGGATTCATCCTTACAATTCTTCAAAAAACAAAACAAAACACTTTAACATTATGGATACACATCATTTCAAAAAAAGGATGAAAAAAGATATTTCATGTTAATGGACTAATGAAACAAACTGCTATAGTTATTTTAATTCCTAACAAAATAGACTTCAAAACAAAAATAGTCAGAGAAATAAGAAAGGATACGAAATACTCGTACAAAAACAAACACAAAGAATCCAACAAGAGGATATTGCAATTCTTAACAACTATTTGTCAACACAAAACTATCTAAGTTTATAAAAGAAATATGACTACAGCTTAAATAAAAAAAATGACAGTCACACATTGATAGGAGATTTTAATATTCTATTCTTGCCAACAGGTCATCCAGACAAAAAGTAAACAGAGAAATGCCAGAGCTAACTGACATCATAAACCAAATGGTCCTAATAGATATTTACAGAAAATTTCACCTGAACAAAAGACAATACATGCTTCTCGAAATATCATGGGACTTTCTCTAAAATTAATTACATATTCAGACGGAAAGCAAGTTTCAACAGCTACAAAATAACTGAACTAACACTCAGCATATGACCACCACAGATTAAAACTGGATATCAACAACATAAATAGCAGAAAGCCTATATTCTCATGGAAACTGAACAACTTATGACTTAATAAAACACAAGTCAGGACAGAAATTTTAAAAGAAATTAAATGGGGGCTGGAAAGATGGCTCAGTGGTTAAGAGCACCGACTACTCTTCCAAAGGTCCTATGTTCAATTCCCAGCAACCACATGGCAGTTCACAACTGTCTATAACTCCAGTTACAGCAGACTATACATACACACACATACACACACACACACACACACACACACACGTACAAGCAGGCAGAAAAGCAGTGTACATAAAATAAAAATAATTTAAAAAGAAGAAAAAAAAATATTTAGCATTGAATTACACTGGCTACATAATATACTCAAATTTACAGGATCCAATGAAAGTGATTATAACAGATACATTTATAGTACAAAGTTTCTATATGTAAAAAAATTCAGGGATTACTCATAAAAGAACTTATTATTATACCTGAAAACTCTAGAACAAGATTAAAAAATCATACACAAAAGAAGTAGATGACAAGAAATAAATTCACGGCTGAAAAAGCAAACAAACAAACAAACAAAAACAAGAAAATCAATTAAACGAATAGGTACTTTGAGAAAATCTGTGGATTGACAAACACATATCAAAATTAAAAGACAGAGAGATAAAATTAACAAATTTAGAAATGAAAAGGGGCTATAACCTGAAACACCAAGGAAACTGAGAGAATCATGTAGAGATATTGCAAGAAAAAGTCCTTACCTGAAAATCTAAACAAATAGGTAATTTTCTCAATACATACCACTTGCCAAATCAAGATCAAGTAAGCCATTTAAACAGAACTGTACCACCTAGTAATAAAGAAGTCATTAAAAGTCTTCCAAAGAAGCAAGTATCATTACCACAATTACTTGGCTCTATCTGGCTAATAATGAATAAAAATGGGGGATATAGACAAACAGGTGTGGGCTTATAGGAAATATTATGAGAAGCCTTAACCCCCTCGTTGGAACATCCTGCATCAGTTCTAGAACTAGCAGTGGTGGTGTCCGAGGTCTGAGTAGGTTCAGGAGACCATTGCCCCCAGGGGCAAGACGTGCTCCATGCCAATTGACTAACTCCATGTTTTCCTCCAATTTTGAAAGTCATTTAAGGTTCTTAAATTATTTTTTTCCCTTTTTTCTTAAATTTTTCATCAATTACACTTTATTCATTCTGCATCCCCCCATAAGCCCCTCCCTCCTCTCCTCCCAATCCCACCCTCCCTCCTCCCTCTGCTTGCATGCCACTCCCCAAGTCCACTAATAGGGGAGGTTCTCCTCTCCTTTCTGATCTTAGTCTGTCAGTTCACATCAAAAGTGGCTGTATTATCCTCTACTGTGGCCTGGTAAGGCTGTGGTAATGATACTTGCTTTTTTGCCCAATGCTGGAATGCTAGTAAATTTAGGTATGCCCTGGTTACTCGCATGCCTCACTGGGTGCCTGTGCCCATTGATGCCCCTCATGCTATGACTCTCTTCAGACAGAAAAGGGATCTTGGAACTACAGCCACCATTGTTACTACCATCTCATTGACGGCTGTTGGAGCTACCACCAGGGCATTAGCCATGAGTCATACTGGGCAGACTGCTCAGACCCTGAATAATCATTTAGCCAATGTAGCTCATGCCTTAGTTGTACATAAAGGAATTAATGCTCAACTACAAGGAAGCTTGATGGTGTTCAATCAGAGGATTGACCTCTTGCAGGAGCAAATTGATACCCTATGGCAAATTGCTCAACCTGGCTGTCAATGAAAGTATGCTGGACTTTGTGTCACTAGCATACAACATGAGAATTTTTCCTGTGCTGCAAATCTGTCTAAACAATTGTCGAGCTATATTTTAGGTAATTGGACTGGAGAATTCGATACTACGATGGAGCAGCTGAGAGTGGCCATTGTCACAGTAAATTCTACCAGAGTGGACGCAGGACTAGCCACAGGATTATCAACATGGATTGCTGCAGCCATGAATCATCTGAAGGAATGGGAGGGCATGGGAGTGTTAGCAGGCCTTCTGGTGTTGGTCTCCTTGGTTTGCCTGTGGTATATATGCAAGATTAGAGTCTCACAACAGTGTGATGCAGCCATGATCATTCAGGCCTTTACAGCCATTGAAGCAGGACATTCTCCCCAAGCATGGTTGGATACCATAAAAAGCTAAAATGATACGCTCAGGATGCGAGGCTAAGCACTGCACTCAGGGTCAGCCGCTTTGGACCCAGAGAAGAGCATGTCTGATTGCATGCAGGTTGATGCCCCAGGTCCCGCCTCTGAGAAAAAGGTATCAGACGGGTCTGATGCTCTTTGGGTGGATGACACCTAATTGAACATCTGTACAAAGTCCCAATTTATTTCTAATATCAGAGATCAGACCTCTACTCTTGCCTGATGCGTCTAAAACAAAAAGGGGGAACTGTAGAGAGCTGCGGAATGCTATGCCTTAAAGATGGAGCTGGTTTCCGCCTTCCACCTTCCCGATGGTGAGTGCTCTCTATCACGAATAACTCCACATTTGGCTAAGGCCGAGGATCTAGCTTGCTTCCATGTACGTGGACCTATCTGCATTGCCCCCGTGGCACGCCTGGGTTGGCTACCCAGAGGCTATTTAAACTGTGGGCTGGCCTTCCCCGGGGTCTGAGGATTGTTCAATGTTCCTGAATAAACTGCATTGAAAAAAAAAAAAAAAAAAAGTCTTCCAAAGAAAATAAGTACAAGGCCACATAATTTTAACACAAGTGTCTACATGACTTTCAAAGAAGAGTTATTGCCAAAATGTTTAAAATTATTCCATTAATGAGAATAAAAAAAATATCCTCTACTTGTTTTACAAGGTCACAGTTGCCCTGATACCTAAAACACATAATGTCTCAACAAAGAATTGCAGAGCAATTTCTTTTATGAAAGTACATTCAAAACTTCTCAAGAAATGTACCACAATTTCTGCATCCATTCCTCGGTTGAGGGACATCTAGGTTGTTCCTAAATTCTGACTGTTACAAAAAAAAAATCTGCTATGAACATAGTTGAGCAATTGTCCTTGTTGAATGGTGAAACATATTTAGGAGTGTTATAGCTGGATCTTGGGGTATCATTGTTCCTGACATTCTGTGAAAGCACAGAATTTCCAAGGTGATTTCCAAGGTGATTGTACAAGTTTCCATTCCCACCAGCAATAGAGGAGGGTTCCTCTTTCTCCAAAACTTTTCCAGCCTGTGTTGACACTTAAGTTTTTAACTTAGCCATTCTGATGTATGTAAGTTGGAATATCAGGGTCCTTTTAATTTGCATTTCCCTGATGACTAAATAGGTGGCCTTACTACGCCACAGAAAAAGAGGATCCAGACAGTCCTGATGAGACCTGATAGGATAGAGACACAAAGTAGAGAAGGACCTCCCCTATCAGTATACTAGAATAGAGACATAAAAGGGAGAGAGAAAGGAGATGAGGGAGGGGACTACAGCTAGGATACAAAGTGAATAAGTTGAAATAAATCATAATAGAAAAAAAAATTCTCAAGCAAATACTCCAAACAAAACCCAAGAACAAATAAAAAAAAAAAAAAACCAAAAATAAAATAAAACAAACAAACAAAAAAAAACCTATCACTATGATCAAGTAGGCTTTGACATGGAGATGATGGCTCATTCAACATCCATAAATCGATTTATATAATCTGCCATATAAACAAACTGTAACACTAAAGCATATGATTATATTGTTATATGTAAAAAGTCCTTCAATTAACGTTTAACACCTCTTCATGATAAATGTTCTGGAGAGACTAGGATACAAGGGACATACTTCTACATAATAATAGTAATTTACAGCAAGCACATAGGGAATATCAACTTAAAAGGAGAGAAACTTCAAGAAATTCCACTAAAATCAGGAAGAAGACATCATACTGTCATCATTCTGATTCAATACAGCATTTGAAGACTCTGCTAGAACAGTAAGACAGCTGAAGCAAATCAAGTGTATACAAATTAGAAAAGAAAAACTTGAATCATCTTTGTTTGCAAAAGATATGATAGTATACATGTGACTCTAAAAAGTCCAGTAATAAAGAACAACTTAGACTGATTAACACTTTCAGAAAATTAGCTGAATACAAAATAAATTCAAAAAACAAACAAACAAAACATAATCCAGTAGCCTTCATATATATATATATATATATATACATATATATATAGGTAGATAGATAGATATAGATATAGATATAGATAGATAGATAGATATAGATAAAGATATAGATATAGATATAAAACAAATGGACTGATAAAGAAATCAGGGAAACAACACCTATCATAGCAAACTAAAATAATATAAAATATCTTTATGTACCACTAACCAAGCAAGTGACTCTCATATTGAAAAACTTTCAGGCATAACATAACAAAACAAAACAAACAAACAAAAAACGCTGAAGTTATCAGAAAGATTTTCCACTTTCATGGAGCTGTAGGATTAACAAAGTAAAAATAGATATCATACCCAAAGCAATCTACATATTCAATATAATCCTCATCAAAATTCCAACACAATTCTCAACAGATATTAAAAGGACAACTCTCTGCTTTATATGGAAAAACTAAGTACAACAGATACTCAAACAACCCTAAATAATAAAAAATGGTTGAAGTATTACCATCAGCAATTTCAAGTTATACTAATGGGATATAGTAATAACGAACAACATGATATTGTCACAAAAATCAGACATGTCAATTAATGGACTAAAATTGAAAATCTAGGCATCAACCCACACAGGTATCGATGCCTAATTTTTGATAAAGCCAGAAATATACACTGAATAAAGGCATCTTCAACTAATGGTGCTGGTCAAACTGAACTTACGCATGCAGTAGAATTCAAATAGATCCATACTTATCAGGCTTCACAAAACTGCAAATGGATCAAATAATTCAACATAAGACCATGCAGACTGAAATTGATAGAATAGAAAGTCAGAAATAACCTTGATTTTATTGTCACTGGAAAAGTTTTTCTGGACAGAACATAGTTAGCACAGGTGCTAAAATCAACAATTAATAAACAGGGCCACACGAAAATAAGAAGCTCCCGCTTGGAAAAGGATACTGTCATTGAAACAAAACCACAGCCTACAGAATGGGATTTGTTTATCCAACTCTACATCCATTGAAGAATTAATATTCAGAGTAAATAAAGAGCTAAAACAACTACACATGAAGAAATTGGATGATCCAATTTAAAAGTGGGATACAGATTTAAACCAAGAATTCTTAAAAAAAAAAAAAAAAACTCAAATGGCTGTACCACTCTCATAACCAGTGTTTCATTGTTTTGAAAAGACCCCCATCACCACATTAACTCTTATAAATAAAAACATTTAATTGTACATGCTTTTAGTTTTAGAAGTATAGTCCATTGTGATCATGGTCTGCAGCATGCGTGCATGGAGACAGACCTGATACCAGACTAGTCAAAAGTTCTACATCTGACTCCACAGGGAGCAGGATGAGATAGTGACTCTGGGTCTGGCTTGAGTTTCTGAACCCAAAGTCTATCCCCAGTGATACACTTTCTACAATGAGGCCACAGCTACTCCAACAAGTTCACAAATTCTAATCTTTTTCAAGTAGAGTTACTCCCTGATGATTAAGTATTCGAATATATGATCCTACAAGAGTCATCTTCCTTCAAAACAGCATGTTTCATTGCCTGGACTGCATAGGGTGGTAGCCATATTATAATGTAAAATGTATTCGTTCTAACCCTCAAAAGTCTCCATAATTTATAACAGTCTCAACACTGTTTAAAAGTCTAAAGTCTCTTCTGAGACTCATGACAATCTCTTAACTAAAATATCCAATTAGATAAATGAAATAAAACATATCATTACAAACTTCCAACAAACAATGGCACAAAATATGTATTATCATTAATCTTTAAAAAGAGAAAAATGGAGCATATTTAGGAAATTCTGGACCAAACAAGTCCACAACCCAACAGGACATACATCAAATTCAGGAACTCTATGCTTGATATGCACTCTTCAAATCTCCAACTATTTTCCGTTCTGTGACTACAACATATTTCTCTCTGTTGGGCTGGTTCCATATCCTGTTAGCACCTCTTCTTGGCAGGTATACCACAACTCTCACATCGTGAGCTCACTGACACAATTCAGGCTTCACCTAAACAACGTTACTCAATGATGTCTCTGAGCCTCTATGCCTGGACAGCCTTGATACATGCCTGGACTCAGTGCCTTTTCTCAGCCAAGGACAAAGATTCTAAAACCCTCTTTTTGTATTTAACTCTAAAGCTGCCAAGTGCTGTTTCTTGCTAGCGTTGGAACTTTGTCTCCTCCTTCAAACACATTTTCAGCAGCTTTCTGTTTGTAATGGTTTCTTTAAATGCGTAAGCTTTTATTTAATTGCTTTCCACAAATTGGAAGCTTAGCCGAGTGGATTCTTGCCTTGATATATCCTCCAGCCTGCAATGGTGCTACAAAGCATGTGTGAGTAACTAACCAATACCTAATTTGACTCAAGTCCACTCCATGAGACAGAAACCATTCCTGACACTGCTTGAGTGACCAAGAACCTGAGACAAGATTGCCCAGAGACCTAGGGTAAAATGAAGTATTACTATTATCAAAAAACAAAATTCGTAGGAATAAAATGAGTCATGATGATCATCTGCTAAATTCTGCTGTACTCATAGATTAGGCACTTCTTCAGCTATCATCAAAGAAACTTCTTTGGGAATAAGAAGACCCACAACCAGACTTTATTCAAAAAGCGAGAGGTATTTTAACACTCAGGCCTAAATAGGAGGTCTCCATCAAATCCCTCTCCTCAGGGCTTAGGGAACCCCAGGGAGATGGAGGCTGAAGGATTGTAAGAGCCAAATGGGGTAGAGGGAACAAGGTCCTCTACATCAACAAGATCAAAGCACGTGTGAACTCGGGGAGATGGAGACATCATGCCCAGGGTCTACACAAGTGTAGTGTAGATATAGCCCCAGACACAGTTCTAGAGCTGAAAGAAGTGGATACATGCCCCCATCTCTAGCTCTTAAGCAACCTGCAATTGATAACCACTTGAAATGAAAATTTAGTTTTCTCAGTGAACTCTCACTAGGGAAACAAACTACTCTTAATGGTAGACTTCTTGCCATCGGTAGATGGCCAACAGACAACAAACTCAACAGTGTCTTAGGTATTCCTTGTCTCACAATGTTGTAATAGAGGCTGTTCCTTTTTTAAAAAAAAATTTCATCTTACTCTTCTAATATTTTTGCTTCAATTTGTTCACTTGTCTGTCTAAGTACTATAGCTTCAGTTCAGTGTTTTTATGCAACTACTGGGTATGGGATTAAGGGGATCTGTTTCTTGTATCTCTTCGTGGGTTCTTTTTCCTCTGTTTTTTTTTTTTTTTTTCTATTTGGATGTCTTAGATTTTGTTTTATTTAATTATATTACATTATAGTTTTATATTTTAATTTATTATTCATCCTTAGAATTTTGATTGTTTTCTAATGGGAAACAGAAAGATGGTGGAATGGCAGAGAAAGTGAGAGGTGATTGGAAGAATGAAAGAGAGAGGGAAACCATAATCAGGATATATATTATGTGAGAAAAATGTCTATTTCCAATAGACATTTGTAAAAATTTCAGTAGCATGTTCTAACACTCTATAACTTCTAAATAAACTTGTCCTGGAGAATAATAATTATGGAAAAGAAAAAAAATCTTATGTATATAGGTAAAGACTAGTCTTATAAGGCTGAGGATGGAGCTAGAATTCACAACTGTACCAACATCCTTCTGTATCCATCTAAAAGTCCTTCTAAGTTTTACAAAGTAGGATTTTCTTTTGAATCACAGCTTGATGGTAAAATTAACTAATCTTTTATTGGGAGTTTATAATTATGCAGTACTGTGCCTGTGAAATTTCAGAAGGCACAGAAAAGTACCCTTAAATTTCTTGCCAAAAATAGTCCAGCTGCCAGAATCTCACTTTTAGCTGCTGGTGAACTGCAGACAGACACTATTCTAACCTTGGAACATAGTAGGAGATGCAGTGGAAGGTTACAGTTGGGAAAATCAGCATCCGACCAACTTCAGGGTGTTAACTTCTAATTTGCTGGAAACATACAAAAGGTTCGCAATACAGAACCAGATAGGTGTTGTCTCCATTGAGGGCTTACCACATGGCTTCATCAGTAACAGGCATGCAGCCAGCTAATTCTAACCCTAGAGAAATAAACGTTCTCCTGACATGGAGAATGTCAGGCCTTTTCCCACAGGTCCATATCCTTGAGGCCAAAGCCTCACGCGTGTGCTCCTGGAGAATATCACATTTCAATGTATAGATCACACACACACACACACACACACACACACACACACACACCAGCACAGCTGAAAGAATGAAAAAGGGGCATCTTCCACAGTATTTATAAAGAGATGTACATCCTACCTGCAGCTACTCAGCCAGAGTGCTTTCTGGCCCCCTGACAGATTAGCTGTAAATCAGGTACAGCCTAGGTCAGAGTCCTTCAATTGGGATCACATTCTGCTAAGGGATGTGTTTGTGAAACAAAGTTGACTTCATCAAGGAAGCAAACTGGCTTTATCTGAAGGTGCATAGTTGCAACTAATTGTGAAACCTCTAGAAAAGTTGTCTATCTGAAGAAGAAAAAAAGTGGAAGGCATTTTGAAGCAAAAACAAAAAGAGTGGTAAAAAATATTTATATCACTTCTAATTAGAACTCCTGGCATAGGTACTTAAAGTATTTTTTTAATCTTTATTATTTTTGTGAATTAATTTTGTGGAATATATTCAATCCAACGATCTTTAAATTTTACCATTCTTGATAGTATATAGTATTTTGGTGGACATAAATATTTCCTTATCATGTTCATGAAACAGGATTCTGTATTGATGTTAATATTAATAATAACTTTATAGAAAGTATTAAGAAAGGAAGTAATTGTTCTACTCTGTCTATAATATATTGACTGATGAACTGATTGATTCCATGAACAGAAGTAATTTGGGGGGAGATACCAAATTAAGTTTTTCAAGGGTTTCTAACAACTTCACTTTCTTTTTATTAAAGTCTTTTAAAATTCATAAACCAGGTTATGAACTCATCCATCAAGGAGTCAGTTAAACAGGGAGTACTTATTCACAACAATGTGTCCTCACTGCCAGTGCTATCATGCTCATTTGCACAATCTGATTTTTTTTTAATTCAGATTTTATTGCTCGTGTACACAAGAGAATTTATGCCACCAGAGCAGAGGCTGTGGATGACTCAAATTTCCAACTGGGTGTGAGGGCCTGCCTAGCCTTATAGTAAGGAGCCAACCGATGAATTCTGCTTTCGTCAGAATTAGTTGAAATTTAGCATCCTTACCCTTTCTGTTCCTCTCAAGATGCTTGCGGACAGCAACGGCTTTCTTAATCAAATGGTAGAGATCCTCAGGGAGATCAGGGGCAAGGCTTTCAGACTTAAGGATTCTCAAGATTTTATTACCTCACAAAATGGGTGTGTGCCACACCATGTGAGTCCCTCAGGACACCTCTCTGGGAGGTCTTTCTTGGCCAGTTAGTGAATCATGTTGTCACACTTCAACTTCAGCCAGGTGGAGACTGGGACAGGCCCTTCCCGTGAGCGTGCATTCGATTCAGGATGGTGGAGGTCTGGCAGCAAAGAAAGAACGAGGGAGGAAACCACACTCAATTCTTTACCCACATTCTTATTTCTGTGGGAAGGGACAGAGAGGCCTGGCATTGTTCCTATTAGGCAGGTACTAAGGATCTATGGATCAGCTTAATTCACATTGCTGCATTTGGAGTTTAATAGCAGCATTCCCTGTTGCAAAGGTCACCCAGTTCCATTGCCTGATATTTCTAATTTCAGCTTTTGATTTCCGTCTTGAA
The DNA here is from genome assembly GCF_030254825.1 of Meriones unguiculatus. Taxonomy (NCBI): domain Eukaryota; kingdom Metazoa; phylum Chordata; class Mammalia; order Rodentia; family Muridae; genus Meriones; species Meriones unguiculatus. The sequence continues at coordinate 51,028,005 of NC_083367.1, forward strand.
ATTTAGCAAGCTCAAAACAAGTATAACCAAGCCAGATGCCACCCCTGACCTTAAATCCTTTCCCACTGATAGGCCCAACATCTTCTCTTCCACGGTCCTGCAGGATCTGTCATTGATAAAACATGGCCAAATGGTTAAGTCTCATGGAAAAGTAGGTCCCAGATGGGAAGGCAGGAGTGGTAACCCGCCAGCTACTGCAGGTGAGAGAAATTCTCCAGTTCTTGTATCTCACTTTCACAAACTAATCAGGGTTCTTCAGGCCAGTTTACATGAGTGTTAAAGCTAGCTCTCTCTCTCTCTGTGTCTCTCTCTCTCTGTCTCTCTGTCTCTGTCTCTCTCTCTCTCTGTGTGTGTGTGTGTGTGTGTGTGACACCCTATAGGAGGGATTGCGAACATCAGTGGGAAAAGTTGGATGAGAAAAGATATTAGTGTGCAGTGTCCTCTGTCAGCCTGGAGTGTCCTTGTACTTCCCCGGGGCCATCTGCTGCTTATACTCACTCTTGAATTGTGAGCGCAGCACTAAACGCTCACTTCATTTCACTCTCAGATTGACGATGTTTGCCTCCGTCGGAATGCTGTGTTGGATGTTTGATCAGCTCTTTGATGTGTGACAAAGATTAATGCTGACCAATGACATGGCTAACAGGGTGCACTTGAGTATTGATTTTACTTTTTATCTTGCTGATAGGTTCTTAAATTTGATTTGATGATATAGATTTTCCCCTAATTCTTCCTGACCCCAAGAAATTTGTGATATAATCCACAAACACGGACACATACTTCTTGCAAATGCTTTCTCAAAGCATATGACTTCACTAACTAAAATTACCCTCTGCTACACTTCAAGTAGGAAAGACGAATAGATGTGGGAGGGGGGAAAGTAATTATTTGATAACTGAGTTATACTGAATAGAGTTCATCAAAAATTTTCTTATTTTCTCTCATTTTTACTTCAAAACTCACTATGATTTTCTTTTTCTCTCCTCTTGAATAAAATGTTAAACAAGTACTACAGTTTTTCTCCTCTCTCTCTCTGATAACAAATAGCCCTGTAGATACCTTTTATTCCTTTTACCTGGTCCAGGATACTCATCAGAAGGAAAATATGTAATGTGTTATATCCCATTATCTTTCTCCCTCTTCCTAATTTTCTCTAAAAAGCCCATAATGGGCTAAAGGACTGTAGGAATTTCTGTTGCATTTCACCATAATGCATTTATCGTTTCTGTGAGATTACGACCATTGCAGACTTACCTAAGGTTTCAGCTGAAAAAAGAGAAGAATAATCTAAAGACAACAGGTCCTCACGTATGGCTGCTGCCCTCCTGATGAAATTTACTCTTATGAAATACATTTCTCTTTAGAGACTTCCCTAGGAAATATTCAATAGCAACGCGTGTGGTGCTCAATCTTTGCTGCTCTGGCTGGAGCCCTCGGCTTCTGAGAACAACTGTTTGCAAAGTGTAAAATCACAGTGAGCACTTTACCAGTGCTTTAGGGTGTGAAGTCTGGTGCACGCACACTCTTTGGTACCTCTGAGCCTTCCTGGTGGTGGTCTTGGGCTAAGTTCTCTATGTGATGGTTTTGAAAGTTCTTCCCCTTCTCCGTCATCAGAGAAAGAATAACACAAACCCCAAGCCTTCCTTTTCTCTCATTTTCACTGTTGGGGTGTATATGTACTGACTCTGGATTTAAGTCAGACTCCAATTGAAGAAACCAATTTCTTCAAGTATTTATTTTTATGTAAAAGACTTATTAGTGAATAAGTTCTTGTTTATTAAGTTTCAGTTAGTAAATGAGAGAGGAGGAATGAGTCTGCACAATTTTAATCTTATAAAAGTAAGCTTTCTAATATTTTCCGTTCTTAAAGCAAAAGAGTAAAACTGATATATAACTTAAACTAGTTGTAGGACGTTAAAGGTATTTATTAATCAATAAATATTTTTCCAAAAATAAATTAAAATAAAGCATGATTGAAAAGTATTTGACCAGTGCTTCTGAATATCCCATCATGCCCAGTTACAATTAAAATTGACTTCAGTGTGGCTTGTGAAACACACAGAAGGATGATGGCATAGTCTTCCACTGCACAAGCCATAGTTTTGCAAAATTATTTTGGATATAGTATGCTATTTACAATAACTCTGAAAGTAAATGTTATGAACTATTATTAGCTACATTATTAGTTACAGTTTGTGCACCTTGCACCAACTCACTAGATATTGAATAAAATATTTTGAAAGAACCAATGTTTGGAGAGATGGCTCAGCATTTAAGAATGTGTGCTGCTCTTTCGGAGAAACCACGTTTGGTTACCAATAAACACATAGGACAACTCATAACTGCCTGTAACTCCAATACCAGGATGTGGGACACTCTTTTTAGCCTCTTTAAGCACACACACTCACACATAAATGTAATTTTTTTAAAGAATGAAATAATCCACACTGTAGGTAATTTGTATAGTTTAAAGAAAATACCAAAATTAAAGAAAATACCAAGGCGTGTTTGGATCATTAGCTTAAAGTAATGACTAAAATCAGATGAGAAACTATGAATATGAAGTGAGGAACCAGATTCATCTTTAAAGAATAAGCAGGTCATATCATAGCATGTGCATTTTCTTTTTATATAAATGTTAGTTACAGGTTATTTAATTTGTTTCCCAGCTGTAGCCCCCTCCCTCATTTCCTCCCAATCCCTCCCTCCCTCATCTCCTCCCTGCCCCTCTCTAAGTCCTCCTCTCCATCCATCTGACCCTAGCTTATCAGGTCTCTTCAGGACTGGCTGCAATGTCCTCCTCTGTGGCCTGGCAAGGCTGCTCCTCCCTGGGGGGGTGGGGAGAGAGATCTGCATTTTCTAAAGATAGGTGTGCTTAATGATATTCCAGAACTAATAACACAACCTTAATTTCATTAATTTTCTGTGTTGATAGAAACCGCTGTCAAGAAGTAATGATTAAAGGAATTATTAAGGCAGGTGATTATTCCAGTAGTTAGAACATTCAGGAAAAAAAAAAAAACCTATCAGTTATTGCATAGGGGGCAACACTGGCATTGTTCAGCACTGAAATATTTGTGTGACATCTTGGCTAAAATTTAGAAGATTCCAAAAAAGCAAATGATTTATTAAATAAATATGTAATTAGCTAAGTAATCTGTAAGGAATAAAATATCGTACTTTTAAACATGTAATTATTGAAGGGCTGTGGTGGTGAACACCTGCAATCCCAGGACTCAGGGAGACAGAGGCAGGTGGATCTCTGTGAGTTCAAAGACAACCTTGTCTATAGAGTGAGTTTCAGGACAGCCAGGGCTACAAACAAACAAAAACAGAAAAATGTAATTATTGGAAACTTACAGAAAAGCAATGAGGAGTGGATAAAAAGAGAAAGACAGACTTATTTCAAGCTATTTAAAGAGTAGTACAATGTGACATAAAAACGTTCAGGCATCTGTGCAATGAAGGACATGGAGCCTGAACCAGCCGTTTCTGTTACCAGGCAAGATTTCCAATGGAACGATTGGGACATCAATCCAGCCACAAATCCTTAAACCCACAATGTGTCCTACCTACAAGATGTGCAGGGGTACAAGATGGAGCAGAAATTGAGCAAAGGGCCAAAGGGTGACTGGCTCAGCTTGAGACCCATACCACAAGAGGGAGCCTGACACTATTAATGTTATTCTGATATCCTTGCAGACAGGAGACTAACATAACTGTCAATAAGAGACTTCACCTAGAAACTGATGGAAGCTGATGCAGAGACCCACAGCCAAACATTAAGTGGAGCTTGGTGAATCCTGTGAAAAAAAGAGGAGAAAGGATTGAAGGAGCCAGAGGGGTCAAGGATACCACAAGAAAAACCTACAGAATCAACTAACCTGGGTGCATAGGAGCTTATAGGGACTGAACTGCCAACCCAAGAACATGCATGAGATGGATTTAGGCTCTCTGCATATATGTAACAGTTGTGAAGATGGGTCTTTAGCAGGAGCTGAAGCTGTCTCTGAATACGTTGCTTGCTTTTGGAACTTGTTCCCCGTAACTGGGCTGCCTTGTCTAGCCACAATAGAAGATGAGCCTGGCTGTTTGATATCCATGGGAGGCCTCCCTTTTCTCAAGAGAAGGGGATGAGTGGGGGAGGGGTGAAGGAGAGAAAAAGATTGAAGAAGGGGGTGGGGGAAGAAGCTGTGATGGAGATTGATCGAGATGTAAAATAAAGAAACAATTAAGAAAATATAACAGATATTTATTCCTAGAGGTTTTGGAGGTCTGAAGTCTCCCATGTGAAGACAGAACAGTTGAGATTGGTATCCTTCTTCTGGCTCACAAAATGATGTTTCTTTTATATTCTCACATCACTGCAAGTAGACAATAAATAGACTTCTCTGGCACTCCTCTTTATTGGGGCACTGATGAGTTCATGACAGTACCTCCAAGTTCTACTCAGTCCCTAAGAGCTAAACTGCTTCTCACACAGGTTAGGTTTTCAAAAGGCGAAGTAAGAAGAGCCTAATGCTGCACAATTAGCACTTACATTAGTCTTATTTAGATATATGAAAAAAAAGGTGATGTGAAAGTGTACATATAATAAGAATACTGAGAAAAATAACCTGAGATTTGAGAATGTAAGGGTCCCATGTTCCCAGAAGTACTATCTGAGGTGAGATGTGATCATGGAAACCAATGTAGACACGCAAGGAAATGTCCAGCCAGTTAAACTTTGTCTTTTCTTAAAAGGTTGAGAACATGACAAAGACTGCAGCCAATTTATAATCACATTTCGCCAAGCTGTTTAAAAAGGCCTACACAGTATTCTCGGAGACAAGATCAGAAATGATGATAATTCCATTTCCCTTTTTACATATTCATAAATGGTTGACTTACTGTGCTCTTGCTCCAATTTTCTGAAGAAAGGTGACTAATGGTGTTATTTGGCATTGTGATGTCTCTAACTTGTCATTTTAATCTTGAAACAATTTGTACAAACAAATAAGTTTGTGAATAAACATTAATAGTTCAAAGCTCAAATAAATGAATCTGAGAAAATAATAAAAAAAATTTGAAAAATTTATGCAAAGGTCAGAAACAAATAAGAGGAGATTTAACACATACATTTACATATTTTTAAAAAAAATGAGAAACAATATCTCATGGAAGGATTATAAACATCACTATTGATGATTTTCTTTTAATTTTTATTAAGTATTTAAAGGATAGTAACTTATACATTATAATACATAAAATAAAAATGAGTAACTCAAATAATTTCAGACTCCAATTATAAAACAATAAATTACAAATCATATATAATATGTAATTTTAAAGTTAAATAATGATAACTTAATCTATAAAAATGAATACTTTTTTTAAATGACAAATTCATGAGGGAGGATATAAAGCAGAATTTATGTTTTTAATGGCTAAAAGTGGGCATATTTAATGAATATTTTTATAACATTAAGAGTATCCCAAAGAGTATAATAATAAAAAGATATGTGGAAAAGACCACTTTGCCCAGATTTTTTTATTCTGTTGCTCTCCTTGTGAAGCTCCTGTGCCCTCCAGGTCTTTCTAACTCCCCCTTCTTTCATAAGATTCCCTGAACTCTGCCCAAAGTTTGGCTATTCTAAGACTGATACTCCATCCAAGAACTATTCATGGAGATAATCTAGAACGTCTGCACAGATGTAGCACATGACAGCTTGGTTTCCAAGTGAGTCACCTAGTAATGGGAACATGGACTGTCTTGTCTTTGATATGAACTCAGTGGCTGTCTTTTTGATCACCTCCCCCTGTGAGGGGAGCAGCCTTACCAGTCACAGAGGGAGACAATACAGCCAGTCCTGATGAGACCTGATAAGCCCAGGTGAGATGGAAGGGAAGGAGGACCTCCCCTATCAGTAGACTGGGGAAGGGACAAGGGAGAAGAAGAGGGAGGAAGCAAGGGGTTGAAAGGGGAGGAGGAAGGGGTCTACAGCTGGAACACAAAGTGAACAAACTGTAATTAGTAAAAAATAAATTAATTAAAAATCAAAAATTAAGAAAACTTTATAACTCTTTATTAAAATTATGATAAAAGGCCATTTTTAAAAGAAAAATGAAGGAGAGTAACATTTGAGATAGTGTTACCAAAATAATTATAGCATTGAGGACTTTTATTTTCATTCAAAATGTCTAAATTGTTACATTTCTGATATTAATGTTTTTGATCAAAGATACTCAAGAATGTGTATGCATGCATCTACTCACACATTTACACATAAGTGTATGCATATTTTTCTATCGTAAAATATATTAAATATAAATAAAGCTATTTTGTTGCTCAGAAAAAAAAAGATATGTGGATCCTTCACATATTTAATGGGAACTATGAAGAGCAAACATGGTTATTTTATAGCTTTAAAGATTGTCAGAAATGTTAAGGTCCTGGCATGGCAATATTCATTTAACCAGTATCTCTTTATAATTCTTTTATCACGCTGAAACTATCTAACTTCCTGCAAGAGATGTTGCAAAGATTAATTACTTCATTTTTGTAAGAGTTCACAAAGATTAATATTAAATAGAAAGGCACATGAAAGATGGGAGTGAGAACTATTAAATATTGTCACAGAACTTTCTATTATTATTACTTTCACAGATAAAGGTCAGCATTTCACATACAATACCTGTTAATAAGAAGTCAGAAAACATGATAAAGTTTTATTAAAATTTTTATTAATCTATTGTGTGCATTTTTATATGTAAAAAAATTGTACAAGTTTTCCTTAACCCTGACAGACCTTACACCTTTCAGCATGTCCTTTCCTTTGCATTCTGAACAATATGTCCATATTTTCCTTTAGCTTGTTGATCTTTTTCACATCTCTCCTTTTCCAGCTCCTCAAAACCATGAGTTTCCCAATGCTTTGCCACTTTACTGTATCTTGGCCTATATGTGCCATTGCAATATTACAAATTATCTGGTATTACAACAAATGTGTTTGAATATGTATGTTGTATCACATGTCAAGTAATATCTATGTGGAAATAACAGTGAACTTGAACATGATATCTCCATGACTATACAGTGATGAATGATGAAGGGAGAACAGACAAGATATTATTTGACTCTATAACAAGATCCTCTAATAACCAATGAGAAGTGATATTTACCATGATGAATAAATATCATGAAGGATCTGATATTTAAACTAAGATATGAAAAATTATTAACAATTAGATTATGAAGTGGTAATATGTTCCACATTTATGGTAATAAATGTGCAGAAAAATCTGTACATTTATGAGCCTCTGGAGAGCTTCATAAAACAAAATATCTTTGAATTAAGTATAGTTCAGTTCTGATTTATTATGGTAGCATCCAAATTATGATCAATTAACTACTACATAGGGACTTGGTAAACATATGTAATAAACAGCATCCCAGTAAATAAAGATTATGGAATTTATTTTCAATTTCAGGTGCTATAATCCTGAAAATTTACCTTAATAGTTAGGGCATTATGGGACAATGCTGTAAAATTTTTCAATTAATTAATTAAAATTAATTAATTTTATATCCCTGCTGCAGCCTCCTCTCTCCTCTCCTCCCTGTCCTACCCTCCCTCCCTATTTTCCCCCTATGCCCTTTCCCTACTCCCCTGATAGAGAAGGACCTTCCCCTCTTCTATCCCACCCTAGACTATCAGGTTTCTTCAAGGCTGGCTGGATCATCTTCCTCTGTGGACTGACAAGGCAGCAACCTCCAGCTGGAGGTGATCAAAGAGCAGGCCACTGAGTGCATGTCGGAGACAGCCCCTGTACCCCTTACTAGGAAACCCTCTTGGAAACTGAGCAGCCTATGGGCTTCCTCTGAACAGGGGGTCTAGGTCCTCTCAATGCAAGGCCCTTGGTTGGAGCATTGGTCTCTGCAGGGCCCCCCGGGTCCAGATTTTTTGGCTTTGTTGTTCTCCTAATGGAGTTCCTGCCCCCTCCAGGTCTTTCAATCTCCCTCTCTTTACATAAGGCTTCTGGCACTCGATAAGCATCTGTCAGTAGAATATCTGGCTTACTCTTTGAAATCCAGGGAAATATCTACATAGGCTGTGATGAGCCTGTTGAACACATTCTAGAGTGAGAATCATCCTCTCATATTGATTTAGTCATGAAACATTTTTAATTTTTATGTAAGCAGTGATAATGACTATAAAATTATTGCCTGAGAACAGAGTTAGCTAATGTAGCACATATACTGTGGGAAGATATGGAAAGATCCTCTGAGTCATGTGTCTCAGAGTGAAATTCCACTGTTGTTTTAGTTACCTGTAAAAGGCATGGCAAAATTATTTTATCCCTTCACTTCATTTCTTTTATTTAAGTCGGAACAGATAATATCCCTAGCGGTTTATATGACTATAGTTTGGTGGTCATTGATAAATTAGTTGATTTTGGCTATTAGTATCCATTTTCTTCCTTATCAGGGTGTTTTAGAACATTCTGAATAAAGACAACTTGGTGCGCAGTGAACTTCATATTTTATCAGATACAGCATGTTCATCTTCATGGCCTGGGAATCTTCTCAATAGGTAAAAGGATAGGTTCTCACAAATCTACTATAAAATGACTTTTTTGTTGTTGTTGTTGTTGTTGTTGTTTTTCTACATCTAACCACAAGCAATTATCAACTGCTTCAACTCTGGGTAGAAGCAACAGCAGTGGACAGTATGATCACCGGCACACCTTTATTTTCTCTTAGCACAGCTTTTCTTACAGTATCCTCATGATATTTTATCATAATTACGTTCTACCTCTTAAAATGGAAGGATAAACAATTATTAAGATATATTTAAATTTATGTTTATTTTTCACTTCCAGTGTTAACAATTAAGGATATAAATATGTTTAATACCTGCATATGAATCACTGACCAGAAAAATACCTCACTGATTATTACAATTGACAAGTCTCAATAAAAAGATAAAGCTAAATGTATGAGACAAAATCATTTCCTGGGATTTCTAATCAAAAAATTCAACTCAGGTTATATTTTTTCTCCTCATGAAACAACCATAGTCCTTGGAACTTGAGGCTTTGAGAAGGGTCTTCTGCTTTGTATCTTCCAGCACTCATTGTTACCTATGAAGTTCACACATGCACTCTGGCATGTGTGTGTGATATCCGAATAACACATTTATAGCAGTTCTATTGGCCAGATTCTTTTCTGTGTGTCCATTCCAGAAAACTATTTCTAAACCTGGGACCTACAAATTTCACATTCTGATTGTAAATTTAAGCTCCAATGTGACTTATAGCAGTGGCCTTTTTTTTTCTATAACTAAGACACTGACCTACTGTATCTCTGTAGCCTCTTGTACTACAATAATGTTTTTCCAACTACAATTAGACCTTTTGCAATGTAAAAGTTACTAAAAAATTCTTTCCTTGTATTATTTGCCTTATTTTACAAGGAAATCTCAAAGCTATATTTTTTAAAAACCAATCTTGATTTACGTATAGAAAATTTGCACAAGAGTTCAATGTATCTGCTCAAGCAACCAATAGAGTTTCACCCTTGAATCTTGAATTACGTTTTTGAAAGTCTCGTGTTATGTAGTCTTCCACATATTTCTCACCACTTATTTCAACATAGAAGAGGGTGTTTTTGTAACTTAGCTGTTCATTAGTCATCTATTCATCGGTTATCCATTTTTATAGGGAATCTTTCTCTAAGTGCTTGCTCATTACTGCCGTCAATTTCTCACTGTTCGCTCCAGACCTTCACGTACCTCAACATGGGAGTTGAGAATATGATTTTATTAGTGTGTCCATCACCTTTCCCAGTATTCTTTTACTTTAGTAAGAATGTGAATTAGCTCCCTACTTCATCTAATCTAGTGTTTTATACACATTTATAATCCAAAAATTTAATGGTTCTGTCATAGAGATGGATTAGCTCCAGCTTACTATGTTATTAGAGTCATGTTTCTATACATAGTTGAAATTTTATATTTAACTTCAAATAGTGAAATTAGCAATCAATTTTTACATATATCTGTTAATTCATTGACTAATTGGTCCGGGTTTCATTAAGAGCAGTACAGGTAGGGTAAGAAGTCAGACAGACTCCTCTGATTTTTCCACCATCTGTTTTGCACCTTCACATTTTCAGACATGCATATTCTATTCACTGGTTTAATCATATTTAATGCTAAGCTAAGGAAGACATAGCACCGGTGTCTATCAATCACAAATCTCTTGATAATTTCTTCATTGTTTACTAAACTTACCTGAGTCCATTTGCAATACTCAGTTTCATTGTTTTTCCCTATACTTAAGATGTCTGTTTTGACATGATTTACGTCACAGTCGTTTTTCTCCTTCATTGTTACATTAGGATCATGTTTGTGGGAAAAGGTGGTATAATTACCCAGGCATTGGCTCCACCCTCGATAACTGAGATATAATTATTAGTCATTGAGTTCAACCACGACAGACTGTAATGGTTAGCTAAGTTTGCAAATCTTTACTACAGTAACATGTTAAAATTAAGCATGATTTAAGATACTTCAGAGACTATCAAAGAACATTCAAGAATAAATCAATTGTCCAAATTGGAAGCTTAAGAAGTTTATGTAGATTAACCTACCACAAATAATGAAACAGAAGTAGTAATTAATTGTAAAAGAAGTTATTATTCACAAATAATTGTTAGGAAAGATATAATAACTAAGACTTTTGAGTTATTGAAGCTGAAGAACTAAAATTAAATTAGCTTTGTAACACTGAAATCTAAGGCAATGCATATTTGCTAAAAGCTAATTCAGGGACTGTCTCTGACATGAACTTAGTGGTGGGTTTTTTGACCACTGCTCCCCCCGCTCCTCCACAAAGAGGCAGCAGCTTTGCCAGGCCACAAAGGAGGACAATGCAGGCGGTCCTGATAAGACCTGGTAGGCTAGGGTTAGATGGAAGGGGAGGAGGACCTCCACTATCAGTGGCCTTGAAGAGGGGAATGGAAGGAGATGAGAGAGGGAGGGTGGGACTGGGAGAGAATGAAGAAGGATACGTCCAGGATACAAAGTGAATAAACTGCAATTAATATTAAAAAAATAAAAATGTAATTTAAAAAGATAATTTGGACTTCAATTACTTGAAATCATCTGAGAAGAAAATATAGTAAAAGATTCAAGAGTCAATAGTCTGTTGCAATGGAACAATAATGAATGATAATGATTATTTTAAAATAATAAAATAATGTTTAATTTGGAAAATCAACTTAATTGTAGCTGAAGATATATTCTTTACCTCAGAGAATGAATAGTTTATGGTGCTGGCATAAAATGGACCTCAAATAATTCCAGCTGAAGGGAGAATTTTTTTCTATATTGCTCTATGAAAATATAACTAGTTCTGTTGCTGGTAAACAATTAGATTTTTTAAAGCAACATGCCCAAAGAGGAAATGGATGTCAGAATGGGTACTTACTCTGGCTTCAAGCCCTTATGATAGCAGGTTAAGAGTACAAGTGTAAGTTAAGACCCTGGCACAATGAAACAGCAGTGCTTTTTATGTCAATCCTGCTGTGTGCAAGACTGGTTTCCATCCTACTGGAGCTGTGCCTGACTTGGCAGCTCAGAGAAACCAGCATAAAAGGTCGTGTTGTTTTAAGTTAGAGTGCTTGTTAATATGCAAGTCAAAGCAGAGTACGTATTGGGTCTTGGTGCAGCTGGAGCAAGCAGTAGGAGAGAAATCCTTGAGAAACAACAGGCAAACCTAGCAAGGCACTTCCTTGGCCTTGGAAGCAACCATTTTTGTCTCATAGTTCCATGTTGCATTTCTTGGTGTCTGAACACCAAATAGTATGTTTGATGACATGAGGATTTTCAGTGATTGAAAGTGAGAAATTACTTTAACATGTGTGGCTGTGCATGTTACTGTAACCACAACTACAAACACATAATCTCCATGCCAATTTAGGATTTTAGAATAAGCTTTAGAACTGATTATAATAATTGAGAAATGTTGCTGTCCACATTTTCCACATAAAGGCCCCTAAGAACATTGACTTATGAGAAAAAAAAAACCTGATCTCAACAAAGTTTAGAGGGGTTTTAGCTTAATATTTTAAATGGTGAGTCACAGAGTTCATAAATTACTGTTTTTTCCTGAAATTTTTTTAAGGTCTTACTTGAAATTGAAGTATGAATTGACTATTCATTTTTTTTTCTTGGTCATCACTCCTTTACTAAAGTGACATATAAGAAGATGAAAATTTTTTCTTTTATTGAAAATGGATTTTTCTCTCACATATGTATCCTAATCATTCTTGCTCTATTCATCATAGCCAGAAATTGAAAATAACTTAGATGTCACTCAACAGATGAATAGATAAAAGAAAACGTGGCACATTCACACAACTGTGTACTGCTCAGCCTTAAAAAAATAAATTATGAAATTCTCAGGTAAATGAATAAAACTAGAAGAAAATAATTCTGAGTGAGGCATCGCAGACCCAGAAAGACAAATACGGTGTGCATTTGCCTATATGTGGATGTTAGCTGCTAAGTCAGTGATAATCAAGGTATAATCCATGGACCCACAAAGGTCAGATGTAGAGTAAAGGACTAAGGGGTACAGACAGATCTCCGTAGGAAAGGGAAATGGAATAAATAAATACAAATGGGGGCTGGAACAGAAGGAACAAGTGGGAGGCACAGGGGAAAGGGGAATGAGAGAGGGAATGTGGAGAGAGACAACTAAAGCTAAAGGCCTTTTGAGAGATAATATGGAAAACTAATTTCTAAAACATACACATATCTGAAGGTAATCTAAATGAGATTGCTAAATAGTGAATGAGGTAGAGTTCAACAGGTCATCTCTTGTCATCAAATGAAGCTTTCTGTGCCTAAATTGGGTTACATCTAACTGAGTTATTGGCTGAAGTGATCCCATGGACATCACCAAAACAACCCAGCTTCTTCCAAGAATATAGATTGTTTTCCACAAACTGAGAGCAAGGCCCCATTGCTGAAGACAATGTGTTAAAAATGGAGAGGTTAAAATGCTCAATTCCTATCCAGAAAGGCAAGAGACTGGACATCAGAAGAAGGAGAAAAGAGGGAACAAGCTAGGAGCCTGACACAGAGGAACTCTGAAAAGCTCTGCCTTGCAGACTATCAGTGTAGATGCTGAGACTTAATGGGCAACCTTTGGACAGAGTGCAGGGAATCTTAGGAAAGGAGTGGGAAACAGTAAGATCTGGAGAGGACAGGAACTCCACGGGGAGAGCAACAGAACCAACAAATCTGAGCACAGAGGTCTTTCCTGAGACTGATATTCCAACCATGGACTATGCATCGAGATAACCTAAGACCCCTGCACAGATGTAGCCCATGGCAGTTCAGTATCCAAGTGGGTTCCATTATAATAGGAATAGGGACTGTCTCTTACATGAACTGATTGACCTGCTCTTTAATTACCTCCCCCTGAGGAGGAAGCAGCATTACCAGACCACAGAAGAAGACAAGGCAGCCACTCCTGATGAGACCTAATTGACTAGGATCAGAAGGAAGGAAAAGAAGTCCTCCCCTATCAGTGGACTTGGGGAAGGGCATGCATGCAGAGGGTGGAGGAAGGGAGGGATTGGGATGGGAGGAGGGAGAGAACCACAGGGAGGATACAATGTAAATAAAGCTCAATTAATAAAGAAAAAAAATTAAAAAATGGAGAGGCTAAGCTGGAGCCTATATAGATCCTTCACCCCATGTCCTAGTGTTTTTGATACAGGAAGGTATTCTGCAAACTACTATAAGAGAAATACAAACACCAACCTAGCCCAAACCCTTGATCTACAATGGTTTCCTGCCTGCAAGCCACATTATGGAAATGGTGGCTCAAACCGTGTGTGGTAGTAACCAACGAATATCTCATTTTAATTAAGGCCCACTTCATGTGATAGAACTCACACCTCACCCTTCTTGGGTGACCAAAACCAAGACTAGATCATTCAGGGACATAAGATAAAAACTAACACTACTCTTTTGAAAAGAGGAAAGTAGCACTAAATAACTTTTAATGACATTCTACTTATTAATTATATTCATACATCAGTGCTTAGAACCACCTGTAAGAAGCTTCTTCCTACAGCAGATGGGAAAAAATAAAAAGACCAACAGTAGGATATTATTCAGAGAGATAGAGAAAGGCCTTAGAACACTGAGTTCCACACAGGATGTATACCCCAAATCTTACCCCTCAGGACTCAGGGAACCCTGTTTAAGAGGAGGCAGAAACAGTGTCAGGACAAGAATAATGGAAGACACAAAGAAAAGAAAAAAAAATAATCAACAAGTTGGACAGACATATGAACTCACAGAGACTGAGGCAGAATGCACAGGAGTAAAAGTTTGACAGAGAAAATAGTGGCTGTTTTATTGAGCAGCAATCCATTAAAAAAAAATAACAGATTTTTCCTTGTGAACATAAACTATTCCTGATATTCATTTTCATTACTTTCTGCAATTCTGATTGTTTCTGCAGCGCTGCCTTAACCAAAGAACAAACCTTAGGGGAGGAGAAGGCATTAAAAATATCTACACATCTGCTCTCAGCCTCTCCATTATCACTAGTGAGATTCTAAATCACCTTGTGTCTGATGACATTAAATCAAGGAGAACAGGAAAAGGAGGCCATGTCAGCGTGCTGATAATGCAGCCACTGTACTGTCTGCCTCAGTTATCCTCTGTCACTTTCCATTTAAAGGGCACTAAATGCAGTGATTTTGATATAGGACAAGTTTGTAAAAGCAATTCCACTTTTTGCTGTCTTGTTGGCAATGGCAATTAGTTTATAATAACGACTGCGGCATCACAGGCATCTGACGTTTTTTGTTGTTGCTGAATTCATTTCATTGTGTGGACTCTTTATAATTTTGTTTCATTGTCTTAAAATAGAACATAAGATTGTGTTGATTAAAAACCTCTCATCCTGAGCCCTGAAGAATTTCAATCCTGATATGGTTAGATAGATAGATATGCTTGGTTATGTATATTTAGGAACATTGACAAATATAGTTTTAAAATTCTTTTCTGTTTGCTTTCTTACTAAAATTTATTTTCAGTGAATACATAAAGCATTGTGTGTATTAATGGAGTTCCAGGCCATGTTTTAATATGTACATGTATATGTGTGTGTGTGTATATATATATATATATATATACATATATATATATATATATTCAATGTCTTTTCTTTTAGTTTTTTGAAGTACACTACAGTTATTTATAATCATCACACAAAGCAATGATACATGACACACTAGAACTGCTTCTATGTAACCACCCCATGGTATGGTAAAGCATCATAGCCACTTATATATAACAAGACCTCAATTCCTACTCTCTAGCTCTACCTTGTCACCTCTCTCTGGTCTCCTTGGCTTCTTGTAACTGCCATTCTACTTTCAACAGCTAGACCAGCTTCTTTAGATTCCGCATGTAGGTGAGGTTAGACAGCACTTCTTCTGCTTGGTGACAAAGATTTCTGTCCTGCCCTTGAAAAGTGATGATTCATAGATGGGGAAAAACACATGTGCAATGATTCATGGGTTCAGGTTATAGAAGGATTGTATGTTTTGGGAATTAATAGAAACTAAGTCTCTCTACATAAGTTTAAAACTTACACTGACATCACACACGCAAAAAGAGAAAACTTCCCCTGCAGCTACATTGTAACTAACTGGGCAATGATACATTGGTTCTGGAACTAAAAACACAATAAACTGGGAAAGCTTAGGCAAAATGTGGCTTTACTTTTTAACAACTTATATTTTATTTAATTGGTTTATATTTATATATTTATATATATATTTAATTGGCTTGTATATATTTTGTAGTGTAGTCTGAAATATTTTGTAAATGTGGTATAAGGTATGTAAAAGAATTGTATCACCAAGAAGTTCAGCTGTGGTAGTTTGAACAAGAACAGCTCTATGGGCTCCTATATTTGAATGTCTGGTCCTTAGCTGTTGGAACTTTTGGGGTGGGGTTAGAAAGTGTGACATTGTGGGAGAAGGTATGTCACTTGTGATGGGCTTTGGGGTTTCAAAAGGCCGAGTCATTCCCAGTTAGCTCTCACTGCTTCCTCTTTGCAGACAGACATATAAGCTGTCAGTCGCTGCTCCAGGGCCATGCCTGTCTGTTGTCACATTCCCTGCCGTAATGGTCATGTACCCACTCTCTGGTTTGTGCCCCAATAATCTCTTTCTTCTATGAGTTGTTTTGGTCCTAGTGTCTTATCAGTGCAAAAAAAGAAAAAAGAAAAGAAAAAAGAAAAAGAAGTAACTAAGACATTTTAATAGCTGTAACATCACATCGCTTCAGATCTTTTCCTCCTGGTGAGAAGGTGGGATTAGCATTATACAAATAAGATGGTCACTTATGAGAATGTTTACAAAATATGTTGTTTTAGTTTGCCTTCTGTTGCTGTGATAAACCATGATCAAAAGAAATTTAGGAAAAACAGGTTTATTTCATATTACACTTTACATTCCACCATCATGAGAGGTCAGGGCAGCAGGTCAAAGAAGAAACTTGGAGAAGGAGCTGACACAGAAACCACAATGTAATGTTGCTTACTGGCTAGTTCCTTGGGACTTCCTTAGCGTGCTTCTTTTTATATAACCCAGAAACACTTGCCCTGGGGTGTCACAGTCTACAGTGAAATTGGACTTTCCATATCAATAATTAATGAAGAAAAATGCTCTGCAGACTTGCATATAGACCAATTTAATGGTGGCATTTTTGCCAGTTGTGGGTCTGCCTTCCCAGATAATCCTATCTTGTGTCAATTTGGCAAAAATACTAACTAGCATATATATAGATTTGAGAGCACATACATCTCGCTGAGAGGCTTAGCTATAGCAACCTGCTACTAGTAATGAAGCCATCTAACAGCCAAATCTTGGTATCTAATACTGTATTGTAATACTAAGAAACTTAGTTCTAAGGTAAGAGGCATAATCTTAACAGTCAGGTAGGAAATATACATAATGAGCAAACATGTCTTTTAGAGCTGTAAAATAGGGAAGTACTAAGAAAAACACATTCACACATTATATAGTATGTAGCAAAGATACATAAAGCCCCCCCCCATTCCTAAAGTCCTAACCATTTGACAATCGAATAAAATAGTAGGTAGGAACAAACTATAGAGCAAGTATCCAGGGTACATAGCATTCCTACATTCTGCTGTGTATTCAGAGTTACCAGACTGCATTCACTGCATAAATGGCTTCATGTGTAAGGACACAAGTGAGGAACAAAAATGACAAATGAAAGAATTCCAAACTCTTCATGTAACTATTCCATCCCAAAGAAGGAAGAGCATCATCCTTGCCTCTAAACGTGGCTCGTACAAGTGACTTCTTCCCAAAGAGCTTAGAATGTAGAGAAGGAATCCAGGATGGTACAGTGAGAAATCTGACAAGGATCACCTCAGCTAGATGACCAGCATGAACAGTAACACGAGCAGCATTTTGACAGCATATAACCTTGGTAGGAGGTGACAGACACATAAGCTCAGTCTAATCAGGAATAAATAAAGACACTGGACATTTATCAGCTGTGAAACAATCTACAAAATCAGACTAATTACTTTCCAACCTGCCAAGGACATAAAAAACAAGGCCTGTTTGAAAAGCTATCATAACTAAAGAAGCAGCCAGAGAGATTTAAAGCTATGTTTGAAGGCAATAATTTGACATAAGAAAAAAAAGAGGATGTTATTCACCGCACATAGAAATATGACTAAATTATAGTGAGCTCATAATGTCATAGTATTTATTAGTTTATGAAATGTAACATACTAATATAGAATTTTAACAGTAGAGGAATATGTGTGTAGGAGTATGGACTTTTTTTATATTCTAGTTTTATATTTTCAAAATTCAATGATTGCTGTTATATGAAATATTTACTTAGATACAATTTGAAGAATGTAAATATTATATGTGTGGGAGTGGTGACTTTGCAAAGAATATTAATAAAAGAGGTACTTAGTAAATTATTATTTGAAGATTGCAAGGAGCTGGGGAGGAGACAACTATGTGAAATTCGGAGAGTGTATATCCTAGGGAGTGTATATCTGTCATGGCAAAGGCATGAGGGCTAAGGAATCAGGTGTGGCCTGCATGAAGTTCATCACAAAATAAAATGGCAAGATGGACTTTCTCTTTGGCTGGATTTTATGATTCACATAAAGACTTTAGAAAAATATCACCTTCCAATGATTACAATTAGATGTCACTGGAGCAAACTTAACCAAAGACCAACATAATTGACATACAATATGCCTTAATATGTATTTCATTGAAAATAGAGTAGATGTGTGTGCAAGGTTTGGGGTAAGCTGTGTGGAAGAGTGTGGTGGTATGAGAACCAATTAGGTAACCTTCACTGACTCTGAGCTAAAATATAATCACAGCTGAAAAAAATATATAAAAGTGGAAGTTAATGAGAATGCTCATATTCTTGATATATAGTGATGATATAACATAATGCTTGCTATGATTAGGTTTTGTTTGTGAGACAAGAATCATTAGCAATAATGTATACTGGGATTTGTTCTGAGTAATTTCAAATTTATTTTATTTCAAAACGTTTTTATTTTTTAAACAGGTATTTATTTATTTATTTATTTATTTGTTTAACATGAGTTCTCTCTCTCCATGTATGCCTACCTACCAGAAGAGAGCATTCGATCCCAGTATAGATGGTTGTGAGACACCATGTGAGTGCTAGGAATTAAATTAACCTGTGGAAGAGCTTAAGGGCGAAGCCATTTCTCCAGCCCTTTGAGTTTATATATATATATATATATATATATATATATATATATATATATATATATACCAATTCCTCGTAGTGATTTGTTTGGTGGATTTACAAAGTAAAAGAGTGGATTCTTACTTACTAGGGTAGACCAAGGAAGAGAGTAGCTAACAATTAAACTATAAGCACATTCATTGTATTTAAGATCATGAAAGTGGTTAAAATCTTGAAAGGCGTGGTAAATGTCTTACAAGCCAATAAAAGAAGAGACTACAGGGACTACATTATAAGAAACTTGCAACATAAAGTTACCAAGAGAAGGAAAATAAACCTTTAAGGAGAATGAGGAGGATTTGCAATTAAAACTGAAGAGAAACAAGCACTTGTGGGAAACTGCAGTGTAAAAGAGGGAGTGAATCAACTAGGATCAAGTGACAAGTATCATCAGATACCATGAAAATGACCTTGGTGTGACAAAAGGTGAGGCTAAGGCTCAACTGACACTCAGGCTAGTGTTGACATTGCTGTTATCTGTAAAAATAATGTATCTGTTCCTGTAGATGGCATCTCCATTCATATGGTTTTGTTTAGAATAAAAGGAAAGGAGGTGTTGGGAGGGGACTAGTGCTGCAAAGGAGGGCAAATTCAAACATTCATGGTATTACTAACACATTTGGGGGCAGTAGATTTATTAAAATAAGTAATGTAATGATCTTAATCAGGGCAATTTGGTAGAAAGACAAACCATGACAAGAGAAGAAAAGTAGTATTAGCTGTATTGCTGTCAGTTAGTGGTTGATTATAAGCACACTTTACTAAAAAGAAAAATGAGAAGTTGGCTTCTGATTCCCTAGAAGGTGGCTACCTGAGTGTGGTGACCCTTAAGTAAATATGAAATTAGGAAAATGCTGAAGCTTTCCTTAGAGGACTTCTTTTTGCAAAAAGTAGAAATCAAGACCATCATTTGATAAGAATATAAAAAAAGAAGCTATTGAATGCTAGGGAGGATATTAGAAAAATTGAAGCTGTTGTCTTGGACCACAGAAGATGAAATATGTTCAGGAAGCCTTGGTGTGATTTCCAAGAACTATTCAGAGACTCTGTAAGACTCAAGTCCATTTGAAGATGAGTTTAGTAAAGTAGGGAGTTAAAAACTTTATTTTCTTGTTCTTTGTCAGTGCGCACCATTTTCAGACATATAAGAGGCATAAATTTGGATCAACTAGTTTCAAATTCACAAGGTAAATATACAAAGCTATAGACAGGCTATGAATTAAAAATATAAACGAGGTTATACTAATTATCTAGTTTAGGTGCAAACAAAGATATCAAAGTTTGGAGCTACAAGAAAAACTAAATAAAATTAATAAATTAGGAAGTATTTTCAGAAAACCTTTGTTGAAAATTCCAAGGAAAAATGATCAACGGATGGAACTGAATCAATTATATTGTGAAGAGCTGTGCTTCTTTGTAATATTAAGTCATTGCTTAAGAATACATGAGTGCATTTCTAAGACAGACTAGAAACAAGATAAATAGAATGGAGAGTTAAAGCAGCAGGCATCAGGGGTTCATGCTTTCCTATGCATATATTGAAATCACCCATGATTAAGTCGTCTGTCTTGTGAAAATATTTTCAATGACCAACCCACAAAATGATGAAAACTGTTTCAGTAAATGTTATCTGAAGATAAAATGAAAAAGGAAGGATCAGGTAGTACAGACAATGCAAATGAGAAATCAAAATGATCCTTTCTAGAAGACAGGGAAATCATGAAATTTGCAGGCAAATGGATGGAACTAGAAAAGATCATCCTGAGTGAGGTAACCCAGAAGCAGAAAGATACATGTGGTATGTACTCACTCATAAGTGGTTATTAGATATATAGCATTAAACACACTAAAATCTATACTCCTAAAGAAGCTAAATAAGAAGGAGGACATTAGGGAATATGCTTAATCTTCATTCAGAAGGGCAACTGAGACAGACATCAGAAATGGGAGAAGACAGGGAACAAGACAAGAACCTACTACAGAGGGCCTCTGAAAGACTGCACTGATCTGGGTATTGAAGCAGAGGCTGAGACTCATAGTCAAACTTTGGGCAGAGGACAGGGAATCTTATGGAAGAAGGGGGAGTTAGAAAGACGTGGAGGGGACAGGTGCTTCACAAGGAGACCAACAGAGTCAAGAAAACTGCACCCCAAAGTCCCCGCAGATACTGATACTCTAACCAAGGACCATGCATGTAGAGGGCCTAAAATCCTGGCTCAGATGTAGCCGATATACTCACTCTTCTAGTGTGTTTCCTAGTAAGGGGAGCAGTGGCGTTCTTTGACAAGAACTCAGTCGCAGGCTCTCTAATCACTTCCCTCTGGGGATTGCAGCCTTGCCAGGCCACAGAGGAAAATGATGTATTCAGTCTTGATGAGACCTGATAGGCTAGTGTCAAATAGAAGGGGAGGAGGACCTCCCCTATCAGTGGACTAAGGGAGGGTCATGGGAGGAGAAGAGGGACGGAGGGTGGGATTGGAAGGAAATGAGGGAGGGGCCACAGCCAGGTTACAAAGTGAAAAAATTGTAATAAATAATAAATAAACAAAAATCACAAAAACCCAAAAAAGATGGTATAGAATTTTACAAAAACCATGGACTACCAAATCCTTAGCAGAATAATTTCCAACTCTCTCACTCTGTCTCTGTTTCTTTTTCTGTCTCTCTGTCTCTGTGTGTGTGTCTGTGTGTGTCTATTTGTCACACACACACACACACACACACACACACACACACGCACACCACTACCTCCCAAGAGACATCTTAGAAAAATATCTGGAGGTTGAGGGCAGAAAGTGAAATGATTGAAATTATAAGAGAAGTTCTAAGAAACTGTAAGGAACTAAAATAAGAAAAGACTGTGTTGCTGCTGGTGGTGTTTGTACATATGGTAAATAAAGTTTCGAGAATTGAGAGGTGTGAGAAAATCACCCATGCTATGTTTATAGAAAACCAGGTTAATTTTGGGAGGATTCTATTTAACTTCAGGAACCAGGAAAGAGGTTTAAGGCAATTGTCATATTATCTGACTTAAACTCAGTTAGGCCTGGCTCAGAACCTGTGTCTTAGCCAATTTTCAGATGGGGATACTCATCTATCTACATTCATAAAGATAAGTTTGTAATTCTGAGTCTGAATTCTGGTCTCTCCCAGGGCTGAATGTGTGTTTATTGAACTATATACCTGATTTTTAACTTAGAGAGCAAAGACCCAAGCAAAGAACCCCGAGTTGTTATGTCTTAGGGTATCTGCGTTCTGTACTCTGTACTCCAACAGCAATACTAGCTTCTGTGCCATCGTTCTGGACAAACACTTGACAGTCATACTTGCTATTTTTTATTCCTGTCATTATGTTTTGTCAGTCAGCAAGACCACTGAATATGTACCAGTGTAAGGGCAATTTCTTCATATTCATCGTAACTGTCACTTTGAGAGCACAGACAAGCTCCTGGTCCTGGTTTGTAAAATTGTATGTGACCTGCTGCTGCTTTCTGACATGAGGTTGTTGTCTCTGCTGCCTATGGCATCCCTGCCACAATGGTCATATATTTCTGCATTAAATTTGAAATCATGTTTGCTTTCTTCACAACATCTTGCTCTGCATCAAGTGTTTGTCTCCATGCACACCATGAATAACCCCCTCCCTGCACATTTAAATACCAGGTCTTCACAATCACTTGTTTCCTTACTATGAAATGACAGCTTGAAAACCTACTTGTGGGGGATGGGAGGATGGCTCAGTCAGGAAAGTTCCTCACTTGGAAGCATGAGGACCTGAGTTTTACCTTCAGATCCTACTTAAAAATGCCAAGTACAGTGGCGGATGCTTATAATCCCCAAGCTTTGGAGGTGAAGACAAGTGGATCCCTGGAGTTCACTGGTCAGCCAGCTTATATTTCTTAGTGTACTCCAAAATAGTGAGATTCTGTGTCTCAAAGGAAAGGAGAGAGAGAGTGACAGACAGATAGACAGACACAGAGAGAGACAGAGACACATAGACAGATACAGAGAATATGATATTCTCTTCGGAATATGACCTGAGGTTGTCTTGTTTCCTACAAACACATCAATACCTACACACACGTGAACACACACATGTACATACACAGAAGTAAAAATCTGCATCCTCATTATTACAGCTAATTTCGGCCACAAAGTACTGTATACATTCTGATAATGACACTTCTTGAAGAATCTCAGATTGTATTCACTATCTTCTCCCCAGCGGAACTAACATGAAGTTGTTACTCAATGTGCATTCATTTCACAAATTCCTGATGTCTGAATGAAATATTTGAATGACATTCTCACTGCACTATTCCTCACACTCTCTCTTTCTAACTACATCTCTCTCTGTGCAGCACATGGGTCTCCTCCTGATTTAAGGTCTTCATAATCCCTCTCTATCGGCACTTGCCCACATTGTTCTTTTTATATGACAAATCTCTCTAGCATTACTATATCCTTCCTTGGTTATTTATATGGTCTAGAAGCTTCCTCTGAGGAAAGCTCTCCATATTCCATGGCAAGGGAACATATTTGTCATAGAGTTTGACAAAATCACATGCCGTTATTTTGAGAGACTTATCAAATTGGTAGTCTCTTTTGAAAATCTTATTATTCTCAAATTTCTTCTCAACAAAATTGTAAGCTTCACAGGTCACTGCTATGTCCGCCCTTACAATTAATTTTATCTCTATCAGCAACACAGATACGTGGTTTGTGCAATCTCCTTAATTCATTCAATTGTCTAAATAAAAATTAAAAAAAAAAAACTATGAGATCAACTGGCATATCCTTGTCTATAACCGATCCATTTCCCTTTATAGCTTCTACCTGAAAAAACAGAAAACCAACAAAGAGTGCATTTTGGGCTCTAATGACCATGAGTGACAAGGGATTTCTCTAGTGGCAGAATTTCAGAAAGACAGAGAGAGGAGGGCACTGGGTGATTAAAGGGCAGAACTTTAAACAACTTCTCCTGTCCGTACCATGTAGTCTCCAGGATAGCTGAAGGTGAGAGACTGAAGGAGTAGATGGACTGTGTGTGCTTCCTAGCTTGTGGAAAGATGCCTACTCATTCTGCTGACAGAACTTTTGTAACTGAAAATACCAGAGAGCTAGATAAATAGTATTTTCTAACTTTGGTTTTTCTTAAAACACTTTAGACAAAGAAAATTAAAATGTGGAAACAATATTGGGTATTTTGGTTTTTTTTATGATTTTTTTAAAATTTTTTTTTATCAGTTACATTTTATTAACTCTGTATCCCAGCCGTGTCCCGATCCCTCATTCCCTCCCAGTCCCTCCCTTCCTCCCTCATCTCCACCGTGCCCCTTTCCAAGTCCACTGATAGGGGGGATCTCCTCCCCATTCATCTGATCCTGTTTTATCAGGTATCTTCAGGACTGGCTGCAAAGCCCTCCTCTGTGGCCTAACAGGACTGCTCCTCCCTTCGGGGGTGGGGAGACCAAAGAGCCAGTCATTGAGTTCCTGTTAGAAATAGTCCCTGTTCCCCTCACTTTGGGAAACCAATTGGTTACTGAGCTACCACAGGCTACATCTGAGTGGAGGTTCTAGGTTATATCCATACATGGTCCTTGGTTGAATGTCAGTCTCAGAAAAGACCCTGTGCCCAGATATATTTGGTCCTTGTGGAGCTCCTATCCTTTCCCCATTAGACTAACTCCCCTTCTTTCTTATGATTCCCTGTACTCTGCCAAAGGTTTGGTCATGAGTCTTTGCTTTGAAAACACTGCTACTTAGAGTCTTTCAGATGCACTCAGTAGACTCCTGTCATACGTTCAATGCACATCCCATCTGTCTTTCTAAATGAGGATTGATCATCTTACCCCATGTCCGCTCAATTGATTATCTTTTAGGTGTATAGATTTCATTATGTTTATCATATCTTATAGGTCTATATAAGTGAGTATATCCCATGTTTGGATATTGGGTATTTTGAAACAAGCTTTCAACCTTTGAGTGACAAGGTCTCCATTTGACCACAGAAAATGGTTAGAGATGTGGTGTAAGCTCTTTGGTTTTGCAAATTTATTAACTTTCTTATAAGTCAAACAAATTAATACATATTAAATGAGAATTCAACCAAATGCTAAACTTTCGATGTTGCTATCATATAAAGCTACAGTTGTAGACACTTACCATGTGCAAGTTTATCAAACCATATAATATTTTTGTGAATTTTTACTCATAAGAAATTGGAGATCCAGAAAATGTAAAACTCTTGAAAAACTAAGAATTCATAGTGAACTTTGAGCTACACATCAGCTTTACTGAAGGAATAAAATGTCAAAATATGTAAGACAAAAACAAACCAAAACAAAAACAAAAAAAGATAACCTTTGCAGATGAAATTAGCATCTATTGAACAAGAAGCAAAAACACCTAGCTAAGCATGTGAGAGAAATAAGGGACTTCTTTCAGATTCTCCTTTATTGTTTCTGATCAGAATAATTGTCGTTTAACAGTTAGAATGACCAGAAAGAAAGCAGTCTTCACCTTCCTTTCCATCTAAAATATACTCAGAAAAAAAAAAAATCAGACCTTCTATCTTCAAGCTGCTGCTGGATAGCTCTTCAGAGTTAGGAAACCGCTACTTCAATTCCTCCACATGTCTGTCCTAGCTGGGGTTTGGCATAGGACCTAAGGGCATACATTAGGCTACTATCTACCTCTGTTTGGCTATAATTCCTGCCAAAGATCAACTCCAGCAAGTGTTTCAGTAGAGACTGCAATTCCCATTGCTGAACACTTTGTTGAATGTAACACGCCGAGGCCTTAGATCCCGTGAACCGCAGTATCTCATACCTGGTTTATTTGCTTCCACAAATTGGCATTGACCATGAATGCACTATCTGACTAGTAATGACCTGAGGCAAGATGCAACCCTGCTGTTTTGGTATTGGTTGGTTTTTGTTTGTTTTGTTTAAATATTTTATTAGAAACTTGTTTTTGTTTTTTTTTTGTTTAGTAGAGAAAATGTCTTACAATGTTATCTTTTTTAATTGTTCTTGAAATCTCATTTTCCAAAGGCTAAGTCCATAGCCTATAATTTCATCATCCTTTAGTGTGTCTGTTTCTTACTTGAAACATTACAGCCATGCTTATCTCCTTGCCTAATGTGGCATTAGCTCTGGCAGCTTACATGGTAGAAATCAAACCTTCAACTGCTGGAATTAGACTGATTGTTTACTTACTTACTTTCTTTTTTTTGATTATTTATTTATTTAGGGAAAAATCCTAGCAAAGAGGTAGAAACCTCATTCAGAAGGGCAAACAGGATAGATATCAGGAGTAGGAGAAGGCAGGTAACAGAACAGGAGTCGTCTACAGGGGGCCTCTGAAAGACTACTCATCAGGTATCTAAGGAGATGCTGAGACTCACAGCCAAATTTTGGGCAGAGTGCAGGAAACCTTATGGAAGAAAAAGGAGATAGAAAGACCTGGAGGAGACAGGTGTTCCACAAGGAGACCAACAGAACCAAAAAACCTGGGTCCAGTGGGGGCCTGCAGAGACTGATACTTCAACCAAGGGCCATGCATGGAGAGAGCCTTAGTCCGCTTGCTCAGGTGAAGCTTATAAGCTGCTCAGTTTCTAAGTGGGTGTCCTAGTAGGGGATCAGAGACTGTCTATGACATGAACTCAGTGGCCAGATCTTTGATCACAAGTCCCAGGTGCTCGCAGCCTTGCCAGGCTATAAAGGAAGATGATACAGCCACCCCTGATGAAACCTGATAGGCTAGGGTCAGATAGAAAGGGACTAGGGGAGGGGCATTGGAGGAGAAAATGGAGGGTGAGTGGGACTGGGAGGAGATGAGGGGTTCTATAGCGTGATAGAAAGTAAATAAATAAATAAATAAGATATTGGTTGTTTAATGCACTTAGCAAATTATCTTTGAGATCTCTAATATGAAGTGGTGCCAAGGCATCTGTATGAGCCTTTTTCATGAATTAAAGCACATAAAAGGCAAAGACTTCAATCTGTTTGTGCTCCAGTCTCAGGATAGAGAATGATCATGTTCATGTCTTTTGGTTACTTTGAATAAATACTTCAATATTAATATTAAAGTACCATAAAGATTTTCCAGTAAGATAGATAGGTATGGTTATGCCAAAAAATAGACAAAACATAATAATAAAACCTAAAGCAATTAAAAATAAACTAGACCTTAATATAAAATGAAAATAGTTTTATAAATGAAGATTTCCTATAAATCAATGAGAAAAGCAAGTTGCTTATCTAGAACAATAAATTTAGAGAATCACTGTAATCACAAATAAAAACCTTGGAAATAATCCAAATCAGTATAAAACCTATCAAATTACATTTTAAGTGAAATCATTCAATACAATTTTAAGACAGCAACAGACAGACAGACAGGTAGATTATAGGTAACCTGATGAAGGTGTAGGATACATGAACATCTTTGTTTCACAAAAATATAGTTTGGTACAAACTTTATAGTAACTATTAAAATCCTGAACGTATCTCTCTCTGAAAACTTTTAAGTTTTCAACACTGTCACTTGGGTAGGACCAAAATTTTAGGTTGCCAAAGAGCAAAGGAGAGCTATCACACAGGGGCTGCTAATTTTCTCTAAACTGTTTTCACAGTCTGTGGTTTCTTTCAAGCCACAGTACCTTTGGAAGGAATTGACAATAAGCAGAGATATTGCATTCTCCGCTCTCACTGTTCCTAGCTGAACCACAGCCACTCGGTAAACACGGGCTATCGTCTCGGTTTTCTTGAGCATAAAGGCTATGAAACTCATATCCACTCCTGTACTCTGTCCCTGCCTTCATAGTCTGCAGAAGAGGTACCTAGGTAAATATAAACCCACATTTAATCAATTTATATGCATTTTATGGTTATAATCTAACCGAAAAATAGAATCATGTTGATGGAAATTGGAGACAGCATTTCTCTTTATTAGGTTCTTCTGATATTTTCTTGATTCATCTCTATATAATAACTTATTTTGGTAGAACCGTTGAGAATTTACAGGAGGAAATTTTGTTAAGTTTAGAAGCCCTCATAGACTCTGGATGTAGTACTCCCAATATTACAATCTGGAAATTGTAGGATATATTTTTTCATTTAGTAAATCAATATTAATTTGAAAACATAAAATTAGTTTGGAGTGTTTTAGACTTATTTCATGTTCTTTTTCTGTTCTAATATTCTAACTAACGTCTCTTGCTGGTAGTTGTCAAGTCTTCTTAAGGTCCTCTTGGCTATGGCACCTCCTCAGGCTTGCATTGTTTAGAGGGTTATGACAGTTTTGCAGGAGAACTGGCCAGGCACTTTGCAGAACGTCAATTCTCTTGGTCTGAGTTTTTCCCCATTGAATATGCCACTTCACTGAAAAGTCTCTCCTCCTTCTGCCCGACATCATTCCTCTGCATTGTTCAAACCCAGAAGCTGTGCTTTCTGTGTTCAGAACTGATAAGTCCTAATTCTGATGGTGAACAATTTTATTAACTGCAGTTCAGGAAGACTTTTAGTTTCTGTAAACTTCTTTTAAACATTTTTGAGCTTTCCATGACTAGTAATGGATTTATTATGGCATTTTCATGCTTAGAATTCATTATTCTTTGCTCTTATTCATCTCATTTCCCAATGCCTTTCCCCATTTTTTTTTACTCTCTGCTTGGGGGTACCCCTAGGCTCCCAAATAAACTGTATTTTCACCTCACATGTATTCTACTCCGCCTTCCCCCTCCTTTGTATTTATTCCTAGACTTCACTGTTTCTGGCATTGCCTAAGGACCTGCTTGCCTGGCACTTTAGCCCCACTCTTGTCTGTGCCATTATCTCTTCTATTTGAGATACAGTTTGATTCTCTCCTCACTGCCTGGGACTACCTAAGTTATAAAGCTGTTTATTTCACAAAGATTGTATTCATTTAGTGAGACTACACATTGCCTTAAATGTAGTGATGTGTACCTGACCCCACATAATCTTACTTATCAGACACTTCCTTACAGGATTCTTGTGCTTTTCTGCCCAACTCTTTATTCACAAAATTCCAACGGCTGGGCAATTTACTCTCTCTGCAGTCACATGATTTTCAGGAAACCACATACATGGAGTGATTACAGTATTATCTAAATAATACATTTTTTTCCACCTAGAAATGAGCATTGGCACTCATCCGTCTCTTCACATGACATAACTGCTTCAATTTTTTTCTGAATGTGAATATCATGTGAAATAGAAAGTGTTATAAGTAGTTACAACATGTAAAACAGGCAATGAAGAGAGAATTATACATATGTGTATGTACGAATTAGTACTAATATGTATTCATATAATCTCTCATACTTCATTTATTGAAGGACATTATGTGTGGCATTGGTGATCATGTATAACCATCATTTCTACATATAGAAAGTATTTTTGAGAAATTGAGAGAAAATTGATATATTCTCAGATATAAAGCAGCAAGTGGTCACTAACAGATCAATTCTAAAATATTGACGAAGGAAAGTTTCTCAGACATGAAAAAAATAATGACAGCAAACTAGAGTAGTATAAAAGAAGAGAGAATTTTAAGTGAATATGTGAGAGAATACAATGAGGTTACACGCTGAATGAGTTTTAGAAATTATATTTGATAATTCAGTTAACTTATAATTTATTATTAAAAAATGATATTCAAAGGGCAAACTTGTACAAACACTTTGAAAATCATTCTGGGGCTTTCTCAGAAAATTGTGAATAGCACTACCTCAAGATCCAGCTATACCGCTCCTGGGTATATACCCAAAAGATACCCACCATTCAATAAGGACATTTGCTCAACTACGTTCATAACAGCTTTATTTGTAATAGCCAGAATCTGGAAACAACCTAGATGTCTTTCAATGGAGAAATGGATTGGGAAATTGTGGTACATCTATACAATGGAATACTGCTCAGCTATTAAAAGCAAGGAAATCATGAAATTTGCAGGCAAATGCATGGAACTAGAAGAGATTATCCTGAGTGAGGTAACCCAGAAACAGAAAGACAGGCATGGTATACACTTACTTGTAAGCGGATATTAGCCGTATAATATCAGATAGCCATCTACAGACCTAAAGAAATGAAACACTAAGAAGGACCCCAGGGAGGATGCTTAAATCTCATTCAGAATAGAAAACAGGATAGACACCAGAAGTGGTGGAAGAGAGGAAACAGGATGGGAGCCTACTATAAACTGTCCTCTGAAAGATCCACCCAATGGGGGATCAAAGCAGATGCTGAGACTCAGGGTCAACTTTGGGCAGAGCACAAGGAGTCTTATGGAGGAAGACAGGGTGGGAACAGAACAACAGGGAGGGGACAGGAGCCCCACAAGGAGACCAATAAAACTAAAATATCTGGGCACAGGGGTCCTGCAGAGACTGATGTACCAATGGAGGACTGTGCATGCAGAGGGCCTAGACCCCTTGCTCAGATGTGGTCGATTGGCAGCTCAGTTTCCCTAAGGCTTTCAGAGTGAGGGGAACCAGGGCTGCCTCTGTCATGAACTCAGTTGACTGCTCTTTGATCACTTGTGCCTGGTAATGCAGTTTTGCCAGGCCACAGAGGATCCAGGCAGTCCTGATGAGACTTAACAAGCTATGGGCAGATGGCGATAGTAGAGAACTCCCCATTTCGGTGGACCAGGGGAAGGGGATAGAGCGAAGAGGAAAGGAGGGTGGGACTGGGGGGAATTGAGGGAGGGGACTTTCATCGGGATAAATAATGATTAAATTGTGAAGAAAAAAAATTAAAAATGTTATTATATGATGGAGGGAGAAAACAGGGAACAGGACAGGAGCCTACCACAGAGGGCCTCTGAAAGGCTCTACCCTGCAGGGTATCAAGGCACATGCTGAGATATAGCGTTAAACTTTGGGCAGAGTGCAGGGAATCTTATGAAAGAAGTGGGAGACAGTAAGAGAGGACAGGAGCTCCACAAGAAGAGCAAAAGATCCAAAAAGTCTGGGCACAGAGGTCTTTTCTGAGATTGGTACTCCAGCCAAAGACCACTCATGGATATGGCCTGGAACCCCTGCCCAGATGTAGCCCATGGCAGTTCAGTGTCCAAGTGGGTTCCATAGTAATAGGGACAGGGACTATCTCTGACAGGAATTGATTGGCCTGCTCTTTGATCACCTACCTCTCAGTGGGGAGCAGCCTTACCAGGCCACAGAGGAATACAATGCAGCCAATCCCGATGAGACCTGATAGATTAGGATTAGAGGGAAGAGGAGGAGGACCTCCCTTATTAGTGGACTGGGGGAGGGGTACATATGGGGAAGAGGGAGATAGGGTGGGATTGGGAGGAGAAGAGGGATACAAAGGGAGTAAACTGTAATTCATAAAAATATATTATGAAAAATAAGGGAATTAATGAATTTATTTCCAAATTCTCTTCAAGTGTCAAAGTTTATATGTATAAGTTTATATGCATGTTCATATATCTTCAGGTTAATCATGATGAGAAATTCACAACTGCTTATAAGAAGCATTGTATGTAAAAATAGAAGCACTGTCTATAAAACATATCCAAGTAACAAACAGAAGACCATGGAAAATAAACAAAGAAGGGTGAACCAGAAGAAGCAGAAATTGAATAATGAAAGAGCACGAGCACCGCAAGGTCACTGTCTTGGTTTGGGTTTTCTTGCTGTGAAGAGACAGTATGCCACAGCAACTCTTATAAAAGAAAACATTTAATTTGGGGCTGACTTAGAGTTTCAGAGGTTGGGAAGCATGGTGATGTGCAGGCAGAAATGTTGCTGGAGAAGGAGCTGAGAGTGTTATGTCTATATTCTCAGCCAGAATGAGACTTATGTGTCATACTTAGTGTAACTTGAGCACAGGAGACCTCAAGGCCCACCCACACAGTGACACATTTCTTCCAACAAGGCCGCACCTACTAATAGTGCTACTCTCTATGGGCCAAGCACATGAGTCTATGGGGATCATACTTGTTCAAACCACCATAGTCGGACACATTAGTGATTCTCTCCAGTAGAAGCCTCAACAGTGCCAGGACAGAGCAAGAGTCTGACAGACATGAAAAATACCTCTTACAAACTTCAAGCTCAATCAGCAGGATATAAAGGGTGACATACACAGATGAGAAACATACCATTCCATATTAATAAATGAAACATTAAGTTATGTTTTTATTTTTATCGGCATAGCAATTGTACATATATCATGCAGTATGACATCTTGATAAATGAATACAATGTGAAATAATCACATTAAGATAATTGGCAAATATATCACCCCAGATACATGTCACTTTTTCTGCTGGGAACATTTAAAATGCTCTCTACTTTGAAATATTTAATTTACTGTTGCTAACTGTAGTTATATTTGTCTCTGGCAAGTTACCAAGTTACTCCTACAATTCAGTAGTAGCCTATAACATTAAAGATTCTTCCTCATCTGCCCATGCTCATAGCCCTTCCTGTGAATATGGAACAGCTTCTTTATTCTCTACCCCTTGGAAATTCACTGTGTGTATCCCACATATTACTGAAAATAGGTGTGTTTGATCTTCAGCAAGTAGTATTTCTTCCTAACCATTCTGCCTTGTAGTTCCATCCATGTTGCTCCAAAGGACAATTGCTTACTACCAAATCCATAGCCCAAAGTGAGGCAACCTTCTTTACACGTTGATGTCTGGAAAGGCTATTAGCAAGTGCATGCTGAAGTTTCAGTATCCATGTGATTTGTAAAGAATGACTGGGATGACTCTATGTCTTAGCTTTAAGGGTAGTTATGTAATAAAATGAAAGCACGTAGGCTAGATTTTTCAAAAACATGCTTTATTTAGGGTTTTAAAACGCTTCTACCTCCTTTCCATCCCACTGACAACAGGTAGGGTAGAAAGAAGGTTATTAGCAAATGTGGATTAGGGACTTTTTTAGATATAGTTCCTGGGGGAATTCTACTCTTCTTTTTCCAGATATCAGCAGTCCAGTCAAATAACAAACACCAAACAGCAACAATAATGAACAACAGAGGAAGGATTCAGCTGAAACAGAAAGACTCCACCAAATTGCCACAAGTCAGCAAAAGCTGCAAGACTCAGTCTGAGTGCCAGGAGAAGTTCTCTGCAACATTTCTCTCTGAGAAGTGAAGTGTAGAGAAACAAAGACAAGTGAGGAGATGAAAACCCTTACACAGTATAGCAATGTGAAAATGTTGTCCCTGTCTGTGGGCTCCTGTTCATATTCTCCAAGTCCACACAAGGCTGTTTTTCCAGTTGAAAAAAAACCACACCCCTTGCACAAGACATCTTACAGCAAAACATCACGTGCACTCCCTCACATGTCCTCTTTTCAGCTGACTAAAATCATGTGTCCTCTCACTATTTGTTTTCAACTGAGGATGTACTAAAAACATTTTCATGTCCCACAGTTGGGATAAAAAAACCAAAACAAACAAATAAACAAACAAAAACAAACACATGAAAGACACCAAAACTTTCATCACAGAAGCATTTTTGTCTTTTTGACATCCTGGTTTCAATTTTTTCAGATATACCTAATGATGGACTGCTGAATGCCATTGTTGTGCTTTTCACAAATTTATGAAGCTCTTCCATTGTGAAAAGCAGTATGAAGTCCACACTTTATAACTTGATTATTTTCAACAAGAGCATCAAAAACAAAAGTCAGGAGTCAAATCTCTTCAATAAATAGTATTGGAAATTGTATATCCATATAGCAAAGAAGGAAACTGAACTTCATTGTACCATTTCATAATGAGAAGTTACATGTTTTTTTCTCGAGAAAAGTCCATTCAGTTCATTTATCCATTTTAATTGGATTTGTTTTGCTATGAAGTTCTTTGGAATCTTTATACATATTCTGGAGGGTAACACCTCTTTGGAAGAGTTTATAACCATTTTGTCTTATTCTGTAGCAAATGTATTTGTTTTCTTTGCTTCCCTGAAGCTCTTCCTTTTATGTAACCTCATGAGGTAATTTTTTAATTCCCTTGCTTATGATTTAGAGGTCATATACAAAAATTTTTCTCCATAGCAACGTCCTGAAATGTTCCTGTATATTAATTTCATGGTTTCAGTTCTTCCAGGCATGCCAACCCACTTGACATTGCAATGCACCATATTCATCTTCAAAGTCCGTGCTCAAACACCATGCAATTGACTTAAAATATTTCATAAACAATCTCATAACACTTTAAATACATTTAGCATTTTGTGCTGAAACACTTTTTCTTTGGTGTCATGGGTTGCATGCAGCCATTTGGGCATGTCTATAAGCAGATAAATGTGTATAAATGCATATCTGCATATATTATACATGATTTATGCATATATATATTTCTTTTGCATATAGATATATAAATTTTGCACAAAAGGCAGTTGTCTGGTTTCTTTTTCAGTAGAAATATGTTTTTTTTTTCAGAAATATTTACTTCGTGGAATTTTATTCTACTATATCTTTTGCTGCCTTTGTAAAACATTAGCTTTTTATAAGTACATGGATTCATTTCTGCTTTTTCTATTTGATTTTTCTGTGGATCTACTGTTTGTTTAATCAGTTAACATGGAGCCTTCAATTTTGTTTATTGCTTTAACTATTTTTTTTCATTTGATGTTAACATATCTTTTTATTTTTTATATTAATCACAGGTTATTTATTTGTATCTCAGCTGTAGCCCCCTCCCTCATTCCCTCCCAATCCCACCCTCCCTCCCTCATCTCTTCCCTGACCCTTTCCAAGTCCACCAATAAGGGATGACCACCTTCCCTTCCATTTGACTCTAGCTTATCAGGTCTCTTCAGGACTGGCTGCAATGTCCTCTTCTGTGGCCCAGCAAGGCTGCTCCTCCCTCGGGTGCAGGAGGGGGTGGGTCAAAGAGCTCGCCATTGAGTTCATGTCAGAAATAGTCCCTGTTCCCCAAAAGGAGTAGACTTTTGAGGGAGGAAAGAGCAAAGAGTGAAGCTTCCTTCTTCCATGTCCTTATTCTGCCTGACAGCAGAAGTTTTGACATAAATTAGAAGTGTGCCTTTCCACCTCAAAAATACGGATTAGACATGGTTAAGCAAAATATCCCTCACGACTATGCTCATCATGTTTTGTGGTCAGTTTGACAATCCATACTAGCCACCACACCATCTTATCAAATCTTGAGATATACTTTATTGAGAAAAATTGTGTGACTAGTTCATTTTGTTTCTTGCTATTTTCATTTTAATTTACTCAGTATCTTCATGTTTTTTTTTGTGTGTGTGGTATATGCACCTACACAAAAACACATTTCTTCTAGATTTTCAATTAATTGTTATAAAACTCCTTTGAGATTTCATCTAACTCCAATCAGAATGAGAAAGATAAAACAAACAAAGGATAGAAGATGATGAAGACTGTTTATGGAAAGAAGGAAGTTTATTTACTGAAATGAAAATGTGTTGGAACATATACTCAAAGGACTCTGTATCTTACTACCAAGATACTTGCTCATCAGTGTTCATTGCTGGCCTGTTCACTATAGTCAGGAAATGGAAATAGCCTAGATCTCCATCAATAGATTAATGGATAATGAAGTGTGGTGGGACTATATACAAACCTTATTCAGCTATTAAAAACTGAAATTTATGGATAATGAATGGAACAGTAAACATCCTTAATAAGGTAATTCAGATTCAGAAATATGAATTAGCATGCTTTGTCTCATATGTCATGCTTAGTGTTTAAACTTTAACATGTATGTTTTATTTGGAATATCTATAAAAATTAGGTGTAGTGATTTGAATGAGACTGGCTTCCATAAGTTCCTGTTTGAATTCTTTGTCCACTGTTAATAGAACTGTGGAACTGCTTAAGAATGATTAAGGTGTGTGTGTGTGTGTGTGTGTGTGTGTGTGTGTGTGTGACTGCAAGCAGGCTTACAGTTTCAAAAAATTCTTGCCATTCCCAGTGTGCTCTCTGACTTTATTTGTGTATC
This sequence comes from Meriones unguiculatus, assembly GCF_030254825.1. NCBI lineage: Eukaryota > Metazoa > Chordata > Mammalia > Rodentia > Muridae > Meriones > Meriones unguiculatus. The sequence continues at coordinate 51,063,865 of NC_083367.1, forward strand.
AAGACAAGCTCCCATCTGTTCTTGTCATTGTCCCTTTGCTCTACTCTTATAGACTCTAACTTTCTGAGATGATAAATCCAATTAAATATAAATTACCTTGGCCATGTCTTCCCCTACCACCACTATCACAACACACACATATATAAGAAAAGTAACTAAGACATTAAGTAACTAAAAGTAACTAATAAGTGGTTATACTGGTGGAGGGGATCTTTCAAGGTTCATGAGATATTTTAAAGTTGCAAAGTGGGAAAAAATCAATAAGTAAGATGTTCTAGGCCACAGAGGAGGACATTGCAGCCAGTCCTGAAAAGACCTGATAAGCTAGGGTCAGATGGAAGGGGAGGAGGACCTCTCCTATCAGTGGACTTAGAGTGGGGCAGTGAGGATATGAGGGAGGGAGGGTGGGTTTGGGTGGAAATGAGGGAGGGGGCTACAACTGGAATACAAAGTTAATAAACTGTAACTAATATTAAAAAATAAATAATTAAAAAAAGATGGGCATAGGAGAGCAAGATAGAGGAAGGATATGGGGAGTGATATCTAATACTAAAAATCTTTTGAAAAATCATGAGAACACAGAAGATGACAATGCAGCCACTCCTGATGAGATCTGATAGACTAAGATCAGAAGGAAGGAGCAGAGGACCTCCCCTATCAGTGGACTTGGGGAGGGACATGTGTGAAGAAGAGGAAGGGAGGGTGGGAATGGGAGGGGAGGAGGGAGGGGCTCATGGGGGGATACAAAGTGAATAAAGTGTAATTAATAACAGTTAAAAAAAAGAAAAATCATGAGAAAAGTTACTACTGCAGAAGCTGCCTAAAATATACACATAAATTAAAAGACTTTAGTAGACATAGCCTATAACAGGAGCATAATACTACACCCAGACAGTATAGGCCACTAAATAAGGATCACAGTGCCAGACATAGGTTAGCTCTTTTTGAGTTGTTAGCCAATGGGTTTTGTTGGTATAATGTTCTTTTAAAATGTATATACCTTACCTTTGTTTATTCAAATGCTGATCCCCCCCGCCCCCAATCTCTGGTTTCAATCTGGATATTGCATTGTGATACTCATTCTAAGCATCCTGTCTCAAATCTTGTGTAAACAGGACAAAATAAAGCAACTAGACAAAATGTTGAGCAGGGAGGAGCCAGAGGACAGGAAAGAGGGGAGGAGCCAGAGGGCAGGAAATGAGTGGGATGAGAAGGTACAGAGGAGAGTTAGAAGAGAGAGCTGGAGGAGAGATCTTGGAACTACATGGAGAGATGGACCGGACCTAAGATATCACTAAAAGCAAGTATAATATGGGACATCTAAATGTTAGGAAACTATGAGGGCTTGGAGGTTTAGAATGGAATAAATATTTCTCAGCATTGTGTTCTAGCTTAACTAAATAAACCTGGTCTCTATGTGGTGATTCGGTTATACAGCTGTTTAGGATTAACAGTAAGTGTTACCAGAAGATATATCAATAACAAATATTAATCATGCTTACAACAGGGTTTCCATGGAACACAAATGTTATAGTCTATTATCATTACTCTTGGTTATGTTCCAGAAGCTAAAGATAAGATCCTGTTGCCGAAGCAAGCACCGCTAGGTATAGAACATAGGAAAAATCTAGCTGCTACTCAACTGGAAGCTTCACCCGAACTGCAAGTTTCCTGGCTCATGAATGTGCTATGCATGCTACTAGAAGGAAAAAAAAAAGTCATCATTAGTCTCTCCTAGCTGTTACAATAATGTTTCTTTTTAGGAAAAAAAAAATCACAGCTGTAACAATGGCAGAAATGTTGTAGGAGTAACTGAGCATTTTTCTGATTGGACTAAAGGCCCACCCCATGAGATGGAACCGGTATCTGACACTGTCAGCAAAGACAAGAACTAGTGGATATATAGGTCATAGGCCTCTAGGGGATATTGTTTTATGAAATAGACGTAGTATTAAAGTGATGCCTAATGACTTATTAATATATCCATAGAGAGTACTTTGTTGGCTTTTTGTTTAAATTTGTCTATATTTCATTATTTGCACTATACCTTTAATGTTCCTTTATGTATATTAATAAACTTTCCTCTTAGGACTAGTTTTTCTATATTTTGTAGTTCAGTGTGATGTGCTTCCAGTTTTATTTTTATATTTTTATATTTTTCACGTAATAAAAAAATTTCTTCACTAATTATATGGTCTATAAAAGTATCTTTAATTCATCTGATTTAATTGTCCTCTTGGAGGCCCACTGCCTCTGTCTGATAACCTAGGCTTAGTTCTGGAGGCTTCTATTCTTCTTACAAAATAATTTGGACCTAGAATGTTTCCAGCCTATAAGACTTACTACAGAATAAGCTCACCCTTTCTAGCTCTTTTTGAACTCTAGATATCTGGTTCAACTCTGCTGTTCTGGCTCAAACACCTCTCCAAGCTGCCTGATTCAAGCTGGCTTCTCTCAGCTTCTGCCTGAATTGCTCTTCTTGGTCCCAAATTAAATCTTGCAATCAGCTTTAATCTTCTGGTTTATTCTCATTCTGTGGTTCTTTCTGTCTTTACCTGTGTCTATCTTGCTTTCTATTCAACCTCTCTCTGTAAAACTCTCCTGGTAAAACTACCTCCTCTCTTGCTCCCTCTGTGCAGTTCTCTCTTCAGTTGCCTCTTTTTTTTATTGTTTTTATTTCCTGGTTCTTGTGAGAGTTGAGAATATCTTATTCTGACAAATATTTTTCTGATTTGTCACTTTTCAGCCTTTCAATTAGACATCACTTTCAAATATGGGTGCTTCTTTCTGCAAATGAACTTTCATTGTTTAGGAGTAAAGGTGTATACTAAGGGTGTGGCTGTATTCTAGCCAGAAGCCATGTTTCTGGACTAAAAACCCTCTACAGTGGTCATTTTAGGTATTATTCAATTTCCATCTCTCCATACAATTTTAAAGTTTCTCTTGTTGTTTCTACCTTTATTTCTCTGTGATTTAAAATAACACATGTTGTGACATCAAATTACAATTTTTTCAGACTTTTTTGTAAAGTAATCCACATTTTAGATAGAAGGAAATGCATTAAGGAGCATTTGGATGATACCTTAAAGTTTATTTTATCTTTCAGGTCATAGTCCTTCCTTGAAGGAAGTCAGAGCAGGAGCTACAGACAACAACCTGTAGGCAGGAAATGAAATAAGGACTATGGAGAAACACTGCATACTGGCTTGTTCCCTATTGTCTGTTCTGTGTGATTTCTTATATAACTTCCAAATTATGTCTCTAGGGTTGGGGTGGGCATTCTTGGCAAAAGGTTATTAGGGATCACGGCCTGGAGCAACTTCCACTGATGTGACTGTGGAAGTAGTCTAGCAGAGGGTATGTGGTCTGACATTGGGGAGCTCACCTGAAGACAAACAACCAATGGCAGGCTCCGAGATGGACCCTTGGGAGAAGGTTCAACAGGTTGGCACTGCCAATACTGGGCAATACTCCTACAGCAATAACTGATCAAGAAAATGCCTTACAAGCATGCCCTTAGGACAATCAAATGGAGAAAAATTTTCAATTGAAATTACTTCGTTTTAGATACATCTAGGTTTGTTTCAGGTTGAGAAAAACTAACCAGCAAAAATTAAATACTCTTTGAATCTCTTGTAGGTTCATCTGATTCTTGTTACAGTTCAAGTCTGATGATTTTTGTCCATTATTTTCCTTGATTACCTGTACAATGTTGAAAATTGTAGTTCCTGACTATTATTTTGTTAAAATAACTCTTCTATTAGACACAATATTGATACCCTGCATAGTTGTCAATTCCATTAAGTACATATATATATATTTACAATTGTTATTTCATATTAATTAATCAATTTTAGTACATAATAACCTTGTCATTTTACAGTTTTATATTTAATAATCTGTTTTATCTCATATAAAGATCACTCCGTTTAATTACTGCTCATGTTTAATGAGCATGAAACAGCATTTTCTATTATTTAATTTTTAGTTATAATGTCTTTGTTTGCATTTACCAAGGATAGGAATAAAATATAGGCAAATCATAATTTTCTATAGGTTTATTGATCACTTTTAAATGGAAGGGTTTAATTTGGTTCGATATAATGGTACTTTGGGAAAATAATATACTCAAGTGAATGTCTGCTTTATTCCAATTTTGTTATTTTTTGCTGTTTATTTCCTCTCTTGGTGCTGCTCAACTGTGTTTTGGTTGTAATTTGGTATCAGGAATATTTATTTTTCTCTTTTTATATATGCAATCTATTGTTGACTTGGGTAATTTTGTGATCATGATGGTAGTTAGCAATCTTTTCATTCTATTTTGGGATTCCTTTAGGCATTTCTTATAAAGCTAATCTGAAATAAGGTAGACATAGTAACACCCAAAGAAGCAAAGCAGACCCCAGAATAAAGATTCTGAGTCACAACAGAGCAGCATAAAGATGGAAAGGTGACTTAATCAGGAGTACATGGCAATGTTTAATAGAAATACATGTTTTAAATTTCAAAACGCAAAACGTAATATTTTTATGACTGGGAAAACATGTCATAAATTTAAGCTAGAGACTTAAAAACCCTCTTTTAAGAAACTGATAGAACTAATAATAAATCAGCAAGATGACATAATCACCTAACACAATAAGGCAGTAGACTCTAGGTAACAAAATGAAATATTCCAAAAAGTAGAACTAATTAAAATTTCTTCAAATATCCATGGAACATTAGAAAAAAAATTTATAGTATTCTCCATAAAAACAAACCTCAATAAACTGCAGAGGAGAAACTTTACAGTTACACCCTAATCATAAAAGAATAAAATCAGAAGCTAATCACAGAGTGGTGACCAGGAAATGTACAAAAGTGAGAAATTAAAGAACAGTCTCTTCAATATTTTATGAATCAACCAGGAAGTCTTAAAATAAAATAAAAATTATATAAATAACCTAACTGGAAAGAAAGTGCTTCAGAAAATGTTAAAATGAACTCTGAAGTGTTAAAGTGAATACCGATAACAATAAATATGCTTTGTCAGAGGAAAATTGTGAGATCAATAGTAAAACTCCATCATCACAGAATGGGACTGTGTGAGTTAACTCAAAGCAAACATGAAATTTTGTAAGTGAGTTCATGATATATATACAGACATGTAATTATGTATTTGCTTATGTTGTAATGATATAATTGTAATCTCAAAAAAAAATAAAGTTCTTCACTAAAACAGCAGGTCACAGGTCATCATAAAGGTACCACATACCTTCCTAAATGCATTATATGTACTACTTTCACAGGTTCTGGGCTACTCAGCAGAGAAATTCTGTGGGAAAATTTAAGAGACAGCTGTTTATTCAACAATGGTGGCTTTCTAAAAATATTCAGAATGTCTACAAAGGCTAGTTTCTCTAGACAGAATCTTCCTGTTTGATCTGTATGATCAGCTCTCTGTAACTCTCTTACTTGAAATATTGCTATTCTGCAGTATTTGCAACAAATTATTCCTGTTTCCACCTGTTAGTTCTTAAGTTGCAAATTCCTCTTCTTCCAATCAATACTGGACTCTGTGCTGTCTTTCATTTTGCTACTTTTAAAAAGAACAAACTGGAGTTGTTATCTCCTAAGACTTTGAAATCTCTGAGAGGACCCATCTGAATTATTTCTTTTCTTTGATTTCCTGACCCAATTAGGACATGACCTTGACTTTGCTTGTCTTTTAAAATGTAAAGTATATAGGAAAGGGACCTATTTCCAACCAAGTATGCAACCTACTCACATTTAATAATCCCACCTGGGCAAAGAAATTGAAACATTAATCCTACAACTAGATTCTTCACATATAAGTAAAATTCGATGACTAGTTAAATAAAGTGAACAAAAAGAACTCATCTATTTTTAAGCCTATCAATTGTAGCAAGGGGAAAATTGAAAAGTGAGTCAGTTAGTAAAATACAGTAAAAAAAAAAAAAAAGAGTGCTTTTACAAATTAGACATGTGGTAAAGCCACTGAATGAAAGCTGGGATTTAATGTGTGCACTAAGTAGCTTGAGTTATTGAACTAATTTTTATCTTTCTATAGAAAGAGTCAGAAATAAATTTTGAATATGAGAGAAGCAATGAAAATTATGATTACCATCAACTATTTATTGAGCACTGTCTGTATGCACAGACTCACAATTATGATCATTGATCAAAATTGGACCAGGTACTGTTGACCTTGGGAGGCCTCAGTGTAATGAAAAAGTTAGTACACAAGCATGTATAAGCAATCCTTTATGTAGCAGACCACACTTCAACAGGAGTTTTCTCACAGAGGAACAGGAGGAAGCAAGTGTTTCTGTAGCTGTGGGTGGTGAATGTGACTGGGTACAGTTTCCTTATATATGGCAATTTCTAATGATTTTCTTTGTTCTAGTATCATTTCAATAGTCTCACTTAGAAAGATTGGTTATATTTATCTATTATCCTATGACACATCTATACCATACCTTACATTTCATCAGAAAGAAAAAAATAAAACAACAAAACCACAATACACGAGTGCATCCCCTGAGCCTGCTTTCTAGTATGTTTCCACAGGTTACAAAACTTTAGCCTTATATGTTAGAATAATAATGTCTTAGCTTTGAATAGTGATTTTCAATTCTTTGTATGTATTAAAATTTGTTCTGTGACTTAACTCATCTGCATGAAGTATTATTGTAATAATTATGATTGAACTCAGTCAGTACTTTGTAAGGTACTTATCTCTTGGGAAACAGTTTTGTACACGGTGTATTCAGATCCTGATTTCTGTGCCCAGAGATCTGATTGCAGTCCAGACCTGGAAACTGTCATTTCAGTGTAGAATCTCCTGTCTCCTTGTATAAAAATTATTCTGCTTCATCTCTGATTAGTTACTAAATAGCTGAATAGCCAATAGCTGGGAAAGAGAGGAGAGGAGAGCTGAATTGGGACTTCTAATTCAAGTGGGGCAGAAAGAAAGAAGGAGGAGGGAAAACAGGAAAGTCACCATGGTCTATCAGATCTCAAGAGGAAGACCTCCCCTATCAGTTGAATTGGGGAGGGGCATGCATGAAGAAGAGGGTGGGAGGATGGGATCGGGAGGGGAGGAGAAAGGGGCTTATAAGGAGATACAAAGTGAATAAAGTGTAATTAATAAAAAAAAAAGCAAAGGAAAAAAAAAAAGAAAGTCACCATGGGAAGGTCACCATGAGGATTAAGAGCCATGAGAAGGTCTTTAGAATGGAGCCACCATGAGGACAGAGATTAAGCAGGAAGAGCCAGAGTGAGACTAGATTGCAGATAATAGGGCAGGTGGCTGAGAAACAGTCCAGACCAGCATATTTAGGTTAGAATAGATGAGGGCACTGAAGCCAAGTGCATTTAACAGGCATGGCTATCTATATATCTATATATTTTGGCTCCCTTCCTCCTCTCCTCTTGGTCCCACCCTCTTCCCCTATTTCCCCTCCTGCTCTGCTCAGAAAAAGAGTGCCTCTCAACTTCCCCCAACCGAGCACATCAAGTCACATCAAAATTGATCTCATCCTCATCCACTGAGACTAAGCAAAACAACCCCAGTAGGGAGAAATGATGTAATTTCTAGCAACAGAGTCCATGTCATAGACAGCACCTTTTGAGCTTATTAGGGGTCTCACATGAAGATCAAGCTGCTCAACACTACCAAACTCATTCTATGAAGCAACAGTCACCTTGGTAACTAAACCTCACAAAGACCCAACAAAGAAAGAGAATTTCAGGCCAATCATCCTTATGAACATTGATACAAAAATACTCAACAAAATACTTGCAAACCGAATACAAGATCACATCAAAGATATCATCCACTATGACAAAGTAGGCTTCATCCCAGGTATGCAGGGGTGGTTCAATATATGGAAATCCATCAATGTGATCCACCATTCATCCAACAAAATGAAAGAAAAAAAAACATGATAATCTCCATAGATGCTGAAAAAGCATTTGACAAAATCCAACATCTACTCATGTTTAAAGTATTGGAGAGATCAGGGATACAAGGCACATATATAAACATAGTAAAGGCAATATACAGCAAGCCTATAGCCAACATCAAACTAAACTAAACTTAAAGCAATCCCACTGAAATCAGGGACAAGACAAGGCTGCCCACTCTCTCCATATCTTCAACATAGTTCGGGAAATCCTTGCTAGAGCAATAAGACTGTTGAAGGAGATCAAGGAGATACAAATTGGAAAGGAAGAAGTCAAATTATCACTATTTGCAGATGATATGATAGTGTACCTGAGTGACCCTAAAAATTCTACCAGGGAACTCCTACAGCTGATAAACACCTTCAGCAAAGTGGCTGGATAAAAAATTAACTCCAAAAAATCAGTAGCCCTCCTGTATACAAAAGAAAAAAGGGTTAAGAAAGAAATTAGGGAAACAACACCCTTCACAATAGCTACTAATGACATAAAGTACCTTGGTGTAACCCTAACCAAGCAAGTAAAGACTTGTAAGAAAAAAAATTCAAATCTCTGAAGAGAGAATTAGAAGAAGATATCAGAAGATGGAAAGGTTTCCCATGCTCATGGCTTGGCAGGATTAACATAGTAAAAATGGCCATCTTACCAAAAGCAATCTAAAGATTCAATGCAATTCCCATCAAATTACCAACACAATACTTTACAGACCTGGAAAGAAAAATTCTCAGCTTCCTATGGAATAACAAGAAACCCAAATTGCTAAAATAATCCTCTACAATAAAACATCTTCTGGAGGTATCTCCATCCCTGATCTTAAGCTGTACTATAGAGCAACAGTAATAAAAACTGCATGGTAATGGCATAGAAACAGAATGGTGGATCAATGGAACCGAACAGAAAACCCAGAAGTAAACCCACACACTTATGGACACCTGATCTTTGATAAAGATGTCAAAGCCATATAATGGAAAAAAGATAGTATCTTTCACAAATGGTGCTGGTCTAACTGGATGTCTACATGTAGAAAAATGCAAATAGATCCATATTTATAACCCTGCACAAAACTAAAGTCCAAGTGGATCAAAGACCTCAACATAAAACCAGACACATTAAATCAGTTGGAAGAAAATTGGGGAAGATCCTAGAACTCATTGGTACAGGAGACAACTTCCTGAACAGAACACCAACAATACAGGCTCTAAGAGCAACAATCAATAAATGGGACCTCATGAAAATGAAAAGCTTCTGTAAAGCAAAGGACACTGTCATCAAAACAAAACGACTGCCTACAGATTGGGAAAGAATCTTCACCAACCCTTTTTCTGAGAAAGGGCTAATATCCATTATATATAAATAACTAAAGAAGCTGAAAAACAGCAAACCAATTAATCCAATTAAAAAATGGGGAACAGAGCTAACCAGAGACCTCTCTGTAGAGGAATATCGAATGGCAGAGAAACACTTAAAGAAATGCTCAACGTCATTAGCCATTAGGGAAATCAAAACGACCCTGATATTTCACCTTACACCCATCAGAATGGCCAAGATGAAAAACTTGAGTGACAACACATGTTGAAGAGGCTGTGGAGAAAGGGGAAGCCTCCTCCACTGCTGGTGGGAATGTAAACTTGTACAACCACTCTGGAAATCAATCTGGTGCATTCTCAGACAACTAGGAATAGCACTTCCTTAAGACCCAGCCATACCACTCCTAGGCATATATCCAAAAGAGGATCAAGTAAACAATAAAGACATTTGCTCAATCATGTTTGTAGCAGGTTTATTATTAATAGCCAGAAGCTGGAAACAGTCCAGATGCCCCTCAACTGAAGAATGGATGCAGAAATTGTGGTAGATCTACACTTGGAAGATTACTCAGCAATGAAAAATAAGGAAATCATGAAATTTGCGGGTGAATGGTGGGAACTGGAAAAGATTATCCAGAGTGAGCTATTGCAGAAGCACACGGTATATACTCACTCATATAGACATATAATATAGGATAAACCTACTAAAATCTGTACATCTGAAGAAACTAATCAAGAGAGAGGACGCTGACTAAAATGCTCAATCCCCATCCCAAAAGGCAAAAAGGATGGACACCAGAAGTAAAAGAAAACAGGAAACAAGTTAGGAAGCTGCCACAGAGGGCCTCTGAAAGGCTTTGCCCTGTAGACTATCAAAGCAGAAGCTGAGACTTATGGCTAACTGTTGGGCAGAGTGCATGGAATCTTATGTAAGAAGTGGGAAATAGTAAGATCTGGAGAGGTCAGCAACTCCACAAGGAGAGAAACAGAACCAGAGAATTTGAACATAGGGGTCTTCCCAGAGACTCATACTCCAACCAAGTATTATGCATGGAGATAACCTAGAACCTATGCACAGATGTAGCCCATGGCAGTTTAGTGTCCAAGTGGGTTCCATAGTAATGGGAAGAGGGACTGCCTCTGACATAATCTGATTCGCCTGCTCTTTGATCACCTCCCCCTGAGGGGGGAACAGCCTTACCAGGCCACAGAAGATGACAATGCAGTGACTCCTGATGAGATCTGATAGACTAATATCAGAAGGAAGGAGAGGAGGATCTCCCCTATCAGTGGATTTGGGGAGGGACATGGGTGAAGAAGGGGGAGGGAAGGTGGGATTGGGAGGGGAGGAGGGAGGGGCTTATGAGGGGATATAAAGTGAATGAAGTGTAACTAATAAAAGTTAAAAAAAAATCAAGCTGCTCATAGTTTACATATGTGCAGGGGGCCTAGGCCCAGTCCATGCATGTTCTTTTTCGCTTCTGCCTCTGAAAGTCCCCACGGTCTTAGGTTAGTTGTCTCTTGGTCTTATGGTGTTTTTGTCCCCTTCTGGTTCTTCTGTCCCCGCACCAACCCCTACTCTTCCATAGGACTCCTCCAGCTCTTCGTAGTGCTTGCTTATGAGTCTCAGCATCTGATTAGCTCAGGAGCTGGGTGGAGCCACTCAGAGGACAGTTAGGCTAGCCTCCTGTCTGTAAACATAGCAGAAAATCGTTAATAGTGTCAGGGCTTTCCTGTCGAATGGGTCTCAGGTTGGTCCAAGCATTGGCTGGACATTCCTTTCTCAGTCTCTGCTCCCTCTTTACCTCTGCACATCTTGGAGCTGCAGCACAAGGGGGATGGTGGGGAGAGGCACTGCCAGCGACGACCCAGGAACACCTGCAGCGTGATGACGACCCAAGGCACCCCTCTGTAGTCCGGCTGGCAGAAATACTCCCTACCCCTGGGAAGCTTCTGAGAACTGCTCTGAGATCCCGCTGCTTGGAGGTAAATGCAGCCCACTTGCTCTGGCCTGTGGGAAAACCCCATCTGGGCGAAAAGCCTGTGGAGCATCGGAGAGGCTTCATGTGAGGTGGCAAAGATTTTCCCAGCCCAGGGCAGAAGGGCCCTGAAAAACTGTGGGAAAATGTGCCAGTCTAAGGCAAGAGTCAGGAAGAGGGCTGGACTGCCTCTTCCCTGTGAAAGAAAGGGCAGGTGTGTGGATAGCCTCTTTGTGTGCCAGATACAGACAGAGATGAGGAAATCTGGGCCAAAGTTCTTCTCCCCCACCCCACCCCCGTCCCCTGAGGGAGGAGCAGCCCTGCTAGGCTACAGAGGAGGACTTTGCAGGCAGTCCTGAAGATACCTGATAAACCAGGGTCAGATGAAAGGGGAGGAGGTCCTTGGACTAGGAAAGGGGCAGGGAGGAGATGAGGGAGGGAGGATGGGATCAGGACTGAATGAGTGGAATACAGCTGGGATACAAAGTTAATAAACTGTAACTAATATTGAAAAAAAAAACTGATCAGGTATAAATTTTTGGAATTTTGCCTAAATGCTAAGGAAAAAAAGATAATGGGTATAAATAATCATAGACATATAAATAATTCAAATTTAATAAAATAAATTAATAAGAATTTTTTACAGGGTGAAAAAAAACAATAACAACACAGAGTGTTTGGACCCTACATAATGCCATTTTAGATGGTTTAAATATAGACACAGAAAAAGGAGATAAATGTGATTATTATTACAATGGTATTTCTTAGTCCAGTCTTCAGAGCAATAATGTTTTTTGTGTGTGTGTGTGTGTGTTTGTGTGTGTGTGTGTGTTTTCAAAGAAAGGGGCTTTAGAGACACAAAAGAAAAAGAAATCTGAAATATGGAGATCAGCTTTAGAAGAAAAATTAGAAAAATAATAAATAAAAATGAGAAAGATACTAAGGTAGGATCAGAGGAACTAAGACCAGAGCCTTCTACACCACCATATAAAGATCGGCTTCAGCTGTGAATAGAAGGGTAACAGATCCACAAGGTAGAGAAGCACTAACCAAATGACAAAAAAGGGTGATTAGTCCCTTAATCAGTACTAATAGGTGACTGGTTAAGAAATACAAGTGAGGAGGGGCAAGATGGCGGCGCCGGGAGGACTCTCATTCTGAGCAGCAGCACAGCAGGATCAGCACAGTGACCAGTAATCAGAACTCACGGCCATAAAACACAGTCATTGTGTTTCCCAGGTGAGAGGAAATCCCACCTTGGGGGATTCAATCAGCTTTTAACTCACCCGGCTAAACCGCGGAAGAGATCCCGGTTCTGCCAGACGCTTGGCTGCCGGTCGCCAGCCCCAGCCCCAGCCCAGAGCCACAAGCCAGTGTCTCTGGTCACGGTCCCAGACTGAACCGTGCGCACCACACTATCAGAGACTGGAATTTTCAGTCAAGAGATAATCCCAGGGTACAGGAAACGATTGGGACCGGCCTTAGGTCACCCAGACATCCCCTGGAAAAGGTTCAGCTTCCATGGGCACCCCAGGAGCCAGCCCGGAGCCAGAGCCGGGGACCCAGGCTCTGGCACAGAGCCCTGCCTGCCTGCGCACCTGATTCGCTGCCTGAGATAGAACTGTGGGCACCAGGGCACCAGCAAATGAGTTTCACAGACCGGTGCAAACACACAGGGAGGGAAACGGATGGTCTGATCTCAGAGCACTCAGCCGACACCCCTAGCCTGAAAAGGTCCACGGAAAATTACCCAGCTTAGGGAGGCACCCAGGCTCCCAAAGGCCTCAAAGGCAGACACAAGCAGTTTCTGCGCACTAGACAGCTGGCAGAGACTGAGCCGCCGTCACTCAGCTGTGCTCCAGGCACAGGCAGTTTCTGCAGCCAGCCAGCTGGCGGACACTGAGCAGTGTACACCAGGGCAAAATAAGACACTGGGAGTCCGTGTCTCCAGCCACAGGGAAGGAAGGAAACTGTACTGACTTAAATCACCCAGTCCTTCCCTAGAAAAAGTCTAGCAGACCAGTGGGGCCGAGGCGCCATCACTCAGCTGTGCTCCAGACACAGGCACAAACAGTTGCTGCACACCTGATGTCCAACTGGGTTACAGTAGTTCATTAAATTTACATTAAATTAAATTTACAACAAGAAACCCAGAAACAGGGCAGCTGTCCTCACGACTTCCCTGAGTGAGAGGAGAACCCTCTCGACTAACAAAGACCACAGTTACCACTCAGGTCTATATCCCTGAGGTGAGCAACTCCTGAAAAAACACCAGCCATCCAGGGACTATACCCAAAAGCTGAGAAGACATCCTTCAGGAAAAACCAGCTTTCTGCAAAGGGGATTCTCTTCACCACAGGATCCCCAAGAACCACCAGAAAATAACCCCAAATACCTAAGATAGCACAATGGGTAGAGGCCAGCGTAAAAGCTCAAGCAACAAAAGACAGAGCAATATGGCATCTCCAGAACCCAGTTACCCAGGGGCAAGTAGCCCTGGACACCCCAGCATAACTGAAATCCAAGAAGATGACCTAACAACTATGCTCATGAAGATGATAACAGAGGAAACAAATAAGATACGTAAAGACATAGAGGAAGATAAACTCAAACAGAATATTGCCATCCGTAAAGAAATAGAGGAAGCTGCAGCCAAACAGTTTATGCCCTTTAGAAAGTAAATGCTTAAAGCACTGAATGAAATAAAAGAAACAGAGTTGAAGGAACTAAAAGAAAAACAGGAAAGTACAATCAGACAGGTGAAGGAAGTAAACAAAACAACTCAAGACCTGAAGATAGAATTGGAAAAATTAAAGAAAACACAAATGGAAGAAATAATGGAAAGGAAGAATCTAGGGAAGAAAACAGGAACTACAGAGATAAGCATAACCAACAGACTATTAGAGATGGAAGAAAGAATCTCAGGTGTAGAAGATACAATGGAAGAAATCGATGTATCTGTCAAAGAAAATGTTAAATCCGAAAAATTCCTGACACAGACCATCCAAGAAATCCAAGACAATATGAAAAGACAAAACCTAAGAATAATAGGTATAGAGGAAAAAGAAGACTCCCTTCCCCGAGGCCCAGAAAATATTTTCAACAAAATCATTGAAGAAAATTTCCCCAAGCTAAAGGAGAGGCCAATTAGAATACATGAGGCCTACAGAACACCCAACATATTTGACCAGAAAAGAAAATCCTCCCACCACATAATAATCAAAACAGTAAGTATACAGAACAAAGAAAAAATAGTAAAAGCTGCAAGGGAAAAAGGCCAAGTAACATATAATGGCAAACCCATTAGAATCACACCTGACTTTTCAACAGAGACTATGAAAGCCAGAAGGGCCTGGACTGATATCATGCAGACACTAAGAGAACACAGATGTCAGCCCAGGCTAATATACCCCGCAAAACTCTCAGTCCTCATAGATGGAGAAAACAAGATATTCAATGACAAAAACAAATTTCAACAATACCTACAAACAAATCCAGCATTACTAGCTACATTCAAGAAAACACAGGAAATAAATAACCTCACTTCAGTAAAACCAAAAGCAACCAAGCACACAACCTGATGACCACAGCCAACATCAAAATCAAGGGACCTAACAGCCACTGGTCATTAATCTCTCTCAACATCAATGGACTCAACTCTCCAATAAAAAGACACAGATTAACAGAATGGATACGTAAACTAAACCCAGCAATCTGTTGCATACAAGAAACACACCTAAGACACAAAGACATTACCTGAGGGTAAAGGGTTGGAAGACAGCTTTTCAAGCAAACAGACACAAGAAGCAAGCAGGAGTAGCCATTCTAATATCTGATAAAATAGACTTTCAACCAAAATTAATAAAAAGAGATGGGGAAGGACACTTCATACTCATCAAGGGAAAATTCCCCCAGGAAGACATCACAATCCTGAACATCTATGCCCCAAATACAAGAGCACCCACATTTGTGAAAGAAACATTGATAAAATTTAAAGCACATATAGATCCCCACACATTAATAGTGGGAGACTTCAACACCCCACTCTCAACAAAGGACAGGTCAACAAAACAGAAATTAAACAAAGAAACAATGTCTCTGACAGAGGTCATGAATCAAATGGACCTAACAGACATTTACAGAACTTTACACCCAAACACAAAAGAATTTACCTTCTTCTCAGCACCTCATGGAACCTTCTCAAAATGGACCATATAGTGGGTCACAAAGCAAGCCTCAACAGATACAAGAAGATTGAAATAATCCCTTGTATCTTGTCTGATCACCATGGAATAAAGCTGGACCTCAACAACAACAGAAATAGCAAAAAGCCTACACACACATGGAAACTGAACAACTTGTTACTAAATGACAGCTGGGTCAGGGAAGAAATAAAGAAAGAAATTAAAGTCTTTCTAGAAATCAATGAAAATGAAGACACAACATACCCAAACCTGTGGGACACAATGAAAGCAGTGCTAAGAGGAAAGTTCATAGCACTAAGTGCCTTCAAGAAGAAATTCGAGACAGCTCATTCAAGCACCTTAATGGCTCAGTTAAAAACCATAGAAAAACAAGAAGCAGACACACCAAGAAGGAGTAGACGGCTGGAAATAATCAAACTCAGGACTGAAATCAATCAATTGGAAACATTAAAACAATTCAAAGAATCAATGAAAACAAGAGCTGGTTCTTTGAGAAAATCAACAAGATCGACAAACCCTTAGCCAAGCTAACTAAAAGGCAGAGAGACACTACCCAAATCAACAAAATCAGAAATGAAAAGGGGGATATAAGTACAGATACTGAGGAAATCCAAACAATCATTAGGACTTACTTCAAAAGTCTATATGCCACAAAATTTGAAAATCTAAATGAAATGGACAATTTTCTTGATCGATTTGACTTACCAAACCTGAATCAGGACCAGGTAAATCAACTAAATAGTCCTATATCCCCCAAAGAAATAGAAGCGGTCATCAAAAGTCTCCCATCCAAAAAAAGCCCAGGACCAGATGGCTTCAGCGCAGAATTCTACCAGACTTTCAAAGAAGAGCTAACACCAATTCTCTTCAAACTATTCCACAAAATAGAAACAGAAGGAACATTACCAAACTCATTCTATGAAGCCACAGTCACTTGGTACCTAAACCTCACAAAGACTCAACAAAGAAAGAGAATATCAGGCCAATCTCCCTTATGAATATTGATGCAAAAATACTTAATAAAATACTTGCAAACAGAATCCAAGAACACATCAAAGATATTATCCACTATGACCAAGTAGGCTTCATCCCAGGTATGCAGGGGTGGTTCAATATATGGAAATCCATCAATGTGATCCACCATATTAACAAACTGAAAGAAAAAAAACCACATGATAATCTCCCTAGATACTGAAAAAGCATTTGACAAAATCCAACATCCATTCATGTTTAAAGTATTGGAGAGATCAGGGATACAAGGCACATATCTAAACATAGTAAAGGCGATATACAGCAAGCCTATAGCCAAAATCAAACTGAACGGAGAGAAACTTAAAGCAATCCCACTAAAATCAGGGACAAGACAAGGCTGCCCACTCTCTCCATATCTCTTCAACATAGTGCTGGAAGTCCTTGCTAGGGCAATAAGACAGTTGAAGGAGATCAAGGGGATACAAATTGGAAAGGAAGATGTCAAATTATCACTATTTGTAGATGATATGATAGTATATGTGAGTGACCACAAAAACTCTACCAGGGAACTCCTACAGCTGATAAACACCTTCAGCAAAGTGGCCGGATACAAAATTAACTCCAAAAAATCAGTAGCCCTCCTGTATACAAAAGACAAAAGGGCTGAGAAAGAAGTTAGGGAAACAACACCCTTCACAATAGCCACAAATGACATAAGGTACTTCAGAGTAACCCTAACCAAGCAGGTCAAAGACTTGTATGAAAAAAAATTCAAATCTCTGAAGAAAGAATTAGAAGAAGATATGAGAAGATGGAAAGATCTCCCATGCTCATGGCTTGGCAATATTAACATATTAAAAATGGCCATCTTACCAAAAGCAATCTACAGATTCAATGCAATGCCCATCAAATTATCAACACAATTCTTTACAGACCTGGAAAGAAAAATTCTCAATTTCATATGGAATAACAAGAAACCCAGAATTGCTAAAACAATCCTCTACAATAAAAGATCTTCTGGAAGTATCTCCATCCCTGATCTTAAGTTGTACTATAGAGCAACAGTTTTAAAAACTGCATGGTACTGGCATAGAAACAGAATGGTGGATCAATGGAACCGAACAGAGGACCCAGAAATAAACCCACACACTTATGGACACCTGATCTTTGACAAAGACGCCAAAACCATTCAATGGAAAAAAGATAGCATCTTCAACAAATATTGCTGGTCCAACTGGATGTCTACATGTAGAAAAATGAAAATAGATCCTGCACAAAACTGAAGTCCAAGTGGATCAAAGACCTCAACATAAAACCAGACACATTAAATCTGCTAGAAAAAAAACTGGGGAATACCCTAGAACTCATTGGTACAGGAGAAAACTTCCTGAACAGAACACCAACAGCACAGGCTCTAAGAGCAGCAATCAATAAATGGGACCTCATGAAACTGAAAAGCTTCTGCAAAGCAAAGGACACAGTCATCAAAACAAAGTGACTGCCTACAGATTGGGAAAGAATCTTCACCAACCCTTTATCTAACAGAGGACTCATATCCAGTATTTATAAAGAACTAAAGAAGCTGAAAAGCAGCAAACCAAGTAATCCACTTATAAAAATTGGGAACAGAGCTAAACAGAGAATTCTCTGTAGAGGAATATCGAATGGTAGAGAAGCACTTAAAGAAATGCTCAACCTCATTAGCCATTAAGGAAATGCAAATCAAAACAACCCTGAGATTTCACCTTACACCCATGAGAATGGCCAAGATCAAAAACTCAAGTGACAACACATGCTGGAGAGGTTGTGGAGAAAGGGGAACCCTTCTCCACTGCTGGTGGGAATGTAAACTTGTACAACCACTCTGGAAATCAATCTGGCGCTTTCTCAGACAACTAGGAATAGTGCTTCCTCAAGATCCAGCCATACCACTCCTTGGCATATATCCAAAAGAGGCTCAAGTACACAAAAAGGACATTTGTTCTACCATGTTTGTAGCAGCTTTATTTGTAATAGCCAGAAGCTGGAAACAACCCAGATGCCCCTCAACTGAAGAATGGATGCAGAAATTGTGGTACATCTACACAATGGAATATTACTCAGCAATGAAAAATAAGGAAATCATGAAATTTGCAGGTAAATGGTGGGATCTGGAAAGGAACATCCTGAGTGAGTTGACTCAGAAGCAAAAAGACACACATGGTATATACTCACTCATATAGACATACAACATAGGAAAAAACCACTAAAACCCGTGCATCTAAAGAAACTAAGCAAGAGAGAGGACCCTAACTAAAATGTCCAATCCCCACCCGGAAAGGCAAAGATGATGGACATCAGAAGAAGAAGAAAACAGGAAACAACCTAGGAACCTGCCACAGAGGGCCTCTGAAAGCCTCTGCCCTTCAGACTGTCAAAGCAGATGCTGAGCCTGAGGGGCAACTGATGGGCAATGATGGGCAGAGTGAATGGAATTTTATGTAAGAACTGGGAAATAGTAAGAGCTGGAGAGGACACGGTCTCCACAAGGAGAGCAACAGAACAAGAAAATTTGAACACAGGGAACTTCCCAGAGACTCATACTCCAACCAAGGACTATTCATGGAGATAACCCAGAACCCCTGCACAGATGTAGCCCAGGGCAGTTCAGAGTCCAATTGGGTTACATAGTAATGGGAAGAGGGACTGCCTCTGACATAATCTGATTGGCCTGCTCTTTGATCACCTCCCCCTGGGGGGGAGCAGCCTTACCAGGCCATAGTAGAAGACAATGCAGCCACTTTTGATGTGAACTGATAGACTAAGATCAGAAAGGAGAGGAGAACCTCCCCTATCAGTGGACTTGGGGAGTGGCAGGTAAGCAGAGGGAGGAGGGAGGGTGGGCTTGGGAGGGGAGGAGGGAGGGGCTCATGGGGGGATGCAGAATGAATAAAGTGTAATTGATGAAAAATTAAAAAAAAAAGGGAAAAATAATTTAAGAACCTTAAATGACTTTCAAAAGTGGAGGAAACATGGAGTTAGTCAATTGGCATGGAGCAGGTCTCACCCCTGGGGGCAATGGTCTCCTGAACCTACTCAGACCTCGGACACCACCACTGCTAGTTCTAGAACTGACACAGGATGTTCCAACGAGGGAGGTAAGACTTCTCATAATATTTCCTATAAGCCCACACCTGTTTGTTTATATCCCCCATTTTTATTCATTATTAGCCAGATAGAGCCAAGTAATTTTGGTAATGATACTTGCTTTTTTGCCCAATGCTGGAATGCTAGTAAATTTAGGTATGCCTTGGTTACTCGCATGCTTCGCTGGGTGCCTGTGCCCATTGATGCCCCTCACGCTATGACTCTCTTCAAACAGAAAAGGGATCTTGGAACTACAGCCACCATTGTTACTGCCATCTCATTGGCGGCTGTTGGAGCTACCACCGGGGCATTAGCCATGAGTCATACTGGGCAGACTGCTCAGACCCTGAATAATCATTTAGCCAATGTAGCTCATGCCTTAGTTGTACAAAAAGGAATTAATGCTCAACTAAAAGGAAGCTTGATGGTGTTCAATCAGAGGATTGACCTCGTGCAGGAGCAAATTGATACCCTATGGCAAATCGCTCAACGTGGCTATCAATGAAAATAAGCTGGACTTTGAGTCACTAGCATATAACATGAGAATTTTTCCTGTGTTGCAAATCTGTCTAAACAATTGTCGAGCTATATTTTAGGTAATTGGACTGGAGAATTCGATACTACGATGGAGCAGCTGAGAGTGGCCATTGTCACAGTAAATTCTACCAGAGTGGACGCAGGACTAGCCACAGGATTATCATCAAGGATTGCTGCAGCCATGAATCATCTGAAGGAATGGGTGGGCATGGGAGCGTTAGCAGGCCTTCTGATGTTGGTCTCCTTGATTTGCCTGTGGTATATATGCAAGATTAGAGTCTCACAACAGCGTATCCAGCCTTGTGGAGTGAGCAACTTCTGGGTGATTTAACTTTCTGTACATAGCCTACCTTTTTTTTTTTTTTTTTGATTAGTTGGATCCTAGCTGTTAAGTGATCTATCTATCTATCTATCTATCTATCTATCTATCTTATCAATTATCTATCTATATCCAAAAACTCCTTCATGCATACTATAGGAACAAATGATTTTGTAGTTGTTATTTTTATTGACTTTGTTATTTTAGCAGATTCCAGGGTGAAAATGTGAATTGGAGATAGTAGAGACTGCATAATGGGATCTGATTGTGGTCATCACACAATCATTGACAGTCATTCTAAATGTGCCATCACTAAGAATCAAAAGACAAAACAGTATATAGAATCTAATCAAAAGAGGAGAAACACACGCACACACCACAACAAAATACCAAGTATCAACAAACATTCCGCATTGCTATCTCTCAACATCAGTGCTCTAAACTCTCCTATAAAAAGACACGTTCACAGAATAGATACAAAAACAGGATTCATCCTTACAATTCTTCAAAAAACAAAACAAAACACTTTAACATTATGGATACACATCATTTCAAAAAAAGGATGAAAAAAGATATTTCATGTTAATGGACTAATGAAACAAACTGCTATAGTTATTTTAATTCCTAACAAAATAGACTTCAAAACAAAAATAGTCAGAGAAATAAGAAAGGATACAAAATACTCGTACAAAAACAAACACAAAGAATCCAACAAGAGGATATTGCAATTCTTAACAACTATTTGTCAACACAAAACTATCTAAGTTTATAAAAGAAATATGACTACAGCTTAAATAAAAAAAATGACAGTCACACATTGATAGGAGATTTTAATATTCTATTCTTGCCAACAGGTCATCCAGACAAAAAGTAAACAGAGAAATGCCAGAGCTAACTGACATCATAAACCAAATGGTCCTAATAGATATTTACAGAAAATTTCACCTGAACAAAAGACAATACATGCTTCTCGAAATATCATGGGACTTTCTCTAAAATTAATTACATATTCAGATGGAAAGCAAGTTTCAACAGCTACAAAATAACTGAACTAACACTCAGCATATGACCACCACAGATTAAAACTGGATATCAACAACATAAATAGCAGAAAGCCTATATTCTCATGGAAACTGAACAACTTATGACTTAATAAAACACAAGTCAGGACAGAAATTTAAAAAGAAATTAAATGGGGGCTGGAAAGATGGCTCAGTGGTTAAGAGCACCGACTACTCTTCCAAAGGTCCTAAGTTCAATTCCCAGCAACCACATGGCAGTTCACAACTGTCTATAACTCCAGTTACAGCAGACTATACACACACACACATACACACACACACACACACACACACACACACACACACACGTACAAGCAGGCAGAAAAGCAGTGTACATAAAATAAAAATAATTTAAAAAGAAGAAAAAACATAATATTTAGCATTGAATTACACTGGCTACATAATATACTCAAATTTACAGGATCCAATGAAAGTGATTATAACAGATACATTTATAGTACAAAGTTTTTATATGTAAAAAAATTCAGGGATTACTCATAAAAGAACTTATTATTATACCTGAAAACTCTAGAACAAGATTAAAAAATCATACACAAAAGAAGTAGATGACAAGAAATAAATTCACGGCTGAAAAAGCAAACAAACAAACAAACAAAAACAAGAAAATCAATTAAACGAATAGGTACTTTGAGAAAATCTGTGGATTGACAAACACATATCAAAATTAAAAGGCAGAGAGATAAAATTAACAAATTTAGAAATGAAAAGGGGCTATAACCTGAAACACCAAGGAAACTGAGAGAATCATGTAGAGATATTGCAAGAAAAAGTCCCTACCTGAAAATCTAAACAAATAGGTAATTTTCTCAATACATACCACTTGCCAAATCAAGATCAAGTAAGCCATTTAAACAGAACTGTACCACCTAGTAATAAAGAAGTCATTAAAAGTCTTCCAAAGAAGCAAGTATCATTACCACAATTACTTGGCTCTATCTGGCTAATAATGAATAAAAATGGGGGATATAGACAAACAGGTGTGGGCTTATAGGAAATATTATGAGAAGCCTTAACCCCCTCGTTGGAACATCCTGCATCAGTTCTAGAACTAGCAGTGGTGGTGTCCGAGGTCTGAGTAGGTTCAGGAGACCATTGCCCCCAGGGGCGAGACGTGCTCCATGCCAATTGACTAACTCCATGTTTTCCTCCAATTTTGAAAGTCATTTAAGGTTCTTAAATTATTTTTTTCCCTTTTTTCTTAAATTTTTCATCAATTACACTTTATTCATTCTGCATCCCCCCATAAGCCCCTCCCTCCTCTCCTCCCAATCCCACCCTCCCTCCTCCCTCTGCTTGCATGCCACTCCCCAAGTCCACTGATAGGGGAGGTTCTCCTCTCCTTTCTGATCTTAGTCTGTCAGTTCACATCAAAAGTGGCTGTATTATCCTCTACTGTGGCCTGTTAAGGCTGTGGTAATGATACTTGCTTTTTTGCCCAATGCTGGAATGCTAGTAAATTTAGGTATGCCCTGGTTACTCGCATGCCTCGCTGGGTGCCTGTGCCCATTGATGCCCCTCACGCTATGACTCTCTTCAGACAGAAAAGGGATCTTGGAACTACAGCCACCATTGTTACTAGCATCTCATTGACGGCTGTTGGAGCTACCACCGGGGCATTAGCCATGAGTCATACTGGGCAGACTGCTCAGACCCTTAATAATCATTTAGCCAATGTAGCTCATGCCTTAGTTGTACATAAAGGAATTAATGCTCAACTAAAAGGAAGCTTGATGGTGTTCAATCAGAGGATTGACCTCGTGCAGGAGCAAATTGATACCCTATGGCAAATCGCTCAACCTGGCTGTCAATGAAAGTATGCTGGACTTTGTGTCACTAGCATACAACATGAGAATTTTTCCTGTGCTGCAAATCTGTCTAAACAATTGTCGAGCTATATTTTAGGTAATTGGACTGGAGAATTCGATACTATGATGGAGCAGCTGAGAGTGGCCATTGTCACAGTAAATTCTACCAGAGTGGACGCAGGACTAGCCACAGGATTTTCAACATGGATTGCTGCAGCCATGAATCATCTGAAGGAATGGGCGGGCATGGGAGTGTTAGCAGGCCTTCTGGTGTTGGTCTCCTTGGTTTGCCTGTGGTATATATGCAAGATTAGAGTCTCACAACAGCGTAATGCAGCCATGACCATTCAGGCCTTTACAGCCATTGAAGCAGGACAGTCTCCCCAAGCATGGTTGGCTACCATAAAAAGCTAAAATGTTATGCTCAGGATGCGAGGCTAAGCACTCCACTCAGGGTCAGCCACTTTGGACCCAGAGAAGAGCATGTCTGATTGCATGCGGGTTGATGCCCCAGGTCCCACCTCTGAGAAAAAGGTATCGGACGGGTCTGATGCTCTTTGGGTGGATAACACCTAAATGAACATCAGTACAAAGTCCCAATTTATTTCTAATATCAGAGATCAGACCTCTACTCTTGCCTGATGCGTCTAAAACAAAAAGGGGGAACTGTAGAGAGCTGCATAATACCGCGCCTTAAAGATGGAGCTGGTTTCCGCCTTCCACCTTCCCGATGGTGAGTGCTCTCTGTCACGAACAATTCCACATTTGGCTAAGGCTGAGGATCTGGCTTGCTTCCGTGTATGTGGACCTATCTGCAATGCCCACGTGGCACGCTGGGGTTGGCTACCCAGAGGCTATTTAAGCTGTGGGCTGGCTTTCCCCAGGGTCAGATGATTGTTCAAGGTTCCTGAATAAACTGCATTGAAAAAAAAAAAATGGGAATTGTTAAAAAAATAAAAAAGGGAAAAAATAAAATAAAATAAAAAAAGAAAAAAAAAGAAATACAAGTGATACTGGTTCTCACTCATACAATCTATCTTTAATAGGAGAAGTGATCGCTAAAGGTTTGAGAAAATCCAAACTGTCACATGTCTTAATTGTGATAAGCAGGGTCATTAAAAAACAAAACAAAACAAAACAAACAAACAAACAAAAAATGTAAGCAGAACCAGCTAATTCTGAAAGAAGAGCAGAGCCTTCTGGAATATGCAAAAGATGTAGCAAAGGCCAGCATCAGACTAATGAATGTATATCAAGGAGAGATAGGTAGGGTAACCTCTTGTCAGAAAATAGGAAATAGTGTTTCTCACAAGCCCCAATATCAATTTTGAATCAGTCATTCCAGGACAACAACAGAGAAACTTATCAACAGAACAATTAAGCATCACTGCTCTGAAGATAAACATTAAAAAGTCAGACATCAAAATCATGGCAACTTCAGTAAATAAAAGAAAAATCTTACCAGGCCCAGAATACATGTATTTTGACAAACTCCTCTAGATGATCACATGCCAAAACTAAAATAATATTGAAATTTAAGTAATGGTAGACACTAGAGGTGATGTGATAATAATTTCACCAAAATCATGGCCCCACATTGGCTTCTTCAAGATGTATATATTCAATGTCAACAGGTTAGAACTTTATATCAGGAGAAAGAAAGTACAGAATGGTTTAACTGTATAGGGCCAGAAGGTAAAATAAGAAAATTAAATACATATGTGGCTGATATAGCCATAAATTTATGGGGAAGAAATCTGTTACAACAACTGGGAAACATGTTAACATTCTGCCAACTTTTGAGACAAGCCATAAATTCGGAGGGGCTCCTGATAGGGAAGTTAACAATGTTATCAGAGACAGTTAAAGACTGTCCAGGGTTTCCATAAGCGGGATACAGCACAGGCGGACTCTTCAGTTTTATATTGGGGAACCACTCCTGGTAGAACACTGCCTTACCACTAAAATGGTTAGCTAACAAATGGTTTGGGTAAAACAATAGCCTATGATAAAAGAAAAATTGCATGTACTAGAACAGCTAGTCCAAGAGCAGCTAGAGGCTCAACATATAAAAGAGTTCACCAGCCCTTGGAATTCTCCTATATTTGTTTTTAAAAAGAAATCTGGCAGATGAAGGATGTTGACGGATATTACAGCAATTGATAAAAATCATTCAGCAACTGGGTGTTTTACAGTCTGGAGTTCCATTGCCTTCTTTTTTACCTAGGGCATGGTCTATTATAAAAATTGATTTAAAAGACTGCCTTTTCACCATCGCTTTGCATGAATGAAATAGAGAAAAAAATAGCTTTCACAATGCCTACTTACAGCAGGTCTCAATCTGGAAATAGGTACCAATGGAGTGTCTTGCTACAAGGAACATTGAAGAGTTCTACCTTATGTCATTATTTTGTATAACAGCCATTACAGATATTTGGTTAACAAATCCCTCAATCCATAATTTACCATTATACGGATAATATTTTATAAGCATATTCAAATGGAGATAACTTAGAAAATGTTTGCTGAAGTAAGGATAATTTTGCATTGCTGGGGATTACAAATTGTTCCTGAAAAAAAAATACAAAGGTGAGATTATTTTAATGATCTAGTATATAAGGTAAATCTGCAAAAAATTCAACTGGAGAAGGTAAAATTCAGGAGAAAACAATTGAGTAGTCTTAATGATTTTCAAAAATTGTTGGGAGATATTAATTGGCTAAGGCCTACAATTGGATAAACTATTCTAGAGCTAAGTAATTTATTTCAAACCTTAAAGAAGTGATACAGACTTAAATAGTTCAAGAAAATTATCAGTTGAGGCTGAGAGAGAATTGGCTCTGGTAGAAAAGAAATTACAAGATGCACATAGGGATGATTTACATTTATAGCTGGATCTTACTCATTTTACCCTCTACTCATTCTCCCACAGGAATTCTTATACAGAAAGAAGATTATATCTTAAAGTGATGTTCTTAGCACACAAACAGTAAAAAGAAATTAAAGACCTATGTATAAAAGGTTTCTGAACTGATTCTAAAAATGAAAAATGAGACTTAGCCAATTAGCAGAAATAGACCCAGCAGAAGTTGTGATACATAATACTAATGCTGAAATTATGCAGAAAGAGTTGTTTTACATATTGAAACCACTGATCTTATCCCAGATGCTTCAGAATTAACTTCAGTACTTATTCAACCACAACAAGTAATCAGAAACAGAAATCACCCATTTTATATAACACTTATCAAATCCTATACTGCTTTATCAGGCCCTCTAGCACAAGGCAATGATGAAATTGATCAGCTCTCAGTAGAAAATGTACTACAAACTTCAGAATTTAATTAAAAATAGCATATTAACAACAAAGATTTGAAGAAGATTGTTCTATCACTTGGCAACAAGCCAAGAAAATTATAAGGCAATGCCGCTCTTGTTGTTAATATAACCAAACTCCATTACTTTCAGGAAGTAACCCTAAGGGTACCCAAATATGAAATTTGTCAAATAGATTTGTTTTATTTTGTAGATGTTGAAAAATTCAAATATGTGTACCCTACGAAAGGCACATTTTCAGGATTTCAATGCGTTCTGAAAAGGCTGATTGTGTAATTACACATTTATGAGAAGTTATAGGTATTGTGGGCATACCTGTACAAGTTAAACCTGAGAATGCTCCAGCATATGTCTTTAGCAAAATGAAAGAGGATGTTTTTTTGTTTTTGCGTATTATAATGTAAAGCATACTGCAGATACACCACAGAATCCTATAGGACAAAAGTTGTAGAAAGATCTAATAGTACTTTTAAAAAAGATGCTAAACGAACAGAGAGGAATAACAAAGATTCCCAGAAGTAGGTTACATAATGCTTTATTAACTTTAATTTTTTTAAATAACTGAGCAAAATATTACAGCTGCTGAGAGATATTCGGTTGTGGAATAATGGATGAACTTAATCAGCATGTTTATTTAAGGATGTCTTCACTTCAGAATGGAAGGCAGGAAGTGTGTTAGGTTGGGGAAGAGGTTGTGCCTATGTTTCAACAGGAAAAGAAAAGTTATGAATTCCTGGAAAATTAATAAAGATTAGATTTAACCAGGAGAGACTTCCTAAAGATCTAGGCTACAGACATGAAGGAAGAAACCAAGCAGAACAACAGAACAGGTAATAAACTGCTGATACCTGGACACAGGAACAGCTCTGAGACTGGCTGAGACATGAGCACATGTCTCTGGATAGCAAATAAATCTTTTTTGCTGCAGAGTCCTTAAGACTTACCATGTTTTCATGGATAAAAATATATATTGCAACTTGGTTATAAGGCCCAAATTAAGTCAAAGAAAAAAAAAAAAGACAGTTGCCTTTTACATTCTCAAACAAAGTACAGAAAATCATCTTTAGCTGAATTGTGCACACTACACATTTCATCCATGTGTTAATGCAAAATTACACAGTACCTTTAAAAGTTTATATGTTTACAGAGCAAAGAGGCCAGACACTAAATAAGACAATGCAAGTATCCCAGGTGATTCAGCTTCAAAGACTATCTCAAAAGCTATTTCCTCAAGAATCTACATCCAGAAAAAAGTTCTATGTCTATGTCGAGCTAGATTGTCCAGCATCACAGACTGTTCAGCCAAAATTTCAGTTAAGCCCTACAGTTTCTCATCACCCAAAAACAGGACAGCAATTGAAAAAAGCTAGTTCTCTCATGAGTTGACCTTTTATTTCAATTTTGTCAGGCTCTCTGAAAGAAAATGTTGCCCCAAGACAGCAGGAAGCAATTTTAAGGGGATAATGCCCTGTTTCCAAAGGTGTGTGTGTGGGGGGGGGGTTTGGTCACTCAGTGAGTGACAGATGATTTTTATCAATTAAGAAGAATGGTTGCCAGAGGAAGACAATGCAACCAGTCCTGATGAGACCTGATAGGGTAGGGCCAAATAGAAGGGGAGGAGGGCCTCTCCTATCATTGGACTAAGGTAGGAGCATAAGAGGAGAAGAGGGAAGTAGGGTGGGATTGGAGGAGATGAGGGAAGGGGCCACAGCCAGGACACAAATTGAATAAATTGTAATAAATGATAATAAAAAAAGAAGGGTGGTTGCCAGTTGTTAATGGTCATGGTCAGAGAGTAAACAAAGCATAGGAGGTTAGATTCAAGGATTATTTTCTTTTTCATTCCTCTATCTTTCTTTTTTTTTTCCTATCTAGTATTAAGGCAGAATGGTGGAGAAAAAGGAAAGAAAAGAAAAAGAGGCACAGAGGAATGATAAGATAAAAGGGTATATTATCAAATTTATTTTCAAACTAAGAGGCAGACCAAAAATTTTACCTTTTTATGGATCTTTGTATATTGATACAAATTTAAAGTTATTTCTGGTACTCATACCATAACTATTTCATTTCAACTTTTGTATAAGGTGTTGTACCTACGCAACTCATTTAAAAATGGAATGTGAAGTTCTTGTCTTTGAAAACTGCTATTACCAACTGTTTAATATAATTAAGAAATGCAGGTTAAATAGTCAATCAAACGTGCTCTATATGTTTGGTACTAGTTTAGTTAATTACGGGAAATAAGCTCCAAACAAACAATGTTTTCCTATTCATATATAATATAGATGGATAGCTGGTCTTCAAAAGCCTCAGAGATCTACAGAATATGGCATTTAAAGCTGTTTGTATAATAAAAGAATTTTTTTTTTTTTTTTTTGACAGTGAGACATATCTGCTCCCGGCAGCACCACTATTTTACTTTAAAGAAGATGATAGGCATCAAGGAACATTTATATGGAGTTTGCCTCTAAAGTGGCAGGGCTGCCACTGGATAAGAAATGGCCCTTGCCTCAACTGCAGACAGTATGCTGCCCAAACTTGACGAACTGGACTTAGGGGAGTTGAGTGCCAAGCATTGCCAAGACAAGGTAAACAGTCATTCATAAGTCTTTCTTCACCAAAAAGTCTTTGTCATATACTGGTCTAGAAGGCCAAATGATGATGGCCCAACATTATAGAGAAATCTTGAGTCTCGCCATCCAGCTGTCTCTGTCATTTCTATAGTTTTGGAAGGCACTTGCTCTGCACTTCCTGAATAAATATTCAGGCAATATTTATTCTTCTCACATCTCTGATGGGGTTGAACACTAAATAGTTATAGTCTTACAATTAAGCTTAAGTTGATTAGGATTTAAGAAAATATTTTAAGGTCTAAGGAGATATTTAAGGATTGGTAAATTCAGGGGATAGAAAATTACTTAAATAGAAAATTCTGTAGTCACCAAGGTAGAATAAACAGTAGGGTACTTTCTCCAAGATTGAAAAATACAAATGGACTGGATATTGTGAATGTAATACTTACCATGAGGATATTTCCAGAAGGGACTTACCATGAGGACAAAGGTCAAGAAGGATCAGCCAGGGCAATACTAAATGGCAGGTAATGAGACATGTGGCTGGAAAATAGTCTCAGTATAGACCAGTATAGTTGGGTTAGAACAGATGAGTATCTGCCCAGCTGTAGTGCTTTAAAGACCGTAAATAAATAAATGTAATAAATCTCCATGTCATTATTTTGAAGCTAAAACAGGCATAGAAAAACATGTATGTTATTTTACACTTTTCAGTAAATTTTATATGTATAGGCATGTGGTTAGTATGTTTGAGGGGATGAGATAGGGTGAACACGGTAGCTGCTGTCAAATGGCGCTTCTTGCCGGGACAACCTTGTGAACTTCTAATGAATATAATTATCTCCTTTGATCACTCCATATTGTTTGCTAGACTCTGTAAAAAAAAATATAGTATCAACACAATATATTTCACAATGATAATAATAGGAAAAACCTGTTTTGTTTCTTACTTTCATCATTGTAAACACTAGGGGAGAAAGGGCTTAGTGTTAGTGATACATTTTGCATATATTTAAAATAACAAACGTCAGCTTTTGTGTGATGAATTAAATATGAAATGCCTAAGAATATACATTTTAATAAAATAAATGATTTTTATTTAAACTTTAGGGTATGAGAGTAGTCATATGTCTTAGAAAACTAATATGTAAAATTCCAAGAAGGATGGGAACTTAGAAAAAAAGGATTTCCATTTCTTAATTAGAAATAGTACGCCAAATAGTTAAAAATATTACGTGAAAATTACTTGCTTTGCATGGATACTTTTTTACTATTGTTTCATTTTACACTAAACTGTGACTGTGAATCCAGCCATTTCTAGTGGTTCCAAAAGTTATTGGCTTCTAGATGTTCATAGTGCTGAAAATGAGTGAAACTGAACACACAAAGCATTAAATTAATAAAAATCTTATGTCATTATAAATGTAAGAAATGTTCCCATTAATATTCTAAGAAAAATTTTATTTTGAAAGAATATTTTTTTGAGTAGAAAGCTAATCATCATGAAAATGCCTCAAAAAAGAGAGCTCTGGAAGACAGAGAAGAAATAACCAAGTGAGAATGAAGTGCTATCTAGGAGTCAAAGGAAGGCTTTCAAGGCAGTGAGGCCTGATCTTGTGGACCTGGACTCTGCTGCCTGTGTGAAGACTCAAACTTTATGTAACTAGACCCACATCAGAACTAAGAAATGATCAAAGTCAAATTTGATTAACTGTAAAACAATTCTGTACTACAGAAAATAATCACAAGACAGTTACTTCTTTCCTTTATTTCTTGCACCATTAGGAACTTGAAAGCACAGCTGCTCTTGATGCAACATGAGGGTTTACGAGTCTGAAGTGAGCCAGAACCTTATATTTCTTCCCATGACTGCATAGGACGCCTGGAACAGTCAGCTTACATTGTTTACTAATTTCAGAATCCAGCTGTGCATGGATAAAAGTGTTCACTTATTGGACTGCAGGACAATAAATTGAATTATGAGTGTTTATATATTCAAGGAAAATTATTATGATTTTTTTTAATTCTTTATTAATTACACTTTATTCACTTTCTATACCCCTTGTGGTTCTCCCCTTCCTCCCGTCCCAATCCCTCCCTTCCTCAACCCTCTGCATGCATGCCCCTCCCCAAGTCCACTGATAGGGCAGGTCTTCTTTTCCTTCCTTCTGATCCTAGTCAATTAGGTCTCATCAGGAGTGGCTGCATTGTCTTCTTCTGTGACCTGGTAATGCTGTTTCCCCCTCAGGGGGAGGTAATTAAAGAGCAGGCCAATCAGTTCATATCAGAGGCAGTCCTTGTTCCTATTGCAGTGGAACCCACTTGGATACTGAACTGCTATGGGCTACATCTGTGCAGGGGTCTTAGGTTATCTCCATGCATGGTCCTTGGTTGGAATATCAGTCTCAGGAAAGACACCTGTGCTCAGAGTTTTTGTTCTATTGCTCTCCTTGTGAGTTCCTGTCCTCTCCAGATCTTACTGTTTCCCCTTCTTTCCTAAGATTCCCTGCACTC
The DNA here is from genome assembly GCF_030254825.1 of Meriones unguiculatus. Lineage (NCBI taxonomy): Eukaryota > Metazoa > Chordata > Mammalia > Rodentia > Muridae > Meriones > Meriones unguiculatus. The sequence continues at coordinate 51,095,585 of NC_083367.1, forward strand.
TGCCCAAAGGTTGCCCATAAGTCTCAGCATCCGCACTGATAGTCTGCAGGGCAGAGCCTTTCAGAGGCCCTCTGTGGGTGGCTCCTAACTTGTTTCCTGTTTTCATTTTTAACTCTGACGATTTCAAACATTATATTTTGATCATACTCATCACTCTCTCTCTCAACTTCTTGTAGATCCATCTTCCTTTCCTACTGACAAATGTCTTTCTACAAGTCAACATTGTGTTCTTGTTTGAAAAAAAAAGCAAAACAAAGCAAAATAAACAAACAAAAACCTCATCAAGTCCAATTAGTTCTACACATATACTTGGTGGTGTGGCTGTGGTTGTTTGGACAAGATGCTCTCTGTAGTCTCATATGTTTGAATAATTGTTTTAAATTTGTAGAATAGTTTGAGAGGATTAGAAAGTGTTGGTTTGTTGGAAAAGGTGCCTTATTGGAAGGAGGGGGTTTTGAAGTTTCAAAAGCTGATATCATTCCCAGACAACTCTTTCTCTGTCTGCTTATGGGTTCAACATAAGACCCCAATTATAGTGTATGGCTTCAGTGCCACACCTGCTTGTGTGCTCCCATCCTCCCTGCCATGATGGACAGGAACTCATCCTTGGGATCTATTATACCCAATTATTATTATGTTTATTTTACAAATTCCCTTGGTCCTGGTGGTTTGTCAGAGAAGATGAGTATGTAAAACAGGAGTTGGTACCAGAACTCAGATATTGATGTAGCAGGCCTGCCATACTATTTCGCTTGTTTTGATTATGAAAGTCTTTAGGACCTTTAGTGCTTAGGCCTAGGAAATCAGTTTAGTACTTGATATGGGCCTTAAGGAGCCATCGTAGTAGGAGCTTAAATGACAGTTGTACTGAGAGCAATGTGGACTATAGCAACTGGAATAGAGACTGTTTTGGCAAAGAATGAGATGTTTTTCTTTCCTTGTCTTCAAAATCTGCCTGAGGCTCATTTAGAGAATTCTGGAATAATTTCTTTGACAGAGGAGATTTCAGAAAAGCCTAATATTGACTCTCCTCTGTGATTATTAGTGATCATTCTCACTCAAATCTGCAATGAAAAGAGCAAGCAGGGCAAGAAAAAAAAAGTGCCATTTGAGAAGAAAAAAAAAAAAACATGAGAAAGTTTAATATTGAAGTATGGTTTTGCTGAAAGGTGTAAGAAGAAATGGAACAAAAGGAGTGATAGCCCCTGGGAAAGTGCCCACCTAAACAATCCAGTAACTTTTAGAAGTAAAAAGCCCAAAGAATTTCTGTTCTTAAAGAAGAACACAAATCAAATCGTAAGAAAGTATAAATCAAGGAGGGGACCAGGTACTATTCCAAGCAGGCAGAGGACCTTGGCAGCTTCAGCCATGTGCTTCTGGGTTTAGAGTCAAGAAGGATTCAGGAGTAAAGGAGTTATAGAATATTTCTCAGTCAAGGAAAGCTGCTGACAAGCTGTGTGTCAGGAGAGTCCCTCCACAGAGGCTCAGAGAGGTGACTGCATGATGTTGTAAATGTGGAGTCTGCATTGTGTTGGAGAATTCAAGGTGTTTCAGATGCCTGAGCTGTGGGATATGCACCAAGGAGAGGTGTACACAGGGAGTAAGGCCAAGCCCAAGAAAGAGAAGCGTGTGGCACTCAACAAGGTTTGAGGGATGGGATAAGTGAAGGGCCAGCTAAAACCCTTTAGTGTGAGACCTAGAGCTGCAAGATTTGGAGTTTCATGTGCTTAATTTTGACCTTACTTTGGTCTAGCATTTCTTTGCCATGCCTCACTTTTTTCTCTTTGGAATGATAATAAATATTATATGGTAATGAATTTTGGAAGTATGAAATTTTCTTTTTGCTTTTGCTCTATCTATGGAGTTTCAATTAAGAGATTGCCTTGAGTCTCAGAAGAGACTTTAAACTTTTAAACTGTCTCAAGGCTGTTATGACGGTAGACAATTTTGAAGCTGAAATAAATGAACATTGAATTATGATACAGCTTCAAGCACATGGGAACAGTAAGGGAAATGTGGCTATTTGAATAACAGTGGGACCCACAGTCTCATCTGTTTGAATGCTTGGGCTGCAATTAGTGGAATTGTTTGAGAAGAATCAGTAAGTGTGGCCTTATTAGCGGAGGTGTCTTTGGGGTTGACCTTTTTAGTTTTAAAAGCCTAACCATCCCAGTTCTTTTTGTACCCTTTGCTTTCGGCTCAAATGCAAACTTTCAGCTACTTCTCTAATGTCATGCCTATGGATGTCTTGCTTAGGATGAGTAGTCCTCAGTCATTTATTTTCTGAACCTTGATCAGTTGTACATCGCTGTGTTAATTTCCATCGACAGCAGAAAGAAGCTTCTTTGATGAGAGTTGAGTAATGTACTAATGATATTATTAGGATCATTTCTTATATTCCTCAGGTAAAACTCAAGGGCCTAAATCATGATGTCATGTCTGTCTTCTGATAGTAAAATGACATTTTAATTTAGCATAAATAAATTAGTTTTAAATATATGTTCTAGCTGTATAGATAATATTTATAACAAAATAAATAGTTTACAAAAGAAAGAAAAGAATATTTTCAATTTTGCTTTTGTAACCAAAAAGCAGGTGATAAAATATGGCTAACAACAAAATCGGCTTTTGACATTCAAAAAGCCATATTTTATAGTCAAGTTTATGATGAAAAGGTGGAGAATGTAAATTCCTAATCAGAAATGAAGGACAGACATTCTAATGATCTTTTAATAAAGAACTATGGTTAAAAAAACCCAAAATTATGCCTCCCAACTTATTAGCTTTTATTAATTGTATAAATTCCTTAACTATGCAAACAGCTGAAACTTATAAATCAAAAATTAGATGACAGAAATAGCCCTACATCTACTAAAGACATCGAATAATAATTCTTCAGCTCAGAAGATATTAGAGTAAAATAGGTTCACTGTTGAATATTAGTAAATATTCAGTTATATAAATTTTGTATAGTCTCTATGAGAAGATTTGTTATAATTGTTTTTTGTTTTTTTTTTTCATCATGACAATTCTTCCTGGAATGAGATAGAACTAAAGATGTTATTGAATACTTTTTAAAGTGTTGCTGAGGCATTTGCATCTGTTCTTCTTAGAGTTTTCTGTTAAGTTTCATAATTAGTTGAGCCCATGAGTGGGAGGTCATAGGCACTTATTTGCAGAGAACCTGTTATTGTTATTTTGCTAAGATGTCACTCTGCCAAATTGTCTTTAAAATTCTTATGCCCGTACGCATTCATAAACCTAGAGTGTCTCACTCTTACTCAGTGAAACTTAACTTGTGCAGTGACTGTAGCCAGTGGAGAAATACAGAAATGGTTAAAGTACTGATAATAAAAGACTCAGTATTTAGCCCTACAAAGGATATCTGTACTAACTTCCTACCCTGAGAACTCAGGGAACACTGAAGAAAAGGAAACAGAAAAAAAATAGGAGCCAGGAATTGCATAGGAGTGCTATGAAATACAGTTTTTGGACAATTATGACCATCACATTCATGAACTCACAGCAGTTGTGGTTCAAGATAAATATAAGATTACAACAAGATCAAGCCAGGAAAATTTCTGGCACAGATGAGGCTGATGATCTCCAGACCTCACACATTACTGAGGAGTTATTTCAACACAACACTAAAATTTAAGAATGCAGTAATTGAAGCATTTGAAAAGAACTAAGTTTTTATAACTTCATTGGTGAATAGGCCAAAGCTCACCACTTCCAGGTCTGAATCGGCTGGGCTAGGATACTGATTATGTCATCTCCCTGGATTGGTAAGCCTCGATTGGAATGCTCTGATAAAGTGCCTCCCTACTCATTGACGTACAATCATTTAAACAGTGAATATACACAGTTTTATTTCAGAATTATAATTTTTGGAATCATATACTAGATGTTAAACACCAAGTTATAATTTTTAAGTTAAATTTAGTATGAAAATTTGCAAATAAAATTATTAGACATGGAAATTAACCCCACTCAAGGTCTATACCTCTCAATGAACTTCTATACAGTTACAACAGCCAAACTATTCTCTTCTATATGCTTGATTTTATCAGTAAAAAAAAAAATATAGTAAAGTAACCATACTGGCTGCTTTTGTGTGTCAACTTGAAACAAGCTAGAGTCATCAGGAAGAAAGGAGCCTCCGTTGAGGAAATACCTCCATGAGACCTTGCTACAAGGCATTTTTCTCAATTAGTTATTAATGGGGGAAGGCCCAGCCCTGTGTGGGTGGTGGCTCCATCCCTGGGCTTGTAGTCCTGGGATTTTTGAGCCAGCCTTGTGAAGCAAGACAGTGCATTCCTCCATGACCCCTGAACCAGCTCCTGCCTCCAAGCTCTTGCTCTGTTTGAGTTCCTGTCCTGACTTCCTTCAGTGAAGTACAGAAATGTAGAAGTATTAGCCAAATAATCCCTTTCCTTCCCAACTTGTTTTTTGATCATGGATTTTCATCACAGCAATAAAAAAAAATCTCAGACAGTAGCACTCTATAAACTGTTCAGTTACTCATTTATCATGTTTATTTATTGTTAAAATTAAAGTGAAGAATGAACTCATAGATGCTGATAATCTTATTCTCATGTTAGGAAAAAATGCACATGAAAACAGGGATAAGTGATGCCTTTTCTGTTTCCCCATTACCACATCTGTTGGTATTGTCATTGTACAGGTCCTGTTTAAGCAGTCGTATTATTGGAGTATCATAGCTTCTTTGTCATTTTGAGGATACACAGTCTCCTCGCAGATTTCCTAGCCAGGATCCCTGCTATGAACACAGCAGATTTCTTAGTCTGGGTTCCCCACTATAAACTGGTTTCTGTGTAATAACCAGTTTCTGTAATGTTCTATATTTGCTGCAAAAAGAAGGCGTTTTAATAGTCATGTTTTTAAAACCATGTTTATCTGTGTGTGTTGCAATAAAGTTAGAATGGAGTTAGAAATTTTGGAGACCAGTAGCTCGTTTCTTGTGAAGAATATTTTTCTCTAAGATTTTCTGAGTATTAATTAAAAAATAACTTTTTCAAGATCAGAGGATTAAATATTTTTTCCATTATTTTCTAAAGACAGACCAATATCAGACACATAAAGTGGTCTCTGAAAAATATAAATTCTACCTCTTTATTCATGTTATCTATATATCTCTCTTTAAAAGTATGTTTTATTCACCAGATGCAGTTGTTGTCTTGGAGGCTTACTCCTCCGTCAGCTAACCTAGGCCTAGTCCTGGAAGCTTCTAGCCTCCATACAATCTAATCCAGGCCTAGAATGCTTTCAGCCTCTGAGACTTACTGCTGAATAAGCTCCCCTGTCTAGTTCTTTCTGAACTCTGGCTGGCTGGTTCAACTCAGCTGTTCTGGCTCAAACTCTTTACCAAGCTGACTGACTCAATATGGCTTCTTTTAATTTCTCACTGACTTTCTCTGCTTTGCCTCAAACCAACTCCCCCGAAGGGAGGAGCAGTCCTGTTAGGCCACAGAGGAGGGCTTTGCAGCCAGTCCTGAAGATACCTGATAAAACAGGATCAGATGAATGGGGAGGAGGTCCCCCCTATCAGTGGACTTGGAAAGGGGCACGGTGGAGATGAGGGAGGGAGGGAGGGACTGGGAGGGAATGAGGGATCAGGACATGGCTGGGATACAGAGTTAATAAAATGTAACTGATAAAAAATAATAATAATAAAATAAAAAAAAGAATAGAACCACTTTTCATATTCAAAAAAAAAAAAGAAAGGGGACGAGGTGATTACAAAATTTTCCAACAAAAATAAAATTTAAGAAATAAAGAGGAGGACACTGAAAAGATAAAGAGTAATAAAGATATAGTTTTATACTTATAAAAATTAGGTACTTTTTGTATATTCAGGTATATCCATCAAGTTAGTTGCCAAGAGCTCTGGAGATATTGCCTAGGAGTGTATGTTAGCTTATAATTTTATCAATATCAAGCTAAGGTTTGTACCCATGGGACTGGATGAACTGTTTCTTGTATGAGTGAGGAGGTCAGAGCCCCCGTATTGGAAAACTTTGGCATTTCAGCATTTATGCCTCCGAGTAGGGTAGCTATGCTAGCAGAGGACCCTAAAATGTCCTCGGAGAAACCTAAAGAAAAAGATGGCATAAAATGAATACAATAGCTGTCAACTGTGTTAAGTAGGTCAAAACAAAATAACCTTCCCTGATTGTTGATTTTAAAAATCTACAAGCCAAAGCAATTTAAGGAAAATAATACCTTTTTTCAGTTTCTCATGCTAAAAATGAGTTCATGGAAACACTTGCCTTCTAACACAGACATTCTTAGGGTTCACAAAACAAGTACCTCAAGTAACCAAACACTTTTATTTGAATTGTCCTAAAATGTTCTGTACCATTTACATTGTAACAAAAAATTAAAAATTGAAAAAAAAAACCAAAAACTGACGTTTTACCTGCTTTCACTGCAAAATCCTTCAATATGAAATAGTAAATTTTGAGGAACTAATATCTCTATCTCTGTACTAGAGGGATTTGCTGAGAAAGCTATTCTGCTGACTCTAAAGACAAGCATCAAGAACCCTGACAGAACAGACTCCGTAGGACAAATGTGTTATAATTCTAAAAATGAGTTTATCCCTATTTGTCATCCTCCTGTCAGGTCAATCTCAGGTCTATTCTTCTCCTAATCATATATAATTCTGAAATAATATTAGCTTTTTTGATGGCATAACTATTTCTCTACTAAAACCCGCTATAATTATCAAGGAAACCACTGCTTTGTATTCTTACATTTTATATCTTCCTAATAAGTGATTTCCAGTCACATTCATATTCTTGGAAAATCTAGTACATAACACATGTAGTTTCTCTGTTAGGCCATGAAAACTCACTAACAACCTCACAGCCTTTGACTATTCTCCTGCTTAGCCTAATTTGAAGAGACTCTCTATGGGATATTGGCTTCTCTGTTTACGTGAGACTTTTAAAAATAACTGTATGGGGTTTTAATTGCTCTTATGACAAATCACAGGAAACTCAATGGCTTAAAACAAAGCAAAGTTATCATAGAATGCCACTGAGTCACTAAATTCTTTCCCTCCTTGAGGTACCACAAGACACAAATCATGACATCTGTAGGCTGCTATTCTTTTCAGGAGACTCCAAGAGTGAATCTGCTTCTGGTCATTCAGCTGTTCATTTTAATTAAGCTCCTTGTTTGTGAGGACTGAAGTTCTAGTTTCCTTCCTTCCTGTTAGAACTGCCCTTTCTTGAGCACAGCCAAGTGCTGCTTCACTCTAGAGTGTGGTATCTTTCAAAAACAGCAATTGAGAGTTTAGTTATTCACATACTTTTAGTCTCTCTGGTTTCACTGGGTCTCACGCAGATCGAACTCGCCACAGAAAGTAGATTGACTTAATACCAATTAGGTAATATAATTATTAACCTGAGTTTCAGATTTGAAATTGTAGTTTCATCAGCAAAGTACCTTCATGCTGCTGTTAACAGTCATAGGAAGTAGAAGTGTGCTAAGACATATTTGGGAACAAGAACAAAAACCCTCATGATGCACCTTGTATATCTTGAGTTATATGCTATTATAACACAATTTTCTTCTATCTTACAGTAAAAAAGCAAGAATGCTTTGCTATCGAAATCAATCTAATTTAGTAATCAAAGCATTGACTGTGTGCTATAATTCTAAAATAAATCTTTAGGACATGTAGCCATTATCACATTATAACTCAAGATGTGTGCCTTGAGAATGTTTTTTCATAATTCACTTATAATTAATGCCTTCAAACATTTCTCATATAATGATGATTTAGCTTACCAAGATACTGAGACCAGTCAGTATAATTTTACTTCATAATACTCAACTGGTTCTATGAAAATGCAAATTAAGAAGCAGAGTATTAGGTAAATTGAATTTGCATGCATATGGTGTATATATATATAAAATGATTCAGAATATTGGATATCATTACCCAATCATTACACTCATAGACCATAATAAGGAACAAGAGGAATTTGCCATATAAAAGACATTAACAAAATGGAAATTTTTACAGGCATACGATTTATATCCTAAGCCCTAACAAGACCTGAATGCCAAAATCAATACAGCTAAGAAAATAAAGGTAAAAGCAGCCTTTCTTACAGCAACTGAAGAATATCTCTGTAGGGAATAAACTTAATGAGGTTAGATATTACCTAGATCTTTCAAAAGGATTTAAAAATAACACTGCTGCCTTTTCTATTTAAACACTGTGCGAGCTCACTGAAGTGTGTGTAGCGTAGCAATTCAGAGGTTAAGAACAGAGTTGTGACGTTGGAGAGCTGAGCCGAGCTTTGAGTTGCAGATTTGCTATTCACCGATAATATAATTTTCTAGAATTTCTTAAGGCAAGTATTTGCTTTTCTTATACAGAGATTATGAAATATTTCTTAAATATTTTATTTAAATATTTTTATTAAATACAGTTATGAACCTATTTTTAAAAGTTTTGTAAATTTTTAGAAAGTGTGTGCTGTGTGTATGTGTGTGTGTGTGTGTGTGTGTGTGTGTACTAATATGCATTTGGGTTCTCACAGAGGCCTGAAGAGGATCTTGGACGCTCCAGGAGCTGGAGTTACATTGTGTTGTGAACTGACCTACCTACATGGGTGCTAGGAACTGATCTCAGATCGTTTTCAAGAGCAGATAGTGCTCTTAACTGGTGAGACAGCTCTCCGTTTCCTCACCGAGCAATCCACACAATGTTTACACATATGTTCAGAATATTTGATGCGTATTACCTAATATTTTGCCATTGAGAGAAACAGAAAAAGGCTGTTTTGTCTCTTTCTCAATGCTTTCTAAAATAATAAGGACTATAAAGGTAGTTTTGTATGGAATAATATGTACATTATTTCAAAAATTAAATGCTGGCAAGGTTTTCAGCCTCTGTATACTTCAGTGTAACATATATACCTATAAACATAGATAGGGTTAGTAAACATGGTTAATGTTTATATGTGATTTTGAGGATTTTAGTGTGTTTCTAGAAACGAGGCTGAAGTAAGAGACTGAGCAATGTTATCAGGAAGAAACTTGTTTAAAGGTGTGTTAAAATTATGTTTTATTAAATTTGGGGTTGAATATAAATTTTTTTATACAGATTTTGGTGGTTTGAATGAAGGTGGCCAACAGTGGTTCACAAATTGGAATATTTGGACACCAGGGGTGGCACTATTGGAAAGGATTAGGAGGCTTTGTTGGTTGGAGGAAGTATGGCAATGTGGGTAGGCTTTGTGGTTTCAGAAGCCCACGTGAATTTCAGAGTTTCTCTTTCAGCTCCTTTTGGGATCTGGATGTAGAATTGTGTTACTACTCCGGCACCATGTCTGCCTGCTGTTATGCTTTCTACCACAGTGACATGGACAGAATGTCTGAAACTGGAAGCAAGCCCCAACTAAATGCTGACATTTATAAGAGTTTCCATCATCCTATCTCTTTATAGCAATATAATATTGATTAAGACTAAATCTGTTAGAAGAAAACATGGGGAAGAACACACTGGCACAGGAGACAACTTCCTGAACAGAACACCAACATCTCAGGCTCTAAGTTCAACAATTAATAGATGGGACCTACCAGGCCACAGAGGAAGACAATGCAGCCACTCCTGATGAGACCTGATAGACTAGGATCGTAAGGAAGGGGAGGAAGACCTCCCCTATCAGTAGACTGGGGAAGGGGCATGGGTAAAGAAGAGAAAAGAAGGTAGAATTGGGAGGGGAGAAGAGGGGGAGCTACAGGTGGGATATAAAGTGAATAAACTGTAATTAATAAAAATAAAAAAAAGACATGAAAAAAATAAATGGGACCTCATGAAACTGAAAAGCTTCTGTAAAGCAAGGACACTGTCATTAGAACAAAACAGACTGGGAAAAGATCTTCACCAACCCTACATCTAACAAAGCGCTAATATTCAGAATATATAAAGAACTGAAGAAGTTAAACACCGACAAAAAAAGTAATACAATTAAAAAATGGGGTACAGAGCTAAACAGAATTCTCAACAGAAGAATATCAAATATCAGAGAAATACATAAAGAAATGCTGACTGTCCTTAGTCATTTGGGAAATGCAAATCAAAACAACCCTGCAATTTCACTTCACATGTAACAGAGTGGCTAAGATCAAAGTCTCAAAGGATGATGCATGCTGATGAGATTACAAAATCTATCTTGTGCTTCTTTAGAAAATTAGGAATAGTGCTACCTCAAGATCATTCTGAGTGAGGCATCCCAAAAGATGAAACACACACATGGTATATACTCACTTATATTGACCTATAAGATATGATAAACATAATGAAATCTATACACCTAAAGAAGATAAAAAAGAAAGAAGACCCGGGGTAAGATGATCAATCCTCACTTAGAAAGACAAATGGGATGGGCATTAGATATAGGAGAAAACAAGTAACAGGACAGGAGCCTACCACAGAGGGACTCTGAAAGACTCTACCTAGCAGTGTATCAAGCAGGTATTAAGACTCATAACCAAACCTTCCATAGAGTGCAGGGAATCATATGAAAGAAGAGGGAGGGAGTAAGACCTGGAGAGGACAGGAGCTCCACAAGGACCAAATATATCAGGGCACAGGGGTCTTTCATGAGAATGTTTCTCCAACCAAGGACCATATATGGATATAACCTAGAACCCCTGGTCGGATATAGCCCATGGTAATTCAGTATCCAAGTGGGTTTTCTAGTAAGGGGAACAGGGACTATTTCTGACATGAACTCAATGGTTGGCTCTTTGAAACCCCCTTCCTGCACCCGAGGGAGGAGCAGCCTTGCTAGGCCACAGAAGAGGACACTGCAGCCAGTCCTGAAGAGACCTGATAAGCTAGGGTCAGATGAAAGGGGAGGAGGTCAGTGGACTTGGAACAGGGCAGGGAGGAGATGAGGAAGGGAGGGTAGAATTGGGAGGGAATGAAGGAGCAGGATACAGCTGGGATACAGAGTTAATAAAACATAACTAGTAATAAAAAAAGACATAAAAAAAGATCCACTTAGTCCATCTATACCACTCCTAAGCACATACCTAAAAGAAATCCCAACATTAAATAAGGACATTTGTTCAACCATGTTTGTAGCAGCTCTATTCCTAATAGCCAGAATCTGGAAACAACCTAGATCTCCCTCAAGAAAGGAATGGATACAGAAAGTGTGGTACCTTTACACAATGAATTACTACTCAGCAATTAAAAATGAGGAAATCATGAAATTTTGTTGTTGTTGATATTAATTGCAGACTCATCTTTTAGTTAAATAGTAGTTATTCCTAAACCAGCTGTATACCCAAATCACCACAAAGAGACTAGGATTTCTTTAATTAACCTAGAGCACAATTCTAGCTAATAGGTAACACATCCTAAACCTCCAAACCCACATAGTTTCCTCCCATTCGGATTTCCCACATTATTCTTGCTTTTAATCATATATTAGGTCTTGTTCATCTCCTCTCCTGGTTCCAAGTCCTGTCCTGTATATCTCTCCTCTCTGACCCCCCCACCTTGCTTCTTTCTCATCCCCTCTGGGCCAGGATGTCCCAAGTTATTCTCTGCATTGCTCAGCATTGGCTGGTTGTTTGTTTGACAAAACAGAGAACAAATGATGGCATGTTTACACCAACTTGAGACTGGTGATGCTTAGAATAAATATCACAATTCAATGTCCAGATTAAAACCAGATAGTGCAATAGAGAAATCAACATTTGAATGAACAAATGTAAATTGTATACATTCCACAAGAACATTATACCAATATAACATACTTTAATAAGCAAAGACTTTTTTGTAAGTTTGGTTATGAGTCTCTGCATCTGCTTTGATCTCCTTCTGGGTGGAGTCTTTTAGAGGACATTTGTAGTAGGCTCCCATCCTGTTCCCTCTCTTCTACCCCTTCTGGTATGTGTACTGTTTAAGGCAAATGAATAGAACTTAAAAAGATTATCCTGGGTGAGGTAATCCAGAAGATGAAAGACATGTATGATATATACTCACAGATAAGTGGATATTAGCCATATAATATAGGATAAACATACTAAAATCAATAGCCCTAAAGAAGCTAAACAACAAGGAGGACTCTAGGCAAGATGCTTAATCCTCATACAAAAGGGCAATTAGGGTGTACGTCAGAAGTAGGAGAAGACATGAAACAGGACAGGAGCCTTCTACAGATGGCCTCTGAAAGACTCTACCCATTAGGGTATTAAAGGAAATAGCAACTCATAGTCAAACTTTGGGCAGAATGCTGGAATCCTTATGGAAGAAGAGGGAAATAGAAAGACCTGGAGGGGATAGGAACTCCACAAGGAGAACAACAGAGTCAAAAAAACTGGGCCCAGGGGGGGCCTGCAGAGACAGATACTCCAACCAAGGACCATGTCTGGAAAGGACCTAGACCCCCTGTTCAAAGGAAGCCCATTGGCTGCTCAGTTTCCAAATGACCTAGTAAGGGGTACAGGGGCTGTCTCTGACATTAACTCAGTGACTGGCTCTTTGATCACTGACTCCTGGGGGCAGGGCTTGGCAGAGTGCAGCCTTGTCAGGCCATAGAGAAAGATGATGCAGCCAGCCTTGATGAGACCTGATAAGCTAGGGTCAGATAGAAAGGGAGGAGGTCCTCCCCTATTAGAGACGAAGAGAGAGGGTGGACAGGACTGGGAAGAGAAGAGGGAAGGGGCTGCAAAGGGGATATAAAATGAATGAATTATAAACAAACAAACAAATAAATAAATAAAGATAAAAAAGAGAGAAAGTGGATCAGTGGACTAAGGGAGAGGTATTGGCATATTGTTCTTTTGGAATATATACAATTTACCCTTGTTCATTCAAATGTTGCTTTTTCTCCCCCACTATCTGGTTTCAATACGGATATGCTAAGCATCACTTGTCACAAGTTTGTGCAAACATGCCACCGTTTGTTCTCTGTAATTGTCAATTAAAACAACCAGCCATAAGGCTGAGCAATGGAAAGGATAGGGTGGGACATCCTGTTCTGGAGGGGGAGGAAGAGAAAGGAAGCAGGGAGAGAGGGAGGAGGAGATTGGGCAGAAGAGGTCTTGGAACCACATGGACCTAAAATATGACTAAAAGCAAGTATAATGGATAAAATATGATGGTAAGAAACTATGAGGGTTTGGAGATTTAGGATGGAGCAATCATTGCCCAGCATTGTGCTCTAGGTTAATTAAATAAATCTCTGTCTCTGTGTGGGTATAGAACAAGTTTAGGAATAACCTCTGCTTCACTAAAAAATACATCAATAGTAAATATTAGATACCTACAACAGAGAGGGATAGGGGAGGAGGAGGAAGAGGGAGGGAGTGTGGGACTGAGAGGAGATGATCGATGGGGCTATTACCAGGACCCAAAGTAAATAAAATGTAAGAAAATAATAATAACAAATAATAATAACATACCAAATAGAAGAAGACAGAAAGTGGTATCAGGTAGCAGAGTATTGCTTTGAAAGGTCTAACCATGCTGTTTGTTGGTGGAATGTGGACTTTGGGACTTTAGGAAAACAGTTGAAACTTTAATTTATGCTTATTGTGCCAGACTGGTAGGAAGCATGAAATACAGTGCTTTCATGAGACCAATGTAGATTATGACCACTGAGATTAAGAGGTTTCAGAGGAGAACTGTATTAGTAAGTGGCCTAGAGACCATTCTTGTGAATTTCTGGCAAATGTCACTGCTTTCTGTTCTTGTTTAAAAAAAATATATTCCTGAAGCTAAATCGAGAAATTTTGGATCAAGGGATTTGGCAGAGGAGATTTCTTGACTCTCTTATGTGGTTACTAGTGGTCACTCTTTGGCAGATCTATAATGAAAAGAAGCAAACTGAGCAAGAAAAAAATAGGAAATATATGGTGAGAGGGGAAAAGAAGCATCAGGAAGTGTAAAGGAAGTAAATCTTGTGCCCAAGGAGATAAAACTATAAAGAAAAACCTGATGCTAAATGGAGTAAAGGGAGTGGGTGACCTTGGACAAGACCCTGTCCAACAGTTTCTAATTTGTAGGAAGGAACTGAAGAAAAGCTGAAAGAGTGAAGGAAACCACCAACAGAGAAAGCTGATGAAATGTATTTGGGTGGGTTTTTTTTTGAAGATTATTAAATAACTTTTATATTTATTATCAACAAACACTGTGCTTAAATAAAATTTTGGAAGAAAATAACCAAGACTTACTTATGCTAAAAATACTTTGTTAATCAATTATTTTATTTACTACAGTTTATTATTTTGTATACCAGATGTAGCCCCCTCCCTCATCTGCTCCCAGTGCTACCTTCCCTCCCTCATCTTCTCCTATACCCTTCCCCCAGTCCACTGATAGAGGAGATCCTCCTCCCTTTCCATCTGACCCTGGCCTATCAGGTCTCATCTGGACTGGCTGCAATGTTTTCCACTGTAGCCTGGTAAGGCTGCCCCCTCCCCCACTCCCCACCAAAACCCTCACCACCAGGGAGAGGTGATCAAAGAGCTTGCCTGAATTCATGTCAGGGATGGCCCCTGCTCCCATTACTAGGGAAACCCAATTTAAAAATGGGGTACAGAGAAAAACTGAATTCTCAATAGTGGAATATCGAAAGGCAGAGAAACACTTAAAGAAATGCTCTACGTCCTTACTCATCTGGGTCCAGGGGTCATTTTTGAGACTGATACTCCAACCAAGGACCACGCATGAAGATAACATAGAACCCCTGCACATATGTAGCTCAATCTCCAACTGGGTTCCCTAGTAGGATGAAAATGTATTTTAATTAGGAGGGCAAGTTTGAGCCCAAGCAAGCAGCAGAATTTGGCCACATTAGCCACTCAGTTCTTACTTTAGAGCCAATGACACAGGAAAGGCATTGTGGAATCTCTGTTTGTGGCTAAGGAAATCTATGGTAACAATGAATGTGTTAGGGGTATCCTTCTATGAAGGCCCAGAGAGGCCCTTAGATAAGTCTGTAAGGTAAATTTTACTGGAGACTCCAAGATGTTGGAGATGCCAGAACCATGGAATATTTGCCAAAAGATCTGTAGTCTGGCTGTGGAACAAACCTGGAAGGAGTTGGGGATTGAAGAGCACTTTGTCATAGATATGCAAAGTTTGGAGTTTGCCCTTCGGGTTTTAGATCTTGCTTTGGTCCAGTGGTTCCTTACTTCTCCAGCTAGGCTGGCTTGTTGCTGTTGCTTTCATGAACCTTGACCTGTCTGAGAGCATCTCTCAGCAAAACTTACTGCTTATAAGTTCATGGAGACAGGTGTACTTAGTGAATCTAGTCAATTTCAGAGGATTCCCAAGGCTTCCGTGTTGTTTATTTCCTGCGTTTAAGAAACTTCCCTGTAGTATGGGATCCCCTTAGAATATCCTGTTATTTAGCATGCCTGCAATCATCTTATGCCTTAAGGACTTTCACTTTAGAATACCCAGTTGTTTTACCTCTCTTTTTACATCTTCTTAAAGTAACTCATTGTTTCCCCTCTATTTTGGTATCCTGTGTCTTAATAATATTCCCTTCAAGATAGACAGTTTTAATCTCAGAAGAAGCAACCTCACAGCAGTAGCATAATATAAATTCTTTAAACTGCTTCTATTGTTAAAGGTTCATCTGAAGCTATGGGATCCACGCATGGACATAAAACGTTTAGATTAAAAAGCTTTTACAACAAAGTAAGACACACTGTGCTGGTTGGAATACAATGTTAGTATTGGAGCTTCTGTGAAGTAACTGGAGGTTGTGCATATTTTGAAGCCAGAACTAGCATAATATTCAAATAACTATATAAAGAATAAAAAAGTGAGAGCGAGAATTATAAAAATGTTAGAATTGAGCTAGACAGATAGAATTTTTTTTTTAAATTATCATGGGGAGGACTGTGGAACAAGTGGAAGCAAACTCATGTCATCATTTACAGGATAACTTGGGACGATTAAAATCAATATTATGATAATTGCTCACTGTAAAGTAGCTTTATCTTCTTCCCCGCACACTCTTTTTATGTATATTCAACTTTGTATATAATGATACAAAGGAAGTAGTATATAAATGATTTTGAAGTTGATAAGTCCTATTAGGTGTAAAACTTAATTATGGTCAGTTAAAAAGAAAAAAAGTAAAACTTGATTAGCATGGATTAAAAAGTAGAGGTTTAGAGGGGATAATTCAGCGCAGAATGTTAGTAATGTTATTGACCCTGTAGTGGAACGTAAAACAAAAATTTAAAATGAATATATATCATTCATGTTAATGAATCTCATCTAATTTGTACATATGTGGGTATATTTGTATTTACATGTGTATGTATATGTAATTGATCCATGTACTTACGTTTGAAGAAATAATCTAGTAGAAGAAAAATCACAAATTGAGCAAAATTGCTTTAACTACAATTTAAATAGTAAAGAAAGCCTGAGGTCTATTGAACAGTCAAGATTATTGGCCTTACATGGAAGCCTGGACAGTTAATCTATAAAGAGAGGAGATAACATAGACTATGTTAAAAGCTTGCAGAACTTCTAGATATGGTGGAGAGAGATGATATCCGTAAAATGTTTTGATTTTTTAATTGGTTTAAGAAATAAGGTTATCATATGGGAATCTGAAAAGGGTAAGAGTTTTCCCCCGCGCCCAAGGATTAAAAAAGAGATTTTATATTATGCTGTAGTACAGGAATTAGAAAACCGCAGGCTGCGTACCAAGTTCAGACAGTCGAGAATTTTTGAAAACTAGAATTTTGTTGCCCGTGGCCTTGATCGTTCTTTCCAGAGGGCAAGTGAGGAGTTGTGACAATGGTCAGTGTGTGCATAAAGAGAAAAAAAAAATGTGCAATGTGATCTGTTAAGGGAAATACTCACCATTAGCTTAAAAATTTGAAAAGAAAAACAAATATAACCGTATAAAACCATTTAGGAATTTAAAATGTGAATGTTCCACAAGTTTGTAATTCTCTTACCTTGAATTATTCATTTGTATCAGTGCGTGTGTACAGGAGAGGAAAATGGTTTCACTTGGGATTTGGTGGAGCCTAACATATATACAATGAAGGGTGAGAAGGACACAGAGGAAGCGCCCTCTTACCCTACATGTGTAACCTGAGAACTCTCCTATGCTAAGTGATCTACTGCGAGGTACAGATGAGGAGGGAGGGTGTGCTCTAGAATGGGGTTTCGAGTTTTGTCAAAACTTAAGAGTGATTAAAAGATCAAATTGAATAGATAACTATGATATAAAATAGGAATAGTATATCTAACATTCAATAAAGACAAATTCGTTAACAGTAGAAATATTTGGGAAGATAGA
Organism: Meriones unguiculatus; assembly: GCF_030254825.1. Taxonomy (NCBI): domain Eukaryota; kingdom Metazoa; phylum Chordata; class Mammalia; order Rodentia; family Muridae; genus Meriones; species Meriones unguiculatus. The sequence goes on from NC_083367.1 coordinate 51,112,927, forward strand.
TTACATAAGTGCTATTTTCAAAACAAAAAACTAAGAACAAAATAGCTAAAATGTACAAAGTTTACAGTTTCTAGGCTAAACCATCTAAAGACAAACTGCAATGATGGTTTTGTTCTGACACCTTTCCTTAGCATGTAGATGGCATACTCTCCTTTTGCATTCATGGACTCCTTTCTTTCTACACATACGTACCTACATTCAAATTTCTTATTATGAGCCAATCACTGATAATAAGAAAAAGTGACAGAGGAAATAAAGATAAGTAGTATTTGGACATAGGAGGATTTATAGAGGAAAATGATAAGGACATTGCTATAGATCAGTGTGAGGTACAGTAATGTGGTATAATGATATGAAATGTAATGTTTGATAAGAAAAGCAAGAAAGAATAATCTGAAAGCTGTAATGGGAAAAAACAAATATTCTATGTCATTGAAGTCTTAAATATGATTGAAAGAGTATCCATCAACTGAGAAAGCTACCATGAATCAGGAAGGAGTCATAATAAAACATGATGAGACTACTCAGAAAATAAATTTAAATTCTATTGAGAAGTCACGGAAAATGTATAAGCACTATATTTATGTACATGTATATAATAAATTTATCTGTGTGAAGGAGTTAAAGAAATCCCTTAAAGAAATACAGGACAATACAATCAAATGGGAGAAGGAAATGAATAAAAATGTTCAAGAGCAGAAGATGGAAATAGAAGCAATAAAAAAAATAAAAAACAAATAGAGGCAATCCTGGAGATGGAAAACCTAGCGAAGAGCACAAGAACAACAAGAACAAGCATCACCAGAAAATATTTTCAACAAAATCATATAGGAAAACTTCACCAACCTAAAGAAAGAGAGGCCTATAAACATGCAAGTAGCTTACGAAACACCGAATAGATTGGACCAGAAAAGAAAATCATCCAGTCACATGATAATCAAAACACCAAATGTGCAGAACAAAGAAAGAATATTAAAAGCTACAAGAGAAAAAGGCTAAGTCACATATAAATGCAGACCTATCAAAATTACACCTGACTTCTTAACAGAGACTCTAAAGCCAGAAGGGCCTGGGCAGAAAAATTTAAAAACACTAAGAGACAACCAATATCAGCCCAGAGTATTATAATCAGTAAAACTTTTAATCACTATAAATTGAGAAAACAAGATATTACACAACAAAACCAAATTTAAACAATATAAATCCACAAGTCCATCCCTATATAAGATGCTAGAAAAACAAAAAACAAACTAACAAACAAACAAAAGAAAAAAAAAAAAAAACGAAACAAAACTCCAACCAGAAGATGCTAAATCTACCTAAGAAAACACGGGAATTATCACATCAGCAAAACCAAAAGTAGTACAGTGTTACACTGGCAACACAAAAGACACAGATCACTAGAATAGAAAAAAGATTTAAATATAAATTTATGGTGCTTAAATATACCAGAAACACACATCCCACTAAAAAGATAGCTTCTTACTCTAACAGCAGTGGGAAAACTGAATATTCACAGAAAGAAGAATGAAACTAGATTTCTATATCTCATTATACTAAAAAAAAAAAAACAAAAACATCAGTTCAAAATGAAAGCAAAAAATTTTAAACAAGACCTAAAACTCTAAAAATTTTAAAAGAAAATAAAACACTTCGTAATGTAAGCAGAGACAAGACTTTCTGAAAATGACTGCAGATACTCAGGGAATAAAACAAGAATTAGAGTTGCACAGGGTAAAAGTGCTTCCGCAGAGTAATGAAAATAAGTAAGTAGGTGAAGGGAAGCCTACAGAATGAATGAAAATCTTTGGTGGCTTTTCGTCTGCCGAGGGACTACTATGTACAATACATAAAGAACACAGAGAATTAAATCTTTAAAAAAATCAAACAGCAGAATCTCCAAATAACTAGGCAATGAACAGACAGTTCTCAGATGAAGTACCAATAACCAATAAACATATGCAAATGTTCACTATTCTCAGGCATCAGAGAGACACAATTATATCAAGATTTAATGTCACCTCAAGAAGGGACTAGCTTAAGAAAACAATACCATATGAAAGCAAGGCTACGGAGGATAGAGAGCTAGAAACTAGAATGGAGCTTCCTCCAAAAAGGAGGGATTCTACATATGCACCTAGAATAGTTATACCACTTACAGGTATCAACATATCACTTGCTCCATTGTGCTGCTTGCAACGTCACGTACAACACATAAGTTATAGAATCAGCCTACGGGTGTTTCAACAGATGAGTGGAAACAGAAATCGGGTAATATATTTACAATGTGCTTTTGTGCAGACATAAAAATGATGAAATCACACTGTAACTTGTATTAATGAAGATGGGTTGGAACTGTAGCTCATCTTACTATGCAATATAAAAGAATCAGAAACAAGTATTACATGTTCTCTCATTTGTGATTGTGAGATGTACGTCCTATATTTTACACATAGATACAGAGAAACATTTTATATATTATATACTGTGAATAATTAGATAGATAGATAGATAGATAGATAGATAGATAGATAGATAGATAGATAGAATCATTGAGAATGCAAGAGAATATGGGGGAACCAAGGAGAATCTTGAGAAAGGAAATGAGTAGAAATGGGAGAATATGTAATGTTAATTAATGATTGTCAAATGTGTGATTTACTCTAATCGGTATATCTTTATGTACCTCATAAGTGTGCAAATTTTAGTAAAAGTTCCTTTCAGAATATTAAAAGTTTTAATTCATATTTAAGTTAAATTTTGTGTTAGTGATATTTTGTAGAACGAACTTAGAATTTTAAAACTATAAAATACTTTAATATATTAGCATATATTATTAGAAAAATAATAATTTAATTCTTTTCTCTTTTAATATAATCTGTTACATTAAATAGTTATAATTGATAGTATATATGAATTCTCATCAAATTGGTAATGTATTTTGAATATTATATTTTATAGCACTGATTCACTTAAAGAATGCAATTTCTGTATGCATAACAGGAAAACTCTTAAATCAGGTTACTAGACAGAAGCTCTAAAAAAAATTAAGTTTTTATTAGGTGAAGTAAAATTAACTTCATTAAGAAATGCTGATGGATGCAGCCTATGGCAATTCAGTATCCAAGTGGGTTCCATTGTAACAGGAACAGGGACTGTCTCCGACATGAACTGATTGGCCTGCCCTTTGATCACCACCCCCCGAGGGGGGAGCAACATTATCAGGCCACAGAAGAAGACAATGCAGCCACTCCTGATGAGACCTAACTGCCTAGGATCAGAAGGAAGGAAAAGAAGTCCTCCCCTATCAGTGGACTTGGAGAGGGGCATGCATGCAGAGGGTGGAGGAAGGGAGGGATTGGGACTGGGGGAGGGAGAGAACCACAGGGGGGGTGATACAAAGTGAATAAAGTGTAATTAATAACAAATTAAAAAAAGAAATGCTGATGTATGTTTCATTGGAGTGATTATATTCCAAACTTATTTGGTTCTTTGGTTCTTTTCTCTTTACAGGCACCTGTTTGCATCTTTTTCTTCTTTTCCCACATTTCAACACATAGGTGGGCAGCCTCGGGAAAGTACAACTTTTCTCAAACCAGTCATGTTCCAGAAGTGTGGAGAGTGGAGCATCTCAGTGGATTTGAAATATTTTCTAAAATTGGATCAGAAACTCCTTTTAGCACATTTTATCCCTCTAAAGTAGAAGCTTAACGGATTGAGAACAAATCCACTTTCCTCTATCCTATTAAAAGGCTGGGTTCTTGTAGTGCTAAAATAGATCCTTGCTTTTGCTAAGCTGAAAACAAACTCTGTTTGCTTTGTTTGGAAGGAAACATCTTGAATTGGCACCTAGAACTTGGCTTTTGGTGCTTCCTTCAATTACTATATGAGAAGGGGGGAAAAAGTTCAACAATAATTAATGAATTGAATAAAATTGTATCAAATTTGTTTCAACTATTTTGCGCTGTGTTTCTTGTACAAATTATGACTCCTACTTATTTAAAATTATATTTATTTATGCTTTTACGTGTGTGTGTTTACCTGCATGTGCAGCTCTTGTGTGTGAGTCTGGTGCCTGCGAAGGTTAGAAGATACCCTGCATCTGGGGGTTAGAAGATGCCCTACAGAATGCCCTGCAGCAAGGGTTACAGATATGAGCAGCTGTATGAATGCTGGGAATTGAACCTAGGCAGGTGTCCCTAAGAGTAGCCAGTGCTCTTAAGAGCAAAGCCATTTATACCGTCCCAAATCCCACTGTATTTTCTCTGATTTAAATCTCTAAAATTATTTTTCCTTTTCTTCAGTGCCCTGATTTTTATGCTTTAGCCAAACTCACAATGAATGCGATTTCATTAATTTTCCTTGAATATGTATTAAAAGATGAGTTCCTGAATATACTCACATGTCCCAAATCCTCTTTCCGATGCTTAAGTCATCTCAGTGATTATTAATCCATATCTTTCTAGTTATGAAATTTGTTTTTGTTTTAATTAAAAATATGACACATGAATACATTTGAAGAATACTGAAATAAACATTTTTTTTAATGATATCAATGAAAATGCACCAGGAGATTTGCTCTTGAGAGAGATTTTTCTGCAGCTAGTAAGATAGATATGGAGAACAAAGCCTGCGTACACGCTTTGCTTTATCTCTGACTATAATCACTCCTCAGTTCTGTAGCTCACTGCTGGGAAATTTGCCTAAAGCGTACAGGTTTCTCCCTTCAAGCCCTCCAGCCACGGAACAACAACAATCTTAGTCCCACAAAATATAGGGAGAAAGCTGATATGCATACTTGAAGGGATTTTTTTAAAGACTTACTTTGTGTATATGAACACTGTTTTCATGCACAGCAGAATTGGAAATCAGAGTCCATTGCAGATGGTTGAAAGCCACTATGTGGTTCTTGGAAATTGAATTCAGGACCTCTGGAAGAAGAGCCAGTGCTCTTACCCAGTGGACCATCTCCCCAGCTCCTACTTGAAGGTTTTTGTAGGCTCCATTAAGGTACAAAGCTAAAGTGCCCACAAAAGCATTCAATAAGCACAGCTGAATTTAAGTTGACAGTTACATCTTCTTATTGTTTTTTTTTTCATATTAAGATCTTAAGAAATTAAAAATCACATTGTACCATAACCATGAACCTGACTGACCAGCACAGCTTGCTGTGGAAATGTTTTGCTTGGCAGTGCTAATCTTAAAACAGCTCCAGTCATCCTAAATAAAACTATGACACTGCCAAGAAAAGCAGAGAATCTTTTCATAAGCCTAATATGAGGAAAGGACACTTAGTCTGCTAAGCACTAATCTTATTTTAACCACATGGTTTTTATGCCAGTTACGGTTGAAAAATTGTTTAAAAAATTGTTATATAATCTTTTAAAATATGTTTTATTACTTATTAATGTTAGAATATATATATATATTTTACAAAAACATTGGACCATAGCAAATTGGTATTTTCTTCGTTTTGTTTGTTTGTTTGTGTTTTTAGTTTTGTATCATTTTTTTGTAGCTTGAAAATTTTGTTCTTGCACAAAGCTAGCCTCAACAGATACAAGATCAAAATAATCACTTGTATTCTATCAGACAATAATCCCTTCCATCTACATTTAGGTGATGTCCTATAACTAGACCTCAACAACAATAGAAATAACAAAAAGCCTACATACACACTGAGACTAGACAACTCTCTACTCAATGACAGCTTAGTCAGGGAAGAAATGAAAAATGAGATTAGAGACTTCCTAAAATTCAATGAAAATGAAAGCAAAACTTATCCAACCTTATGGGACACGATGAAAGTAGTGCTAAAAGGAAAATTCATAGTACTAAGTGCCTTCAAGAAGAAATTTGAAGCATCTCCTACAAGCAGCTTAATAGCTCACCTAAAAGCCCTGAGGGGAGGGGAGAGAAGAAGTAGACACACCAAAGATGAGAAGGTGGATGGAAATAACCAAAATCAAGGCTGAAATCAATAAATTAGAAAAAAATAAAACAATTCAAACAATCAATGAAACCAAGAGCTGGTTCTTTGAGAAAATCAACAAGATAGACAAACCCTTAGCCAAACTAACTAAAAGGCAGAGAGAAACTATCTAAATCTGCAAAATCAGAAATGAAAAGGAGGACATGACAACAGACACCTAAGAAATCCCAACAATAATTAGGTCTTATTTCAAAAGCCTATATGCCACAAAATTTGAAAACCTGAAGGAAATGGACAATTTTCTTGATAGATTCCATTTACCAAAATTAAATCAAGATCAGGTAAAAAGATTGAATAGTCCTATATCCCCCAAGGAAATTGAAGCAGTTATCAACTTTCCCTTCCAAAAAAAGTTCAGGGCCAGATGGTTTCAGAGAAGAATTCTACAAGACCTTCAAAGAGCTAACTCCAGTTCTCTTCAAACTGTTCCACAAAATAGAAACAGAAGGAACATTATCAAACTCATTCTATGAAGCCATAGTCTCCTTGATACCTAAACCACATAAAGACCCAACAAAAAAAGAGAACTTCAGACCTATCTCTCTTATGAACATTGATGCATACAAGTTGGAAAGGAATAAGTTAAAGTATCACTATTTGTAGATGATATGACAGAATACATGAGTGACTCCAGATATTCAACCAGTGAACTCCTTCGGCTGATAAACACCTTCAGCAAAGTGGCTGCATACAAAACAAACTGAAAAAAAAAAAATCAGTAGCCCTCCTGTATACAAAAGACAACAGGGCTGAGGAAGAAATTAGGGAAACAACGCCCTTCATCATAGCCACTAATAACATGAAATACCTTGGTATAACTCTAACCAAGCAAGTGAAAGACCTGTTAGAAAAAAAAAAAAAAAAAAAAAAAAAAACAATAAAACAAAACAAACAAAACAAAACAACAACAACAAAACACTTCAAATCTCTGAAGAAAGAAATTGAAGAAGATATCAGAAGGTGCAAAGATCTCCCATGCTCAACAATCACTAGGATTAACATAGTGAAAAACCCTATTCTGTCAAAAGCTCTCTACAGATTCAATGCAATTCCCATCAAAATACCAACACAATTTTTTACAGAACTTGGAAGAACAATTCTCAACTTCATACAGAAAAACAAAAATCCCAGAATTGCTAAAACAATACTGTACAACAACAGATTGTCTGGCGATATCTCCATCCCTGATCTCTAGCTACACTTCAGACAAATAGTAATAAAACTGAATGGTACTGGTATAGAAACAGAATGGTGGATCAATGAAATGAATAGAAGACCCAGAAATTAACCCACACACCTATGAGCATTTGTTTTTTTACAAAGAAGCCAAAACCATACAATGAAAAAGGAAGAAAGAAAGAAAGAAAGAAAGAAAGAAAGAAAGAAAGAAAGAAAAAAAAAAAAAAAGAAAAGCATCTTCAACAAAAGGTGCTGGTCTAATTGGATGTCTACATTCGGAAAAATGCACATAGACTCATATTATCACCCTGTATGAAACTAAATTCCAAGTGAATCAAAGACCTCAACATAAAACCAGACGCACTAAATCTGTTAGAAGAATAAGCGAGGAAGAGCCTAGAACTCATTGGTACAGGAGACAACTTCCTGAACAGAACACTAACAGCACAGGCTTTAAGAGCAACAATCAATAAATGGGACCTCATGAAATAGAAAAGTTTCTGTAAGGAAAGGACACTGTCATCAGGATAAAACGACAGCCTACAGACTGGGAAAGTGTCTTTATCAACCCTATATCTGACAGAGGGCTAATATCTGGAATCTATAAAGAACTCAAGAAATTTAAAAGCAAGAAATCAAGTAATCCAATTAAAAATGATGTACAGAGCTAAACAGAGAATTCTCAATAGAGGAATATAGAATGCCAGAGAAACATTTAAAGCAATGTTCAACGTCCTTAGTTATCAGGGAAATGCAAATCAAAACAACTCTAAGATTTCACCTTACACCCATCAGAATGGTTATGATCAAAAACTCAAGTGAGAACACATGCTAGAGAGGATGTGGATAAAGGGGAATCCTCCTCCATTGTTGGTGAGAATGTAATCTTGTACAGCTTCTTTGGAAATCAATCTGGCACTTTCGCATAAAATTAGGAATAGTGCTACCTCAAGATCCAGCAATACCATTCTGGGGCATATTTCTGAAAGATGCCAATCCACAGAACAAGGTCATTTGTCAATGATGTTCGTAGTAGCTTTATTCACAATAGCCAGAATCTGGAAACAACCCAGATGTCCATCAATGGAGAAGTGGATACAGAAATTGTGGTATCTTACACAGTGGAATATACCTAGCAATTAAAAACAAGGAAATCATGAAATCTGTAGGCAAATGTGGGAACTAGAAAAATGTCATCCTGAGTGAGGTACCATAGAAGCAGAAAGACTCACATGGTATATACTCACTTATAAGTGGATATTAGAAATATAATATAGTATAATATAATAAAATCTGTACACCTAAAGAAGCTAAACAAGAAGGAGGACCCCAGGTAAGATGCTCAGTCCTTATTCAGAAAGGCAAATGGGATGGACATCGGAAGAGGGAGAAAACAGGGAGCAGAACAGGAGCTTACCACAGAGGTCCTCTGAAAGACTATCCAGTAGGGTATTAAAGCAGATGCTGAGTCTCACAGTTAAACTTTTGTGCAGAGTACAGGGATTCTTATCAAAGAAGGGGGAGATGAAAGTAAGGGAGGGGACAGAAGCTCCACAAGGAGAGCAACAGAACCAAAAATTCTGGCACAGAGGTTTTTTCTGAGACTGATTATCCAACCAAGCACTATTCATGGATATAACCTAGAAACCCTACACAGATGTAGCCCATGGCAGCTCAGTGTCCAAGTTCATTTCTTAGTAAGGGGAACAAGGTCTGTCTCTGACATGAATTCAGTGGCTGGCCCTTTGATCACCTGTGGGAGACCAACTTACTAGGCCACAGAGGAAGCAATGCAGCCAGTTCTGATGAGACCTTATAGGCTACGGTCAGATGGAAAGGGAGGAGAACTCCTCTATTAGTGGAGTTGGAGAGGAGCATGGGAGGAGAAGAGGGAGGAACAATGGGACTGGGAGGAGATGAGGGAGAGGGCTACAGCTCAGATACAAAATGAATAAATTGTAATTAATAAAAAATAAATTAATTTATAAAAGGAAAAATTTTACTTGTATACAATCTTCCCTGATCATAGTTGTTCTCAAGTCCTCCCCTGCAAATTGCCATTGCCCCTCAACATACTTCCTGTTCAACTGCATGTCCTTTCATTTTAAACATAGCACATTGAATCCAATTAGAGTTGCTCACATAGATGTGAATATGGGATCATACACCCTGGCATGGACAAACTGCCAATGGCCACACCCCAAAGATAATAGATTCTCCCTCCCTCAAAACTGTGGTTAGTTCCTTAAGTAGGTGTGGTGCTTTGGCAACCCATCCTCACTCTGTGCTTGAAAGTTTAACTGGCTCCTTTGATTTTCTGCAAGTCTTGCGTGGTTAACTATAGCTTCCGTGAGTTCTTGTATGGAAATGTCATGTCATGCCCAGAAGGCAGGCTTGGTACCATTCCTCTCCACAGCCAGCTTTAACATTCTCTCTTTTTCTTCCCCCTGGATGTTTCATTAGACCAGAGTGAATGGGAATTAGATACATAGATATCTAATATGTGGCTGAAGGCTCACAGGTGCTTATTATTCTCAACACAATGGACAGTTAGGAGGATATACTGTCCACTACCAGATGCCATTTAAGGCTGAAAGTGACACACGTTTATGGATGTAAACCTGAGTCCTGTGCCACCTCTTAATCTTTCAGGTACCTTACATGTCTGTAGGATTTGGCACTTACAGGGTTTTGATTTTGTTTTTGTTTTCTTCTTTAAAGCAGTGGTCTGTCCTTCAGTTGTTATAATACCTTAAAAGTGCATCCACACAAAACATTTCGTCAGTAGTTTCTCCTTATGCTACAATCCACTTGTGTATTAAGAAATCTAAATCTGCTGCATAAATATCAGTTAATTGTTAGATATAAAAAACTGTAAATATAGTTGTGACCTCAGCTCAACACAGCTCTTCCTTCTTCTGTTATTTAATTATGCTTCTGAAGAATCAGAAAGAATAGTAATTATTCCACATAGTCATGCTTAAAACATAGCCACAAGCAAAGCAATACTCTCTCCACTCAATTTGAAAGCGGTCTGTCATAATAGACAAACAAAACAAAATATGCCGCATTACAATAGTCTTACCCATAAAGAAGGTTTTTTTGTTTTGCTGCTGCTGTTTATCTGTTTTTCAGTGTGGGAGATTACCTCAGAACTCTGATATTTAGTCTTACCCATGAAGAAGCAGGTTTGTTGCTGTTTTGTTTGTTTGTCTGTTTTTCAGTGTGGGAGATTACCTCAGAACATTGATATTTAGGAAATGAAGGGGGGTCAGTTTGAAATGGAGTATAGAAAACTGATGGTGTATAGATTTTGCCAGAGAGAAATAATAACTAAAGGTCCAAAAGAGATATTCCTCAGATACTGAAATGGGAGAGGTTCAAAGGCCTGTTGCAACCTATTTTTTAGGATATTTTAATAATAAAAGAATTAGGCATGCTATATAGAATAATTTTAAAAAGCATCTTATTTAGAATTGTAGAATGTCCAACAATGCTGTTGCGACTACTTGAGGCTGGCATTTTAGAAACTAGCTAGGATCACAGTCCCATGAAGATAACTGGGCTTCAGAAAAGAGTGAGTGAACTGAAGGCCAGTGTCCATATTTAATACCAAAACACCACAGAGAAGCAATGTCAGGAAGTGCCAATTATTCCTTAGTTCTTATGGTATTTATTTTGCATCTTTGCCCTGGAGCTTCCAGAAACAAATGTCTGGACAGATTGCAGAACTAATGCAAACCACTGATGTAAGGAATAAAACAGCGAGATCTGTCTTCATTTTCACTCAACTCTTTCTTTTGTTCAGTTCAGAGAATACACATGTACCTGAGAACACAATGCCATTATTAGTTAATTAAATAACTTTATTTAATCACAGAGATGGCAGCCATAGTTTTCTGGGAAATAACATCAAGGATTGGGGGACTATCCTAAAATAAGTATTGTATGCAAGCAAGTAGCAAGGGCTATGGAGAACTAAGAAGTACATAGGATAAGGAGTAGAAAGGCCAAGTGTGGAGTGTGGGAGAATGGTTCTTTTGTTGTTTTCAAGGTATTTTTTATAATACAAAATTGAAATAGAATCTTTATAGAACTTTCAGAATGAATATAAAAGGGAAAAAAATCACAAGATCATACCTACTTTAGACAGAAAAACAAATGTGTAATATTCTTGCTAATCTTTTTTTTTCTTGGTCATGTGTGTGTTACATAGATTATAGTATGAATAGTCTATCCTTTACAAGCATCTGATAAGCATTTAATTAGACTTTTAGGATACAAACTGACTTTTAAAACCTATTTACTTTTGTCATCAAACAAAATAAATAAGATGTTACAATAATCTATTAATCCAACATTTTATAATAATGTATTAATAATTCAATAATAATACATTTTATAATAATAATACATTTGTTAATATTACATTTTATAATAATATATCAATCCAACCTATGTTCCCATTTTTAAAGTATTAGTGCATTTTGGCAATTTCCGGAACATATAGAAATGTAGACACAGAAAATTGTGAAAGCTGCATTTACTTGCTTCAAGCTATTGATAAAAGAATATTTTTTCTAATCTCTGGGAGAATTTTTAAGTGTTAAAACTTTTTGACTTCATGAAGCAGCCTCGTAGACATATGGAAAGTCACTAGGCAATACAGTGCATTGGTGAAGCAATTAAAGGTCCTCTTGACATCTTGTAGTTTTGTTTTTGTAGCCCCAACACTCAGTGTGATTTTGCATGATCCATGTTTCTTTTTACTTGTACTTACTGTGTGCTATGTGAATAAAATAGATACACTGCGTTGTTTTTTAGAATTTTGGTTTTGCAAAACAAATACAAGGAGGAAAATATACGGAGGAAAGAGAGAAGACTGAATACAGGAATGTGACTTTAATGAGCAACCATATATATTAGTTTTCTAGGACTGTCATAATGAAATTCCACAGACTAGGTGTCTTCAACAGCTGAAGTGTATCTTTGCTTAATATGGTAAGATATATGTCGAAGACATAAGTGCTGACAGAATTGGTTCCCCCCCCCCGGGCCTTTCATGTCGGTAAGCAGACAACCAGCTTTTTGTTCTACCTTCACATGATTTTCATCTGTATGTATTCATAACCTGTGTTCTCAGAGGATATAAATTTCATGTTATTAGGATTAATTTTATCTCAATACATTTTATAAAGTCTTCTATGTTCAAATGTAGACAGATTCTTAAATACTGTGAGTTAAAGCATCAACATGCAGATTTTGGGAAGGAGTACACAGTTCACCCTATAACCCTTGACCTGTCGACCCCTCAAACTGATGCCCTCCTTGAATATACACTGAGAGTCACCCTCAACACATGCAATAATTACTGATATCAGTATCTTCTCTAAAGACAAATCTTACCTATGATTTTTTTCCCCAGAGGAACAATTATGAAACCTGACCAGTGTCTCTAAAATGTTTTGGTGAGAAGCCATCAAATTTTAAAATAGAATACTCAGAAAGAAGAGAGCAGTTTTACATGTATCCCAAAGATGTCCAAAACTTTCAAAGAAAAAAAATCATTCAATATTAATAATAGAAGAACTCTATTCTAAAAGTCTGATGACCATGCCTCTATACAGCCCTGCTTCTTTCACCTTTCTTCAAAGCCAGAAGTATGTCTGCTCTTAGCCCTGTCTCTTCCTGGATTCTGTGTAGATAACTGATAAATCTGTCAGTCACATGAATCATCCATGTTCTCCACAGAGCATACCTGCTTTTTTTTTAACTGCAATGTATACTGACTGAGAACTTCCAACAACTTTAAGCTCTCATTTATTGTCTTATTTTATATTTTACTATCAGCAGGAAATCAAGACTGTATCTTTAAGTCTCACCTTAAATATGTTCTCAGATATACAAATATATCACTATAAAATTTTAGAGTACAATTCAGTCACAATCATTATAGCTTTATGAATGGATCACCTTCAAGTTTCCACAATCACTACTTACTCTTTTTCTGTACCATTAACATAATAACTGTTAGTGTATATATTATCATCAACAGTTACTTTAGGCAAATCTAATCATTTTGTTCTACACATTCTTCTTAGCAGTCTTGCATGTTCTAATTGATAATAGGTATTTATTAGAGCAGCAGAACAACTTTGAGTTAGCAAAGACAGTATTAATGTGCTAATACTGTTATATACATAATACAAAATATAATAAACTGAGCTACATAAACAAACTAAATTATTTTCTTCACACTTCTACAGGCTGAAAAAAAAATCCAGGATTTAGCAGGCTTAAGTTTGCTTCAGGCCTTTTTTGAAACTTTCTATATATAGAGGGCTGTTATTTATATATTTAAATATCTTTTTATTTTATAAATACAACAGTTGGACTCGACTAGGACCCAGTCATTCATGAGTTTATGTAATCCCTGATACATTTTGCAGGTTATAAATAGAGCAGCCTTACCAGGCCACAGAAGATGACAATGCAGCCACTTCTGATGTGAACTGATAGACTAAGATCAGAAAGGAGAGGAGGACCTCCCCTATCAGTGGACTTGGGGAGGGGCATGCATGCAGAAAGGGGAGGGAGGGTGGAATCGGGAGGGGAAGAGGGAGGGACTTATGGGGGGATACAAAATGAATAAAGTGTAATTAATAAAAGTTAAATAAAAAAATCTTGTGTTTTTTTGCTGTTGTTTTTTTTTTTTTTTTTTTTGTTTTTTTTTTTTTTTTTTTTTTTTTGCAGGCAGGCCTTGCAGAATGGTTCCCATTTGCTTTAAGAACTTGATTAGAACCTCGTAAAAATGATGTCATTGTCTCCCGAATCTACTATCTCAAAGAAGGGCAGCCTTTTAACTGCTTCTTCATGTATTTTCTAAGCAAAAGATGATGTGTTTGGGTATATTTAAAGTACTTCTGAAATGAGCAATCTCAGTCTACCTGTCTCAGTTTGAGTCCTTTGTAAGCTTCTAGTTGTAGAAGAGGTATCAGAAAGAATCACACATTTGAGACTTTAAACCTAATATAGCCATTGCTTTTGAGTGATATATTTTGTGTACAAGGATCTTATGAGAAAAAAAACAGAACCTTGAAGATGAGAAGTCTGAGCTGTTTTTTTTTCTCTTATTCAGAAACTACTTTTCTTTTGAAAAAGATCTAAATTTGGTTCATGTTTAATACGAATCAAGTGGCTAATCATAAATCATCAAATAAATAGGGTAAGGCACCTATAACTTTAAAAATATCTTAATTTTATTTTGTAATATTCTAATAAAGGTGGTAGTAAACAGGAAATATGAAAGAAAATAATAAATCAAATAGTGAATAGAAATGGTTTCTGATATGCCTCAGTATTGTTGATTTATAAATATATAAATGTATGTAAATAAATGTATATATGTCTGTATTTTATATTTGAGCTTTGATGATTTTCATTATAAATCTCTCTTATGATGATGGTAATGGTGGTGGACCACATTCCCAGTCAATCATGTGTTCCTGAAGGCAAAGAGCTGGAATATATGGTGTCTGTGTAGTTAAGCTGAAATTCTCAGAAAGTGTGTACTATATGCATTTTCAATGTGTAATATTTTAATGTTCAATGAATTATTTGGGACTTATGCCATCTTACTCTGAGGGGAATCTCTAGCTTTAGCTCTAATGGGGGCATTTCCAGCATCTTCCAAAAATCAGAGAAGGAGAACTGAATTCTGTGGGACTTCTGAAATATTTCCACACTCCTCTCATCACATGGCATTAATAGTTTTAGACAAACATTCTAATATACTAGCATTTTGCAATACAATTAATACTCAGTTTTAAGATTGTACCTTTATAGGTTTGCCTAAGGTTGCAATTACATGCTTTCTGTTGAATTATTAATTAAGCATTTGTTTTGAAATCCAAATCATGTCATTTGACCTTACAACCTCACACAGCCAGGATTATTTTACTGACCATGAAGAATCTATTCTCTGGGCTTAATTCTGTCTTTATTGAAATTTATTCTAAACACTGAGTTATTCTGTACTATAAGAAAGAAAATTGAAATGTCTTTCATTATATTAGTAATAATAGTGTTTTTATACTTTACAGAGGATAGAGTCAAGTACACCATATTGCCTCTGTATTAGGTAACACAACCATGCAGCATCATTTGAACAGCTCCTAGAATTCCCTTTCCTTGTAATCTAAAGTCTTTGTTTTATTATTCTTGGCTTGCTCTAGTGAATTCTTTGAACCATTGAGTGTCTCCTTAGGCCATTCTTGTTTATCTAATAATTCATAAAGTCCAATGAGTTTATGAGAAATCTAATCCATTGAGTACATTTTGTACATTTATATTTCTGTTCATGCTTACAGATTTTAGAATAACATTAATAACATTACCTAAGAGCAGCTTTTTTGAATCTACCATGTACTAAATATTCAATTGCACAACTTACATTTATTTTTAATTTTAATGTCTAATATGAAAGATATATTAAGGTTTCTTGTGTAGTGGTTTTAAGTATATGGTCTTATGATCACCCAGCCAAAAAGTCATACAAATAGCAAGATGACTCAGGGGTGTGCCTGGTAATTACATACATATTTTATAGTCAGGATGAGATTTGGATGTTCACTGATGCATCAATCATAAAATAAAATCTAATGTTTTATTTTGACTCTTGGGTATGTCAGTGGAATAATAAATGAAACTCACTTAATAGAATAATCTGTGAATATATCTACTGTTCGACCCATCTTAGAAATGAACCTCTGTTGACTATTTTCAACAAACAATGCGCATTCTATCACTTGCTCGTATTTCACATTGCAGTTTTGTCTCATTGGTTGAGTCTAGATCACTGTAAGTCTGGCTGTGCCTGTAATTATTTGTATCATGTGTAATCACAGACTTCTCTGCTTTGCTAAAAGTATATGAGGGATGGAATGGGCTCTGTTTCCTGCCAGTGTCTGTGATGGCTATTAAACCCCACTGACGGGATCATGTTTAGTGCTGATGGAAGACCCCATTAATAAGAGTCCAGGAAAATGGAGAGTGTCTTAGGGAATTTTCACAAATATTATATAGAAATCTCATGCTGATAATGTTGGGGTGGTGTGACCTCATTCATTGATTAATTCTGCAGATAGATTAACCAGGATTGACCTTGTATTCCTGGTCTTTATTTACATGAGCCCTGCTTATCTGGCCATTATATGCCAGGCAGAGATGACATGATTAAATATTATATGTCCAGAAATATATAATAACCATCTATGATTGTCCACTGCTCAGGCTAGCAACTGTCTTAATTTTCATGGTATGATTTATATGCCAGGCAGCGCCACACACAAGCTCATTCACCCTGAGAAAATACTCAAAATAACGACTCCATAGCTCACAGTTTTATGTTACACACAACACTCTAATTTCTACTGAATCGTCTGCTGCCACGTGATTCTTTCCACACTATCTTAATGGTCAGTCCAGTACAGTTAGTTCCCCTCAAGTGTGAATGTTCTGATTCCATTACTGGCATTCATACAGATATGAGGGTTCTTGGAACAACCTGATATATCTCACTATCAAAGCCTTCTTTGGTTCCAAAGACAAAGTAATCTGGTATTATTGAAACAAAACAAAATAAAACAAAGCGCAAAAACACATAAAACTAAATCTTTGAGCTGTTTAATTTTGTTCTGTATACTCTGGCCATGATAAAGGAAACTGTCTCTTTTGCTGTTACTAATATTTTACATCAACTTAACAATATACTTACTTTGAGAATAACTCAAACATCAAGCCATATTACCCCCATATTCATATATTTTGAAGAAATATTTTACCACAGTTTTGCCCCCATGTTATATAGCTGTTCTTACTAATATTTACTGCAGTAGAGTTGTATCATAAGGCTTGCATGAAGGGAAAGGAATGAGACTCTATTTTCAGAGTATTTGTCTAGCTTATGTGAGGTCCTAGTCTTGACGCCTAGCACAAAAGAGAAATTTGGATGAAAACAAATTGTTCTTAAACTCCAGCCATTGTTGTTATCAAGCTATTCTGCTTCTTTTCTTTGTTGTGTAATATACCAATCACTAAAGCATTAATATCATCCACTCATGACAATTCAGGGAATTTTAAGAACTGTAGCTCGTCTTGTCTTCTACTTCTTCTATTACAGGAAGAACTTAATATTCAAATAGGTTAAATTTCTTTTCACTTTCCAAATAATTTCATGACATTTCTAGTAGTACATTCATTACTTTATTATATATACCTCATGATAAGGACAAATGTAACTTTTACGTGATAAACGTTATTACATGAAAAAAAAAACCTTCAGAAGAAGAAATTTAGTAGAATAGGGCTGAAAACCCAGTCCTGAGTCAGTGGAGGAAGGAAGATTGTTTGTAAGTTCAAAGCTAACTGGACAAACAAATTGAGGAAAAGCCGCTGGAACATCTGGCTTGAATGAAAAAGGATATATTTTAAAGATCAGTAATATCCTCAACAGTTACATAAACTACTTATGAATGTGAGCATTTGCAGTAATAATGACTCATGTTCTAATTAGTAATGCTTTATTCTTCTCTAGCACAATTGCAGGGTTGAACACCTTAACAAAGCTCCACCTTTGGAATCTTACACTATAATGTTATACCTGCTAGTTTGCACATCTTTCTCTCCTATTACTCCTCAACTCTAAGTTTACCATGTTCTGAAATACCATTTTATATCAGCTCAGTTAGCTTTTTTATTTCTAACATCCATTTGCTAATGGATTGATTTGGGGACTATTTAACTAATTCTTTGTGTCCTACTTGACTGATTAAAATGAGTTAAAAACAACCTCGACTGCATGTTTTTGATACAAGTACCCATCAGAGTGCTTCCTAGCACACAGTAATAATTAAGCAATTATTAGCTATTTGTGCTAATCAGGCTTGTCACACCATTATCATTATCATATCATTCTGTCTATTCTCCAAATTAGTCCTTTGCTTTATTTTTTTTTTTCTTCATCAAAGTTTTTCAATATTTGTACTCACGTTGCCCTCATGTTGCTTTTGCTTGGGTTCACACAATATCCTTCTGTCTTCTGCCATCCATGCTGGTGAATGTTGCTGCAGAACGAGACTGGAGTCATTAGAGTCTGGGGTTTCTGGTGTCAGCTGCCTTATTGACTCTGCTTGTCAATTCTGTCTTGGGTCACTTGATTTCCTTTGGTGCTGATCTCAGACTTTCTCTTATCCTCTGAAATCTCTTCAATATCTTTATGCTCCCTTTCTTCAGAGAAGATCTTTTTTCTATTTTTTCAATATAAAATTTAAACTCTTAGATGCCTGGTAAGTTATTTCTAGATTTCAGGTTCAAAAATCTCTCTGCCCTTGAACTTGGGGACATTTTCTGTTTTCTTTGTGATGATGAAAAATTCCTTTTCTGACCTGAAAGCCATCGGTTAGCCTTAGGTCACTTTTCTTTCTCTCAAGTCTTCTCCATTCAGGCTTCCTCAGCCATATTAGTATCTTTGCTTTGAATGAACAAATTCCAATGTTTAGACCAAAATAGTAACAGCCGCAGCAAACATGAGCACTTTATTTTTCCATCAGACTTTGTCCATTACCTGCTGAAGCCAGTGTCAGTGTTGGAAGTCAATAATCAGTCTTTCTGTTCCCTCCTCCTCAGGATCTCTGCACACTTCATTGATTCACAATATTTTTTATTTCCACTTCAACAGGATATATTCAGCTAAGCGAATTTATTGAACAGTTACTTATAATGATATCTAACCTTTTTTGGGGGGTTGATCTTTGGGGTTTTTTGTGAGACAAGATTTCTCTGTGTAGCCTTCACTGTCCTGGACTAGCTTTGTAGACCACTCTGGCCTTGGATGCCTGCCTCTGCCTCCCTTAGTGCTGGGATTACAGGCATGTGCCACTGTGTCTGACCTGATATATAATCATTAATAAGCCTTATCGAATCCGTATCATCCCACCTACCCTCTGTTTTCATGTCATCATGGTCTTTAACTCCCAAAAGTTTTAAAATCCATGCTGAAAGACAATGCAAACAGTTAATAGAGTGAGGTACATAATGCTACACTCTCCAACTTGTCTTTTTCACAGCTGGAAAGTCCAGGAAAAATGTAGCCTATATGATTTTCTTGAGGAAGGTTTTTTTTCTTGAGGAAGGTTTTTTTTTTTTTTTTTTTTTTCCTAAGGATTATGTCAGTAATTTGAAAAATCATAGGAATCTCATAGACATGGCTCCATAAACAAGATCTGAGCAATGGCAGGATTCATGTACATGATAAAATAAGAGGGAGAAAATCTCAGTGTCACACCCCTGGACAGTAAGCTACAAGTAACTGATGATTGCTGAAAAAGGGAGAGTTAGCAGCTCCTAGGAATGAGACCACTAATTAATTGCTTGTCCAACACAATCTGGTCAGCCCTGAAGCCATATACACAGTACCATCAAAATGCACTCAGCAGTTTGTACTTATATATTTTTGCACATATGCATATGTTTGTGTATGTACATGCTTGTGTGTCTGTGTGTCAGTGTGTCTGTATGTCTGTGTGTAGCTATAACTGGAGAAGGAGTTTTAATTTGAAATTGGAGCATGTGGAAGGGATTGGAGGAAGGGGATTTAAGAGAGGCTGGAGGAAAAGAGGTGGACAGTGATAAATGTATTTTAATTAAAATGTAAAAAAATAAATAATTTTAAACAATGCTTAAATGTTTAAATACAGCTTGGGATTTTCCTAATAATATTTCTGGGAGACTTTCTGAGCTGTTGAATTCTTTTGCTACTGTAGTCATATGGATCACTCTGTTTGCATTTTATACCAATGGTGCAATGGTGATTGTTGCATTTCTATACAAAGGAAAATTAACTTTCTTGTATGAAAATTTTAAGTCTTTACTGTGTTTGCTTTCCATTGCATTTGATACATTTCATTGAAAAGCTCTTTGTTCCTTTTCTATGACATTCACTGTACAGATACAAGTTTGCAGATCTTTCTTTTTGCATTTTATGTTTAAAGATGCTGAGGATATTGTGTATTCCCCCAAATATGTAGACTTTCCTGTGGCACTATATCCTGATCATATCCCACTTTGTGTGCATGAAAAAGACTATTGACCTACTATTTTACTCAGAAACTAATGTGTTTTCCTTCATAAAACATTCAACTATATGTATGGTAAAAACAGTCAGAGCCCAATAAATTTAAGTATTTACTTTTATACTATTTTATTTTGTGTCAAAGATATTTCACAAAATAATTGAAGTAAAATAGTATAAAGGCAAATTTTTTAAATTATTTATTTATTTAATTTATGATTATTACTTCTAATACCCAAGATGCTAAGAACTCAATTTTGGCTTGCAGTATATACTTTGGAAAGCTTTTTTTTTTTTTTTATGCATTTGCTGACATAAAACAATACTTTCTATTTTCCTTAAGGAAGCAGTATTTATTTAAATGTTCACAGTTGCTCTGTACAGTTGAGCACTGTGACACATGCCTTGGTGCCAGCACCTGGAAGAATGGGGCAGGAAGAACATGAGTTTGAAACCAGCTTGTGCTAGAGGATAAACTATAGAGTAACGACAGCAGCAACCAAACCGTGGCAGGCGTTTCAAACTGTGGCAATAAGAGTCAAAAGAATGGCCTTGTTCTCGTATAGTTATATGAGAAAAGAGGCATGGCTGTGCTCCCAGGACCTAGCAAATATCCCAACAGCATATTTGTTTAAAAGGTAGAAATTTTGTAGCATAAGGTTTCACAAATAATTATAGTTTAAAATTGCCACGGAAAGGTCGTTACGCTGTTACTTTATTGCATTTCACTTTTTTTGTCTGCAAACCAGCAAAGTGATTAAAATAGTAGTGGAACTTTGGATTAATTCCATTAAAGCATTGATTCCTTTATTTGTGAAATTTGCACCAGTGGGAACAATTTCCATCACACAGACAGGTGCTACCGACCAACGATTTGTTGGTTATCAAATAGGCCTGCTTTATTTTGGCATTTCATCACCTTCAAGAGCTATTTATTGACTCATATATTCCAGCACTATAAACATTACACCTTATTTATAAAATGTATTGTGACAGGAAAAAAAAGGGAGCTAGTCAGAGTGATTTATAGCCGGCAATGGCTCTATCATATAATTCAGTTTATAAGCACACTGACATAACTGACATGAATTTATATTAAATAATCAAAAAGGGATTTATATTTGATTCTTACTAACTTTGATTTTACTTTTAATACATAGAAAATTGTATGGATGAATTTTAGCATATATACTTTCGAGTTATCAGCACTATATAAATAAGAACTAGCCACTATAAAATCTTATTCTTATATGTACATGTATGGCCTTTCCCCACCAAAGGGAAGGGTTGAGGAAAACACCTTAGAAATAATTTTAAAGCCATGATGGATCTTCATTGTTATTTTTTAATTAGCTGCATTGTAATTATAATTTTAAGTCTATCTTTAGTATTTTTTGCTTTCTGCATTCACAAAATCCACAAGGAAAATAGACTTTTAACTCAGAAACTAACTGGCCTAGTCTTTAGTCAAGACCCTCACTATGCCATATTATTCTATTCCCCTCCGTGCACCAGCAGAGAAAGAGAAGCAAGAAACTCCGTGAGACCCCAGGCAGATAGGGGCACAGGGGCTTCAGGATTACCTTTCAAAGGTCCCTGCTAAGAAGACTTTGAAAATCTTAACATGCTCTTTATAAGTAATTCTGTTATTTCCTCTGAACAATGGATTCATTTCCACTCGCTAATAAGAAATACTAATGACACAATTCCTTTGCCTCAAGTATGACACTTCTGTCACTTAATTATAACAGGCACGTTCAGTCATCAGTGAAAAGAATAATTAATAAAAGCTGCACAAGCAAAGCCCATCCTAAGCTCTAGATTATCACTCTTCTGTATTGTTCTGGAGAGCAATGAACACAGGCTTCTTCACCTAAAAGATTCACTTTAAAGATGAGCCATAGCCTACATTTGACTCAGCCTATACAATTTCACTGAAAATATGTGCTTCCTCAAAGTCTGTCAAATATCAAACACTGTTCAGGAAAAAAAATAGTTGAACAGTGACTACGTATCTAAATTGTATCATTATTACTAATCCAGGCTGCAATTTCATGGTTTTATTCATCTCGTTTTTCAAAACCACTTTATTTTATTTTATCTTTTTCTTTTTCATATAATTTTAGTTTAGTTTCAAAAAAGTGGTAGAGGATTATAGAGATCATACGCTCTTTAATCAAGTTCTTTATTTTATATTAAAATATATTAATATTTTTAAATAATAGTCAATAAGTTTTATACATTTTTAATGTAATTCAACTATTTTCTACGTACTTTTCAAAAATGTTTATCGTGCTTTATTTAATTTGTTTCTAACTCAGAAGTGGATTTACGTTTCCAAATTAAACAACTGAAACACAACCAAAAAATCAACATAAAATATGGATAAGAAATGTTCTTTGGTTGATGATAGTCATCTCGATTAGTGTGATGTAGAATGTCAGCTGCACCGTGTATAGGTCAAGTACAGCAGATACGGTTTATGCCTTCACACAGTCACAACTACGTTGTAGTTTGATGAGTTCAGCAGCCAGCCGTTCTGATAGTCAGCACCTGCATGGAATTCAGGAGCCACTTAAGCGGCTAGAACGTGCCGTTTGTAAGCATTGCTGCTTGGTAATGATGAAGATTCAGTGTATCTTACAGTCAGCCCTTGACCGCTGAATAACGTTAAAATGAAAGTTACTCTAGTGACTTCAATATAGGATGATTTCAGAGCTTCTGTTTTCTACTGTTTTGAGATTTTAAAGTTATTTGTTGTTATTATTATTAATTACAATTCATTCAGTTTGTAGACGGGCTTTAGGGCCCTCCCTCATCTACTCCCTGTTCCACCTACTCTCCCTCTACTCCCATGTCCCTCCCGAGTCCACTGATAGGGGAGCACCTCCTCCACTACTATCTGACCCTAGCCTATCAGGTCTCCTCAGGACCGGCTCGATCCTCTTTCTCTGTAGCCTACTTAGGCCACCTCTGCAGGGGGAGGTGATCAAAGAGCCAGCCACTGAGTCCATATCAGAGACAGTCCCTGTTCCCCTTACTAGAAAACCCACTTGGAGACTGAGCTGCCCATGGGCCACATCTGAGCAAGAGGTATACATTCTCTCCATGTATGGTCCGTGGTTGATTCATCATTCCCTGCAGGCTACCCGGGGCCCAGAATTTTTTTTCCATGAATTTAACCTTAGTAAATCACTGCAGTTGCTGGCTTAATGGATTCCTTTTTATTTTCTTCTTTCTCTTTCTCTTACAACTGCTCCTGTCTCTATCCAAGCATTTAACCTCCCACACTAACACAGTAATCTAAACCCTTCCCTCAGAGGCCACATTTTTATTCAGGAGAAAGTTACACATTTCACTAATGACTATTTTACAACCATGCATTTGTGCCTGCATGCTTTCCCGGGGGGGGGGGGGGATCTGTTTTTCTATACCTTAATATCACATGCTCATTGTTTTTCCAAACAATGGATATTCCTGTGAGAATCTTCTTTAACGTATCCAAAGTTATTTTTCCAATTAGTTTACAAAAATGTGAAAGTAGCGTTTTCTAACAGTATAAATAGGTGAAAAGACAATATTCTGATGCACATGAAATATACTTTAGAGTACCTATTAACTAAACAAAGGCTCCAACCTAAAGATGTCAGTAGTGTTAAACAAGTCTCGCTGTTCGAGTTTAGTAACCTCACATTTTATTTTTATGATGTAAAAATTACAGTATTTCTTTATAAAGTTATTTGGAATAAATTTTCCTCTTGTGAGCATATTTTCATTAGGGGTCAAGTGTGCAGTTTCATCATCAAAAGGCTGTAATGTGCCTGCACCAGTAGGTACTCTTTGTCACAGGCAGCAAGTCCACAGTGAGAGCTATAGCTTAAGAAATTTATCACCTTAAGGAAAAACAGGCAGAAGTTAATTTTACTGATACTTGAAAACTCTTATATGTGCCTTGATTCAGCAGCTACCCAAACTTGTAATTTATTCTCTTTTTGCTTCTGATTGTTTTTTGCCTTTGGAAGCAATCATGTTGGATTGAAATTCAGCATCAACACTGACATTGAAGGTAGAGAAGGTTCATTTCCATCATAACCCATGAGAAAGAGATCCTGTCTATCATTCTCAACAGACATAGCTTTAAGGATTATTGCACATATGTTTAGGGTATAAATCTTATGTTTTGTATGAAAGAGAGTTTTAAGCTGCTGTCTTCTGTGACTCCCGCATCTAACTACGCTACTTTTTATCATTCTGTGTTAGAACTGCATGTTCAATTTCCAAGTTAACTTATAAAAATTTTCTCTTGACTTTTAAAAGTATACTAAGTCCTTGGAAATGATTTTTAAATGGACTACAGTAATCTAAAACAAATAAAAGAGAATCCATATTTCTTGGCCCTATGTAATCAAACTGTCAGCAAGCAGTATGTATTCAATAGTGATCTGATTTGAACATGGTCTTATGCATTGTCAAAAATGGAAAGATTTCATAACATTTTTTTACATCTGGCATTTAATATTCTACCTGTGAAAAAAGAGTACTTTCTCTGTTGTTGATAAATGAGCTACTGAAACTCTTAGAATTCTACTTCATACTCTCCTGAATGGCTACTGCTTAATTTATGGTTAGCTGCCATCCCTTATCTAACAGCTTCGCATCCAGCATTTCCTTTAATGGACTCCATTTAGCTCCGGAAATTTATGTTTCACATTATCATGTGTTTTGTTTCTCCGGTAAAACCAGCGTTAAAAATACCATAAAACTGAGATGGAGAAAAACACAAAAGTCAAAGGAAAAAATGGACTTGAATCCTCTAAGAAATTAGGGGCTTTTTTTCTTGCCCCATAACAAATAAAATAGCTAATATTGTCTTAAAGTTGGAGATGATATCCTATACTATAAGAAAGGAGGCAAATGATTTATGGTGATCCATTTTATGCCATTAAATTTGGGCAGCTATAATAGATGGACAAAATTTGTATATTGCATCAATTTACTGGTGTTATCTAAAGGAATAATACCGTCTCTGTTGGCAGACTGTACTTGTAATGTATAAAAATTATTTTAAGCCATTATCCGAACAAAATACCCTGAGTTTCCATTGAAATATTAGTACCACCTGTAAAAATATACTGTATTTAATTTTGTTTAATGAAGTAGGGCTTCTGATATAAAACTATGCTTCAGAGAAACCTTTAATAAACATGTTAAGAATAAAGGAGACATCAGGCTGTGTGGGATGGTTTCTGTGCAGCGATTACAAATCAATCAGTATTTCTTTTTTAAATCACTCATTATTTTATTAATTTTTCATAGTTCCATTAAAGACTTACTTCAAAGATGACACAGTAAGAGAGTTTATGCAAAGTGAATTAAGAGCCTAGTTTCTTTTTATGATACAATATTATATACCAGTATATAACTGTATAATTATGGGAAAATCTAATATACAGTTTTTTTTATTGTCAATAATCAAAGATCCGATGCTGATGACTGCAAAATAAATTATTAATGTAATAAATATATTATGAGAGGTTATATATTAATATAAATACATAGCGCCTAATCATGCATATAAATACAGTGTATAGGGAGCATCTAGCAATAATCAGAGCTTTCTTTGTAAAGAGGAAAAACCATTCTCCCCCATGTATCCTGTGAGAATGCTGAGGATTTTCAACCACGGAAAAGAAGAGAGCTTAATAATGCTGCGAGTATTTAGTACTCAAAATCCTCATAGCATATAGCAGTGAAGAGCAGATCAAAATAATTTTCTCCATCAGCAAAATTTACTTATTTGCAAGATAAGAAATCTAGTTTTGAATTTATCTCCTGAATAGTTACTTAGTTTTGCTATTGGTATCGATGTAGACATATTTGTTTAAAAATTCTGAAAAATTGTTAGAATATTTTTGGAGTGCTGCATTTAATTTTTTTCTAGAAAACATTTTTTAAAAGTGAATGTTGTAACTGTATTAACCAAAGATCCAATGCTAATGACTGCAAAATAAATTAATAATATAAATATATTATATTTATATATAAATATAAGGTATATTAATATTGATATATATCTCTTAGTCATACATATGCTGTGCTGTATTAGTCATGAGGATCCAAGAATATACTGTTCCTATCTCCCCATCCTGTCTCTCTATAACTATATATTCTATTTTTCCTTTATTGAGAGATCCTCCTCCCTCCCCACTATTTCATACCTAATTTCTGTGGTTATATAGACTGTAGCACATCCATTGAGGACATAAAAACAGAAAAATTAAATATTTATATTTATGAGTCTGGGTTATAGCACTCAGCGTGATCTTTCTCTAACTCCATTCATGATGAACTCATAGAGACTGTGGCATCATGCCACAGGTTTAAGCCAGACTGGGTCCCAGATCGGAGATGGGAAAGTGGAGAGTAGTTCTCAATCCTAAACAAGGAGTTATCTCTAAATGGAAGCTGTTTGCAAAGAAACAATTAGTTTTCTTTTAAAGACTTTTACTGTGTCTATAAACCTTATTTAAAGGTAGGCCCCATGCCCACTGCTTTTTTGGAGGAAAATTTTTCTTTCTTTTTAATTTTTTTAAAATTAATTACAGTTTATATACTTTGTATTCAGCTATAGTCCCCTCTCTCTTCCCCTCCCAATCCAACCCTCCTCCCATGCCCCTCCCCCAGTCCACTGATAGGGGTGGTCCTCCTTCCCTTCCCTCTGACCCTAGCCTATCAGGTCTCATCAAAACTGACTGCACTGTCTTCCTCCGTGGCCTGGTAAGGCTGCTCCCCTCCTCTCAGGGGGAGGTGATCAAAGAGTCAGCCACTGAGTTCATGTCAGAGGCAACCCCTGTTCCCCTTACTAGGGACTTACTTGGAGACTGAGCTACCATGGGCTACATCTGTGCAGGGATTCTAGGTTATTTCCATGCATGGTCCTTGGTTGGAGTATCAGTCTCAGAAAAGACCCCTGTGCCCAGATTTTTGGTTCTGTGGCTCTCCATGTAGAGCAATTTTTATCTTACTGGTCTTTTGCTTCTATGTTATGGTTTCTGGTTTTGTTTAATGGGTTTCGTTAGTGTGTGTGTGTGTGTGTGTGTGTGTGTGTGAGTGGGCACTCTTTTTTTCCTCCTCCTTCCCTTCTTCTTTTGTCTATTTGTTTTTTAAAGCATGAAAGAAAGAAAGCATGGGTTAAATAGGAGGGGAGGTTGGGAGGATCGAGAAGAAGAAACCACAATCAGAATATATTGAATGAAAAAAAATATTTCTAATAAAAATGAAAAAGAATACACAGGGTTAGAAAATCCACAGAATAGACATAATTTTAAATATAGTAATCTAGTTTTAATTTTGAATTTAATAATTCTTAATATGTCCTAATCCTGTAGAAAGGATTAGTTTTGTATATAATTAATGCTAATATTATGTGTTGGTTAGCTGATTCTTATTATAAGGGGCAAAAATCTATGTACTCATTATCTGAATGTTCAAATAAAAATGACAAAGTAATTATCTGGAATTAGGTTAGGTCTAGCATTTCATAGAATACCAAACAACTGCACAAAGTCTATTGTAACTTTCTATCCACAAATGCCACCTAGGAATATTTTATAACCTAATTTCAAACTCAGCTAAGGTTTTTTATTCTTAATAAATAATTATCACAAGCATAATGAGTGAACATTGAAAGGAGACTGAGTTAAAATACAACCATAAAATTTACCTTTAAAATATATTTTTTGTTGTTTTGGTTTGGGTTTTTTGTTTGTTTGTTTGCTTGCTTGCTTGCTTGCTTTTCTTTCTTTCTTCCTTTTTTATTTTTATTTTTTGAGATAGGGTTTCTCTGTGTAACAGCCCTGGATGTTCTGGAACTTGCTTTGTCAAACAGGGTGGCCTTAAACTCATAGAGATCTACCTGTCTCTTCCTCCAAAGTGCTGAGATTAAAGACAGAAATCACTACCATATGGTTTAAAAAATGTATTTGTTTATTTAAAAAAAACAGAGCAATATAAAATATAAGATAACAAAAAAAATCTCATCTAAGTTGTTCAAAACAAACCAACAGAAGAAAAAGAACCGAAAAGAAGCCAGAAGAATCAGAAATCTACTTGTTTACACACTCAGGAGTTCCATAAAAATATTAAACTGAAAGCTATAATATGTACAAGGAGGACCTGGTGTAAACCCAAGCTCGCTGCTCCAGTCTCTGCAAGTTCAGTCTCTGAGCTTTGTTCAGTTGACTTAGAGGACCTTGTTCCTCTGGTATCCTCCATCTCTTTGGCTTTTACACTTTTTCTGCCTCTTCTTCCACAGGGTTCCTTGAGTGCTGAGTGTTGGTATTTGATGGAGACCTCCCATTTAGAGCTCTGCATTCCAAAGTTTCTCTCTCACTCTGTTCTCTCTCTCTCTCTCTCTCTCTCTCTCTCTCTCTCTCTCTCTGTCTCTCTCTCTCTGTCTCTCTTCCTCTCCTATTCCACAGGGTTCCCTGAGGGAAGGGTTTTGATGCGGACATCCTATTTAGAGGTATGTGTTCCAATTTCTTTCTTTGTGTGTGTGTGTATTTTCAGGTTGTGATCTTTGCATCTGTTCCCATCTGCTGCAGGAGGAAGCTTCTCTGATGATGACTGAATAAAGATCTAATCTATGAGTATAGCAGAATATCATAAGGTGTTATTTTTATCATTATCTCCTCCTCCTCCTTTTCCTCCTCCTCCTTCTTCTTTGAACACTAGTGTTAGGTTTTTCTGGGCTATCTAGCTTCAGGTTCTTGGTCACCCAAGAAGTGTACAGTATGTGGGCCTTATGTCAAACTATACATTGGCTAGTTACTCCCACAAGTGTTGTGCCATTATTGCCTTATTTTGTGGGCAAGGCAGAATTATAGACCAAATGTTTTCTGGCTGGGTTGGTGTGTGCATGTCTCTTCTGGTAGTCTGCAGAATAACTTCCCACACCAAAGAGAGTAAGATATGGAGGTGAAGGTTCTATGGAAAAGGTGCCAGTTTAACCTCTTTATATTCTTTTTTTTTCTTTTATTTTTCTTTCTTCCTCTTCTTCATCATCATCATTATTATTATTATTACTTACAATTTATTCACTTTGTATCCATGTGTAGCCCCTTTCCTCATCTCCTCCCAGTCACACCCTCCCTACTTCTCCCCTCTAGTCCACTGATAGGAGAAGTCCTCCTTCCTTACTGTCTGACCCTAGCCAATCGGGTCTCAACAGGACTACCTGGATCCTCTTTCTCTGTAAACTGGGTAGGTCAACCTGCCAGAGGGAAGTGATCAAATAGCAGGCAACCTAGTTCATGTCAGAGGCTGCCCCTGCTGCCCTTACTAGAAATATTTTCTGAGTCTAGTTCTCCAATCAAGGACTGTTTATGGAGATAACCTTTTTAAATAATTTTAAAGTAAATATTAAGAAAAAGAAGACAGAAAGTTGAGAAGGATATGAGTCAGGATAGGTTTTAGAGGATAATATTCAATTTAGATAATTTAATTTTAGAAACTGATAAGAAATACAGAGATTAATATCTTATCAACAGTTTTTAAGTTTACAGATTGTAGTTTTGATTATGCATGTTCCCTTAGGCTCTGGTATTTGAACACTATGTCTCTTTTGGTGGCTTTGTTTTGGGAAGCTTAGGAAGTGGAGGATTTGGGGAGGGTTTTGAGTGTTTAAGGACATACATGCTTTTAGGTCATTCTGTCCATATTTTATGTTTTCATTTGAAAATGGCATCTCTCAGCTTCAGTTCGTGGCCCTATCTATGCCCAACACTTGCTCCTCTGATGGTCCAATAACCACCCACTATTACAAGCACCAATAAACTCCTTCTTCTAGACATTGTCCTTTATCACAGAAACAGAAGAAAGCATGAAAGATAAATGAAGTTTGAAGGCAGAAAATTACCTAGTAAAGTTATTTTAAGTCATCGAATGGCTTCTTGAATTTTTGTTGAAAAACAACATGAAGAGAAAAGGGTTGAAAATATGTTTATATGCTAAAAAGGAAAGCAAGGAATAGAAATTTGGAAAACAAGTGTGTACTGGTTTAAATAAGAATGGTTCCAATAGTCTTACAGATTTTAAATCTTGGTCTCCAGGGAGTAGCACCCTCTGAAATGATTAAGAGATGTATCACTTTTTGAGTACATGTGGTGAGTTTGGATCAGGAAGATAGTTGAACATTTTGTGTGGGACTTACTGGGTCATATTATTAGGAGAATGGAGACAGTGGTGCTGAGAGCAGTTTATGATGGCCTAGCTCAAAAGGTTTCAGAAGAGACAGATATTAGTAAAGGTCTAGAGATAGTTCTTGTGATATTTTGTCAAAGGAGGTGGCTGCTTTCTGTCCAAAAAAATCTGCCTTAGGCCAAAATGGAGTTTTGAACTAATGGCATATGTGGCCCAGAAATATGCCGTAGTGGCCCAGAAATGCCACAGTGTGGAGCGGTGAATGTGAAGTCTGGATAGCTTTGGAAAAATCAATATGTCGAAGATTCTAGAGCCACAGATACCTGTCAAGGAAATCTGCAGTCTGGGTGTGGACACAGTCAAAGAAAGAGAAGTATGTTGTAATCAACAAAGCCTAAAGAAGTTCCAGATCTGCAGAACCCTTTGACGTCAGACAAGGAGATGTTGTTTGAAGTTGACCATGCTGGATTTCTGGCTTTGGTCCAATATTTCCTCATTTTAGAACTTGTAACATGTATTCTGTGCCATTGTATGTTAGAAATATGTGATCAGCTTGTTGATTTTAGTTTTATAGTGGTTACAGTTAAGAGATTGCCTTGAGCCTCAGAAGAGACTTAGAACTTTGGATTTTTAAACAGTGCTGAAACTGGCATATACAATAAGGACCTTTGAAGTTGGATTAAATTCATTAATTACAATGGCTTATGAAAGAAAAAGTTTTTATGGCTAATGGTTTCATAAGGATAAGACTGTCCTGACAATAAAGAATAGCAGTAAGTATGCCTGCTGGAGCAGAAATCAGAGAGCTTACATCTGAAAGTACAATGAGAATCAGGGAATGGAATGTCATGGTAGAATAAGAATAGACCCCATAGGCTCATAGATTTCAAAGCTTGATCAACAAGGAGTTACACTATTCAAAAAGATCAGGAAGTACGGCCATGTTGAAGGAAGTGTGTCACTAGGGAAGGGCTTTGAGATTTCAATAGCCTGAGCCAGGACAAGTGGCTCTTCCTCTTCCTGCTCAGTGTGGATCTGGATATAGAACTCTGAACTTCTGCAGCACCAAGTTTTCCTGCATGATGCTCTGCTTCTCACCATGATAATGGACTAACATCTGCAACTGTGAGCAAGCCCCAAATTAATGATTTCATTTATAAAAGCGGCTGTGATCATGGTGTCTCTTTCCACAGCCCTAGAACGCTAGGGCAAAGTAGATTTATAAATTATTGAAAGTAAGAAAGTAAAGAATTATCAGGATAAACAGGTATCATCAGAGTTAAATAATATAAGAAGAACCTTTTCATTTTATTGGTTCATCATATGTAATGGTTAAATACCATACATTATATATACAGTTGTATAGTTGAATTGTAATAACGCCATCTATAGTGAGGCTCATTTAATCTACAACCATATCAATAATAATTTATGTGATGTTCATCTAGACATATAATTCTAGTAGAAATACAGAAAGAGGAGTGGAGACTTAACAGCATAAATACATATGTACATACAAAAGTACAATGGATGACATGATAAGATGATCCATCTAGATGGGCAAACAGTAGCATTCTTCAAAAGTGGAATTCAGAGAGATGTGAAGCACAATGCTTGAAGAAGTGGCCTTCCTGAAGAGAGATCTGGACCGACCCTGTCTTACAAAAGTCTATTAGAACAGTGGAAGGTTGGAGCTTTTCCTGTATTTCTTTCTTTCTTCCCCCCCACCCCCATATTCCAAATGAGCCACAAGGATAGGATCACACAGAGAGCAATGGAAGGGGACTACGAATAATAATCTTTACCTCAGCAGAGGCTATTTGCATTTTGGATCTTTCACGGTTGTTTGTAGACCTGGAGGTGGCAGCCTGGTGAGATGCATAGCAGAGCTTCCTTCACTGTATCAGCACCTTTGAGAGTAAATATTCAAAACCATAACCTAAATTTAGGAAACCTTATGTATGTCTAATGGTGCTGTATATCAATCATCAGCATTATCTATTGAAAATCTTTTATAACTGTGAAGGAAATTCCCATTAAGTCAGGTGTCACACAAATCTAATCAAAAAGAAGTCTTGCTCTGCTCTTTTTGAACACTTAGGTAAATTTGATTAAAAATATAGAGGTAAAGTTATAGAACTTTATATTTTTTTTACAGCCAGAAAAAAAAAAAACTGCCCTGGATACCTACAGCATAGGGCAAAAGGGACAAACTTTCACATGGAAGTGGAATTAAA
This sequence comes from Meriones unguiculatus, assembly GCF_030254825.1. NCBI lineage: Eukaryota > Metazoa > Chordata > Mammalia > Rodentia > Muridae > Meriones > Meriones unguiculatus. The sequence continues at coordinate 51,145,664 of NC_083367.1, forward strand.
CCATGAGATCTTGGTAGGTGGATGATTATAGGAGGAATCTGAATTCTGTCAGAAAATTCTTAGTTGTTCTTCGCTAAGTGTATTCATATAAATACACAACTTGAGAGAGTGTTATATTTACTGAAATTTCAGCCTAAGCAAACATAATAATTTATATGTTTCCATGAAATACATTGATAATTGTTATTAAGTTATCTTAATCACTTCTAGAGAGAAGGAGCCAAAATAAATGCATTCTTAATTTCAACTGGCAGTTCATATTTTCAAAACTCCTTGATACATTTTACCTTTTCAAAATAATCGTGGATCTCAATTTCTCCTCCTCCTCCTTGGTTACTTTTCTATTATCGTGATAAAAACAGCATGACTGTGGTGGCTTATGAAAGAAAAAGTTTTTATGGCTAATGGTTTCATAAGGATAAGAATGTCCTGACAATAAAGAATAGCAGTAAGTGTGCCTGCTGGAGCAGAAATCAGAGAGCTTACATCTGAAAGTACAACCGAGAAGCCGAGAAAATGAACTTGGAATGATCCATTGCTCTAAAATGGCAAACCCTTCCTTCACTGACAAACTTACTCCAGCAAAATCAAACCTCCTAACCCCCCACAGACAGCACCACCAATCAAAGATAAAATATTCAAATATCTGAGCCTATGGGCAAAGTTCTTATTTAAACCACCACACCAGTGTTACAAGACTTTTTTTTTAAATTTGTATACATCTGCAATGAAATCCATTAAATACATATTACATATACACATTGATTCATTTGCATGCACACATATCAGAATACCTTTTCAGACTAGAATACATAGAATGAGATATTTTTTCTTCTTTTTTGCTTATTCAAATAATCTAAGTCACCCTTTGACTTGAGCAAAATTTAGAACATTTGTTTGTCCAACATGGGAGCAGGATAATGAGGGACGTCTGAAGTCTTGGTGAGAGCTTAGCAGAAATTATAAGAGCAAAAGAGAATACAGTGTAATATATACTTAAAAGAGAACACCGAAACAAGCATAAACCTCTATGTGCTCCTTGTCCTCTTCCAATGTCTACCCTGTTTGCCCTTCTAAGTGAGGTTTCAGCATCTTCCCTAGAGTCCTAGGTGTTTAGCTTCCTCAGGGCTATGCCTCTTAGTGTGTTAATCCTATATTATATATATTATATGGCTAATATTCACTTATACTATGTAAGTGTATATTATATATATATGTATATATTTATACACACAAATACTATATATATATATATATTATACGTGCCTTTCTGTTTCTGGATTACTTCACTCAGGATGATCTTTCCTTGTTCCCACCATTTGCCTGAAAATGTCATTATTTACTTGTTTTTAATGGCTGTGTAGTATTCCATTGTGTAAATGTTTCACAATCTGTATACATTCCTCCATTGAGGAACATCTAGGTTGTTTCTAGATTCTATTACAAATAAAGCTGCTATGAACATAGTTGAGCAGATGTCTTTATTGAATGGTAGGACATGTTTGGGGTATATGCTTAGGAGTGGTATAGCTGGATCTTGAGGTAGCACTATTCCTAATTGTCTGAGAAAGCACCAGATTGATTTCAAAATTGGTTGTACAAGGTTATATTCCCGCCAGCAATGGAGGATATTTCTCCTCTTTCTACACCAGCCTTTCACAGGGTACCTCTGAAAGACTCTACCCATCAGGATATTGAAAGATACCGAGACTCATAGCCAAACTTTGGGCAGAGTGCAGGTAGCCTTAAGAAAGAAATACCTGAGATGGAAATACCTGGAGGGGAAGGGAACTCCACAAGGAGACCTATAGAGCCATAAAACCTAAGACAAGGGTGTCCTGAAGACACCAATACTCCCACCAAGGACCATGACTGGAGAGGACCTAGTCCCCCTGCTCAGAGAAAGCTCATAGGGTGCTCAGTTTCCAAGTAGGTTCCCTAGGAAGGAGAACAGTTTATGTCTCTGACATAAACTCAGTGGTTGGCTCTTTGATCACCTTCCCCACCTGTGCAGGTGCAGCCTTGCCAGGCCATTGAGGAAGATGATGTAGCCAGCCTTGATTAGACATGATAGGCTAGGGACAGTAGTTCAAGGAAGGGTAGGCTTGAGTAGAGTTACCTGATTTACTACTTGTTACTGGCAGTATACAGGAGATAAATAATGGAATGTAAAATAGAAAACAAGTTGGTTAAAAATATCGGGATTTTTGTTTCATTCATGCAAAGTTTATGACATGTGAGTTTCTGTCTTTGGGAGACATCTGATACAAGATTCCAGTAGTAATTGGTGCTCAGGGGAAAGGCTTAGTTTAAGGACATGAATTTGGAAGTCTTGTACCTAAAGATGTCATTTAGATTTCTGAGAAATTATGACATTCATTAGTGAGATTAGAAGAAAAAATGATCCCAAGACAGACTCTAAGAAACCTAGCATTTTTAAGTAATGTCAAGAAAAGAAACTCAGAATGTCAAAAAGTACAAAGAAAATCACTGTCTGACACAAATATAAGACACTATTTCTGAGCCAAAATTACTCAATACAATTTCTTTATTATCTAATTTGAAGTGAACTTTAAAAACTATCAAGTAGCTATTAAACAAATTCTGGTGAAAATCACAGTTTAAAAAGAATTCTGTGAGGGCCAGAAGGCTGTTCAACAGACAGTGTTTTGTAATTAAAAGCCAAAAGGCTGGAGAGAGGACCCAGTTAAGAACACACAATCTTCTTCCAGAGGACACAGTTTAAATTCCCATGACCAAATGAATAGTAGCAATTTGAGTTAAAGGCAAGAACGCAAGTACCCAGGAGAACTATGACTCTGTCCTAGCTAAGGAAGGACTGACTCATCTGGATAGTCTAGGTGGTTGGGTCTGCATGCATGCTGCCTGATGGTTTGTTTGTTAATATCAGGCTAGAAAACTCTGTAGAAAAAAAAAAAAAAACTGATAGGATTACTCACAGATGTTATGAAAAGATGGTTGCCATCATACTAAGATGGATCTCTACATCTGATATCATCAACCACTAAGTTGGATGTAGGAAAAATCTTGCTCTGAAATTGTTCCAAATTTCAAAGTTGCTGTGGAAGACAATTTGACAGAATCTTATAAAAATATACTTTCTCATTTTTGATTAGTTGTTACTGCACACACACATACACACACACAAACACACACACACACACACACACACACACACACACATATATATATATACACATATGTGTACATATATTCCTAAATAAATAAGTTTAAGCTGCTCAGTTGATATAATGTTACTTGTATAAGTTTTCAGGGGTGACCATTTAGTATTGAATAAGAGCCCATGGATACGATATTCTCTGAGGAAGACTAATTCTCTAGCTTTTAGCATTACGTTGGTGTCTGTAGATTTTTGTGTAGGACTGAGGCCTACCAGTAGTTTTTGTCCATCTTATCATATCTATCGACCATGTTTAGTTCATCTTCAGGTTGTCAAGTTGCTGAGACTTTATGAATATAGCTTGGAAAAGACAAAAAAAAGCAAGTATATAGAAGGATTTAGAGAGAGGAAAGGTAAGGGAGAAATTATATAATTACAAATCTCAAAAATTAAAAAAAAATTCTGCAGTGAAAATTTAATCCAGCAATATGGCTGGTCTGATCACATCCAAAAGCCTTCTAGGTCATTATCATCTATCTATTTTTTACCCCCAAAAATAAAAGTTAGTTTGTAAAAGGAAACACCAATTTTTGATATTTACCTGAGAAACAAAGTGAAAAATCAGAGAAATATTGGACAGAAGAGGTTATTCCCAACTCCCATGATAACAGGGAGGAAATAGAGGTGACTTAGGATGCCAAAGAGCTGAGGGAGAGAGGAGGCAGTTTTACCAGGAAAGTTTTACAGAGACAGGTTGCAGAGAGAGAACAGACTAGACACAGGCGAAGACAGAATGAACTATAGAATGAGACGTAGCCAGAGGATTAGAACAGATTGCCAAAGTTAGTTTGAGCCCAAGCAGAACAATTCTGTCACAAGCTGAGAAAATCCAGTTTGAATCAGTCAGATCAGACACAAGTTTGAGCAAGAACAGCTGTGTTGAACCAGACATCCTGAAAGAGCTAAAAATGGTGAGCTTATTCAGGAGTAAGAGTTAGAGGCTAAAGGTATTCTAGGCCTTGATTAGATGTATGGAGGCTAGAAGCTTCCAAGACTAGACCTAGTTTAGCAGACCGAGGAAGTAAGCCATGAAGATGACAATACTTCAGGCAAATAAACATTACTTTTATGTATTTTTTAAATGAATACTTTCTCTTCCTATGCTTTCTGCCTTTATGCTCTTTGCTGTTTCTATATTAAAACTGTTTATAAAGCTTATAGCAACAATTTTATAATTGCCAAACCTGGAAGAAACAAGCCATGTTAAGTAAAATATTATTATAAATATTGTTTGATCACAAATAAATATTACATAGAGATTGGAGAATAGTGTTTAACACCAACAGGAAATGAGCAACGAAGCAATGATATGCCGTGGGGAAAAAAATTAAATGAGTTTTCCTATGAAAACCAAATCCAATCCGAAGGATCTATATTTGTAATATAAAAGATACAACTTGATTTTGTTGTTCTCCTTGGGGAGCTCCTGTCCCCTCCAGGTCTCTCTATCTCCCCTTTCTTCCATAAGATTTCCTGCACTCTACCCAAAGTTTGGCTATAAGCATGTCAGATCTTGGAATTACCTAATGGGTAGAGTCTTTCAGAGTCCCCTTGTGGAAGGCTCCTGTCCTGCTCCTTCTCTTCTCCTACTTCTGATGTCTATCCTGTTTTTTCCTTCTGAATGAGGAATAAGCCTCTTCTCTAGGGTCCTCCTTGCTGTTTAGCTTCTTTAGGACAATAGATTTCAGTATGTTTATCCTATATTATATGGCTAATATCCACTAATATCCACCAACCAAGGACCATACATGGAGAAGACCTAGACCCCCTGCTCAGATGAAGCCCATAGGCTGCTCAGTTTCCAAGAGGGTTCCCTAGTAAGGGGAAGAGGGACTCTCTCTGACATAAACTCAGTGACCTGAAATTTGATCACCTTCCTCTGGGGGCATCCAGCCATTCCAGGCCACAGACAAAGATGATGCAGCCAGTCTTGATGAGACCCTGATAGGTCAGGGTTAGATAGAGAGGGAAGAGGTCCTTCCCTAAAAGTGGACTAGGGAATGGGCATAGAGGGAGAAGAGGGAGGATGGGTAGGACAGGGAGGAGATGAGGTGTGGAGGGTCTACAGCCAGGATAAAAAGTGAATAAATAAATAAATAAATAAATAAATAAATAAATAAATAAATTCTTAAAAAAAAGATACAACATGGATCGTGTGTGTATGTGTGTGTTTGTGTGTGTGTTACAGCTACATTTGTGTGTGCATTCAAAAACTAGAAGAAGTCTGATATCTGACTCTATCAGTCTTCTTCTTATTTTTCTGAGACAGTCTAAGCTATATTGGTAGCCAGCAAAGAAGAGTTATCATCATATTTGTCCCTATTAACACTAGGATTATAGGCATACAAGAGGAAATGCCTGTTTTTCTTTATTTTTTCTTTTGCTGGGGTGCTGGGATCAGAAATCAAGTCTTAATAAGTTACCATAAATTTTTTCATTCAAAATTTAACACTAAAAGAGAGTTCTAGGGGCGAGTGATCAAACAGCAGTCAACTGAACTCATAATTAAGGGAGCCCATGCTCCCCTCACAAAGATCCACATGGAGACTGAGCTGCCAATTGGCCATATTTGAGGTGGATGTCTAGGTCCTCTCCGTGCACGGTCCTTGGTTGGTGCATCAGTCTCTGTAGGACTCCTTGGGCTCAGATTCGTTGGCTTTGTTGGTCTCCTGTGGAGCCTCTGTCCCCTCCATGTCCCTCTGTCCTCACCCCCTTCTTCTCCATAAGACTTTTTGTGCTCTGCCCAAAATTTGGCCTTGAGTCTTAGCATCTGCTTTGATCCCCTGTTGGGTGGACCCTTTCAGAGGATCCTCTATAGTAGGCTCCTATCCTGTTCCCTCTCTTCCACTGCTTCTGGTGTCTATCCTGTTTGCCATTCTGAATGAGATTTAAGCATCCTCCTAAAACACTGTCGTGTGTGTGTGTGTGTGTGTGTGTGTGTGTGTGTGTGTGTGTGCGTGCATTGATGTTTTACCTGCATAAATGTCTGTATGAGCATTTCAGATCTTGGAGTTACAGACACTTGTGAGCTGCCATGTGGGTTTTGGGAATTGAACCCGATGAGACTTAACAAGATGTGGGCAGATGGCAATGGTGGAAAACTTCCCCTTTCAGTGGACTAGGGAAAAGAAGAGGGGGGAACAAGGAAGGGAGGTGGGACTGGGAGGAGTTAAGGAAGGGGGCTTAAATTGGGATATAGAATGAATAAATTGTGAAAAAAAATAAAATTAAAAATAAAACTGCTAAATAAAAAGAGAGTTCTAACAGAGGTTCCACAATGGAGAGCAATACTGCTCCAAGAATACAAGCATATCACAGTGCATAGCATGAATCCCTCCCTATGAGTTATTGCTCATATAGGATACAATCATTTCCCTTGGCTACAACAGATACTACATAGTAACTCCCGGTTGATGAAAATATCACACATGTTGTCTACAGGACATAGAGAAATCAGTCTTGAATGACCAAGAAACTCTTTTCTCAACTGGATAGCTTTTACAGTGGCAGGAAGTACTGTGCATGGTTCTGGAGGGGGAAAAAAATGTGGCAATGGTTTAACCCTTCACTAGACCATGCTGAGTAAATTATTAACCTGACCAGCCAGATAAGATTGAGTTCACTGATGCAATAGTGGCATCAAGGTTATGGGACAGCTAACTGCTTTGTGATTGCTTGAAGCTCTTCCCACAGGAAGGAATTTCATAACCTATACTGAAATCCTGGTCAAAAACCTGTCATCGAGGAGGTTATAGGCTCTAGAGTAGAATCTGCTGTTATTTTTCTCACTGATCACACTATAAAATGCCATGCACATTAGTATGTTTGTGCCATGAAATCAAACTGCCCTTAAGTTTTTTCACATGAACTTCTTTTGCAGTGGGCAACATTGTAGAGGTACTGGATTAGTCAATGTGCTAAGACTAAGAGAAAGGAGTACCTAGCCCTAACTGGGACATTTTATCAAGCTCCCATACTTATCAAGGTTTGAACAACATGAAAATAAAAGAGGTAGGAAGAATATAAGAGTTAAGGAATGGCATTGAATGCTTGCTCTTATTTTCTCTCAGTGTGGTTCCCTGAGCTCTGAGGGGAGAGATTTGATGAAGCCAAACATTTAGGGTAAAGTATGTCAAGGTTTCTCTTTCTCTGTGTAATATCTGCTTGTGGGTCTACGTATTTTTTTTTCCATCTGCTGCATAAAGAAGCTTCTCTTACGATAACTGAACCAGACACTGCTCTATGAGAATGTCATTAGGAGTCATTTTATTACTACTCTTTCCTTTCATACCAGTATTATTTGGTTTTCCTCTAGGTCCGTAGACTATGTATTCCCAGATCCTTGGTCACCCAAGCAGTTTTGAGTATGGGTACAACCTCTTGGTGTAGGCCTTAAGTCAAATGAGACATTGGTTGGTTACTCCTAGAATCGTTTTGCCAATATTGCCCTAGCATATTTTGCAGTCATGACAGCATTGTATATCAACAGTTTTGTGGCTGGGCCGGTGTTTGTGTTTCATTTTTTGTAGTCTGAAGAGTTATCTTCCTATAGCAATATTAAGGATACTAGAATGTAGGGGTAAAGGCTCTATGTAGGCACCAGCTCAACCACTCCATGTTTGGTGAGTTCTGTAAGTGTTGTCTTCAGCAATGGGGTCTTGTTTTTGGTTGGCAGAGAACAACATATTGTCTTAACAATAACCTGCGTTGTTTGGATATTTCCACAGGACCCCGTTGGCCAGCAACTCAAGTGGATGTAACACAGTCTCAGGGAAGCTGAGTTTGGTGACAAAAGATAGCCAGTTGATTATCTGTTTCTGTCATTATTTGGAAACTTCATTAAGATCACCTTTGTATATTTTAGGAAATTTCCAGTACACCTTTTTTTTTATATCACCCTCAAGTGCCTTTTTATTCTAGATATCTCTCTTCACCTTCCCTCCATCAATCCTACCCCCTCTCCATTTGATCCTTCTAGTTCCATCTCCATGCCACAAGTCCATCTATAAAACCTATTTTATTTCCCTCTCCCAGGAGATCCATGTGCCTCCTCTAGTCCCTTCCCCTCTACCTACCATCTCTGGATCTATGGATTGTAGCTTGGTGATTATTTATATAATGGAAGCTTTGTTGGGTGACAAGAGATGACCAGTTGGGACTCTGTCTTACCCATAATTTAACAATTTTATTTAACTAGCCTTCATATATGTATATTGAGTGAGAAACTAAATTAAAAAGAAAGAGGACATGACTACTTCTTAAGTATGAAGAAGCTTGATCATAGCATAGAGGAAGAGGTGTCTGAAAGAGTACAGACTGGACCTTGCTGGTAGACTGAGCCAGCCATGAGAAGAGAGCAGAGAAGATGGAAGAGGAGAGTAGAAAGGCCAAGAGGCCAGGAGATCAAGGGAGAAGCCAGGAACAGGGGAACAGAAGAGCAAGAGACAGAGTGGTAAATCTAAAATGTATGAGTTATACAGGGGCCAAATGAGGTGGCAGGAGGGAAGTCCCAATCAGTATATGGACTAGAGAGTTCAGAATAAGGGGGTATGGTATGCCAGGTTCTGGCAGTGCTGACAGAGTGGCAGCCAGCCTCTGCTTTAATATGTTAATAAGCATCTCAGTTAGCACTTTGTCCAGGGTTTGAAACCTAACACATGTATTTTAGAAAGTTTATTCTGAATTAAGTTCCCTGCCCCAGCACCCATCTATTCATATCTATCTATTCTGTTTTCCTTTTCTAAAGAGATCTATCTGTTTTCCTTTTCTAAAGAGATCTATCTGTTTTCCTGAGCCCCTTACTTCATACTTACTCGCTGTGGTTTTACTGTTGCTTGGATATCATGGTATTTACTGCTAATATCCAACTATAAGTGAATAGAAAACTTTTTTGTTTCTTTCTGGCTCTAGGATACATACCTCACTCAGGATGAATTTTAGTTCCGTCCATTTGCCAGCAAATTTCATGATGTCAGTTTTTTGATGACTGAGTAATACTGCATTGTGAAAATTTCACACATTTTTTAAAACCCATTTTTCTGTTGAGGTGGTATCTAGGTTGTTTTCATTTACTGCTTATTATGAACAGAGCACCAATGAGCTTGGTTGAGCAAATGTCTTTGTGGTAGGATGAAACAGTCTTTGGGTATAAGAGCAAGAATGTACTAGTTGGATATTGGGATAGATCAATTTGCATCTTCCTGAGCACCCAATGAATTTTCAGTAGCAAAAACTCAAATTGCTGAAAACCAATAAAAGAAATGTTCAGTTTCCTCATGCATCAAAGAATTTCATCAAACTACTTTGAGATTTCATCTTATATCTCTCAGAATGGTTAAGATCAAGAAAACAAGTGACAGTTCATGCTGATGTGGATGCACAATGTAAGAAGAGCAATCACACATTTTTGGAGGGAATGCAAACTCATACAACCACTGTGGAAATTAATCTAAATCACATTTTATTCAAATCCTTGCATATTCATTTTTTTAAAAAATTATTTTATAGTCTCATCCATATGTATGCAAAAGAACACTCGTGAAGCCTTCTCTGCCCCACTGTTCCCTGTGGATCCTCGGGTGTTTCCCTTTTACTTTCCTTCTCAAGCTCATTGGTTTGTCCCAGCTGCCAACCCCAGCAGGAACCCCCTGCTAACCCAAGAGCCGCTTCTACTCAATAAAAAAGTAGGATGGTGGTGAATTCATAACTTTACTCCTGCTCCTCTACATTCAATTCTCATAGTCTCATTCCCAGCCCTATACAGAAACCCCACTGCAGCGCTCCTTTTCTCTTTGACCTCACAAAAATTTTGTTGCTCCCAGCTTTTCTTGCTCCAACTCATCTCTTACCCCAACCTCCAACAGCAACAGGCATTCGCTGAGAACACACCTGCCAAGCAGGCAAGGGAAACATGTCAGTGCCTTATTCAGCTCTCATCAGAGAGGCTTTCTCCTGCAGCAGAGGGAAACAAATACAGAAGCCCTCAGCTAGACATTGTGCAGAGGAAGAGGAAGACTTTGGAACACACAGCTGTCTCCATCAAACCTTTCCCCTTAGAGCTCAGGGAACCCTGCAGAGGAGGAGCAGAAGAAGTAGATTAGACAGAGAGAACAGAGGACACCAGGAGAGTAAGGCCCTATAAAAAAATAAATAAATAAAATAAAAAATAAAAACTGGGTAAAGCTTATATGAACTCACAGAGACTGAAGTCACATGCACAGTGCCTACCAGGATCTGCACAGTGCCTACCAGGATCTGCACAGTGCCTACCACGATCTGCACCAGATCCTCTGCAAATATAATATAGCTTTAGTTTAGTATTCTTATGGGACTCCTGAATGTAGAAATAAGCCCCTTCTCTTGGGGTTCTTTTATTTTTATGTTAGCTTGTCTTATCCAAGTTAGACATGATGGTTTTCATTTTATCTTATTATATCTTACTTTGTTGTTTTGTTATCTCCTAGAAGCTTGTTCTTCTCTAATGAGAGACTGAAAGAAAGATTCAGATGGGTGAGGAGGAACGTGGAAGAGTAGAGTGGGAGGGAAAACTGTATTCACATTATATTATATGAGAACGGAATCTATTTTTAATAGAAAGGGGACAAATAAAATAAAAAGAAAGCATTTTATGTGTATGTGTGTTTTGCCAGCATGTATGCCTGTGTACCAGCTGCTGTCTTGGTGCTCAAAGAGGCCATAAGAGAGTGTTAGATGATACCCCTGAAACTGGAGTTACCAATATTTATGAGTCACCATTTGATCGCTGGAATTCTAGCATGGGTCTTCCAAAAGAGCAGCCAATGCTCTGAACTGCTGAGCCACTTCTCTAGACCACTCATGCATTAAATGTTTTCCATTTGCTTTGTTTTCTGTATTTGAGAAATTTCAAATACAGATGATGTGACTTTTTTCTTTCTTTTTTTTTTTTTACTAATTAGATTTACTAATCTTTAAGGGTTTTTCAATTATGTCTTACATTTTCTCACAAATACGTTTGCAATGTAAATGCTTTGTAACGTAGATTTATAAGGACATTGAACTTAATAGCTAGATTAGCTTCCCTTTTGTCACTTTGTGTTGTTTCCATTATTTTTACGTTTCACCACTGCTCATTTTAAATAATCACCCATCATATTTTGTGTTCCTCATTTACCATCTGTGTTCGGGGGAAACAGGCCACTAATCCGTTTATTCTCTCTGCACCGCCCCCAACTATTTATGCTCAAGGAGATTTATGAATCATATGTGTTTCTGTTCACCAAAAGTGAAACTGAACCTGACATTAGCAGAGATGTTTCAGCACAGGGGTGAGGCATGCTATTTTTCAGAATTGTTTTTTTTTTTTTTTTTTTTTTTCTTTTCCGAAAGCTTCACTGTGGGTGACTGAGCCAGGCAGCTTGTAGCATAGTTCCTGACCTCTGTGTTTACATGTCTGCTTCATTGAATAGAATGACTTCCTGGCCCTGAGTAAGTGTCACCAAAATAGCATTCATGGATACAGGCAAGTGATTCCTTTGCCAGAGATCTGTAGACTTGGGGACAAGTCACTGGTTATTAAATTCTATGTATCTACATCTTTGGCAACTAATCGTCCTGTTTAGAAATGAAAATCATGTGATATCCCTTTCCTCTTGATTTCACTTGTCCTATGATATAGATCAGATTAAGAAATATTGTTTGTGTAATTAGTTTTAAATTTCATTATTTTAACCTATTAAATACATGAAATTTTTTATTAAAAACTGTTGAAAAGCATTAAATCTGGATGATAATGACATGGTATTAGTCATTATAGGTTATACTTTACAATAAAAGCAATTATAAAAATAAATAGCTTTTCAGGCATGTTATATCTCTAATACACAGCTAAGTTTAGGCAAAGAGTACTAAGAGTGTCCAATACAAGACAAGTGATTGGGAGAAAATTATTTTTAAAGAAGAGCCACATCTCTTGGGTTGTAAATGGAATAAAGAATTAAGGTGTAATTGTTGGCTCTAAGAAGTCAGACGGCCCAACATAGAGATCATAATTGGATCTTCCTTAGTTTAAGAATCCAATAGAAAATTGCATTAAGAAGTTTATGTGACATTATCAAAGTGGACATAGAAAAGCTCTCAAAACTATTTGGAAAACTCATAATTCTTACATATTAACTAATTTGATTTCTCGAATAACAGTCAGTCAAAAAAGGAAGCCTATTTAAAACAAAATGTTCAGTATGCTGTTAAGTTGATTATATTGTCTTTAGCATTTAAAAGGAAATTTCAAATATATTTTGCTCATAAGACTGCCCTTTATACTGGTGTATCATCTTTGAGCATTTACATTTTAATTTACTAGAACATTTTTCTAGAGAAATGTGCTTGTATAAAAAAAAGGATAAAATCATGTCACAGTAAGTGATAAGGAAAGGCATTTGCTGTGTCTTCATATATTCAGAACATATGCCTAACTTATTATGCTATTCTAGAACATACAAGGATCACTTGAAGGACTTTTATACTACATACTAATATTTTGGAAACATATGTTTTATTTTAAAATTACAGTCTACTTTGGAACTTGCAGAAACTCTCTACCCTCAAAAAAGTTGTACCTATCAAAGTTTGTGCTTATCTGTTTTATTTATTCATTTTTTATCAATATTCCACAAAACGATGGAATTACCTCTCAAAGTGTGTTGCACTGAATTAAAAAGCCCCCACTGATAGCATTTCTTTGCTCAATACTTATTAGTTCTAAAAGGTATTTACATATAGTATTATAGCTTATTCTAAGACAAATCTAAATTGAAAGAAAATTAATATTTTTGAAGATTAATATTCTACAAAACTATGTGGTTGTCTCTCTAGGTATGTTGTACATTACATACCATTGAGAAGCAGTAATTGAGACTGCATTCAGTACACTGATTTTTTTAAAAACACAACTTTAAATTGTTAGCATTTGTTGGATGCTGTGTCTGAGCTTATCACATATGGCATTTACGATAGTGAGTTACAATCCTGCACTCATAATAAGTTCACTAATCTTAATTATGAACAAATCACAAATTTTATCAACTTTTCTGCACAGGAGATTGTCATGTGATTTCAGTTTTCTGTTTTATTTATGTATTGTGTCTACAGATTTATATAAGGTGGAACAGTACCATCTCATAATGATCCCAACTTGATTGTACTTTATATATCTGACCAACTGTTTAATATTTCAATTACTTTCATTAACCAATTTTGCATCTCCATGTATTAAGGAGATTAATCAACACATTTCTTTTGTATACTTTTAATTTTTTAGTAACTAGATAATGCTAAGCATTTAAAATTGTGCTTTTAAAAATATCAGCGCACTGAATGCAGTATTTTAGACAACTCAGCCATCATGACTCACTGTCAATAAAAATGAAATTATGAAATTCGAAATAAGTAGATGGAGTGAGAATATACCATCCTGACTTCGATTTGTCATAGTCACTTAGAAGAGGCAACATGGCCAAAAATACTCTCATGAAAGAAACAAACAATTATTTGGGGGCCTGCTTATAGCTTTAGAGGATTAATCCATTATCATCATAGCAGGAAGCTTGGGCAGCATTCATGGTTATGCAGCAGCAGCTGAGAGCTTCATGGAGAGAGACAGAGATGAAGAGGAATCAGAAAAGGAGAAAGTGACCGAAACAGAGAGCAACAGAGGAAGACTGAGCCTGGCTTGGGCTTTCAGAACTTCAAAGCCAATCTTCAGTGACACACTTCCTTCAACAGAGCCACACCTCTTTCCTAATCCTTCTAATCCTTTCAAATAGTGCCACTTCCTAGTAACTAATCATTCATATACATGAATGTATGGGGGTCATTCTAATTCAAGCTACCACGTAATTGAAACTCCAAGAGACAAATATTGGATAAATTGTCTTATATGTGAATGTTAGCTTTAAGCCTTCAATGTGCATGCTACAATCCATATAACAGAGGAGAGATAAAAGGTAAAGGGCTAGGGTGGAAGGTGGATTTTCCAAGGAAGAAAAAATAGAACTGCAATGGCTGGAAGTAAGGGAAGACTAAAACAGGAAAATTAAATGGAGGACGTAAAGAGAAGGGAGCATAAAGGAGGAAATACAGGAAAGAATAACTAATATTAAGGGGCATTAGAGGAGATATATGGGCACCGACTACTGCAGAAGCTTCTTAAAATATACACATATATGAAAGAAATCTAAATGGAAAAACTAAGTACCTGGGAGGACAATGCCCCAAAAAGACAATTTTCATCACCGAGTGAAGCTCTAGTGTAAGGAATAGGTATCTAATTGAGCTGGTACCCAAAGGTGACCCATGAATCCCCCCTCCAAAAAAAAATCCAGAGCCTTGCCTCAGCAATTGGTTGCTCTCCACCAATTACTGATAAGATTCAATTTCTAAATATAATACTTATGTATCTCATCGAACACGAAGAAGCCAAGCTTGTGTTCACCTAGAGGCTTTACCCCTACTGTCTAATGTCTATGTTACTGGTAGGTACCTTCTGCATTACTAAAGGAGAAAGGTAACCAATCCAGCTATAAACTCTGCAATATACACGGTAACCTTCCTTTACGACACACCGGTGCAAGAGCAGCACAAACATCTGCAGAATAACCGATCATGTCCTTTATTAGATTTAAGGTTCCATCCCCGAGGAAAAAAATAATTCCTGACACAGCTTGGGTGGCTATGAACCTGAGACTACGTATCCCGTGGGGGGCGGGGGGAAACTTTTGTTCTGCTAAAAGGACTGTAGCTACAACAACTCATAACAACATTTTTCTGTACCCATAGATAGGTGCCTCACTCATCCATCATATCCATCAGCAGAGAAGAATTCTCCTGTGGTATCTGAGAACTAATACAGAGGTTCACTACTAAACAATGTGCAGATAGTGGGAGCCCTTGAACACTCATTCCTAAATGAGATATCTTCATCAAATAATTTCCCTTAAGGCTCAAGAAACCACGTGGAGGAGGAATCAGAAAGATTATGACAGCCAGAAGAGAAGGAAGACACTAAGAAAATAGAGGGTTCCATGCACAGCAGGACTGATACATATCTGAATTCAAGGAGACTGTGGGATCATGCACAAGGCCTACAACAGGTCAAAGATGGATGGGGTGTGTTAGCACAAAAAGGTGAACTGGACACAAATCCACCTACCTCAGAATATGTCTTCAATTGACAACTATTTGTCAATTGAGAGTTAGTTTCTCCAGTGAAGTCTCACTGGGTATACAAATCACACATAAGTTTAGGCCCCAAACCCAGAACCCAGACTTATTTTTTTTTTAATCTCATAATGCTTTCTAATTGATTTTTTTTAATTTTAACAGTGTATTGATTGTATATAATATTTCTGATTTTATAATTTTGTGAGTTGTCTTTGTGCAAATGTGTGTATGTGTGTGTGTACATGTGTGCATGTGTGTTTCTTATGCTTATTCATTGTTCTGTTTTTTAAAACTTCTGCTTTGTTTGAGCTTCATGCGACTGGTTGTCTTCTATGTAAAGAGAGAAAGTGAGAATGGAGATGGGTATGTCAGTACCTGATTGGAATCTTGGAGAAGATGGGGAGGGAAACCATAATCAGAATATATTTTATGACTGTTAAAAAAGACATTTGTCTTTTTCCCATGTGATTACTGAGAGAAAAACAAGATTGAAAGCCTTTTAATTGGCTATCAAACATTCACTAACATATTTTATTACAAGTTGGAGCATGAAGCATAGTATCACTATATTAAGATCTTATTAAATTATTTAAAACCTTCAGTCAAAGGAATAGTGATTTTTCTAAGGAAAGAACTTATGGAAGTGACAGTACATACCAATACAGATGCAATTTGTGTAGCATTGTTAAAAACAGATTTTATAATGTAATATATAGAAACGCAAAATATAGATATGCATTTAAGCTGTAAGTGTGAAGTTTTGATAGATTTTTACAAAATTAACTGAAGCACATAATCATCACTCACATCATCACTAGCATCTGAGAGACACAGTCTAGGATTTCTGTCAATCAATAGCTTCCCTACTGCCCTAAGTAAAAATGTCACTGCCTTCTGACACTTCAGCATGGTTTAAATTGTTTCATGAGGAATTACATAGTCTGACCTTTTCTTTTGTACATGGATTCCCTTAAGTGAACATTATACTATAGCCTAGTATTGCTTTTCAAATAGGTACCTGTGGTTCATAAATATAATATATAATATAGTTTTTTCATAATAAAATTTATGTATTTACACAACTGGACAGATGTATTGGTTGCAGTTTGAAGTTACTATGATGTCTGAAATTTATAGAAAAAAATGCCATTTTGTTGTAATATGCCTACCTACTGAAGCTACCATGAAGTAAATCTTTTGTATATTTGACTAAGTGACATATCACCTCTTCCATAGTAGAGGAGAGTATTTAGGGTAATTTGAAATTCATTTTTCTGAATCATAATCAATCGTATTTGTCTACGCTATCTCTTACTTTCCTTCAAATAAAGAACTATCGTTCATCCATTGACAAGGTTCAAGTAGATCAGTATTGACAATTTATTCCCATGGTATTAAAGTAAATAATATTCTGTGTAGTTTTTCAAGATTTAATTTTTAGTATCTATAACAAATATATAATTCAGATAAGTTACTTGATGTTTTTAAGGTTAATCTAATTTAATCTTTAGGAAACTATATCTCTGAATGCTCTATGTGCAAAGAAACATTATTTTACTTCCCATCAAACATTACTAATGAATAGCAGAGTCAAGGAGAGGGACAAACTTAACATTTATTTTCAGGTTTGGAAGGGTTCCAAGTATTACTGACACTGTCTTTGATATTCCTTACTGGAGGATATTTGGAATATAGAGTGACCAGAGTGGAATATGAATGCCAGAAGTCTAGTGACTTAGTTTCTTAGATCTATTTTGCAGGCTTAGACTTAAGAAAAAAATATTTGTTATTATTATTACTATTATTATTATTATTTACTATCCATTATCTTGCATCCTGTTGCAGCCACCTCCCTCATCTCCTTTCAGTCCCATCCTTCCTCTCCCTTCCTTTCCCCATTACTCTTCCCTAGTCCACTGATTGGGGAAATCCCCCTCCTCTACTGTCTGACCCATCAGGACCACCTGGATCTTCTCCCTCTGTGGGCTGGCTAGGTCAAACACCTACTTTATTTAAGGTTCTTAAATGCCTCTTCCTCCCTTTCACTCCCTCCCCCACTCCTGTCAACCTTAGGTAGGGAAGGAGGGCTGTAGACAGCTTTCAGCTACTTCCTGCTGATTAGGGTCATTGGATTCTTTGGCAATATATCAATCTCAGTCATCCGGATACCCACAGAGCAATCAAACAGCAAAGCAACAAACTGCAGCAGCAAGAGCAAGCAGCAAGCAGCAGCAGCAACAGTGGTACCACTCAGAAAAGGCAAGACTGCCCAAACTCCTCTGCTGAGCCTTTGCAAAGCATAGGGATGCAAAAAGCATTGTTTCACTGCCTATCTGGATTCTATTTATCATTTCTCAGAGACCAGACAGGATGTTTTCCAGCTCACAAAAAAAAAAAAAACATGCCCCTTGCATAAGGTAGTTTCCAGCTGACAAACATCAGTAGCATTTTCACAGGGGCTGTTTTCCCCAGGAGACAAAAAGGATCCTTCATCCAACACTTAGATCCTATTGTTTGGCTGTAGATTTCTGCATGTGTTTTCATCAGCTGCTGGATGAAGCGTCTCAGAATACAGTTATGCTAGACTCCTGTCTGCAATCATAGCAGAGTATCCTTAATAGTGACAGAGGTTGGCTTTCTCCCATGGGGTGGGTCTCAAGTTGGGCCAGTCACTGGGTTGCCATTCCCTCAATCTCTGTTTCATCTTTACCCATACATTTTGTAGACAGATTTCTGTGTGGACGGTTTATGGATGGGTTGGTGTGCCCCCTCTCTCCACAGGAAGCCCCACCTGTCTACTGAAGGCTGAAGAAACTTCAGGATCCTTCACCCCCTGCCGCTAGAAGTCTCAAGTAGGGTCACCCCCATACTCTCCAGGAACCTACCCTGTACCAGAGATGCTCCCCCACCTATTTCTGTTCTCTCTCCCGGTCTTACTTTCAAACCCCCACCACTGCTCTCCATACACCTGATTACCACCCCTGTTATCCTTCCCACCCTGTCTCCTACCCAAGTCCCTTCCTCCACCTACTTTAGATGCCTATTTTACTTATTGTTCTGAGTGAGAATTAGCATCTTGCATAGGGCGCTCCTTGGTTTCTTTGGGTATCATGGTTGGTTATCCTGTACTATATGGCTAATATCCACTTAGAAGTAAGCACATACCCTGAGTGTCTTTCTGGATCAGGGTTACCTCGCTTAGGATGACCTTTTCTAGTTCCATCCATTTGCATGCAAATTGCATATTGTCTTTCATTTTAATAGATGGAATGTACCACAATTTTTTTTAACCATTTTCAGTTGACAGACATCTAGGTTGTTTCCAATTTCTGCCTATTAAGAATAAAGCTGCTATGAACATAGCTGAGCAAGCGTCTTTGTGGTTGGCAGAGGATATTTTGCTTATATACCCAGGAGTGGTATAGCAGGGTCTTGAGGTAGAGATATTTCCAATTTTCTGAGAAATGTCTAGATGGATTTCCACTGTGGTTGTACAAAGTTGTACCCCCATTAGCAATGGAGGACAGTACCCCTTGCTCTGCATCCTCAGCAGCATGTGTTGTCACTTGGGTTTTTGATCTTAGCCATTCTGGCGGGTGTGAAATGCAATCCCAAAGTCATTATGATTTTCAATTCTGATTACTAAGAACATTGAATATTTCTTTAAGTGCTTCTCAGCCATTCAAGATTGTTCTGTTAAGAATTCTTAGTTTCTGAAAGCCTCTGCCCTGCAGACTATCAAAGCAGACGCTGAGACTTATGGCCAACTGCTGGGTAGCATACATGGATTCTTATATAAGATGTGGGAAATAGTAAGAGCTGGAGAGGACAGGAACCCAACAAGGAGAGCAACAGAACCAGAAAATTTGATCACAGGGAACTTCCCAGAGACTCATACTCCAACCAAGTACTATTCATGGAGATAACCTAGAACCCCTGCACAGATGTAGCCCATGGCAGTTTAGTGTTCAAGTGGGTTCCATAGTAATGGGAAGAGGGACTGCCTCTGACATAATCTGATTGGCCTGCTCCTTGATCACCTCCCCCTGAGTGGGGAGCATCCTTACCATGCCACAGAAGAGGACAATGCAGCCACTCCTGATAGGATATGATAGACTAATGTCAGAAGGAAGGAGAAGAGGACCTCCCCTATCAATGGACTTGGGGAGGGGCATGTGTGAAGAAAGGGGAGGGAGGGTGGGAATGGGAGGGCAGGAGGGAGGGGCTTATGGGGGATACAAAGTAAATAAAGTGTAATTCATAAAAAAAAAAGAATTCTTATCTTATACAGTTTATCTCTGTACCCTACTTTCTAATTGGGTTATTTAGTTTGCTGGTGTTTAATTTCTTGAGCTCTTTGTATTTTTTGGACATTAGCCGTTTGTCAGACGTAGGGTTGATGAAGATCTATTCCCATTCAGTAGGCTGCCACTTTGTCCTGTTGACGGTGCCATTTGCCTTACAGAACCTTTCAGTTTCATGAGTTTCCATTTATTAATTGTTGATCTTACTGCCTGAGCTCTTGGTGTCTTTCCAGAAAGTTACTGTTTGATGACATCAGGACTTTTTCTTTTATTAGATTCAGTGTATTTGGTTTTATTTTGAGGTCTTTGGTCCACTTTGACTTGAGTTTTGTGCAGGGTGATAAATATGCATTTTATTCCCATTCTTCTACATGCCAACATGCAATAGACCAGCACCATTTGTCGAAGATGCTTTCTTATTTCCATTGTATAACTTTGGCTTCTTTGTTAAAAATTAAGTGTCCACTAGTATGTGGGTTTATTTCTGGGTCTTCATTTTGATTCCATTGATCTACTTCTCTGTTTTTATGCCAATAGCATGCTGTATTTATTATTATTGGTGTGTAGTACTTCTTGAAATAAGGAATGGAGATGCCTCCAAAAGCTCTTTATTGTACAGGATTGTTTTAGCTAGACTGTTTTTTTTTTATTTGCTTGTTTGTTTTTCATATGAAGTTAAGAACTGCTCTTTGCAAATTGTGTTTGATGGGAATTGCATTGATTCTGTGGATTGCTTTTGGTAAGATGGTCATTTTCACTATGTGAATCCTAATAATCCTTGAACATGGAAGAGCTTTCTATCTTCTGATATCTTCACCAATTTTCCTTTTGAGCAACTCAAAGTTTTTGTCATACAGTCTTTCACTTGTTTGATTAGAGTTACACCAAGATATGTTGTATTATTTGTAGCTATTTTGAAGGGCATTGTTTAACTGATTTCTTTCTCAGCCTGTTTATCATTCCTATAATGGAGGGCTACTGTTTTTTTTTTTTTTTTGGGGGGTAGGATTTTGTATCCAGCCACTTTGTTGAAGGTATTTATCAGCTGTAAAAGTTCCCTGGTAGAATTTATGGGTAGAATTTATATATACTACCATATAATCTGCTAATATAGATACTTTGACTTTTTCATTTCTGAGTTGTTGATCTCCTTGATCTCTTTTAGTTGTCATATTGTTCTAGCTAGAATGCCAAGTACTATGTTGAATAGATATGGAGAGATTGGCAGCCTTGTCTTGTCCTTGATTTTAATGGAATTGCTTTAGGTTTCTCTTCATTGAATTTCATGTTGGCTATTGCCTTGTTGAATATTTCCTTTTCTGTGTTTAAGTACGCAGGTCATTTCATATCCAAATGCATGGGACACAAAGAAAGCAGTGCTAAGAAGAAAGTTCACAGCACTAAATGCCTTCATAAAGAAATTGGCGAAATTCACTAATGACTTAACAGCACACTTGAAAGCTCTAGAACAAAAAGATGGAAACACACCCAATAGGAGTAGCTGGCGGAAATAATTAAACTGAAGGCTGAAATCAATAGAATAGAAACAAACAAAACAAGACAAAAGGGGATTCCCCTTTTCTGAGGAGTGGGGGAAGAAAAACAGGGGAAAGAAGGAGGGAGGGTGGAACTGGGAGGAGATGAGGGACGTGAATATGATCAGGATGTAAAGTAAATAAATAGAAAGAAAAAATCAGCGAAACCAAGCTCAGGTTCTTTGAGAAAATCAACAAGATAGAAAAATTGTTAGCCAAACTAACTATAAAACATAAAGATGTTCCCCAAATTAACAAAATTAGCAATGAAAACAGGGACATAACAAAAGACACTGAGGACATTCAAAGAATCATTAGGTCTTATGTCAGAAAACCTTCACTCCACAAAATTGGGAAGCCTATATGAAATGGAAAATTTTATAGATAGATACTATTTACAAAATCTAAATCATGATCAGGTCCTAAGGAAATAGAAGCAGTCAGTAAAAGTCTCCCAAACAAACAAAAACAAAACAAATCAAAAACAAAAAGCAAAACAAACAAACAAACAAAAACAGGGCCAGATACTTTTAGCACAGAATTCTACCAGACTTTCAAACAATTCCACAAAATAGAAATTTAGAAGAAACTCATTCTATGAGACCACAGATATCTAAACCAGACAAATATTAAACAAAGAAAGAGAATTTCAGACCAATTTTGTTGTGAATGTTGATGCAAAAATACTCATTAAAATACTCACAAATTGAATCCAAGAAGACACCAAAGGTATCATCCACCATGATCAAGTGAGTTTCATCCCAGGGATGCAGGGCCGGTTCAATATATAAAAATCCATCAACATAATTCATCATGTAAACAAACTGAGAGAAAAAACCCTACAAGATCAGCTCATTAGATGCTAAAAAGCCTTTGACAAAAATCCAAACACCCTTTATGTTAAATGTATTCGAGCAATCTGGGATAGTGCTGTCTTTTAACAAAAATAATTTATGTCAGAAAATTTACAGGCACTTAAAATCCTATAACCCCTCAGACAAAACTCTATATGTGGATTTTGATATGGTACTCCTCTCTCTCTCTCTCTCTCTCTATATATATATATACATATGTATTTTAAATAAAATAAAATATTTTCTATATTTTAATAGAGCTTATTGATTCAAAACATTGCAGATAACCTCTTTAAAGAAATTTGTTAAGGCAAACCTCTCAAGGCAGGTTTTAAGGGAGAATTTGCATATTAATTTTCACCCTCTGCATTTCGTTTCGTAAGGGATCCTTTAACAGCTTATTTGTTCCATGACCACCTGTTCCGTTCTGCCACACTGCCTCTGAACGCCGAAAGTGGTCGTGTTAAATTATCTGTAGAATCTTCTAGAATGGAATACATCTGATGAAGAAAGCAAAGATTAGGACAGCAAATGGTCTAATTGCTGCTTTGGGGGGTGTTAGATTAACTTTCCCTTTTTAATTTACTTTGTAAGTGAAAATCAGATGATTTTGAATTATTCACCACGTTCTCTTCCAACGTGAGCCTCTTTTTTATTGTGATTAGACTTTTACATTAAGTGTTAATGCCTTTTCCTAAGAAGCAGGTTAATTGTACCATCTATTTTCAATTAGCCATAATAGAGTGCATGTATAGCAGTAGACTCTATTGTGCGTGTCCTTATAGAAGTGAGGAAATGAAGTAAAAGCTATTATTTTGATGTTCTGATAAATTATATCCCATATTACTTCAGGCTAACTAAATGAATGACTAATGTTCCATGTGCATAAGAGCTATGGCAGCAGTTTTGATTCTTAATAAATTTCAGTGCTCAATGAAGTCCAGTCTTTATGATAGATGCCAATTGAATCTAGATTATTCATTATCGTGAGTAGTGACATTTTAAGATGTCAATAATGAATATGAACATGTACAGTACATAAAGTTTCATTTTTTTTACTTTTAGCAATAAACAAGCAATTTCTAAAATTTAAAGTCTTTTATGACCTTATAAAATCATGTGTACCATGCCTAAAGGGAACTTCTAATCTAAATAGAAATTATTACAAAGAAAATATATATTAAAAATGTGTCTACAATTTAATAGATGATGAAAACAGAATTTAATAATGTAGAAAAATGCATATATTATGCTTTGAAGATGTCAGTTCTGTGCTGGCCATACTTCATAGGCTTTTCTAAATTTAAAAGCACCAGTAAATCTGCAAAATAAAAAGGGACAGTACTGATGATGGTAGCTAAACTGATAACCCCTCGCTATTGAGGGGGCTTTGTTTTCATGATGAACATTTCTTTATTTCCTTTAAGATATATTTATTTATGTGTGAGCACTCTATCTGTGTGTACACCTGTGTGCCAAAAGAAGGCACCAGATTTCATTATAGATGGTTGTGAGCCACCGTGTGTTTGCTGGGAACTGAACTCAGGACCTCTGGAAAAGCAGACAATTCGCTCAACCACTCAGCCATCTCTCCAGTTCCCATTTATTTATTTATTTATTTATTTAAGAAAAATTTACTCAGAGATCTTTAATTTTAAGGTTGTAATTTTTAGCAAAAATAAACCTAATGAAATTAAAATTCATCAACAATTAAAAAATAATCAAGAGAGAGGACCCTGACTAAACCAATCAATCCCCATCCCAAAAGGCAAAGGAGGATGGACATCAAAAGAAGAAAACAGGAAACAACCTAAGAACCTGCCACAGGAGGGCCTGCAGACTATCAAAGCAGACTCTGAGACTTATGGCCAACTGTTAGGCAGAGTGCATGGAATCTTATGTAAGAAGTAGAAATTAGTAAGAGCTGGAGAGGACAGGAACCCCACAAGGAGAGCAACAGAACCAGAAAATTTGATCACAGGGGTCTTCCCAGAGACTCATACTCCAACCAAGTAGCATGCATGGAGATAACCTACAACCCCTGCACAGATGTAGCCCATGGCAGTTTAGTGTCCAAGTGGGTTACATAGTAATGAGAAGAGGGACCGCCTCTGACATAATCTGATTGGCCTGCTCTTTGATCACCTCCCCTTGACAGGGGAGCATCCTTACCATGCCACAGAAGATGACAATGCAGCCACTCCTGATGAGACCTAATTGACTAGGATCAGAAGGAAGGAAAGAAGACCTCCCCTGTCAGTGGACTTGAGGAGCGGCATGCATGAAGAAGGGGAAGGGAGGATGGGGTCGGGAGGGGAGGAGGAAGGGAACCACAGAGGGGATACAAACTGAATAAAGTATAATTAATAAAGAATAAAAAAATTCACAAAAAATCAATTGTTAATGATAGCCTATCTATTTTCTAAGATCATTTTTGTAATCTTCTAAATGTTCAGTGTTTTCTAAACTGTTTTTTTAAATTAAAATTACCAAGCACTGTTAAAGTTTTCTTGTATTTCCACTATTGATGTTTTCTGCTAATTACATCTCCTGAACATTTTAATTCTCTTGTACTTTTCAATGTTCTACAATTGTCTGGATTTAATATGTTCTTTTTTTGTTCATACTAAACCGGTTCACTCTTCCTAATATAACTGTGTTTGTTTTTAATAGAACTATTTATTTAGGTGCATTTCACATTCTTAATATAGTTACACAATTTTCAGTTTCTACTAATTTGTTAATACTCTTTTTTTTTGTCTATATACCTTTATTTCCTGGCTCAAAAGCACATTCTTTCTCCCTACAATGTAACTCTGGTTCACATTCTGTAATTCTCTCCCACTTCAATGCTTTGTCCCATTGGACCTCAACAAACTCCCCAGCGTTGTCACTCAGGGCTGGTTCACTCTCATCAAGGGCCCCACCCTAGTAGGTTAATTCACAATGACAGGATTTGCAAGCTGCTGCACTGCAGTATGGGCTCAGCAGACATCTACTCATTTAACGTGGATGGATATTTCCAACTCACACTGTACATATATGTAAATAATTCCATAGTTATCTTTTTAATTATTATGTAGATTTTGAGGACAGTCTTTTATTCAAGAAGAATATACAGAAGAACCACGGAGACATTCATAGACAACCATCTTAGATTGTGTTAAATATACAAAAATGCTACTGCTAGGATGCTTTTAGTTTACGAAAATTGAATTTAGTTTTTTTTGTCATGTCTTTATAGTCCTTTAATATTTGCTTATATTTAAGACTATTTTATTAACTTAATCTCACCAAGAACAGCGTTTTCTAAGTTTCTCAGGCTGAAATCATATCTGATTTATATTCTGGCTTTGCTAGCTAAGAGAGCAAGGGTCTAAGTAAGTGATAAGAATTTTATCATAAATACCTTCTTCCCAGGCATAAGCCATAAAGTATTTATACAATTCATTGTATCAAAGTATAACAGTCTAAAGTATATACTTTTTTCTCTTGTTTTCCAAAATCCATAATGTCATGATTATGATAATTTCTTTTGCTAAAAATAAAATTATGAAATATAGAAAAGAAACTTATATAAACAAGGACTAGTAAAAACTATTCATTTAGGTATAGTTTTTAGAGCCCATCCTAGGTTATTTAATAATTTTTTCTATTCTCTACTCGTTCCTAATATTCTTAATTACCAAGACATTTTCTTTGTGCATATTTCTAGTGTAAGACAATTCAAACATATTCAATAAAAGAGAGGAAAGAAGTCATGTTTCTATTCTCCTTCAACCGAAACAGTCATTAGCTTACTTACACTCTTAAGTCACAGACCTTGTGTATTACCTTTGACCTACCTGTTACCATAGTGATGATTAAGCCCTTAGTCACTCTATAAACCTTTTATGAAGTACATCCACAAAACCAGGATCACTTCTTAAAAACAAAAAAGACATTTTTTATTTAATTTCTTTCATTACATAATTTTAAGGCAATATGTCTTAGCCAGTGGCTATATATAGAATCATTTAAAAATGTTATTTTTCCAATTGAAGGCTACTATTCATTCACACTGTGATGAGAACTAAAAATTTAGTATATGATTTAGTTTATCCTTAGCCCACTCTGAATATTTTTACACATTAAGTACCAAGAAACTAATATCTCTGTCTTATGTCTCTCTAACTCACCAACAAAACAAAACAAATAGCAACAACAAAAACAATGGATATTTATGTTCCCTTTTTCTAAAAGACATGATTAAATATTTTACTTATTTTAATGTTTAGTTTTTAAACATACTTATGTCTAACAATTTATTTACTAAGCCACACTTGAATAGAATTATTTGGTATAGTTTTGAAGAGAAAAAAAAATATCTTTTTCAGGGTACAAAACTCCTGTCCTCAAATTTTTTTTACAAAACTTTGTCACTGTGACAAAACATTCGGTGACTAGTCCTGTGTAGTTCCTATTGCACTAACAGCTAAGGGAATTAAAGAAAAACCTGTTCAAAATCATTGCCTCAAAACAAACACATTTTTAATAACCTGGGAATGTAAATGTGGTTCTTACTACTGCAATACATGAAAATGTAATTTTACATGTCCAGAAAAGAAACAAACAAAATACCAATAACAAAAAAGACTGAATTGAAACTATCGAAAGGGAATAACATTGTATCCTGTTTTGTGACTCATGAGTCCCTTGACCTCCACACTGTCCTTCTATAGCACCTAACACTACCCTCTTTTTTATGTTCATTCTAAAGTTTAGACTGTTGCTATTCTTACTTGTCTTTATGTATAAGCCTGTGTGAATATATTGTAGGCTAGATCTGAACATGACGTAGATCATGTGATTTTTCTTTCTGAGTTATGTGCCTTGCATAATTCTATTATTTCCAGATTTATTATAAAATGCTTAATAATTTTAATTGAAAATTATGCTTCTATAAATTTTGCAACAGAAGCTTTTCAGTTTCACTAGGTCCCATTTATTAAGTGTAGATCTTAGACCCTGACCTGTTGGTGTTGTGTTCAGGAAATTATCTACTGTACCAGTGAGTTCAAGGCTCTTCCAACAGATTTAGTGTGCCTGGTTTTATGTTGAGATCTTTAATCTACTTGGACTTTAATTTTGTGCAGGGTACATTTTTCTACATGTGGGCTTCCAGTTAGATCAGTACCGTTTGTTGAAGATGCTATCTTTTTTTCCATTATATGGTTTTGGCATATCTGTTAAAATTCAGTTGTCCATAGCTGTGTGGGTTTTTTTCTGGGTCTTCAGTTCTAGTCCATTGATCTACCAGTTTGTTCCTATGCCAGAACCATGCAGTTTTGTTTTGTTTTTTGTTTGTTTGTTTGTTTTTACTGTTGCTCTGTAGTATAGCTTGAGATGAGGGATGATGATATCTCCAGAAGATCTTTTATTGTAGAGGATTTATTTTAGCTATCTGGGTTTCTTGTTATTCCTTATGAAGTTGAGAACTTTTCTTTCAAGGTGTGTGGTACATCTAAACAATGGAATACTACTCAGCTATTAAAAACAAAGAAATCATAATCTTTTCAGGCAAATCGATAGAACTAGAGATCATCCTTTATGAGGTAACCCAGAAACAGAAAGACAGGCATGGTATACACTTACTTTTAACAGGATATTAGTCACATAATATCGGACAGCCATCTACAAACCTAAAGAAACTAAACACTAAGGATGATCCTAGGGAGGATGCTTAAATCTCATTCAGAATGGCATACAGGATAGACACCAGAAGCAGTGGAAGAGAGGAAACAGGATGGGAGCCTACTATTGAGAGTCCTATGAGAGAATCCACGCAACAGGGGATTGAAGATGTTGAGACTCAAGGCCAAACTTTGTGCAGAGTGCAGGGAGTCTTATGGAACAAGAGGGGTGGGAATAGAGCCACATGGAGGGGACAGGAGCCCCACAAGGAGACCAACAAAGCTAAAGAATCTGAGCCCAGGGGGTCCCGCAGAGTCAATAAAGGATCATGCCTGAAGAGGTCCTAGACCCCCTGCTCAGAGGTTGTCTATTGGCAGCTCATTCTCCAAGTGCATCTCTTGGAGCGGCGTTTGCCTTTATCATGAATTCAGTTGCCTGCTCTTTGCTTACTCACCCCTGGTGTTGCGGCCTTACCAGGCCACTGAGGAAGAAGAACCAGTCAGTCTTGATCAGTTAAAAAGCTAAGGGCAGTTAGTAATAGTGGAGAACTCTCCCTTTCAGTGGACTAGAGGAAGTCGATGAGGGGAAGAGGGAAGGAGGATGGGAATGGGGGAGTTGCGGGAGGGGGCTTCAATCGGGATATATAATGAATAAATTGTGAAGAAAAAAAAAAAACTTCGCAACAAATTCCACAAAAATGATGATGTGCTGTGCGCACAGAACTCTTGTTAACATCCTCCCATGTTTTCTTTTTTTTAATTTTTATTTTTTATATTAGTTACAGCTTATTTACTTTGTATCCCAGCTGTAGCCCCCTCCCTCATTCCCTCCCAATCCCACCCTCCTTTCCTCATCTCCGCCCTGCCCCTCTCTAAGTCCACTGCTAGGGGAGGTCCTCCTCCCCTTCCATCTGACACTCTCCCATGTTTTCTTAATAGTTTCTTCTCATTTTCTTACCCAGCATATTAATATTTTTTGAACATTTCATAACCTAGATATAGTTACAGACACCATTTAAAATAGCTCTATTTTTAGATTCTGAATACAAAAACTTTATTTGTATAACTAAACGACCCTTACCAAAGTAAGAAAATAAAGTGATAAACTCTTCCCCTATAAAAGACCCCATACTCTTCTTGGCAAGGCCAAGTTGAAATCATAGTTGGCATTTAGGTCCAATACTTCTTCAACCTGCTTGTATCCAAACCATTCCTAAGTCTTTGTTGTTTTCAAAGGTTTGCATATTTTAGAAGATCATAGGGTAGATATGTTATGTAATATTCCTCATAATTTCATCATTGATTTTTCCGTATGATTGCATTCAAGTTCTCAACCTGGGAAAGGAATATCACAGTCACCATGTAATCACTTGCTGGTTAGCGCAGAAAGAGGTTCCCAATGTGTGTTTCTTAAGTGTCCATTATGTAAGTTTTTATATGCTCTTTAACACCTGCATATTTTAAAGTTAAGTGGTATAATTGATTGTTTTTATAAGATAGTACATAATTTCACATAAGCAATAGTATTTCTGAAAAACAAATACAAATAATGTAAGTGCAACATAAACCTTTTCTGAATGGAATTTTTCTGTTTGTCCTCTGATGCTATGCACCTCTCAATTTTACCTTTTCATATTTTATAAGTTAAGACTCTGTTGACAAAGATTCTGTCTTTCAGTCAACACTTTTTATTTATCACTGGTATCAAGATGGAATTACTGACTCGTTTAATATATGGCTTACAGAATTTTTTACTACTTTTGTTTCATTGTTTTTTTTTTAATTATTTAAATGTAATTTTCTCTATCTACTCCATTAAATTCTTCCCATGCTCCCCTTGCTTCCTTTTGATTTAAGGGCCTCTTATTCGTTAATTACCACTGGTATGTGAGTGTGCATATGGGTATGCATGTGTGCATATATTTGCATTATTAATAAATATATAAATGCAAACTGTTGAATTTTTCTCTTGAAAATTTTTCAGAGCTGGTCACTTTTCTTACTTTTGTCCTCATCATTTAAAGTAAATTTTCATTTGTTAGTAATTTCTTCATTTTGGCACAATAATATATTATGTAGAGTTTATACTACTGTTGTTCCTACATTTCAGTCATGGTCAAAGACTAATTAAATCTTGGTGGCAAGAGTTTACTATCATGTCAGAGACAGTCCCTCAGTGCCTGGCTCTTTGATCACCTCCCCATGAGGTGGGAGCAGCTCTGCCAGGCCATAGAGGAAGACAATGCAGCCAGTCCTGATGAGATCTGATAAGCTAGGGTCAGATGGAAGAGGAGGAGGACCTCCCCTAATCAATGGACTTGGGGAGGGGCATGAGAGGAAATGAGTGAGGGAGGATGGGATTGGGAGGGAATGAGCGAGGAGGCTACAGCTAGGATGCAAAGAGGATAAAATGTAATTAATATAAAAAAGTAAAAATTTAATTTAAAAAAGAGTTAACTATCTTCATTGATATTCATTCACTATTTATAGACCTTCAACAATTTCTGATGAAATTAATTTTGAACCATTTTTTCACTCATGACTGATAACTGTAATACATTTAGAAAATATCTACTGTATTATGCTATTAATATACAATACAAGCAAACATGTCTAATTTTTATTTAAAATTTTGTGCCTATCAAGGTAAACATGCAAAACTAAAAACAATTTTTAAGAATATTTTGTGATAAATAAATTAGTGTGTGTATAATGAATAAGTCAATGACTAAATCAGATTAGATCATATTAGGTTAGAAATTTTACAAGGAGGAAGACCTATTAAAATTAATCCACATGGCCAACAGAACAGTTTGAAAGAAACATGTGCTTTGATTTGCTAAGCTATAACCTTTTCTGTATTAGAAAAATACTTTGACACAAACACTTTACAAATGTCAGAAGAAAATCTATACTCCATTTCTTCACATTGGTTTTGTGACATTGTGTTTGCTGATATTCGACGAGGGATAAGCTGGCATTGATTTCCTTTGGCACTGCTCTTTTCTGTTGTATTATGGGAAATTAGAGGACTGAAATGAACTGAGTCTCTTACAACCCCAAAGTCACTCATGTGAGCAAAGCTACCACAGGTAAACTCACATTCTCTCTGGGCCTTAAAGGCCAATTGAAATTTTAATAATAGAACATTTGTTTGACTTGAAGGAATTAAAAAAAAATATTAAAATCAGTGAAGATAGCAGCATCTGGCATAAGCTACAAAAATGACTTAAAAATCAAAGTCGATATTTTGTGTTTTGTATATTATTCCTTAAATTGTCCCGAAACCTATCTTTTTATAACTGTATCCAAAGTTGAATATTGATTATCATTCCTCATGGATCTCAAAATTGTAGACAATTGAAGGAACCTCATAGAAGATTAAACTATGTTTAAGTTGACAGGAAAATTAGAAGAAGATCATTTACTTAATAAATAAGAAAAAAGCTAACTTAGATATTATAGAAAATAAGGGGAACTATTACCTCCAGGTTACCTGAGCACATTTTTGATGAAAATATGAAAGCATGGTTGTTTTATCAAGGGAAATTTAGTCAAATATTTCAAGTATTTATGTTCTTTGACTCAGACCTTAAGTTGAATGGTTAGAAACCTTACCACCTGGGTGTAATTTCCAACTTGTGCCATTATTTGTTTTTGAAACAAATGAAAATCTGTTCTAAGTATCAAAATATTAAATTTCATATTAAAATAATTTTTACATTTATACAAGTATAATAAGCTACATTAAAAATAAAATTGTATAGGTCAGAAAGAAAACTTCCAAAACAGGTATTTCATACAAATAGGTATACTGCTAGATTTTATATAAAAATACTATCTATCTATCTATCTATCTATCTATCTATCTATCTGTGTTGTATATACACAGTTCTGAGTTAATACGGGTATTTGGGAATATACATTTAGATATGAGTGCATGATGAGTAAATTTTTATTACATAGTTTTCTATCATAAAATTTCTCCCTAACTAAATATATTTATAGATAGAAAAGCATTATTTTGAAAACATTTTATGTAAATTAAAATCATAAAACAATTTTCTAGATGTTGAATAAAGTTGAGAGGATTGGTGAATATTGTCAGTCTCTTGATATTGACATGGCTAGTTGAACATTCAAGTTTGGAAACAGATAATATCACAAAGGATTTCTACCACTAAAATAAATTTTTCTTTAATTTCAATATAGTAATCAAGTAAATTTATTGATTATATGTAAACATACAACAGAACCAATAATTACATTTACATTTTCAGTTATTTAAGAATCATTAGATTCAAAGAACACAGGTGAAAACAGACTTGTGCCTGCTTATTAGCAGATGTATAATTTTGTTTCATGAAATAATTTTAAGGTCAAAATGAATGGATTTACTGAAGTGAGCAAATAAATTGTATTTATGTTACAGTTGGGAGTTATAGATGATGGGAAATGTCCCAGTAATTAAGAGCACTTAATGTTTTTGCAGAGGATTGGAAGTCAGTTGTCAGCACCCACATGGTGATTTCTGGACCATCCAAAATTTTAATTCCAGGGCACCAGAGCACTCACTCAGCCTATACACACAAAATAAAATTGGTAAATCTTTATAAAAACAATTGTGAATTATAGGTTGGCTAACTAATATTTGACATATAAATATACACATATATGCATCTGCTTATCCTGCTGACCCAGTGTTTTAGTTGATGTATGCTATATCTCTTTATGTATTCTGAACACGCCATATACACACAATATTACATAAATAAAAAGTTTCCTGGCATTTATATATTCAAAATTTATTACTATAATGTCAAATGTGGAAGCTGTTTTTTGTATGAGATTTCTTTATCCAACCAGGTGAAATCTCAAAAATTATAAAATGAAAAAAAAAAATCCTTCCATTAATAAAAGGATTTTCAGCAGAATGCCTGAGGTCTTTTTTTTTTATTGGAAATTATTATTCTTTCATACATTAAGTCTGTAACAGTTTCCCCTCCTTCTGCTCTTCCTAGCCCAACCCCTGTCTACCTCCAGCCTTCCTCAAATTAATTCTTCTATGGCTCCCATTAGAAAAGAGCAGGCCTCCAATAGATAACTACCATACATGACAAAACAAATACAATAAGAAAAGTAAATGTTCTCAAGTAGTGGATGGACAAAGCAACCAAATAGGAGAAAAAGGGTCTTAAGAACAGGTAAAAGAGTCAGAGATATAATGACTCCCACTGTAAAGAGTTCCACAAAAACACTAAGCTATCAGCCGTAACATATACAAAGGATCTGTTGCAGACTCTTGAGGCCCTAGGTGCTCACTGCTTCAGTCTCTGTGAGCCTTGCTTAGATGATTATGTAAATCATATTCTCCTGGCTTCCTCCATCACCTCTTATTCCCAACATCTTTTCTCCCCCTTTTCTGAGGGTTCCTTTAGCTCCAAGGGGAGAGACTAACATAGATCTCCAAATTACTAAATGGGCTGTGAATGT
The DNA here is from genome assembly GCF_030254825.1 of Meriones unguiculatus. NCBI lineage: Eukaryota > Metazoa > Chordata > Mammalia > Rodentia > Muridae > Meriones > Meriones unguiculatus. The sequence continues at coordinate 51,178,922 of NC_083367.1, forward strand.
TCAGCACACTTTGAGTTGATTCATGGATCACAGCCCTCATTGAAGACTAGCCATGACCAATTAGCCAAGTCTTTATAGTGAGTTTGTTGTTTCTGTGTATTCTATCAGAATCCAAATGGCTCTGTGTAGTCACAGAGTACTTAGCAAGTCAGAAACTTTAAAAATTTTCAACTACAAAAACTGGAGTCCTTTCTTGACATCATTTCGTTATCTATTGAAGCAAGTTGTTGTGGATTAGGCTAAAGAAAGGATAGGACAGATAATATGGGTTGCGTAAAATAATGAGGTGCTGTGTAGTTCAACTATTTCATTCGTATTTATAACACTGAATCGTTTTTCTCCACTTACAAATGAGATTTACTTCTGTGTGTATGAACACATGTAAACATGTTGCTCTGTTGGATCAGCATGTTGTGCATGCTCAGTAAATGCTCTAATATGGAGCCACATCATGCATGTTTTCTGCTGGCAGGGGAAAACCATATTTTGTAACCTTTGAACTCAATCATTTTTTTTTTCTTCTAAGTCTATAGGGAAACATGTCAAAACCTATGACTGAGAAATAAATCTTTACAAATTTATTTTCTGAGAATTTGGGCAATATACATGGTGTAATTTGGTCACATTCACTCATCACTCCTCACATTTACTGCTCCCAGATTCCATTCCTCCCAGTCTCCTGTCCCCTCCTCATTTAATTATGTACATATGTATGTTTATACACACCCATGTTCCATCATTTATATAATCACACATATATATATTACCCTTGTGATTCCAATTAATGCTACCCTTATGTATATACCCATATATATGTACATATATGTATACACATATATGTGTATGTGTTTATATAAATATATCTGTATATGTATTTATATATTTATACATATATACATATATATACATACATATATGTCAGGAGTGTAACCCTGCTTGGTAGTATAGAAGTAGCCAGCATTACTCCTGGTTAGTTGTTAGTTAGGTCATAGATCCCAGAGGAAAATCTACTACTACCACTTTTCTAAAACACTGTAATTCCTAACTACGTTCTAAGTACATTTCCTTATAACCATATATGTTGATTAGTATTATTTTAACTTGACATAATTAAGAGTCATTTGGAAAGAGGGATTCTTGATTGAAAAAAATACTTCCACAAGCGTTGCTTGTAAGTAAGCCTAATTTTTTTCTTGGTTAATAGTTGATGTGGTTGGGCTCAGAACACTGGGGTGGCACATGTTTCTAAAGAAGTGATGAGTTTCATAGAATCTGTTTGAGATAATTACACACCTCAGTAAATGTAATAAATCCATTTAGTTTTGCACTTTAAGTAGATAAATTGTGATATACAGTTGACATTTTAATAAAGTGATTATCAACAACAGAAAATGATGCTAATTCACAAGGGTCCTCTGCATCCTCTAAATCTCTCAATATTTTCACCTCCACTTCCGCAAAGTTTTGTAAGCCTTAAAAGGAAGGGTTATGGTAGAGATTTATCATTTACATTTAAACATTCTATAGTTACTTATTTTATTCACTGTATGAACAATGGTAAATCTGTATGTTAACCACTATCCACCTCGTGTAAGGAGTGAGAATGACACTAACCTATGGCAAAAATAATAAATATCCAGGATGCAATTTGATAGTATACAAATTTAGAAGCATACCAGTAATAAGTTCATAACTGGCTTATGACCATCATGGTCATAGAATCTTGGACAATTTTGTAGGACTAGAACTGAGCAGCTCTTAAATCCAGCAAGAAAGTTACCACCTTTTCATCCACACTAATAGTGTTTTAACAGGCATATTTTGCATGGTTGGTTATTATTATGACTTTCAGCATTCATACCCTGGTAAAACTATTGATAACTTGCCCTGCTGCCCCCTAATCCTGTATTGTGCCTTCTTAAAGAATGAAGGCAAGCCAGAAGGCAGGAGGCTTCCAATTCAATGCCAGCGGATTTCCCCATGTTATGTTATAAAATCGTGTAGTGTAAAGAATAAAACTTAGGTGTCTGAGTTATAAATCATGCAGCAAGACATAGAAGCACACATTATCAGGGATAGTATACAAGCAACAAAGAATATTACACATCACAAAGTGAGGAGAGAGAAAGAGACAGAGACAGAAAGATAGTTCAACAACCTTATAAACCTGGGTTTTGTGGGAAAATTTTTCTTTCCAGTGCCAAGATCTTGATAAAATCTCTACATCTCTAGATTTTGCCAATGAAAGTTTATGCCACCTTTTTTTCTATCTACAAATAATAGAGGTCTGATTAAATAATTAACTCAACACAAGCTCAATGAACATTTACTAGATTCAGATTTTAGTATTGTTTTTCAAATGACTTCATGAAACTAAAAATCATCTTAAAGTATCATTCAGAATTTGTCCATTTTCAGGTCATTAACATGTGCACTTATTTTTCTGCTGTTTTTTAAGAAATTTTCTGGGTTATATGTTGATAATTACTTTAAATGACACGTATCAATAACAAAACATTTACGTATGCATATCCTTAGATATGTATTATCTTATTGCTTATATGATGTCAACGACAAGATAGTCACACCTTTCTGATTAAATGCCTGTTGAACTTTAAATTGCAATAATCAAAAGACTGTTCAATTTAAATTTTAGATTATTTAAGAAGTCTTCAGCAAAAAAGACATTATAATATGTGTTGATTACTGTAGATGTTATGAAAAGAGCTATTAAATCCAGTGGGAATGTTCATCAGCGTACTGTAATCAGCAACGGGAGAGAATGCTTAATTACAGTTATTTGGGTGACAAGTTGATGTAATAGTGTCATTGAAGACTGAAAATGATGCTTGGATGAACACTTGCACCATGAAAGAGGATGTGAAAATGCATCGGTTTCAATGATGGTATCTCATTATAGGACTGTTTATATTAATTTATCTCACACTACAATTCCAAATGCAATCACCTCATTACATAGCTAAAATTTTTATCAGACAGAGACACTGTATTTTATAAGGAGAGACAAAACATGAGAGGTAAAAAGAAGAGTTATTTTATTCAACTGATGATTCTTATTTTAATGGATTTTCTAGATGTTAGTTGCAATAAGATAATGTTAATTTGAATATACCTTACTTTAAATTCTTGATAGTATATTGCACATGCTATTATTTTGGGCTTATTAAAACAGATTCTATTATAATCTAAAAAATAAAGCTAAATTGCATACTATTAAATAAAAAGACTTCTTTATATTCATTCATGTGGCTTATAAAATGTCATCTTGAAGAGAATATATTTTATTTATTTGTTTTCAATTTCATTTTATTTTAGTAGATATATAAAATGCATATGTAGATCAATAATGTTTGATGAGATTTGAATCAGTAATAAAAAATGTCCTATAAAAGTAAAATTCCTTGTGTACTTGAGCATACTTTAGGTATATGCCCAAGAGTGATATAGCTGGATTTTGAGGAAGCACTATTCCTAATTGTCTGAGAAAGGGCCAGAATGATTTCCAAAGTGGTTGTACAAATTTACATTCCCACCAGCAATGGAGGAGATTTTCCATTTCTCCACATCCTCTCTAGCATGTATTGTCACTTGAGTTTTTGATCTTAGCCATTCTAATATGTGTAAGGTGAAATCTCAGGGTTGTTTTGATTTGCATTTACCTGATAACTGAGGATGTTGAGCATTTTTTAAGTGTTTCTCTGCAATTCAATATTCCATTGTAGAGAATTCTCTCTTTATCTCTGTACCCCATTTTTTAATTGGATTACTTGATTTGTTGCTGTTTAACTTCTTGAGTTCTTTAGAAGGACATTTGCTCAACCATGTTTGCAGCAATTTTATTCGTAAGAGCCATAACCTAGAAACAACCCAGATGCCCCTCAACTGAGGAATGGATACAGAAATTGTGGTACTTTTACACAATGGAATGCTACTCAGCAATTAAAAACAAGGAAATCATGAAATTTGCAGGCAAATGGTGAGATCTAGAAAAGATCATCTTGAGTGAGGTAACACAGAAGCAGAAGGACACATATGGTATATACTCACTTATATTTAGACATATAATATAGTATCAAGTGGATATTAGACATATAATATAGTATCAACATACTAGAATCTGTACACCTAAAGAAGCTAAGCAAGAAGGAGGACCCAGGGTAAGATGATCAGTCCTCACTAAGAAAGACAAATGGGATGCACATCCAAAGAGGGAGAAAACAGGAAACAGGACAGGAGCCTACCACAGAGGGCTTCTGAAAGACTCTGCTCTGCAGTGTATCAAAGCAGTTGCTGAGACTCATTGCCAAACTTTGGGCAGAGAGCATGGAATCTTTTGAAAGAAGGGGATATAGAAAGAACTAGAGAGGACATGAGCTCCACAAGGAGAATAACAGAACCAAAAGATCTGGGTATAGGGCTCTTTTCTGAGAGAGATACTCAAATAAGGGCCATTCATGGAGATAGCCTAAAACCACTGCACAGATGTAGTCCAGGGCAGATCAATCTCCAAGTGGGTTCTCTAGTAAGGAGAATAGGGACTCTGTTCATGACATGAACTCAGTGGCTGGCTCTTTGATCACTTACCCCTGAAGGGAGAGTAGCCTTACCAGGCTACAGAGGAGGACAATGGAGTCAATCCTGATAAGATCTGATAGGCTAGGGTCAGAAGAAAAGGAAGGGACACCTCCTCTATCAGTGGAATTGGAGAGGGGCATGGGAGGAAATGAGGGAGGGAGGGATTGGAAGGGCATGAGGGAGGTGGCTACAGCTGTGATACAAAGTAAGTAAACCCTAACTAATATTAAAAAAAAATTAAAAAAAGTAAAATCCCAAAACCAACAAATTCTATCAAACATTTAAAGAAGAAATGATGAGTAATTCTTCTTAATTTACTACTTAAAAGCACAGGAGTAGGGGATTCTTCTGAATATGTTCTATAATGCCAACGAGAGTCACTTAAATATTGCTACATTATCTTCTAATACCTCTATAAAAAATACTGAAGTAAGGGCGGAGGTACATAACACTAAAGAGCTTTTGGAAAGTTATTTTTAAAAATCTATTATTGCATAAGCTTCCTGAAATATGTGTACACTTATACACAAAAAGATAACATGGAGTTATTTTGTAACAAAGCATAAATATACCCATTTTGCATCAGAGGCTAACAAATAAACAGGCCACTACCAGGTATGTATGGATTTCCTCTTTTGAATGTGATGTCCTTTCATGTCCCATAGACCGCTGAACATTGTAGGTTATTGCTTGTTTCCACCCTGAAGTTAGACTACTGAATACACTACATACTTGACTCACAGAATATGGAGGAATCCAGTGAATACTGGCTTGGAAGCTTCACAATCCCTACAGACTAGCTTTCATGACGTGGGGTGTTGCTCTGCACACTGCTGAGGTAGAAACCTAATCATTAGTCTCACCCAGCACTGAACCCTGGAAACTACAAAAATGGCTGTTCTGGTAAGAAGCTCATTGGCACAATAATGGCTTGTGAACACCATGCAAGCAACCAACCACTTTGTGATTGAATTTAATTCCCACTCGATAAGATGAAACCTACACAGAGCATCATTGCAAAACTCTTTTGGTAGAATGGTAATGGGACTTACCAGAGACGCTATTACAATTATTAAGAGCATAGAGTATTACACCCTTCTCTCATGAATTTTTTATACCTGTAGATAAAAGTATGTCTTAACCCCATACTAGAGTCTTCTGTTAGCAGTAGATGGCAGTTAACACTTTTATATGTACACATACACAAAGAGTTAACATGTAGTTATCTTGTAACTACAAGGCAAGAATAAACCCATCATGTGCCAGAGGCTAAGAAATAAATAGGCCTCTACCCTGTGTGGGTTTTCTCTTCTAGATGTGCTGTCCTGTCTTGTCCACAACTGTTTAAGGAGCAGAAAATAAGAGTCTGCAAAACAATCACTACTAAAGGAACCATAGATTTCATACACCCCCTGTCAAGGCTCACTTATTTGATAGTATAATAAATCTTAATTTTTCTATTAGGAAAGATGAATATACTTTCAAAAGTCAGATTACAAAACTGGCACAGCATATGCTATATCTTATTAGGTTATATTTTATCATTAGCCTCGCCAACACTGAACCCTGGAAACTATATTAAGCATATTTTATTAAGTTATATAATGGTTTTAATATTCAGAATATATGCTGTATTTCTGTATTCCAACCAGATCATCAAATTGTAACATTTAACATCAATTTTTTTAAACAAAGTTACCTTGTGGACTGTATTTTTATATGTGCATTAAAATTATCTATCCAGAGTGATTGCAAAAATATCTATTTCAGCTTTGCTAAGTGACTATATAATTAATGTAATTATTTTGCCATTCTCTGAACAGAAGGTCAAGAAAACAAAAGCTCCACAGGTCTTCAGATCTCCAGCAAATGAGCTGTAACAGGAAAAAGAATCGGTACCATTATAAACTTGATCTTAGACAAGGCTGAGAAGAGACAAACTTACTATAATAACAATCAAGCAGCATTCAGTGTCTGAGCACATGTATGCAGGTGAGTAATATACTGCGTAGGATTGTAAAATAAAAGAAAAAAGTACAATCTATCTTGATTTCTATTCAGCAATTCAATGAAATTACACAATATTCTGAAACAGATTCCCATAATAATAAAAAAAATGTTCAACAAAACATCCCAAGGCAGAAAATAGGATGCAAGATACAATATATGTGAACATTAAGAGATGCTTAATTCAGTCTCTAAGAATTAAAATGGGTCCTCAAAGGAGAGCAGCTTAGACAGAAATAGTGACAAGAGACAGTCATAAAGATAGTCAATTGCAGTATAATAAACGGGTAAATACTAGAGTGACCACAGAGGTGTTTTATGGCTTGCCATTGACAAAGGAATGTCATTAACAAATTAATCACTCAGTCAATAATAAAAAGGATGAGAAAACATAGACTGTGCCATAAGGAATATATTACATATATGTTAAAATATTAATGTAACATTATAGTATTATATAGACACACACATATTCATATTCACCACACTCATACCATTACTGCAGACATATATACATACATACACACATGCATATATGTATATATATACACACACACACACACACACACAAATGTATGGAATAAGAGTCTACCAGTTATTCTTACAAGTGTATTTATATTGTTAAGTATAAAAAAACAATAAAATGTTGGAAAATAAGCAATTTACAATTTTTCATACATATTTATAAAAACTTTCTGGAGATAGATAGATAGATAGATAGATAGATAGATAGATAGATAGATAGATCTTGAAGTTTTAAGGACTGAATCCCTAACATCATGATGCTAAATACAAGGGTTCCCACAGAGCTATTTTCCAGTCTTTGATTTTTCTGACACATCTTGCTATTTAGCCCAGTGTCCTTCCTGCCCCTCCCTTTTGTTGAATTGCTGTGATTATGGGTATTTGCTCACATTGTCTCAGTGGGCTTACTTGATAATCTATAATAATAAACTGAACAAATATAAAGGTAGTTAACATGTAAGGTAAAGAAGTCCACTGACCATATATCCTAAGGAATATGACAACAGAGTTTTAAACTTGTAGAGTACAAAATATGGACATCTGAACTGTTTACACCATACAAAGGAGAGCAGATGCAGTCCAATGAAACTTCTGCTGCAGGCTGCTGCACAAAAGCCATAGGACAGGTCAAATCCAGCTCAAATTTACTCTGTAAGAATCAGATCAGTCATTAACTTGTAATGAAATTAGGACAAAAATACAGGAAAAAAAAAAAACCTTACTAGATAGTTGGCTCTAAAAATAGAAAGAGCCACATAAAACTGGATTGAAGGAAAATCTTAATAAAAGTAAAATTAGTAAGTCACTGAGTGTTAGTTATTTTTTCTAAAATTGTTTCTTAGTTTCTCTCGTAACCCAGCTACTCTCTTCATATGTCTATCACACAAGTATTTAGGACTATATTGTTTTACTTTAACAAGCTTCACAGCACAAGAGCTGATCAGTTACTCCGCTATTCTAAACCCGCTAAGCTAATTTGCTTTCTGCCCTGTGTACATCCCAGAGATACTTTTACTCTCTGACTTTTCCTGCAGAGCTCTCCTGCCTGGTCTCTCCTGGACATCTACCTGGGGTTCAATTTCCTACTTCCTCTTCCAATTCCTCCACCTTTAACTGGCATGAAGTCCAGCCCAGATTTCTCCCCTTCTCAACAACTGGCTGCAAACTGTTTTATTGGCATATCAGGGAACAATTGGAGAGCAGTGTTTACACAAGTTTGAGGCAGGAGAGTCTCAGAACAAGGATTGAAACCAGATATGGGAGGTAGAGAAATCAGCATCTGAATTACAAAATAACATTATGCCTACAACTGAGTAATGTTACTATTGAATAGAAAGGCAAAAAGAAGCATTATATATATATTTAATATTTAATATATCATATATTTTTATATAAACATAAATACATATATTTATTTATATATATCACAGAACACACATGCACACACATGAACACATACACAAGACACACATACATAAATATAAACACATATAGCCAATGCACAACATACACCCACATTCACAACCCCACACACATATACATGTGTACACATACATTACAAACACATACGTACACATACACACCTACACACACAACACACGTGCATACATATACATATACCTATAGAATAAGATTCCATCAGTTGTTCATACAACTTTATAGTGCTAAGTATTTACTGTTAGAAAATAAACATTTTACATTTTTTTCATATAAAACTTTTAAAATTACTTTCCAGAAAATTTCTAAGTCAAAATCAAAGAGAACTTTAGCAATGTGCATAAGAAAGATGTCTGTTTTTATATCAATACCAGGTGGAAGTTAGTTCATTTTGACTCATAATGGGCCTTTGCCTGAGTCTCTCTCTCATTTCTTTCCTCATTATACAGGTCTTTTGCTTATCTATTACGGTTTTGCATCTTTATGCAATTTCTATATGTTTGAATGTTTGTGTTCTGCATCTATATGTATTTTTTCCTTAACTCCTGTTTTGTTTTTTCCTATGTTCATTGGTTTGGTTGGTTCTATTCAGGTTTTTTTTTGTTATTATTTTATCTTATTCAATTTTATTGTTATTAATTTTTAGATGTCTGTTTTCTATTGAGATAGTTAAAAAAGGGTGTATGGAGTTGGGTGGATGAGAAACGAGGAGGTGTTAGAGGAGTTAAAGGAGGAAAATATCAAAATATATTCTAAGAAAATAATCTATATTAATAAAAATTAGAAATAAACAAATAAAAGAAGAAGTAAAGGATGAGGAGACCGAAAGAGCCCAAGGTTTTGGTAGCAAACAAAGTGATGAATAAATGGACTTTGGAGAGTAAAAGGATATTGATTTAATTATATTTTAATTTCAAAAATAAAGAAAAGCATTTATTTATTTATTTTTCTGAAACAGCTTTTTATTAAACAGCAAAGCAGAACTTGAACACAATTTTAAATATTTGTAACAAGGTCACAAAAGGGTTGCAAAATGTCTGCAATGTAAGGATTACATGTCCATATAGCTAACATCACTCATCACTAATACTGGTGATTCCACCAGTCAAAGCAGCCCAATCTAAGACCTATCAGGTGCATTAGTGGATCTTTCCTATTATAACATTTTATTATTTTTTCTGATGTCAACTCCTTTATCAAATGGAAGCTACAAGCGAAATTTTTTAAATTTGTTAAAAGAATGACTATAATTCTGCAAACCAAGTAGCCAAGTTTACAGAAATTCTGGAGAAACAACTGAGATAAAATACTAAGATTAACAATTATCACATATACAAAACTCTCTTATATTCATGATTCTGATACTAATATACTCTCAATTAATTTTTCAAAAGTTCACCTCCTGGGTACAAACAAACAAGGCCAAACTCTTAAATGGTCTCTCTGGTATGTGGCTTAATCCACTTACATCAGACTTAGTATGCTTTCATTGACTGTCTGAAAAGTGCAGCTGTGGGCCAGAGGTAATAATGCACATCTGGTAAAACATTGGAAGTTGGTTACTTCTGATTATTCAGTTTTCCTCCCTATTTCTATCTTTCCTCAAGATTTTTTATTTCTCATACGTTGTGAAGAAAAGTATTTATATCAGTGAACACTTTTCTTTTCTTTTTTTTTTTTTTCACAGTACAGCTACTCATTTACTGATACAGGTCTGAAACCATGTAAACTGCCTACAAAAATCTGACAAACACTGATAAAGACTTTTATAGACAAAACAATGGGCAAATACTTTTAACAAACAACATTTAATTATGAAAAACAAGGAGACAAATTCCCTTATTTGATAGATTTTGAGGCTGGTAAAAGTTTGCAAGGCAAACCTTAAATTAAAACATCTGTTTAGTGGAGTGGCATGATTTAAACAATTAGAAATAATATAAAAATTAAAGTTATTTATATATACATACATATATATGAGAGAATACATAACAACTTTTATTCCACATCTATATATTTATAAAATAGTTTGTATGTCTAAAAGAAAGTATATTAAGAATGTGTGTGGTCTGTAAACTCTGCTATTCAAAAAACGCAAACTGTCAGTTTTAAACATTAGAGGCAATACTTTCAAGTGACCTTTCCCTCTATAGTACCTGTAGACTTTCCTCTACTTTACCCCTGGTCATCGAGAAATCAAAGCTTGATAGCTATCATCTGGATAATTAGGCACTACCTAGGAGAGTCCTCCTCACAGAGGGAGAGAAGGAGTAATCGGTTATATGGCTAAAATATTTCCTTGAGAACACAGCAGCAGAAACCCACCTCAGATGATCCTTGGTCAGTTCCGTAGCCACCCACTGGGAAAACCATTTTCCACTGCTCTCACTGTGCTACTGCTCATGAGCGTCACTCACTGTGGTCTCATCACTGAAAATAATGTCTTCTCCCATCGGGAAGTAATACAGTATCTGTGAACACAAACTTTTAAGTGCAAATTTTAAAAATATATATATATTTAGGGACAAAGTGATGCTGATTTTTAATATTGAAATAATCTAATCAAGATAATTATTATTTATACTTCAAATAATTGTTTCATGATAAGAAAATTTGAAACGTTTTTTTTTAGTGATTTGGAAATTGTGTACTAAGAGATATTCTAGATATGCTCTGCCTCATCTCAATGTAGAAATATCCTTAATTGAAGTAGTTTACCTGTGAACCGTGACTTCTGCATTCCTTCTACTCAGAATCCTTCATATTCTCGCACCTGTTTCTCTGATTTTGTCTCAGAATTTACCGGAAATTTTAACCGTGGAGTCTATGAAATATGTAGACAATTTAGTAGGGTGAATGAAGGATTATGGGAAAATGTGAATTCTTTGTCCTAACTTTACTTTGAATGTATGACAAAGAAGATTATTGAGAGAAAGGGAAAGGTAAGCAAAAGAAAACAGAAAAAAAAAAAACAAACAAACAAACAAAAAAAAAAACAAAAACAAAAAACAAAGGAACCCAAAGCCTTGAACCTGTAGCCCATGAGATGGCTCAGTGGGTTAAAACACTTGCCAACAAGCCCGCAAACCTGCATTAAATACACAGAATCCATTAGCTGAAAGAAGAGAATTAACTTCTCAGAGTTGTTCTCTGACATCCAGAGGTGTATCAGAGCGTGCCCGCGCGCGCACACACACACACACACACACACAAACACAAACATACACACACACACACACAGTAAAAATATAATAAAAGTAAATTTTTAGGAGCTGGAGAAATTGTTCAACATTTAGGAGCTTTGATTGTTCTCGGCAAAAGGCTCACTTTCAATTCCCAGAACCCACATGGATGCACAAACCCTCTGTAACTTCAGTGCTAAGAACTATAATGACTTTCGTCATCATTCTTGGGTAGCAGGCATGCCCAAGGTATACTTACGTACAGGCAGGCAAACCACTCTTATGCATAAAATAAAAATAAATATTTAAAACAATAAGATAAAAATTCATTTAAAAGTTTAAAAGATTAAATGCATATGGTAAGAATTTATTTTGTAAGAAAACCTTGCTCACATTGGGAAAATATGCATCCAAGAATCAAGGGCAAATTATTACTTTTATATATGTGGAGATGGAGTTAATGAACAATAAGGAGAATCCTTAAGCCTTATTGCATACTTATTGCATCTCTCAGTTATTGGCCAGCTTGGAAAGGAATGAAACACTTTAGATAAACTTCATAGTTCGTATTAAAAGCAAAGAAGAGGGAGAGAATTCACACTGAATCTTACCTGGCCTGTTATGTTAGTTCAATATAGAGGTAGCCAGGATATTGTTATCACCTTGTTTAGAAACCTCATGGATGTGCATGGATGCCTCTATATTTTATGGATGAGGAAGCCAGAATCTTATAAAGACCAGATAGTTGCGGTGAATTTTTGGTATTTAATGTTATTCATTTTCTAAAGCATTGGAAAACATTCTTAGTTTTCAAATCAATTTGAAGTACAAGAGTGTATGTTTGTGAATAAATACAATTAGATGACCAAACTCCATATGTCAAGATAAGCTTTCTATGGTCATATATATTTTTATAAACATTGAAAAAATTTTCTTAAATATTTACTATTAGAATAATAGTGTTTATATAGTTATTGAAAAAATATGGACAATCTTAGAGTCCAAGATTTTTGATATATTATGCTATGTAGTCATTTCAAAATGTAGCATGAAATGATGATTAACAATAATTGTGGCATTAAACAGATAATTAAAAGTATAATATGTATCCATGGCACCTATTTTATAAAAGCTATAAACATTTTAATTTTTGTTTATAGTTCATATTATATATAAATATGCAATTATTCCCCTGTTACCACTTTACACATTTCTCACAAAAACTTTAAGCAAAACATTACTTTTATCTATATTTTGTGCTTGTCTGGTTACATTTGGCACATGAAATATTTTTTCTATAGAGCTATTTCTGTGATAAACAGGAAAATAAATTACAAATATACGCCTTTACTCTCTAACCGTGTCTAATTTAGAGAACAAATTATTTTTTTTTATTGTAAACAACTGAAGTTATCAAGTTTAAATTCACGTGGTTTCCAAAAGGAAAATTCTATTGGTCAAAATACTAGGAAAACTGAAGCCAGTTACTTCTGGGCATGGCTCCCCTCCTCCTAGTAACAAGACTGCTCAAGATCTAAGCCACCACTCTTAGTTCTGATCTTACCATGATCCCCCACTTTCTTCCTTTTTCTCTCCTGGTTGCTCTGAACTTTCTAGCTTTATTTTTAAATCCTTAAGCTCACACCTCATGTCATGACATCTTCCACCACATTGCTTTACTTAGTTAGGTCCAGCTTCCAAAGTTTCCTTCCTTTTGGTTAAATCCATTATCTACATGCAAATGTAAAAAGAAACTAGCAAATAAAAACCAAAGTGTTTGTTGTCTACAAAGACACTTTCTGGGAAATGAGACAAATTATCTGTTATGTATCTCACCATCTACCTACTGTGAGACTAAATCATAACTACCTAGTAATTAGTAAATAAGCTATCATAACATATAATGTATCCATTGAATTAAATATATTAACAATATAATTCTAAATATTATTACATGCAGCCTATTTTTGCAATTATAAATTCAGATAAAATTTTAAAGATGAAAGCCTACATGTAAGTACGTGTTATTATTTCTTCATAGATTTATTAAGAAAGTAAATATTTTATGATAATGTATTCCAGAATATGAAATTAAGACTAAATCCTTCTTTTCTAGTCACAATACTAGAAGCAGAAAATTTCAGGAGAATTTTTGAAGGATGGTTTGTCACACCCAATAGATGTTTTAATGCTAGATAGGAGAGGAATTTGTGTGGGAATAGGTATTTTTATTAATGGATTGAAACTTGTAACACAATATTCTCACAGAACTTTGTGAGTGACTATAGCCTTAGAGCTCAGATTCAGCTTTCATTTAGGGCTGTAGAAACAGCATCCTCTGTGAACAGAATTCTATGGAGAAGGTAAAATAAGGACACTTTATTTTGTACTTAAATGACTTTGAGATGGAACAAAGCAGGAAACATAATCTCTGTTCCATGTCATTCCATCCTATTTTACCTTTGCTTCTTATGGTGATGAAAACAAAATTTGATAATAGAGAAAAATAATGGGAAAGGCTAAAAATATCAAAGACCACTCTGAAAATAGTTTCTAAGTCCTTAATTATCATTCATGTCATGCAATAAAAAATTATTTCATTTCAAAGAACTTCATGTTATATTGAAATTCAATCTTGTTTCTGCTGGGAGTTTTCTGCTAGTGGTTACAATAAGTATCTAGGCAAAGTCACCTGACAAAAGCTCTGAGCTTGTGTGTCTGGAATATACATAAACATTATTTCTACCAAGAATAGTGTTGAGGCAGGTGAGGCAGAGGTGACCCTCAGTAGACAATCAAACACATTGTTTGGGGCTAACTTACCACTTCATCATCATATTGTGTGAAAGAACTCAACCTGTAATAAGCAAATGAAGAAGTGGAGAAAGAAAAAGCAACAGAAACCTTCTAACTCATAACTGAAGTATTCAATAAACTAGATAGCATGTAGTATACACTGAAATCTTTATACATTTTACCATCCCTTTCTTCATATACAATTTTTATAACTGTGAAATGCTACCAGCTTATAAACACTTAAAGAGAGAAATTCATATGTCATTTAGCTTACCACTTTTATTTTTTTCAAATCTTTTTTTGTAAAGCTGTATATTTATTATCAATTTATACAACCAACCGTTAAACAGATATTATATGTTACAAGCAACATGAGTCTTTTATTTCAAATTTTAGAAAAATGAAACCAAAGTGACAGCAAATTTACCAACACTTAATTTTAAAATGACGCTAATTACAAAACCGTATGCATTTTCAAAATAATTATCTTTGCAATGATAAGAATACTCAGTGAGTAAGATGGAGAACCCAAGCCAGAAGGGCTTGAAATTCCAGAGTTTAAGGACAAGGTCAGGAGGATCTTGGGAGTTCACTGGTCAACCACTCTAGCAGAAAGGGAGGGATAACAATAGAGGCAAAGTCCGTTAGTCTTCCTCTGACTTCTGCATGTACCCGAGGAAACATGTTTATTCATAAGCTTATACACCACACCTGCAGGTCCCACTACACTCCTTTCACATTCTCACATGCACACATCTTTATTGTTTTTTTTTTTTTCCTCTCTTATGAATCAGTTCAAAAGTTAGCAAGCACTCCTTGATTTTGTTGTCTTGGTCAGTAGAATTCTATCAGCCCAGATTCCTGGTGGGGATATGCCAAATAAGTTGGTTCTCATTCAGTATACTCTTTCGTTCATATTTCAAGACTAAATCATAGCAATATATGAGCTAGATTGTTCCCAGGCTATGAATACGATCAAATGTGAATGAGTAACCAGGAGCCATAGATTTTTCAAATATCTATAGCTTGGATTTAAAGATATAAATCTTAAAACTAAATACATATAACCACACCTAGATGCTCATTACTTTACCAAGGAACACGTTTCAAATAACACTATTTTTTGAGTGTGTTTTTGATAATCACTATAATTTCTGTCTTGTTTTTTATTACTCTTTTTTGGCATTTTTTATTATTATTAATTACACTTTATTCATTTTGTATCCCTCCATAAGCCCCTCCCTCCTCCCCTCCCAATCCCACCCTCCCTCCCCCTTCTTCATGCATGCCCCTCCCCAAGTCCACTGATAGGGGAGGTCCTCCTCTCCTTCCTTTTGATCTTAGCACCATGCATGGAGATAACCAAGTTCGAGAATTTAATAAGACAATGTATTGACAATGGGCTAAGCAAGATCACAAGACCATAGAACAAGAAACACTAGATTCCAACTTAAAAACTAAGACCTTTGTCAATTTATTAGTTATTTAGATCAACTTTTTGTTTAATATACAATTTTTTTTATCCTTGAGAATTTTATAGATTCACGTCAGAGGTTTTGATCAAATTTACCTCCTTCATAAATAATTCAAATTTATTGTAAACTTGACATCTGGGAAGAAGGGCCCTCATTTGAGGAGTTGCCTAGGTAACACTGCATGATGGTGGGGCATTTTCTTCTTAGCTACCTGATAGAGATGGGCTAAACCTACCATGAGCTTAACATACTTTGGTTCCTAGCTTTCTAAGAATACACACTCAGCACGAAACAAAAAAGTCAATAATCAACATTCTTCCCTGATTTCTGCTTCAGTTCCTGATGGAGTTCCTGTCCTGAGTTCCTTTGATGATGTTTTTACCAGGAAGTACAGATCAAAGAAAACCTGTACTCCCAGGTTGCTTTTAGCCAGTTTGTTTTTTATTATTATTATTTTTATCAGAACAACAGAAAGCAAATTAGAACATCCCCCAATCTCCTTCTAATTACAATCCCCACTACCCAACTTCCTGTAACTTTATAATCATCTTTCATATTTTAAAATACCACACTGTGTCCAGTCAGTGCGGCCCATGCTACACAGATTTAGGGCCATCCAGTAGAGACTTTTCAACATGTTAAGAACTACACCCAATCAGTTCACCTGCTTTTTGATCATCTCCCCCTGAGAGGGGAGCAGCCTTACCAGGCAACAGAAGCCGACAATGCAGCCACTCCTGATGAGATCTGATAGACTAAGATCAGAAGGAAGGAGAGGAGGACCTCCCCTATCAGTGGACTTAGGGAAAGGGGCATGCATGAAGAAGGGGAAGGAAAGGTGGGATTAGGAGGGAATGGGGGAGGGGCTTATAGGGGATACAAAGTGAATAAAGTGTAATTAATAAAAATTAAAATAGAAAAATAAAAATAGAAAAAAAAGAACTACACCCATAAAGAAAACTGACTTTCCACTTCCTAATTCAACATCAACACCTAATAGTTCCTGAGCTAGTGGCTGGGTCATAAAATCTTTCCCATTTCATGCTGGACTGGACGGACCTCGTGCAAGCCTTGTACCAGTGTTGTCCCGCGATGAGCCCTGAACCGTTCAGGGAGTGTGAATGGTATAGCTATCCCATTCATTGCTGGACATTCTGCCAACCTTATTCTCTGCATTTGGAGCAGTTGTGAGTTTTTTCATTAATCACTGTCTGTTGCACAAAGAACATTTTCCGGTGCAGACTGTGGATGGAAACTCCTGAAAGGAAGTTTTGTCTACTGACACTGATTGGTTGTTTAAAATTTCAGTACTGCAGAGAGATTAAAATGTTGTAGGTCCAGAGGCTAGTTAACTTAGTTTGGGCTAGCTTTAATTTTCTAAAACATTCCTTGCCAAGCTGTGTGTTAAAACTAACATCTGCTGACTAATTGATTAAACATTTTGGAATATATTATCTCACCAAATTAACAGCTTCTACCAATCCAAAAGCTAAAAATGTTATCTGATGACATCTTGAGCCTATAAAAAATCTTCCACAATTTCACTGAATGTACCTGTTTGGTATACCCAACAATGTATTTTTAACTTGCCTTGATTAATGACGTTCTTTGTTCTATAAAATCATAAAATGCTTATAGAAACTACCTCCACAGTGGAACCATAAAATTTAGGGTAAGTTAAATTGGTTTTGGGGCCATGGTCACTCAAAATGGCTTCAGAATAAACCATCTCTTATTTCCATCACGGCTGTGGTTTTTGCATTAACATTTCTGAGAGATGCATTAATCTATTTGTGAAGATGCATATCTTTAAGAGGACAGTTTATTACTGCATCCATTTAGCAAAATTCTAGTTACAGCTTCACTCCTAGGGCCTATGTGCTTCCAAACCATGGGATGGCTCCTGGTCAGATTTATAGAACGAGGTATATTTCCTTCTGTGGAGCTGCCCTTAAGTTCAACTAGAAAGAGTTTGTTTACCTTCTTTAGCATTCACACTATAATCACATCCATAGCTGCCATTTTAGCTAACAGGATTCACAGCTGTTGATTTTTCTCTCCTAGAAACCTATACAATGCTTTTCAGTATTATAAAAACTAGCCAGCAAAGCAAATGCTTCCTGGTCAACAGCAACTTGATTTCTCTTATAAATAAGGTATGTGGTGCTTCAGCAAGAGTATTTTAACACCAAGCTATGACAGGAAATTAAGATCGTGTTCTCCAGGATACCCTGACCAATAATTTGAATGGGACACACTCTTACACTAACTTCTCAGTTTGCTGAATGGACAGTTCCTATTTCTGTAGTTATGGAAGTAGGAACATCTGGATCTTTTTCAAGGATTTACAGAGAGATATTTTAGTTCTGTTCTAATTCTCTTTCATATTGTTTAACAACCAGTTGAAAACATGGCCTCTGGGCTGTTTCCTGTTTTGAGTTTTGCTGTTGCAGTAAATCCTCTATTTCTGGCTGAAGGGCATTGAGTTTGCATCTGTCTCAGGACTTGTTCCCACATGATTTTCAAAGGTTCTCTGACTACTGTTGGCACTCTCTGTGTAAATGAAAATCTCAAACATTATCTGAATTCATTTTAATCACTCTCCTCTCCTTTGCTGGCCTGAGTGAGGATGTGTATCAATTTCTTGCCTCGGTGTGTTCTTTAGAAAAGTCAAGGCTGAAAATAGAAAATGACAGACTGTCTCACTATGTAATAGGGTCCCCTCATTTTTGTTTTAGTGTTTTCTCCTTTATCACACATTCTAGAAATGGCTGTATAATTCCTGAGCTCATTTCTAAAAAAAATTTGAAGTGTCTTGTTCAAAACTCACTCAGAACTATAAAATGAGCATTGTAGCTTAGAGCTTCACCCAGTAAAAAATCTTTGTGATGATGGAACTTAGTGACTACTTACACTGTGTACCTGAGGAATCAGCTCTGAATTTGTGTTTTCACACAGCAAGCATTTATAGAAAACTACAGATTTCTACCTTATTTTATATTATGTAGTAATCTAGTGTATATTTTTAGTTTAGTACATTTCAGTGATCTGTACAAGGATACAGTCAGGGCCAGTGTTTCAGGGCCAGAGGATTTACTGCAAAGTGGTTCTTATTCTGTCTTTTCTCCATTTGGATACACCAACTGCTTAGCTCAGATATGAACATCTATATTCCACTGCCATAAATTGATACTCATTTTATAATAACTAGCAGGCAACCATTTATTGTGAATCTGCCATGCTGATACTACATATTCTTTTTGAAATATTCTTATTATTTTTTATGACAGAGCATTGAGGCAAATCAAACCATCTGCTTTCTGAACTACACTGCACAAGAATCATTATGTGGTCTCATTCCACCCTAAATGAATGTTCTCCTGCCTCAAGTAAATTATGTTAAATCACTTAAACAAGACACTAAAAAGACACTGGCTGATCATACTCATATTTGGACTCTAAAAGTTTAATCTCATAGGAGTTGAGTGTAGAATAGTGGCTATCCGACTTGGAACAGATATATGAAAACAGGGTCTAGAGGAATTTTAATCCAACAACATCATTGCTCTGTCAAGGGATCACATCCAAAAAGACCTATGTTTGTGTGAGCCTGCTGTAAAACTGACATGCCCTTAGTATACACCTTTAATATCTATGACTGGATTATACACATTTAATCCGTCTGGCTGGAACTTAGTGTACACCTTTAGTCTCAAACAGTGCCATCTAATTGAAGGACAGACAAAATGACGAATTAGAAAAAATTGAAAGAATGTGTCAGAGATAGGATAAGCCTAACTCTCATGATAACAGACAGGAAAGAAAATCTACTTAAGAGCAGCACAGAGAAAGCGCCAGATTGATTTCCAAAGTGGTACAAGTTCACATTCCCACCAGCAGTGGAGTAGGGTTCCCTTTCCCCACATCCTCTCCACATGTGCTGTAACTTTAGTTTTTTTGTTTTAGCCATTCTGATGAGTGTAAGGGGAAATATCTGGTTCGTTTTGATTTGCATTTCCCTGAAGCCTAACGATCTTGAGCATTTCTTTAAGTATTTCTCTGTCATTCAATATTCCTCTATTGAGAATTCTCTGTACCCCCTTTTTTAATTGGATTAATTGGTTTGTTGTTGTTTAACTTCTTGAGTTCTTTATATATTCCGGATATTAGGCCTAAAGAACTTAATCAAGAAGGAGGACTCTGGCTAAGATGCTCAATCCCCATTCAGAAAGGCAAAGAAGATGGACATCAGAAGAGAGCTAAAACAGGGAACACGACAGGAGCCTACCACAGAGGGCCTCTGAAAGGCTCTACTCTGCAAGGTACAAGGCAGATGCTGAGACTTATAGCCAAACTTTGGGCAGAGGGCAGGGAATCTTATGAAAGAAGGGGAGATAGTAAGACCTGGAGAGGACAGGAGCTCTACAAGGAAAGCAACAGAACCAAAAAATCTGGGCAAAGGGGTCTTTTCTGAGACTGATACTCCAATCAAGGACCATGCATGGAGATAACCTAGAACCCCTGCACAGATGTAGCCCATGGCAGCTCAGTGTCCAAGTGGGTTCCATAGTAATGGGAACAGGGACTGTCTCTGACATGAACTCAGTGCTGGCTCTTTGATCACCTCCTCCTGAAGGGAGAGCAGCCTTACCAGGCCACAGAAAATGACAATGCAGTCACTCCTGATGAGACCTGATAGACTAGGATCAGAAGGAAGGAAAGGAAGACCTCAGCTATCAGTGAACTTGGGGAGGGGCATGGGTGGAGAAGGCGGACAGAGGGTGGGATTGGGAAGGGAGGAGGTACGGAGCTACAGGGGGGATATAAAATGAACAAGCTGTAATTAACCAAAATAAAAATACAAAACAACAACAATAAAAAAAAAAAAACATTTATTGCCTTACCAGAAGGTGGTTTCCAGGAAACAGAAAAAATCAGTACAGAGAGAGAGCAGGGTGTTTGTGGAAACAGTACAGTAGAGTAGAGGGAGTTCAGTTCATGTAGTCAGTACAGTGCAGTTCCATTGAGTGCAGTTCTGTTCTTGGGTTCAGAGGCAGCTTTTTTAAGACACGCAGGCTTTTCTGAGACACCCAGAGAAGCCAACTTGAATCAGTCAGCTTGGAGAGGGATTTTTGAACCAGAACAGCTGTACCGAACCGGCAAGACAGCCCTAAGAAAGAACTAGAAAGGGTGAGCATACTCAGCAGTAAGTATGACAACATTCCAGGCCTCGGTTAGCAGACCGAGACTGGAAGCTGCAGCCTTCAGGGTCGGATTTGCAGATTAGATTGTACGGGAGCCAGAAGCTTCCAGGCCTATGCCTAGGGATATTCAGATAGAAATGCTGTGGGCTCAGCCCAAGCCATGTATTTGTAAAGCTTGAGTATAGGCCTCATTTCACCCCTACATCCGAAGAAATAAAAACATTTACAGTGAGGGATGGTGGAATGAATTAATCAACAGATACTATGCTACAGTCTAATAGAAATGAGAAATTACTGTGTACTCTTGTACATGACAGTGACTATTGGTAACATGTTATACAATGGATTTTTGACATTTTTACTATACATAGACTGTGAAGATTTTAGGAGATAGATTTGTGTAATTATATTGAAACATTTCAGTCTATATATGAAATTTACTCAGTATCCCATAACATGCAAGTTTTGATGTTTTTTATGACTTAGTTTTAAAACAAATTAAATTTTAAATATATGCTACAGTTATTTAAATAAAATATGATGAAACTTTGAGTGAACAGTTTACTAATTGTTAGGGTATTGGGACATCTTGTCATATTTTGAAACCCTCTTTATCTCTTTATGGTAGAAAAGTAATATGAAGAGATTTTTCTGGTAGTTGTCTTGAAAACCCTGGCACATTTCCATTGTGTTCACATATTTCTTCTACAGAAATATTTCCCACTATTTTGACTTTATAGATGCTGTAAATTGATCATGCCAAATGATCCTCATTAATTATTAGACACATGATGTGATGATTGCTAAAATATTTTATTAGTTTTTTTATCCTTGAGTATTTTCTAATTTTTATGACTTTATTAAGGCATTTTGAGTTATTAATCTATGGATCTGAATATTAACATACACAATGTGCTATTATGTTTATTATGAATAGTTTCTGTTATATAAAACTTCCTTTTTTAGTTTCAGAACTATTGTTTTATTAAAACATTTTTATTTAAAAACTTTTCATACAATATATTTTTATCATTTTCTTTCTTCTGTTCCATTTTTAATCTCCCCATAAGCATGGCGACAAAAATTTATCTCTTCTCTGTTTTGTTCTCTGTTTCTCTTTCTTTTTCTCAAAAAAATGAACCAAAACAAACAAACAACACACAGTAAGGCAAAACAAGACAAAACAATCAAATAATCAAAAACCAGCACAGAAAAATCATGAAATCTATTTTGTGTTGGCCAACTACTCCTAGGCGTGGGACCTGGCTGCAGGGGATTGATATATTCCTTGAACCTCTATTGGAGAGAACTGAGTTTTTCTCTTTCTGCGTATAAACTAGAAATAATTTTTTTTGCTGGGGCTGGTAATTTGCATCAGCTTCTTTTCCCGGGAGCCAGAATTTTGTCTGGTTTGACAAAATCATGCAGGTTTTGTGTGTGCTGTCACACTCTCTGTGAGTTTATATGTACATCAGCTTAATGTATGGGGAAGACACTGTTTTGTTGAAGGCATTTACCAACTCTTGCTCTTCCAATATTTTTACCTCCCCCTCTGCATAGATCATTGATTCTTGAGAGGGGAGGTTTGCAACTTAGAGCTGAATTCTGCAGAGTCACTATTGTTAGTGTTATTATTGTTTTTATTATTTATTTTTACTACTACTACTACTCTTGGAGAATGGAAATTATTAATATTGCAAACTACTATTGAAAAGTGGTTACTAATTCTTATTATTTTTTCTGTTATTATATGGCTCTTCCCCACTTTTCACAAAATATTCTGGATATTATTATTTATTAGTCATGTCCTCTTAGGTGTAGCTAAATCTTCAGACTCAAGTTTTTCTTCTATTGACTTCTGTACTGCTAGACTGGTAGACAAAAGTTGCTTAAATTTGTTTATATCATGAAAAATTTTATTTCTCTGTCAATTATGATTGATAGTTTTGCTGAGTATAGCAATCTGGGTTGTTATCTGTGGTCTCTCTACTTGTAGAGCATCTGTCCAAGACCTCTGGCATTTAGATTATCCATTGAACAGGCAGGTGTTATAATAATGGGCCTTCATATCGATGAGGTCTTTTACCCTAATAGCTTTTAATATCCTTTCTTTTCACACTTAATATTCTGTTTATTATATCTCATAAGAAGTTTTTCTTGTGGTCATTTTGGTGTTCTATATGACTCTTGTACCTTAATAGGCATCTTATTTTTTTTTTAGATTGTGAGAATTCCCTTTCTTAGAAATATTCCTGTGCTTTTGACCCTGGTGTCTTTTCTGTTCTTTATCTCTGTTATTCATAGGCTTGGTAATTTAAGTGTTCCAGGCTTTCTGGCCATTTTGGGCCTGGAGTTCTTTAGATTTAACAGCATTTTACTGTTTTGTCCAGTTGTTCTCTCTCGTCTTCACTGCCTGAGATTCTCTCTTCCGTGTCTTTCAATCCGTTGGTGATTGTTTCGCTTACTGACTTTTTTTCACTTTGTGTTTTAATGTATTTAATTCCTTTAGCAATTCTATTTATTTGTTAAATTCTGTTCTCATATCTTCAGTTTTATATTATTTCATTCAACTTTTTGTGTTTTGACATTTTTCTTTTTTTTTTTTTCAATGCAGTTTATTCAGGAACCTTGAACAATCATCCCACCCTGGGGAAAGCCAGCCCACAGCTTAAATAGCCTCTGGGTAGCCATGTGGGCAATGCAGATAGGTCCACATACATGGAAGCAAGCCAGATCCTTGGCCTTAGCCAAATGTGGAGTTGTTCATGACAGAGAGCACTCACCATCGGGAAGGTGGAAGGCGGAACCATCTCCATCTTTAAGGAGTGGCATTACACAGCTCTCTGCAGTTCCCCCTTTTTGTTTTAGACGCATCAGGCATTAAGGTATTCTTAGGTCAGCAGAAATATAATTTTATTTTGAGTTCCTTGCCTTGTATTTTAGCTAAACCTTTTTTTCCCCCCTCAGGCCCTTTTACAGTTAAATATCTGGGGGCTGGAGAGGTGGCTCAGAGGTTAAGAGCACCAGCTGCTCTTCCAAAGGTCCTGAGTTCAATTCCCTGCAACCATGTGGTAACTCACAATTGGATATGTGGCCTCTGTAAGAGGCATTATGGTCTTGGTTGTTCATGTTTGGCTTTTGCTCTGGAATCTAGGAATTATGTGGAATTAGGACACTACAAGTGTCTCCTGATGTCTATGTCTGACATCACCTCTTTTGGATGGGTGTTCAGTATTTTGGTAGCTCTTGTCCCAGTATAGGTACTAGCTGTGTATACTAGAAGGCAGTTCTGCAGATTTGCGAGGAGTCGCCCAAGTATATGTTCAAGCTTTGTACGGTAGAAAGAAATTCTATAGCGCAGTCAGGAATCACTAAAGATGCAGAAGGACTAGAAGGGAAAACTGGATCCTAGCCAGATGTGGTGGTTGTAGGTTCATAGCAGAGATTAGTTCTGCAGGCAGGTGGTGATTCACAAAGAAATGGGCCAGAAGTAAGTGCCAGAAGTGGCTTTGGGCAACAACTGCCATTGTTTTGTTATTTAAACTGCTTCTCTATCTGCAGCTTCTAAGGTTTCAGATGAGCTTTCAACATTCATAGTCATCACAGTACAGCCCATTATTTCATATAATTGATGCATGTCAATAAAATTATATTAATTTACATGGATATAATCTTAAATTTACAAAAACGCAGTACATGTTAGCTCATTTTATTTGCAGTTTACAAATAGTTAACGGAAACAATCAAGGCTAAAATACTTTGAATTTTCTGTGTAGACCCATTGCAATACCTTTGTTTATAAAGGAAGAATAACTGAATATTGTTTCAATTTGATTTGAACTGCATTTGTCTTTTGAAGCATGTTTTTGTTTGTGTGCATTTATCCTTAAATAACTTTGAAGTAGAGACCATCTGCATATGAATTGATACCTTAATATTTTTTGGGCCAAGTGAGCAAAACAACTTTTCTTAATTTTAATTATTGTCCTCATGGAACAAAATAAAAGAACTAAAAGAATTCTAAATTCAGTCTGGCAATCATTTTTAAAAAGATATTTACAATTGGTCAAAATTACATTTTCACTTTGAAGAATATGTGATAAACTTAAAATTGCTGTGTTCACTTTTGAAATATAACTACACAAAATTCTAACTTTAATGCCTTTCCCTAAAGTAAGACTTTTTATGAGAGAACATTATTACAACAATTCAGATGAAATAAAGTTTAATACAACATATCATAGTCAATTTAACTTTTTCCACATTTTAGTATCATTATTTTCATTTTTTGATCTCTTACATTCTTTCTTCTTCCTTTTGCATAATATTTCTTAGAATTATGGAATGCTTATTACATTATTTATTTAGGGGTGAACACTCATTCTTAACTTATTTTCTGTACCTTGAGTAGCCATGTCTCTCCGCTTGGGACTGTTCATTTCAAACATAAGCTTTTCTGATTAAAACTGACAGCAGCATTTGTTTATGGATATAAACATAACTATTTAAAAGATATCTTGATGCAAATTAGCAAAACAAGAGTTTTTTTAATTGCTCCTGGGGCCTAAGTCTTCCCAAGCCACAAGTTCTTAATAGGATTATAGTAGCAAGCTCATGCATCATTGTCCAGATGCACAGGGAGTGGTTGCAAAGGTGATTTGACTCACAGTTTGTCCTCTGGAGTCTCTGCATTTGATCACCCAAACATTCGGAGAGCATTAGGAGGTACAGCCCTGCTGAAGAAAGTATATAAATGGGTGGAGCCAGACCCTGAGAGTTGGAAGATTTGAGGTACTCCCATTTCACTTGCTCTACTTTATACTTTCAGTTCAAGGTACGAGCTCTAATCACGCTTTTCCAGATATGATGCCTGCTGCTTCCTTGACATGATGCAATCATTCCACAGGAACTGTAAGCCCAAATAAAGTCTTCTTTTAAAGATACATAAATTGCCTTGATCTTGGAATTTTTAACACTCTAATAGAAAGGTAACAAGAATGTGGGCTGCAGTTCTGTTGGCTTCCGTAACCAAGGGGTATAGATGCATCTATACAGATGTGAACTCCGGGTGAGAAGTCTGGTTGCATATATTTGGCTGCAAACGGGAGCTTAGCAGAAGGATCTGAAGAAAAAACAATTCTCTTCTTTCCTATCAGATACCCACAATTCAAACATGAAAACTGTCATAAAATAGAAACAGTTTTTTTTTTTTTTTTCTGTCTGTGATGGAAAACAAGATCACACTTCCGTATCTCTAGGCAAGGGCTCAACTATTTAGATACAAACTCATAGCTTCCATTCATTATTTTTATAAATTCAAAGGTATGAATCTGGTTTTTGATTGGCACTTATTATTGTCTGTATTTATAAAATTTGGACTGACAAATTCTTTCCAGTTTTCTGCATCCTCTATTAGGAACAAAAAAATTATTCATAAAGTATTTTGTATTTTCAATAAAAAATAAATCAGGCATTTGAAAGTTTTGTGGTAAAATTTTATTTTTAGATTTATTTA
Organism: Meriones unguiculatus; assembly: GCF_030254825.1. Taxonomy (NCBI): domain Eukaryota; kingdom Metazoa; phylum Chordata; class Mammalia; order Rodentia; family Muridae; genus Meriones; species Meriones unguiculatus. Next base: position 51,205,659 of record NC_083367.1, read on the forward strand.
TTTTATGTTTGTGTATAAGTTGACTGGTATGTATGTCTGTTTAGCCTATGGATGCCTAGTGACCACAGACGTGAGAAAAATGGGTGAACTCTCCTGGAAGTGATGTTACAATTACAAGACATTTTGTGTATGCTATGAATCAAACCTGGGTTCTCTTTAAGAACAGCAAGTACTCTTGACTACTGAGCTGTCTCTTAAGCCTCTGTATCTTATTTTATGAGATTTTGACTGGGCTGTTACAGTACTAGATGCTTCTCGACAAACTGGAGTAGAAATGAACAACTTTTCTCTCATTTGTTTTCTTAGATATAAACAATTTCAACATGCTTGCTAATGTTTTTTTTTTCAATTTCATACCTCAAATTTTGTCTTGTTAATCCTAGAACATGTTTTCTTCTCTTTTCAAAATATGCTTTAATTCCTAAGATATTGTTGGTGAGATATTTATTGCATTTGTTTCTTAAAGTATATGACTATACCTATAATCATTTTATTTTGTTTGTTAGAAAAAACTGGTTGGGTATGCATGCATGAGGATGTGTATATGCATGTGTTTGTAACTCTGTGTATGTAGACAATTGAACCACTATATATAATTGTATATATATAAATGTAGACAATTGAACCACAATTGCTATCAACTATAGCAATTGATCCTAAATGTGTGTTTGATTGTCTATATAAAGGATACAATGTATATTCATATTATGCATAGACCATATGTAAATATTGTTTTAAATAAAAAAAAAATCAAGTAATACTTGAGCCTTCTTGCTAGAAATCAAATAACATATTTTCTTAGCTGGCTATTTTATTAAAAGTACAATCTTCTAAAAATACATTTTATTTTAAATTTTTTGTGGCTTACGTCAACATGGATGGATGGTAATCATGTGTTGAAAATTTGAAGGAAGAAAACAACCCATGAGGAGATTTTGAAGTATAATTAAGATTGTTCATTTTGCGTTTGGGTTAACTCATATATTTTGTCTTATAATTCATGAATATCCAGAATATTGAAACCTATTATTAGACCACTTACTTTGATTTTATTTTTCTGGCTCTCGATGCATCAATTTCATAGTTCTAAAAAGTGGTCACAAGAATGAGCGAAAACAATACTAAATAAGCCTTTTGCTATTGCTGCAAAGATAGCAGCATTGCTTTATCTAATATTCTCATTAAATTTTTTAAAGCCTGGGGGCAAAAATCTTTCAACTTCCAGGCTATCTAGGTCAAGGTCATAGCAGTTTCAGAGAATTTTCTGCTTATATCAACACTTTTAAATTTCCAAATTCATCAACAGATTCCCTTCATTACAGTAAAAAAAAAAAACTTGCTCTTCCCTTTACTTTTCCATGTTGATAGACTTTAATATAACCTATCTGCAGGGCTGTCATACTTCCTGCAGGATCTCCTTTGATTCTTCATGGCAGACTGTCAGTTGGTGATGCCCAGTTGCTACTCTTGGCTTATATTCTTTAAAATATCACTTGATTCCAGGGTTCTTTTTTAACTCACTACCGTCATTCTTCATGAAAATTTTATATGAAATACTGACAGTTTTCATATTCATTATGAATATATGCACCCTCTGCAGTTCTTCATATTTTTGCATAAAATAATTTCAAACATAGGGAAACAAAATGTTGCAGATAATTCTGATGAGTATAAACTGTCTCTGACAACCTATTAATTCTTGAAATATTTTGCTCAATACTATGATAAACTGTCATAAAAGAAATGGGATTTCAAATTCAGTTGGGCCAAAATAGAGCATTATCATATCCCTACACTCAAATTATTATTAATGTTACCCATGTAGATCTCCAGTTGGGTTATCACAATTATCCCCTCAAGCTTGTCAATGCTCTGGAGCCATTCGTCAGGTTTGAAAATGGATTAATGTTTTACCTTTATTGTAATTGTACTCCTCCAAACTTTACCTATAAAAACTTAAGTATTTAAGATCATTTTACAAAAAAAAAAAAAAAGGAACAGAATTATTGACAAGTCGAATTTGTGGCTATGGCATCGTTTATAGTTATTTACAGTACAAAACTCATTATACGTATGTTAATTACTTTGTCCATAGTTTTGATTTCCCTGAAAAAAAAATCTATGAGTTGCTTGATGGATTACTAAATTACTTGAATATAATAAGAACATTTCAATTTTCTCTCTTCAGTATCCCAAGCACATAGGATTGAAAACATCCTACATGGAAGCAAAAATGCATAGACACTGAATAAGCAAAAATGGGAACTTATGCATTTGCTTCATCTTATTTACAAGATAATTTGACAAAATTTTCCATTATTTTGTTCCATGCCACTCATGATTAATAAAGTTTATCCTGGATTTTATTGTCCTCATCTATATGACAAGAATGACTTATTTAAGAAGTTCTATGCTAGCACTCAAAATAGTCATTCATTTCCAATTTAATAGTTGCTAGCAAGAACATATCTGATAATCTTTATATATTTTGGATATCAGCCCTCTGTCAGATCTAGGGTTGGTAAAGATCCTTTTCCAGTCTGTAGGTTGTCATTTTGTTCTACTGACAGTGTTCACAGCAGCTTTATTTGTAATAGCCAGAACCTGGAAACAACTCAGATGTCCCTCAGTGAAGGAATGGATACAGATTGTGATACATTTACACAATGGAATACTACTAAGCAATTAAAAACAAGGAAATCTTGAAATTTGCAGGAAAATGGTGGGATCTAGAAGAGATCATCCTGAATGAGGTATCCCAAAGGCAGAAAGACACACACAGTATATACTCACTTATAAGTGGATACTAGACATATAAGCTAGAATAAACATACTAAAATATGTACACCTAAAGAAGCTAAACAAGAAAGAGGACCCAGGGTAAGATGATCAACCCTCACTTAAAAATCCAATAAATCTGGGACTTAATAATAACACAAATTCTAAGAATAATAGAAATTAGAAGAAGAATTCTCCCAGCTCCAAAGCCCAGAAAATATTTTTAACAAAATCATAGAAGAGAGCTTCCCCAACCTCATTTCTCAACAGAGACTCTAAAAGCAAGAAAGCCTTAGGCAGATGACTTACAGTTACTAAGACTCCAGATGTCAACCCTGACTAAAAGCAAAACTTTTAATCACCATAAAGAGAAAAAAAAAGATACTCCAAAACAAAAAATTAATTTAAAAAACATATATCCACAAATTCATCCCTATAGAAGATACTAAAAGGAAAATTCTAACCCAAGGAGTTTTCCAGAAAAAACACAACAAATAAATAATTCCACATTAGCAAAAGCAAAAGAAAGTAAGAAGACACATTAATACACACATACACTCTGCAACCACCAACATTAAAATAACAAGAATTAAGAATCATTGGTCATTAATATCTCTCAACATCAATGGACTCAATTCCCCAATTAAAAAGACACAGGCTAAATGAATGGATAAGAAAACAGGACCCACCCATCTGCAGCATCCAAGAAAAATATCTCACCAATAAAAATAGATATTATCTCAGAGTAAAGGCCTGGAAAAAAATTTCCAATCAAACAGACCCAAGAACCAAGCTGGAGTAGTCATTCTAGTATCTAATTAAATTGACTTTCAACCAAAAATAATCAAAAGAGATGGGGAAGGACAATTAGTACACATCAAGGGAAAATTCCACCGAGATAATCTCTCAGTTTTGAACACCTAGGCTTTAAATGCATCAGCACCCACATTCATAAAAGAACCACTCCTAAATCAGAACTCCACACATTAAGAGCAGAAGACTCCAATATCCCTCTCTCACCAATGGACAGATCATCCAGAAACTAAACAGAGAAACAAACTAATAGCCATAATGAATCATATGGACCTTATAGATATCATAGAACAATTCACCCAAACACAAAAGAATATACATTCTTCTCAGCATTCCACAGAACATTCTCCAAAATTAACTATATGCTTGGTCACAAAGCAAGCCTAAACCAATACAAGAAAACTGAAATAATTCCTTGTATCTTATCAGACCACAGTATATTGAAACTAGATTTCAACAACAACAGAAACTCATGGAAACTGAACAACTTTCCACTCAGTGGCCACGGGGTCAGGGAAGAAATAAAGAAAAAAAAATTGAAGTCTTTCTAGAATTTAATGATAATGAAGGCACAATATACCCAGACTTATGGGACACAATGAAAGCAAAGATAAAGAGAAAGCTTATAGCATTAAGTGTCTTCATAAAAAAAAAAAAAAAAAAAAAAAAAAAAGTGGAGAGCAACTTAGAAGAACACATAAAAGCCCTAGAACAAGTCCTGTTAGGCCACAGAGGAGGGCTTTGCAGCCAGTCCTGAAGATACCTGATAAAACAGGATCAGATTAATGGGGAGGAGGTCCCCCCCATCAGTGGACTTGGAAAGGGGCACGGTGGAGATGAGGGAGGGAGGGAGGGACTGGGAGGGAATGAGGGATTGGGACATGGCTGGGATACAGAGTTAATAAAATGTAACTGATAAAAAAAATTAAAAAAAAGAAGAAACACACCCAGGAGAAATAGATAGCAGGAAATAATCAAAGTTAGAAACGAAAAAGGAGACATAACAAAGGACAATGAAGAAATCCAAAGAAACATTTTTCTTGCTTCAAAAGCATGTACACAAAAATATTTGAAAATCTAAATGAAGTGGACAATTTTCTTGATGGGCTCCACTTACCAAATGGAATCACTCAGGTAAAAAATTAAATAGTCATATATCTCCAAAGGAAATAGAAGCAGTCATCAAAATCTCCCAATCAAAAAAGGGCTCAGGGCCAGATGGTTTCAGCGAAAATTCTACCAGACTTTCAAAGAAGAGCTAATACCAGTACTCCACAAATTATTCCACAGAATAGAAATGAATCTTACCAAAAGCAATCTACAGATTCAATGCAATTTCCATCAAAATATCAACACAGCTATTTACAGACCATGAAAGAACGGGTCTATACTTCATATTCAAAAACAAAATAAGAACAAACAAACTGAAAACCAAAATGGAATAGCTCAAACAATCCTGTATAATAAAATGCCTTCTGAGGGTATATCTATTGTTGATTTCAAGGTGTACTGTAGAGCAACAGTAATAAAAACTACATGGTACTTGCATAAAAACAGCCTGGTGGATCAATAGAATCTAACTGAAGACCTAGATAAGCCCATAGACCTACAGACACTAGATTTTTTACAAAGGAGCCAAAGCTATACAATGGGGGGCGGGGGAAGAAAGCATCCTCAACAAGTAGTACTGGTCTAACTGGATGTCTACATGTAGAAAAATATAAATAGATCCATATTTATCACCCTGCACAAAACGTAAAACCAAGTAGAACAAAGACCTCAACATAATACCAGTCACACTAAATCTACTAGAAGAGAAAGTGGAGAAGAACATCAAACTCATTGGCACAGGAGACAACTTCCTGAACAGAACTCCAACAACACAGCCTGTAAGGTCAACAATTAATAAGTGGGACTTCATGAAACTGAAAACCTTCTGTAACACAAAGGACACCGTCAATAGAATAAAATGATACCCTTCAATCTGGGAAAAGATCTTCACAAACCCTACATCTGACAGAGAGTTAATATCCATAATATAAAGAACTCAAGAAATTAAATACAAACAAAAAAATCACCCAATTAAAAAAATGGGGTACAGAACTAAGCAGAGAATTCTCAACAGAGGAATATTTAACGGATGAGAAGGACTTAAAAAAATGTTCAACATCCTTAGTTATCAGGGAAATGCAAATCAAAAGGACTCTGAGATTCCACTTTACGCCTATGAAAATGGCTAAGATCAAAAACTCAAGTGGCAGCTCATGCTGGAGAGGATGTGGATAAAGGAGAACACTCCTCTGTTGCTGGTGGGAATGCAAACTTGTACAGCCACGTTGTAAATCAATCTGGTGCTTTCTCAGAAAATTGGGAATAGCTATGCCTCAAGAGCCAGCTATACCATTTCTCGACATACACCCAAAAGATGTTCCACCATACAACAAAGATAGTTGCTCAGTTATGTTCATAGCAGCTTTATTCACAATAGCCAGAAACTGGAAACAACACAGATGTTCCTCAACCCAATAATGAATAAAGAAACTGTGGTGCATATACACAATGGACTACTACTCATTTATTAAAAACAAGGTCATCATGAAATTTGCCAAAAAAAAAAAAATGATGGATCTGCAAAAGATCATACTGAGTGAGGTTACCCAGACCCAGAAAAAACAGCATGGAATAAATTCACTTATAAGAAGATATTAGCCAAATAATATAGGAAAACCACAACACAATCCACAGACCTAAAGAAACTAAGTAACAACTATGACCTTAGGAAAGATGCTTAATTCTCATTCATAAGAGCAAACAGAATAGACACCAGAAGTGTCTGAAAAGAGGGAATAGCATGGAAGCCTTCCATAGATGTCCTCTAAAAAACTCCACCCAGCAGAGGGTCAAAGCAGATTCTGTGACTCACAGCCAAACTTTGGGTAGAGTACAGGGGATGGAAGAGTGTGAAGACAGAAGGACCTGGAGAGGACAAGAAGAATAACAAGAAGAATAACAAAACCAACCAATCTGGGCCTGTGGAGGCCTGAAGAGATTGATTCACCAACCAAGGACTGTGCATGGAGAGAACCTAGGCCCCCTGTTCAGATTTAGCCAATAGGCAGGTCAGTTTCAATACAGGTAACCTAGTAAGTACACTAGAGCCTATCTCTGACAGGAACTCTGTTCCCTGCTCTTAGCTTACTTCCCCTAGGCAAGGCAGCCTTGCCAGGACTCAGAGGTAGCAGATGCAGCTAGTCCTGAAGAGATTTAATAGTCTGGAGTCAGTTGGTAAGGAGTGGGCTCCATCTTTCTCAGGAATAGGGGATAGGGATGGGGGAAGATGAAGGGAAGGTGGGACTGGGAGGAGACAAACGAGGGGCCTAAAATGGGGATGTAAGATGAATAAATTAATAAAAAAAGAGAAAAGAAGCATTTCAAAACATGAAAAAAAATACAGGTAAGAGCTAACAAAATGTTAGCATCTACAGATTTCTGCATTTCAGTTTTATTCACTCAACTATGAATCTCAAGGTACCATCTTAAAGAGTTCTGCTAAGGTCACTTTCTTGAGACTCTATCTTTGGAACTTCAAATTTTCTGAGTGAAAATTTATATGTTCTCTTGTGCAGTGTAGCAAGATTCTTGCTCTGACTTTGTTTTTTTTTTTTTTAAGCATAAATTCTACCTCCCTAGAGTGATTTCATTATTTTTCATCATTACCTTTACACTAAAAAAAGAAAACCACTTGAAAGCAGCATACTGCTCTCAAACACAGTGGTCGTTAAGACTCATCACATTAGTCACTAACAATGTCATCATTTCAACCAAATAATATTGAGTCTCTAATCATCCTTTTGTTGGAGAGTTGTTTGTTTCTTGTCTTTCTCTTGGGTCCTTTTCTTGTCTTTAATCCACCGTCTTACCATATTATATTTTTGTATCCCCAGTACCTGTGTGGTTCTTGGTTCCTCAGTAGTTTTGAAGAATTGTAAGTCATTAAACTGAATTGTATTTTAACAAATATTTTTTGATCACTCTTTGAGCAAAGCAATTTGCTAGGAACAGTGAAAATTTCTTAAAAATCAAACATTGTTAACTTCTAGAATCTCATGGCATCATAAAGACAAAATAGGAGCAGACCAGAGTAAATCACCATAAGTGCACAGAAAGTGACCTCTGAGATAAGAGAGAAGATTTGAATGCTGACAAGTGTGATGCATGGAATGAAGAAAGGCTTCATGAAAAAAGTAAAGACTGAAAGTATTTGGGAAGCTGGGAAATGTGCAGAAAGGGGTTGACAAATAGAAGATGATCAGACAGAGGAAGCAGTGTGGATTCTATAAACCATAGAAAGCCAAGTCAAAACACAAATGATTGGCCAGAGCTCAACATGAACAACAACAATAACAACAACAACAAAAGCAAAGGAATGAATAGAACTGAAACAAATAGAAAAAGAAACAATGCATGTGATATGAGGACCTATATCACCAGCGGTTATAAACCCTATTTTATATACCTAATAATATGTCAAAACTAGTAGAAAACAAGTGCAGTAAAATCATGTGGAATGCACAGAGACACAGTAACCACATCATGATTTAATATTCACCTGCTGGATTCCATAGCTGCAATTTTAATGTTGTATCTTGATAGTACTAAATAGTCTTTTTACAGTGTCAATAACATATAACATAAATCATGTGCTTAACGATTAAAAATTAGCTTTATTAAGCTGTAATTAATATTAAAAAAATTAATAAAAATAGCTTTATAAAATAAAACTGGGAATAGCTCTTATATTAATGTGATAAAGGGACAGTCTTCTCAGAAAAGAAAAAATAAAGCAAAATTCCTGATTATTAATGTTATCAGTAGAAATAGAACTCAGGGAAATGAACACATATGCCTGAATGCATGCACACAATGTATCCTTTAGTTACTGCTTTAAAGTTTGTGTCACCAAGACAAAGGTGGCATCTCAAAAGATACAGATAAGAAGAAAGAGATTTATTTATAAACCCTTACATAGAACATTTTGAGTTTTGTGCTTGAGAAATAAATATGTAGTAAGCAATTCCTCCTTTTATCTTACCAGTACTGTTATCAAATGTGTACCATTCACCTTGCTTTAAACAAATAAAACACAAAAAAGTTGCTTTATCTGAAAATGCATAAAACAAATTATTTTTCTATCTCTGTTTTACATCAAAATCCCTTGCTCTTTTTCACAGTGAGAGTATTGCAGTGGTGTGAATATCACTAGAGCAATTCTGACATTTGGTTGATAAAATTTACATTAAAATATATTTACAGAAGTACTGTGTAGCTAGTATATAGCTCTTCACAACCTTTATCATTTTCAAGAACACTCAGTTGCTTCATGAATAAAACTTACTGAAATGTTTGCCAAGAAAAGCAATTCCAAATGAGAGGCAAAATAAGTAAAGCATTCTGTAAATAATTGGTTTCCTAGAGCTGAGATAAAGCAAAGAATCAGAGATGGCATAAAATTCATGTTTTATTAACCTATACTTATTTTGCATAAAATATCATATGCAAATATATACCATTAATATTATCTTATTTGATCACTATTGTTTATATTTTTGTAGGCATACAAAACATTGGTGTTTCATATAATAAGCTGTAAGTTCACAACAACTAACTATAGGAGCACTTCATTCCCTGAGGTACATCTTAATTTTGAAAAGTGTAAGACATTTACTATGCTACTGTGTTCTTTCATTTGTTGACATTCATAAAATATGGTATTTTGTGTTAAGGAATCAAGTTCTTGCTAATATGAAGGGTTTATATGTCTTAAATCAGTTGGTATACATTGCATTCCTATGCATTAGTTTTTTTAATACTTAGTTTTTGGCTTCAAGTTAAGCTGTAAGACAACTTTTAGGGGTTGAGTTTGTGGGTTTGTATTTTTGCAAGACTGGGGCCTAACGCCTGAGTCATCCCTGTAAAGCAGTGAATTCACATATTAACCATATCATCAGTCCTCTGTTCGCTTTTATTTGATACAGACTAACTTACCCACAATGCCTTTCAAATCACTATGCAGCCCATGGATTCCATGAACTACTTACCTTCTTGTCCCATCTTTTCAGGGTACCACCAAGTCTAGCTTATTTTAAAAGAACAATTAACTCTTTTTATTAATAAATGTGTTCATATTTCAACATCGAATTATGGAATATTAATAGGAAAGTTTGCTATGGAATATTATCTTAAAATAAATCCAAATCATTTAAATTGGTTTTGCAGTAAAAACTTGTGTTCATAAATACAGTAAAATAGAACTTGTCAATATTGCCTTGTGGTTATCAAAAATTTGAGGTGAAGTGGAGAAACAAATTGAACTCCTTCTTAAAAAGTATATTTTGAGGAAGGAATAATTTGAAGTCTTAAACACATTTTTTATTAACAGCAAGCCTCAAAATTTAACAGATGAAATTAAACCAAGTTATAAACCCTGGAAGCAGAGCAAGATAGTAATGGAATAAAATCCTGCAGCAATAATCCCCATAGCGATATCTATTTAAACAACAATTCCTACAGCCTACCATAACTTCATAAAAGCTGAAGAAGAAAGAAAACAGACTACTGTGACTGATGTCAGTATTAATTATGATAAAAGATAGATTGTAGAAGGCAAGGTAGGAATGAGTTAACCTTGCACCCCACTTTTACAATTCCAAGAAGTTTGAAGTTACTATCTTAAATTAAATCCAGATCTTAGCCTTGTAATAAAGTGTTGAGAAAAGTTTGCTTTTCACACAGAAAACCACAGAGTGAGGCACTGGGTTTGCCATGAGGCAGTTGGTTGACTATCTTTCTCCATCTCTGTTTGGCAGAGAAAAAGGGTAGATTCTCCTCACTGGGAAGCATAACATAGAGACTGTTTCAGAATCAGAGAAGACTCCATCAGTACCAAGATCAAGCTCAGAGACAGACCCTCTAACCTACTGTGGGGGAGGGACAGACACAGGTTATAAGATGAGTCAATTGCCATCATGTAGAGGAATTTTAATCTAGCAACATGACTGCTTAAGCAAGAGATCATATCCAAAGACCTAGGTCTATGTGATCTGGCTACAATATGAGATTTTGAAGATGCAGAGGAAATTGTACTGCAAGCCAATTCTCAGTAGTGTCAAGAAGGAGCTGCAATTATGGAAAATTGTAATTGTCTGAAAGTGTTAATATCTTAAAAGTTCAATTGTTAGGTGAAGGTCAATTTGCTGATTTAAGACAGCAGATGTAAATTGATGACTCTATTAGAGAATGTGCTTTAGTGACTTTAACAGCTTGGGAGAACAAGGAAGAACAAGATGGAAGAACAAGGAAAAGTTCTATGTCATTCACAAAGATCATTCAAACCCCAAGAGAGAATTTTACTCATTTACTACGTATATTAGCATCTGACACAGACAGGGCAATATCAGATCCAAATGAGAGACAGGCGTTAATTGAAACTTTAGCTTTTTAAATGCAAATACAGAATGTAAAAATGTTCTAAGACCTTTAAAATCTGATCAGTACCCATGGATGAATGGATCAGAACTTTTATTGATACTGACCTTAGTGACTGTGTAATTTGACAAGCAATGGCCAAAATGTCTGTTTTTTGTTGCTGTTGTTGTTGTTGTTGTTGTTGTTTTTTTTTAAATGTAAGACACAGGTCATTTGAAAATAGATGGTAGACAAGGCATTCCTAGATACTTTTCTAGAACACCTAAGCCTTCTGGGATTTATAGAAGGTGTACTAAGGGTAGGTATTGGACTGTTAAATGCAGATCAAAAAGAGATATGCAAAATAATCACTTACAATGGGAAACTCCCTACAAAATAATCCAGTAAAGCAGGAAACTCCCTAAGGGGGTTAATTTGTAACAAACAACGTGAGCCAGGCATTTCCTATCAGCAAGGAAATAGCTCATCCAAATTTGGTATTGTGGACCTAATGTATTTTACAGAAGGAAGTGCTGCCTCAGATTTAGCCATAAGCAAAAACCTCACACTATCACCAAAAATTCAATACTATAAAATACCCACGAGAGGTCATGGACCTCTATTCCCAAAGACAGCAGGAAGGGTTTTAGGAAGAAGTAGCCCAACATCTCAGTGATTCATTGTGCATCCATAAATTAAAGAATTCAAGACAAAGACTGAGGTATGGGTTACATTTAGAAAAATATACACTTAAAGCAGAAGAGAGGTTTGCTCAGCTTTTTCTTGTCAAAACATAGCTCCAACTGAAAGAACAGAAGGATTTGGAAATACTGGAAGACAGTTTGTTTTGTTGTTGTTTGGCAAACTGTTATCAATGATCAGATTGATAAAGATCCTTTCTAAGAGATACTTCCAAATGCAAAGCATGACTCATTGAAGGAAGAAAGGAAAAAAAAAAGACAGCAATGTAGGTCCATAAAGCTAAGCCCCTCTGCAAGGGAACAGAGCTCAACAAACAAGCTGAGGAAGGACAGATCATTCATCAGACTGGCAGACTGGAAAACCTTGATGCTGAAATAGACATTTGCTGAAGGACAGATGATCAGGACTACAGTTATGAATGGATCTTTGTAAGGACAGGAAACAATTTTAGATGTATGTGTACTGTAAAATAAGAGCCTGCAGATATATAGAGCAATATATATTAAAAGATATAAGGAGAGATATGAACAACAAATAATTATAAAGAGCTTTCATGTGTCTCTTTCACTAAAGGATGCTTTATTCAGATTCAAAATCAAATAAAGAACTTGTTAAATCACAATTAGACCCAATCAATGTGTCTATCTAAGAAAAACCTACAGAATTATCAACAGCTTCAGGATGCACATTCTGTTCAACAGCTCATGTAATATTTGCTATGTCATTTGATAGTCTGTCAAACACGCCACTAGAAATTTAAATATAAAAATTAACATGTTTTCTTTCCAACCAATGTGCAGTAAAATAAATCAACAGCAGCAGAAGAAAACTCAACACTCAGAAAATCACATATGTTAAAATCAAGCAATGTGCTCTTGAACTACCAAAGAAGGAAGGAAGAAAATTTAAGGTCCTTGAAGAAAATGAAAATACAACATTTTGAGCTTCTGGGACATAGCATAATCAGAAATATTTTTAGCATTTGATACCTATATCAACAGAGCAGAAACCCCAGGAACAAACCACTGCAAGTCAAGGAAGTAGGCAAAACCAAGATTGATAGAAAAAATGAATTGAGATTCGAGCAGAAAAAATGAGATGAAAATAAAGATACATAAAAGTCTATGCAATAAAATGTTTGTTTTTCAAAGCAATAAGTATTCCACACACTGACAAAGATTACAAAAAGAGAAAAGAACATCCAAATAAACAGAAGTTGAAATGCACTGACATTACAGAAATGCAAGGAGACTTGGAAGATTAATATGAACAGCTGCATATCAACAATTTTGAAAGCCTAGAATATATGGATGGTATACAAACACAAGTAAAATGACTGAGTAAGTAGAGAGACTCTCATTAATGCAAGATCCAGTATCAGATTGATAGGCCACTAAATTCAACAAAACATTTGAAGATATTTTACTACTTTTTAAATTATTCTAAAACCTTGAAGAAAATGAATTCCTCTGAACTTCTTCTCTGAATCCAGGATGATCTTTCTATAAACTTAATGTAGAAAACAGAAAAAGAGAAAGTTACTTCCGGAGTCGAGTCCTTAATGAGCACAGATACAAAACCCGTCAATAGAATTTGAACAAACCAAGCCTAACAGCTTAGTATAAGTTTTCAGACTAGCCAACAGATGTAATTTGATATAATTTCATTAACTGAATTAAGTCGGTCTTGAATTCGTTAGTTCTAGGTTTTATAAATTCATAAGCCCATAAGAACAAATGGCATGAACATAGTTGGCTAATAAAAGGGGGGAAGAATTTTGGAGAGAATGAGTAGAGTATGGGAGGAATATGCTCAAAGTTCATCATATAATGCCTTTCTGAGGGGTATAAGAAAGAATGAAAATGAGACTGTGAAGCAAGCCAATAACCAGGATTCCTCTCTGACCTGTGTTTCAGTGCCCGACTCTAGGTTCCTGTTTTAAATTCCTGCCCTCATTTCCTTTCATGTTGTTATGTAAACTGTAAGATGAAATAAATTCTTTTTTCTATCCAAGTGGCTTTTGTTCAACGTTACCACAACAGCAAACTAAAAGACTAATACTGTATTTTTACGACCATTTGTATGAAAGATAACCTAGAATAGAAAGAAAAAGAAAGAGAAATTTTGAGCTATTTATTCAGTATCTTAAACACATTCAGGGACTAGTGAGATGGCTCATTAGCTAGAACACTTGAGGCTCTTAAGGGCAACCTGGGGTTGATTCCCAGTGCCTATATGATGGCTCACAACCACACAAAACTACACTCCCAGTGATCCGATGCCTTCTCCTGTTCTCTATACTGCACTGCATAACTAACCTGCAAAGACTATAAAAGCAGGCAAAATACCCATATGCATAAAACAAAAATAAAACTTAAAAAATTTTCAACTTTGAAATTCTTTTGATTAATCATCTAGTTGGAAAAAAAATGTATATGAATAGCTTTCTGCCCTAGGCATGTAAGGAAATTGAACTCCAGAAGGATATAGAAGTATATAGAACAGAGCATTTTAATGAATTGATCTTTGGAATTAGGGAAATCTACATTTGAATCCTGCTCTAATGGGTGCTAAGTTTGTGATTTTAAATAGCTTACTTAGGCTTTCTCAATGTCACCTTCATTATTTGTAGTGAACAGTATCTTTTCATAGGCTCTCATGAAGCTGCACAGCTTTATTAAACAACGTGTGTAATTGATGACACATTCATGCAAATCCTGGATAAACACAGGCCCAAGGGACTCAAAATTCTAGTGCAACTGTTTCACAAACTACTTTTAACAATATCTGTTCCTCAAAGTGATTTTCCTTTTATAATAGATGTTATTATGAACTTATAAAACTGGGCTTGGATTTACCAAAATACAAAGCTAGACACAAAAATGTTAATGGCAAGATGCCTAATAAGAGGCCTTACTGAGGTTATCATGAGCATGTCCTTAACATCTTTGTATGTGTTCCATTATTTCCTTTCATGTTCCTCTACCTGCCCATTAATGTTCAACTGAAATGCTCAAACTGTTATACACATTGAGTGATCAATTGACGACACTGCTTATTACAACATTCTGCTGGAGAAGCACTAAGAAGTATTCTGTTCTCTCAAAGAGATTCTGTCTTCCTTCTTTTGTAGCTTGTCCCACTGGCCCAGAAATGCCATGTTTTAATCATAACTCATGGTGACAGTGATATTTCTTTAAAAAGGCACAAAAACTACTTTCAATGCCTATTATAATTTTAATAAATTATTTTTTCTAAATTTTCAAGAATGAGTTTTTTTCTTTTCTTTTATTTTAATATTCAGATTACAGTTCAGAACAATTTTCCTGTCATATTAACTGTCATACAAAAAAACAAAAATTGTTCCTACTTTCTTAAAGAACAGAAATCCTTAGTGTCAGATTATTTAGTGAATTACTCCGGCAATGGGCTATCTTATACTCGTCTTTGGGTTGAATTCTGCTACCACGTGTTGCTAAAAAAGCAACCATTTTCTTCCAAAGTTTTGAAAGTTTTCCTTTTAAATATTCTGTTTTTCCCAGATATACCATACCAAATAAATGCCAATAACGTTAATGAAATAACATCTTAATTTGCCAAATATTTGTAGAAGAAAGCCTATAAAGTTAGATTTCATAAAATGTAATGCTTTTAAATACTTAAATGGTTTTCCCTGAAGCCTGCAATACCATTTTGTGAAATGGTGTTTCTTTCAAATTTGTCAGCTATTAGAGTGTAGGACTTCTTAGTTTATTAGTAATACAAATGTTATGACTGAATTAGAGAAGCTTCTCTAATCACTGAAAGGTCTTTGAAAGCTCCAAAGTAATTATATCTTGTAATTATCAGAAAGTAAAGTTCTCCAATCATTTCCACAGTCAAGCATTTACTGGTTCTCAGCCTGCAGCTATGTGTGGATAAGATTAGCTTCTAATTATAGGGATGGAAAATAATTAAGGTGAAATAAAATTTTCATTTTAACTTGCATATGCTATTTGAAATAAAGTTTTCTGCTCTTATGAAATGTTCCATAAGTCTTAAAGATCAAATTGTTATTACGCTTTAAAAACCAATAGTAGGAGAGGTAAAAAGCTTTCTTTTATTTATCTTGCAAAATAAATAAGTATACAGAATAGTTATATTGCAATGAGAGATTTAATTTTATTAACTAACTATTTTATTGAGTTGATTGCATTAAGAAGGTGCACAGACTGGCAAATAAACAAATGCTAGTTTTAATGAGTAGATTCTTTTAATCGAAGGCTGACTGATACATATTTGCTTTGAATTATGCACGTGTAAACTCTAATATCAGAAAAGCAATAATTCAGACAAATGTCTGCAAAAATACCTTCAGCAGAATACAAGTTGTACTAATAAAAATCAGCTTTTGATTTCTTAATAGTATAAGTGTATTTTGAAAACACCATTACAGTCACAAAACTTTGATTTACAATGTATCCTGCCTGGAAGACATACTAGCACAATGGTAGCAGAGAAGATGTTGAAGTAACCATTGTGTGATTTGACTTAAGGTGTACTCTATAAGACAGAACCTATACTTGACTTTGCTTTGGTAACAAAGAAACAGTGACTATATAGCCCAGAGACATAGGGTAGAACAAAAAACTACTGGTTTGAAAATATGTAACAAGAAAATGACTTTGGGCAGAGTGGAGGGAAGCTTATGAAAGAAGTAGGAAATAGTAAGACGTGGAAAAGACAGGAACTCTACAAGGAGAGCAAAAGAACCAAAAATCTGGGCACAGGGATCTTTTCTGAGACTGATACTCCAACCAAGAACCATTCATGGAGATAACCTAGAACCCTTGCACAGATATAGCCCATGGCAGTTCAGTGTTCAAGTGGGTTCCATAGTAAGGGGAACAGGGACTGCCTCTGACATGAACTGATTGGCCTGTTCTTTGATCACCTCCCCCTGAGGTGAACAGCTTTACCAGGCTACAGAGGAAGACAATACATCTACTCCTGATGAGACCTGATAGACTAGGATCAGAAGGAAGGAGAGGAAGACCTCTCCTATCAGTGGATGCGGGGTGGGGGAGGGAGAGGCATGGGTGGAGTAGGGGAAGAAAGGGTAGGAATGGGAGGGGAGATAGGAGGGAGCTTCAGGGCAGATACAAAGTGAATAAACCGTAATCAATAAAAATAAATTAAAAATGATTCCTAATGGTGTTCTGGTATACTCATGGATCAATGCCTTATCCAGTCATCATCGGAGAAGCTTCCTCCTGCAGCAGATGGGAACAGATGCAGAGACACATGGCCAGACATTGCACACAGCTCTACATGGAATGCCTCCATCAAATTCCACTGCTCAATCTTCAGGATTCCTAACAGAAAAGGAAGCAGAAAGAGTTTAAGAGCTTATCAAGAGAACAAGTTCTACTCAATCAACTTACCAGGGCTCATATGAACTGACAAAAACTGAAGCATCAACTATAGTGCCTACATGTGTCTGCACCAGATCCTCTGTACATATTTTACACATTGCAGCTTAGTATTTTATGGGACACCAGAGTGTGTGAATGAGTAGGTCTCTGATGCTTATGCCTTCTCTTGGTATACTTTTTTTTTTTTTTCAATGCAGTTTATTCAGGAACCTTGAACAATCATCTGACCCTGGGGAAAGCCAGCCCACAGCTTAAATAGCCTCTGGGTAGCCAACCCCAGCGTGCCACGTGGGCAATGCAGATAGGTCCACATACATGGAAGCAAGCCAGATCCTCAGCCTTAGCCAAATGTGGAATTGTTCGTGACAGAGAGCACTCACCATCGGGAAGGTGGAAGGCAGAAACCAGCTCCATCTTTAAGGCACGGCATTACACAGCTCTCTACAGTTCCCCCTTTTTGTTTTAGACGCATCAGGCGAGAGTAGAGGTCTGATCTCTGATATTAGAAATAAATTGGGACTTTGTACCGATGTTCATTTAGGTGTCATCCACCCAAAGAGCATCAAACCCATTTGATACCTTTTTCTCAGAGGTGGGACCTGGGGCATCAACCCGCATGCAATCAGACATGCTCTTCTCTGGGTCCAAAGCGGCTGACCCTGAGTGCAGTGCTTAGCCTCGCATCCTGAGCGTAACATTTTAGCTTTTTATGGTAGCCAACCATGCTTGGGGAGAATGTCCTGCTTCAATGGCTGCAAAGACCTGAATGGTCATGGCTTTTCCTACTGTTGGGTTGCCTTGTCCAGCCCCAATGTGATGGATTTTACTTTATCTTTTTATACTTTTTTTTAAATGTTTGTTTACTCTATACTAGAAACACGTTCTTTTCTAATGATAGACAGAAAGTGAGTGGATCTAGTGGGGATGAGAGATAACAGATATTCTGTAATCAGAATATATTATATGAGAAAAAAATCTGTTAATAAAAGATAAATGATCTATAAAGAAGGAAACTACTTGGATTCAAAATTATAATATTTATTAATTGAACAATCTGCCTTTACTGTTTTTATTTTTTATATTTATTACAGTTTATCTACTTTGTATCCCAGCTATAACCCCCTCTGTCATTCCCTTCCAATCCCACCTTCATTCCCTCATCTCCTCCCTGCCCCTCTCTAGGTCCACGAATAGGAGAGGTCCCCCTCCCCTTCCATCTGACCCTAGCTTATCAGGTCTCATCAGGACTGGCTGTAATGTTCTCCTCTGTGTTCTAGCAAGGCTGCTCCTCCCAGTGAGGGGGGGTGGGAGAGTAAAAAATCCAGCTACTGAGTTCATGTCAGAGACAGTCCCTGTTCCCGTTACTAGGGTACCCATTTGGAGACTGAGCTGCCATGGGCTACATCTGAGCAGAGGTTCTAGGTTATATCCATACATGGTCCTTGGTTGGAGAATCAGTCTCAGAAAAGACCCCTGTGCACCCTGTGTGTGGTCATTGTGGAGCTCCTATCCTCTCCAGGTCTATCTCCCCCTTCTTTCAGATGATTCCCTGTACTCTGCGTAAGGTTTGGTTATGAGTCTCAGCATCTCCTTTGACACACTGCTAGGTAGAGTCTTTCAGAGACCCTCCATGGTAGGCTCCTGTCCTGTTACTTGTTTTCTCCCTCATCCAATGTCCATTCCTTTTGTCTTTCTAAGTGTGGATTGATCATCTTACCCCTAGTCCTCTTTCTTGTTTATCGTCTTTAGGTGTACATATTTTATTATGTTTATTCTATCTTATAGGTCTAGTGTCCACTTGTAAGTGAGTGTAAACAATGTGAGTCTTTCTGCTTTTGGGATACCTCACTCAGGATGATCTTTTCTAGATACTACCATTTGCCTGCAAATTTCGTGATTTCTTTGTTTTTAATTGCTGAGTAGTATTCCATTGTGTAAAAGTACCATAATTTCTGTATCCATTCCTCCATTGAGGGACAACTGGGTTGTTTCCAGGTTCAGGCTATTATGAATAAAGCTGCTACTAATGTGGTTAAACAAATACCCTTGTTGTGTACTTGAGCCTCTTTTGGATATATGCCTAGGAGTGGTATAGCTGGATCTTGAGGAAGCACTATTCTTAGTTGTCTGAGAAAATGCCAGATTGATTTCCAAAGTGGTTATACAAGTTTGCATTCTTATCAGCAATGGAGGAGGGTTCCCCTTTCTCCATAACCTCTCCAGCATGTGTTGTCACTTGTTTTAACTCTTCATTTGCTGCTGCTGCTGCTATTGCTGTTATACCTTACAGAATTTCATGCTTATTCATCCAGAGAGCTGGGATTTTCTTGGGAATATTTTAGATCAGTTATGTGCTTTCTTGGTTAAGCAAGCATAATTCAGTATTTTTAAGTTCTTACCCTTTCATTATAAAGCATGTTCAAATTTTCACTTGTGCTCTTCACAGCAGTACTTCTCAATCATTATAAGTATGTTTATTTACCTCTCTATATAAAATTGCATCTTATTTTTTGCATGGTTTTGTTTAAAAATAAATTAAAAAAATAAAAAACACAATATACTGAAATCAATCCTGATGTCAGATGTGAGCAGGGATTTTTTTCTATCTTCATACACAGCGGAAAAGAGAAGAAAAAAGAAAAAAAAATCAGTAGATATTGCCAAAATGAATCAGAGTACAGGACTAACCTGTACTCCTGAAGAAATCATGAGGAACCTATTCAGAAGACATCAGTCAGTGCTCACTCTCCTCTCTCTCATCTACTTTTGTCATTTGAGTTACATCCTTACCCTAAACAAGGTGATCTTGTCAGAAAAAGCTGCACTGTACTCCTCCACTCTCAGTTTACCATAGATTCAAAGGCCTAGCTTACAATGGATATAGGGATCTTCAACTGAGATACTGAAAAGAGCAGAGCAATTTCAAATAGCATTGCTAACAGACCCTTGACAGATTTTTTTAAAAATTTCCCCCCTTGGCTTTTTGTTACATGGTCCCTACAATGAGCTAGTCTGTGTTGTTTTCCAGGTGTTTTGTCTTCACTGTATAGTCTGGAGCAAAGCTGTCTAGAAGTCCCTGGCTCTTCATGTTCTACCCTATGTTCACTGTCTAGCTTTAGGTGTTTGTCAGAATGCAGTAAGGTAAATACAGTCACCTAGGATTAGAAATTTCAAAATATTCCTGATGTCCCCCCATAGCTTCTTGAACTCTGTTTTGCTCTCTTCCATTTTCTTGTCATCCTTACCTTTTAATAGGTCCAGCCCTTGTTGGTCTCTGAATCAGGCTTTTCTCATCAAAGTCCTTGAACTACTGTAATTGCCAGTAGGCTCAGTCATGTAACAAAGTTGTAATCTTGCACACACTCCATAAAAACAATTGACCACCTGTCTTTGGCTCTCACTAGTGATGTACACATGAACTCCTTCATAATGTAGTACCTGTTTTCTTTCTGCCAAACACATACTCTGGCAGAGAAGTCATTTCATATTCAGACTGGCAGTTGTGGTTGCACATCAGTTCACAGATAATAAATGTCTTTAGTAGATAATAAAATCCTCATATATTCCAAATTCTAAATTCTTAGAGAATGGCTCATAAAACTTTATTACTTTTGTTTTTTGTTTTTTTTTTTTTTTTTTTTGTCTAATGCCAGCACAGAAAAGAGCTCAAGAGCTCAAGAAATACCTATTATAATTCATAATGGCTCCAGAACACAAGAATATTGACTTTGGCAACTTGAATGTACCAGGGAGATGCCAAAAATACAGTTTGATATGAAAATCTAGAAAAAATTTAATCCAGCAACATGGTTATTCTGGCAAAGATTCCCATCCAAAAACCTAGATCTGTGTGATCTGGCTGGAATACAGATAGGACCTTAGAATACACCTTTAATCCCTCTGTCTGGAAAACAGACACACCTTAGGACTCAGTTTTAACCCTAAACAATAATGTCTAAGAGAGGGACGGATGAATCAGATTTGACAGAAGGAAGTCAGAGTTAGGATGCACCCAACTGTCAAGAGAACATGAAGGAAAGAGAAGCTACTTAAGAGCAGTGCAAAGAGAGTAGAGGGAAGTAGAGTCCAGAACATGAATAGAGTAGAGCTTGTGCAATCCGTACCGTTCAGTTTGGTGTAATTTGGTTGAGTTCAGTTCAGGCAGTTCAGTGCAGTTCATTTCATGGTGTTCAGAAGCTTTTTTTTTTTTTTTTTTACAAGCAGAAAAATTCTGTAATACACCAATTTGAATCAGTCCACTTGGAGAGCAGTTTTGAGCAAAAACAGCTAAGTTGAACCAGCTAACCAAGGTTCAGATAAACCTGGGAAGAGTGAGTTTATTCAGCAATAAGCTTCTGAGGCTGAAACATTCTAGGCCTAGGTTAGCCAACAGAGGCATGAACCTGAAGTCTTCAAGGTCCAGATAGGCAAAAGATTAGATTGTATGGAGAATAGAAGCTTTCAGGCCTAGGACTGAGGTTATTTAAGTAGAAACACTCTGGGGTCATCCCAAGTCATGCATTCCTAAAACTTAGGTATGGCTCTCATTTCATTCTGTCATCTGAATAAATAAAAGTGACATTTATATCTGGCACCCAACAGTGGGTCTCAAACCCACAACCCTGAGGTTAAGAGTTCCATGCTCTATTGAACTAATGAAAAAATGGAAAGGCTATGTTGGAGTTGCTAAGAGTTAGAATAAGAATAAATTTTCGAACTATACAACATTGGATAAAAAGAGATGCTAGCAAGCGCTCAAACTAAACAGTGTTATACCTTTGTATAAGTGTATATATTTGCATAATTATGTAAACACTCATACAAAAGTTCTAACCACCACACATAATTCTTATTCACTTAAGATGAAAAAGGCATTACACTTACGAGGTGGTAGATAAGAAGAGGAGATGGAAAATCAATATTTTGCATCAGGAAGTATATAAAAACCTGTGCAAAAAAAATTTTATCATGGTATGTTTTGCCTGGTAAATGCAACAAAATACCATGTAAAAATGGTAATCCCCCAAATGGGAGGAAGAAGACCACTGACACAATTTAGCATGGACAAATTTATTAAAGTGAGCGATTAATGAATGCAATCTTTTCTTTTTTTTTTTTCCTTTTTTTAATAATTTATTTATTTTATGTAAGTCTGTGTGAAGGTGTCAGATCCCCTGGAACTGGAGTTACACACAGCTGTGATCTGCCATGTGGGTGCTGGGAATTGAACTCAGGACCTCTGGAAGAGCAGCCGGTGCTCTTAAGCACTGAGCCATCTCTCCAGCCCCCGAATGCAATCTTTTCTATTCACATTCACAAAATGCATCCCCCTAAAGTGAGGTTCAAGAGGTCAGCATTGGATGTGAGAAAGATAAAGCTTTTGTAGCTCAGGTATATGGTTTTCCAGATGGGGAAAATAGATGGAGTTATAAGAGTGAAACATAACAGATGGCCAAAACAAGGTAATCATAATGTTTAGTCATAACAAGGAAGTCAAATAACCTCATGAAACAAAGGTAGGACTGCAAGATGAATATAAACAACTTTTTTGAGACAAAGACAAGATTGTTGTTCCTGGAACAGCCAATAAAGAACCAGTTGTTAAAGGCACAGGTGGTGTCGGCCCAAACTTTGAAACAGCTCAGACCCTGAATAATCATTTAGCCAATGTAGCTCATGCCTTAGTTGTACATAAAGGAATTAATGCTCAACTAAAAGGAAGCTTGATGGTGTTCAATCAGAGGATTGACCTCTTGCAGGAGCAAATTGATACCCTATGGCAAATCGCTCAACCTGGCTGTCAATGAAAGTATGCTGGACTTTGTGTCACTAGCATACAACATGAGAATTTTTCCTGTGCTGCAAATCTGTCTAAACAATTGTCGAGCTATATTTTAGGTAATTGGACTGGAGAATTCGATACTACGATGGAGCAGCTGAGAGTGGCCATTGTCACAGTAAATTCTACCGGAGTGGACGCAGGACTAGCCACAGGATTATCAACATGGATTGCTGCAGCCATGAATCATCTGAAGGAATGGGCGGGCATGGGAGTGTTAGCAGGCCTTCTGGTGTTGGTCTCCTTGGTTTGCCTGTGGTATATATGCAAGATTAGAGTCTCACAACAGTGTGATGCAGCCATGATCATTCAGGCCTTTACAGCCATTGAATTCTGACATTCTCCCCAAGCATGGTTGGATACCATAAAAAGGTTTATTCATAAACAAAATAAACTTAGTTTGTTTTTACTGTAAGACAGTTTATAACCATAAGATGGAATCAAGCTGGTTCTTCATCTCCCCCTACCCTTGTCTTACGTTTCTCTAACATGTCATTGGTAGGGTCTTAGTATTCTTTGTCTGGAGTGAAACATTTCTTTTTTATTTTTATTTTATTTTTTTTTTATTTATTACAATGTATTCACTTTGTATTCCAGTTTTAGCCCCCTCCTTGCTCTCCTCCCAGTCCTGCCCTCCCTTTATCCTCCCATATCCTTCCCCCAGATCCCTGATAGAGGAAGTCCTCCTCCTCTTCCATCTGACTTTAGCCTATCAGGTTTCATCAGTACTGGCTGCATTGTCTTCCTCTGTGTCCTGATAAAGCTGCCCCTACCACTCAGGGGGTGATAACCAAAGAGCCAGCCACTGAGGTCATGTCACAGACAATCCCTGTTCCCCTTACTAGAGAACCCACTTGGAGACTGAGCTGCCATGGGCTACATCTGT
Source organism: Meriones unguiculatus (assembly GCF_030254825.1). Taxonomy (NCBI): domain Eukaryota; kingdom Metazoa; phylum Chordata; class Mammalia; order Rodentia; family Muridae; genus Meriones; species Meriones unguiculatus. The sequence continues at coordinate 51,229,555 of NC_083367.1, forward strand.
GCAGGGGTATTAGGTTGTCTCCATTCATAGTCCTTGGTTGGAGTATCAGTCTCAGAAAAGACCCCTGGGTCTAGATTTTTTGGTTCTGTTGCTCTCCTCTGTCCCCTCCAGTTCTTTCTATCTCCCCCTTCTTTAATAAGATTCCCTGCACTCTGCCCAAAGTTTGGCTATGAGTCTCAGCATCTGCTTTAATACCTTGCTGGGTAGAGTCTGGGTAGGCCCTTCATGGTAGGCTCCTGTCCTGTTCCCTGTTTTCTCCCTCTTCATATATCAGACCTGCTTGCTTTTCTAAGTGAGGACTGAAGAGCTTACCCAGGGTCCTCCTTCTTGCTTACCTTCTTTAGGTGTACAGATTTTAGTATGTTTATCATATATTATTTGCCTAATATCCACTTATAAGTGAGTATATATCATGTATGTCTTTCTGCTTCTGGGACACCTCACTCAGGATGATCTTTTCTAGTTACCACCATTTGCCAGCAAATTTAATGAGAGAAACAAAAATTTTAATACATTAGAAGATGCATTGTTCATTTATAAATTATACCTGTTTGGATAGCATTGGTAGAACAAAGATTTTTTATGGTCATGTAATCTCAGTATGTGAATAGGTACTATAAGTATCTATTTAATCATTGTCAAGGAGTTTTCTTAGATCCAATATTCTAGCCCTCTGCTGAAGACAAGGCACTACATTTTCTCCTCTGCAACTACTTCCTGTTGAAATCCAAAGTTGTGTCAGGGCCCAGGAAGGTTAGAATATTAGCCAAAGGCCAGGAAGGAATTGAGGCATTAGGGTGTTTATAAGCGGCTTCTGGTTAGCTGGCCCAGCTGAAAAGACAGAGAGCAATCACATTGACAGGACTGGCTTACATCAGCTTTTAGCTAGCCTGGGGCTTTCTGATTTTGTTGAGCTACCTGGGACAGGCGTCATGTAGATCACCTTTGGGAAAGTTTGATGTCTGAATCTGATTTCTGGATGGTGTCTACCAGCTGAGTGGAGCACGGCCAAGACAGATATGGCTGAAGGACAGGCATTAGGAAACTTTAAGGATTTTTTTTTTTTTTAATATTTGGAGTGTTGTCCAAGTTCATACCAGCTAGAATAAATACTTTCGGTTAGCTGTAACTGTATCTGAGTGGTCATCTTGGGTAGGTTCCTCATAAGACTGTGACATTTCAAGCAGTGTTGAATGACAATGTCTACTTTACAAATTAAGCTCTATTATACCCATATATATGTAGCAAAACCCAAAGTATTTGTAACCTTTAGTAATATTTGGGATCTTAAAATGTATCCTCCATGGATAAACACATGTTTAAAGTACCCTCAATTACATTATTTGTATACACTCTTTTTTTTTCTTGGTTAGTTTCATTGGTGTGATGTCTGAAGAAATTCAAATTTAAAGTATATGAGTATCCATAGGGCTGCATTAGATTGTCCAAAAGTAATAAAATAAAATAAAGGGGGTCAAAAAAGAGGACAAGCAGTCTATCTGTAGCCAGAAAAAAAGCAATGAAGTTGTTAGAAATTAAAAGTATTTATGTATAAAAAGCATTGCTCATTGATTTTCTATTTAAGGTTCAATTTCAGTTTATAGTTTACAATTTGAGTTGCAAGAAAACTAAATTTCCTGAAGACAAGCATGGTCTGAAATTACATAAGAAAAGTTTCTTGGCAACTGGTTGTGGCTTGCGTGATAATAAAGGAATAAAATCAGTTTCATAGGAAGATGAAATTGAAGAAACTAAAGAAATCACTGAGAAATTTAAGGCAGTAAAAATGAAGGTGTTGATTAATATGGAACTCATGCCTATGTGTGAAATGTTTTATAAATACAATTTCTTAAATATAAATCCATTTATCCACAAAGAAACATTAATGTTCTTGTTTATGAAGATACTAATTAATTTTAGCTGTATATTTTCAGTTTTTAATTAGCAATGGAATAGTGAGTCTGATAATCATCAGTTATTATTGCACACTAACAATGAGTTTCTAATTATGGTTAACAATACATGATAGTGTGTTTCCTCACCTTTGGTTTGTTTACAGAATGGGATCATGTGTCAGTTTCTTAGGTTGTCTAAGTACATTATGAAAATAGTGATAAAATTGTTCTAACGTAGTCATGGAACTCAAAGGCCCAAATAGAGTTATCAGCAGAGATGCACCACTTCTAAATGATCCCAGAAAACTCAGGATATAAAGCAGGCACCAAAATTTCTGGGATCATTTGGAAGTGGGGCATCTCTGCTGATAACTCTATTTGGGCCCTGACCCCAGCCACCAATCTCTTCTTGTGATCATATGGCCATACATGTGTGTGTAATACCTTTATCTGTTTTTCTTAAAATACATAAATCATTTGATTTAGGGACAACTTTAAATCTGGCCCTGATATTTTATCAAATCATATCTTTAAAGATCTCTTTTCCCATATAACACATTTCACAACTTCAGGGTTTGGACTTATATAACCTTTTTGGGGTGCTATTACTACATTAAGAAAATGTGTGTATGTTCCATACAAATAAATTAATGTATGCTTTGTGCCGTTGTTCTTGGTAGGATGGTGGAAAGTTTGAAAGCCCTATCTGTTTACATAGGTAAAAGAACTGCATGTCAGGTATGACAGCTCCTAGAAAAAAGCATTTGAGTTCTTTCAAACTGTGCATTTGCAGCAGATGTGCCTTAGACGTGTTCTTCCTGATACTAAAGCTTCTCATTATGTATTCCTCACAAAAGAACTTGCGAGCATTTTGCCCCTTCAAATTAAGAAACATTCAGATTTTTGACTGCAATAAATATCATTAATATGCAGTTATTTTGTCTTGAAATCACAAATTGTCCTTTCTTACTTCTCTATTCAAATGTATAATGCAGAAGATAAAACATAATATCCCAGATTTTCCCCTTCACAGCTCATCAATCCTTTTTTCAACAATTGTGCATGTTTTATGAAATATTATTCTTCTATTTTACTAAAGCATTTTAGAGCTTTTTTTTATACTTTAAGTTTTATATAAGAATGCAATGAAAGACTAGAAAAATGTTCTCCAAAGCACCTCATTTGAAAATTAAATTGGTGTTTTTTTTTTCAAGTGGAATTACTCTTTGAATATAAAATTCAAAGAAGTTTGTAGAATCTTTTCATTTATCTTTAGAATTTTTTCACACATGCTTCAGTGCTTTATCATTCACCTGGTTTTGAAATGCTATTATTTATCAGTTACTAGCTTTAACTTCAAGAAGTATGTTTTGTTTTCTATATTTACAAAACCTTTTCATTTGTACCAAAAATCTTTAATATGATAACCTTCTCTCTTTAAAATGCCCACCATCGTTTTAAATTCAGTGGATGCTATTTTTTTCTTTTTCTTTTTATATTAATTACAGTTTATTCACTTTTTATCCCAGCTGTAGCCTCCTCCCTCAGCTTCTCCCTGACCCTCTCTAACTCCATTGATAAGGGAGGTCCTCCTTCTCTTCCATCTGACCCTAGCTTATCAGCTCTCACCAGGACTGGCTGCAATATCCTGCTCTGTGGCCTAGCTATGCTGCTCCTCCTATGGTAGGTAGGTAGGTCAAAGAGCTAGCCACAGAGATCATGCCAAAGACAGTCCCTGTTCCCCCTACTAGGGAAGCCCCTTGGATACTGAGCTGCCATGGGCTACATCTGAGCAGGGGTTCTAGGTTATATGCATGCATGGTCCCTGGTTGGACAAGGCCCTGTGCTCAGATATATTTGGTTCTTGTGGAGTTCCTGTTCTCTCCAGGTCTTACTAACTCTCTCTTCTTTCATATGATTCCCTGCATGCTGCCCAAAGTTTGGCCATGAGTCTCAGCATCTGCTTTGATACACTTTTTTTTTTTACACCTCTGTAGTTTTTTAGGTTTAAAATCTTCTTACCAATTAGTTTTTGTTTTGTCTTTAAATGGCCCCTTGCAGCATTTTAATCATTTTTTCTCTTGTTTTTTTAGAAGTTTATTAATATTATTAATATTAGAGTAGCAGTAATACTATTTACATTCATTCACTTTGTATCCCAGTTCTTGTCCTCCGCAACCCCATCTCCTTCTGGTCTACTCTCCCTCCCTTTTCCTCCACTATCCTGCTACCCTAGTCCACTGATAGGGGAAGTCCTCCTCCCCTACTGTCAGCAGCCTGTGAGTCCCATCAGGACTGCCAGCATTCTTCATCTGTGGGATGGCCACATCGCACCTCCAGGGAGAAGTGATCAAGCAGTTCATGTAAGAGACTGTCTCTTCTTCCTTTACTAGAGTACCCACATATGCAATGCCTGATTGATGCATCAGCCACTGCAGTAACCCCCCACCCTCGGCCCAGAATTTTTGGCTTTGTTGGTTTCCTTGTTGGGCTCATGTCCCCTTGAGAGTCCTTCTATAACACCTTTCTTCCCTAAGACTCCCTGTACTCCCTATGTTCAAAGTTTGACCGTGAGTCTCTGCATCTGCTTCCTTCCCCTGCTGAGTGGACCCTTTTAGAGGACATCTGTGGTAGGCTCCACTCCTGTTCCCTCTCTTCTACTGCTTCCAGTGTTTATCCTTTTTGCCCTTCTGAATTAAAATGAAGCATCTTCCCTGGAGTCCTCCTTGTTGTTCAGCTTCTTTAGATCTGTAGATTTTAGTATGTTTATCTTATCATATTATATGGCTAATATCCATTTATAAGTGAATATATCCCATGCATGTCTTTCTGTGTCTGGGTTACCTCACGCAGGATGATCTTTTCTAGTTCCATCCATTTGCCTGAAAATTTCATGATCTCCTTGATTTTAATATCTGAGTAGTAGTCCATTGCGTAAATGTACCACCATCTCTGTATCCATTTTTTGGGACATCTAAGTTTCCAGATTCTGGGTATTAACAATAAAGTGGCTATGAACATAGTTGAACACATGTCCTGGTATGGTTCAGCGTCTTTTGGATATATGCCCAGCAGTGGTACAGCTGGTTCTTGAGGTAGCACTATTCCCAGCTTTCTGAGAAAGTGCCAGATTGATTTTCAACTTGTTTGTACAAGTTTAGATTCCCACCAGGGATGGAGTGTTTCCTGTTCTACACATCCTCTCCAGCATGTGTTTGTCACTTGAGTTTTTTATCTTAGCCATTCTGATGGGTAGGAAATTAAATCTCAGAATTCTTTTGATTTGCATTTCCCTGATGACTAAGGATGTTGAGCATTTCTTTGTTTCCCTGACATTCAATATTCCTCAGTTGAGAATTCTCTGTTTAGCTCTTTACCCCAATTTTTAATTGGATTATTAGGTGTGTTGGTGTTTAATTCCTTCAGTTCTTTACATACTCTGTATATTAGCCCTCTGTCAGATATAGGGTTGGTGAAGATCTTTTTCCAGTCTCTAGGTTGTCATTTTGTTTCATTGACCGTGTCCTTTGATTTACAGAAGCTTTTCAGTTTCATGAGGTCCCATTTATTGATTGTTGATCTTAGAGCCTGTGCTGTTGGTCCAGGAAGTTGTCTCCTGTGCCAATGAGTTCAAGGCTCTTTCCCACTTTTTCTTCTAACAGATTTAGGGTATCTGGTTGAGATCATTGGTTCATGTGGACTTTAGTTCTGTGTAGGCTGATAAATATTTGCATTATTTTTACAAGTAGACATCCATTTAGACCAGCACCATTTGGTGAAGATACTGTATTTTTCCCAATGTATGGTTTTGGATTCTTTGCCAAAAATCCAGTGTCTGTAGATATGTGGGTTTATTTCTGGGACTTCAATTGAATTCCATTCATTCTCTAATCTGATATTTTGATGGGAATTGAATTGAATATGTAGATTACTTTTAGTGGGATAGCCATTTTTACTATGTTCATCCTACAGATCCATGTGCATTGGAGGCCTTTCCATCTTCTGATATCTTCTTCAAGTTCTTCAGAGACTTGAATTTTTTTTTTTCATACAAGTCTATCACTTGCTTGGTTAGAGTTACACCAAGCTACTTTATGTTATTTGTGGCTATTAAGAAGAGTGGGGTTTTTGTTGTTGTTGTTGGGTTTTGTTTGTTTGTTTGGTTGGTTTTGTTTGTATTTTCTTAAACAGGGAACATTTCCATTGTGTTCAATAATGGTGTATATGGATATATTTATCCACATCTCTTTTGAAAAAACACTGAAATTTATGGTCAGGACTACAAGCTTGGTATAGTAACTACTGCAGTGTACCATGAGGCTATAATAGCCACTAGGATTGACTGTCTTGTGTTATTTTAAGTATTTAATTTTAATCTTGCTGTCTCTCTGTGTATATATGGGCGTATGTGTCTTTCTATCTGTCAGTCTCTCTCTGTCTCTCCTTTCTGCTCCCCCTCATTATTTTTCTTTATCTGAGATGTGTAGGTATAAGATTATTGTATAATTGAAATGCGATTTCTGTACACCCCATATTTGATTGTAATCCTTGTTCTGAGAGTCTCCTGTCTCACAGTTGTGTATACACTGCTCCCCAATAATTTCCAATAAAGCAGCTTATAGACAATCACTGAGCAGGAGAGAGAATAGAGCTGGCATTCCTGTCAACCAGGGGAGGAGCAGATAGAGGAGGAAGTTGCAGATTCAACCATGGATTAGGTCCAGGTGACTTCAGGAGAGTAGCTGGAACAGGGAAAGTTAAAATGTTCAAGTGTCTCTGATTGCAGGATATTGGATCCTATTGTGAACCCTGAGACTGTAAACTGTAAAACCCTGTTTCTTGTTCTGTTTGGTTGAGCCCTAACACACAACTTTACTCCAAGAACTTTTTGTACATAGGATTAAAAAAAGTTAACCCTAGGTCAAGAGGTGGAGCAAGAAACCAGCTGACAGGGATTAAGGAGTAGGAGGGACTTTGAGTTGAAAGGTATTTAAGACAGCGTTTAGAAGTAGAAGGAGCTTTTGGATTTCTGTTGATTGAGCTTTAGTTCTCTGGTTTTTTGAGCTTTGAGCTAGCAAGCCTTTGGCCTTGGGTACACCCTTTTCTGCTGGGCTGTCAGCTGAGCTAGTGAGCCTTTTGGGCTTTTTCTATCAGGACATCAACAGGGAAGGAAGGTCAGCTGGGTGAGGTCTCTGCCTCTCTGGGCTAGCAGATTTTCACCCCAGCATCTGACTCCTGAGTCTTTATTGGTAAAATAAAATGGTTGGATTTTTCATTCATTTATAACATCTCTGGGATTTTTGTTGGTAGAGAATGATATTAGCTTAGAGGGTTAAGAATATAGTAATAACTGTTCAGTTATTGTGTTGTGAAGCTTATTATTAAACAAATATTAAAAAGTCTTAATTAGTTGGATGACATCCAGGTTAAAAGAGAAATGAAAAACAAACACAGTTTTAAATAACCCTGAACAGAGCTGACTGTAGAAAAATCAGCAAATATTCATCATCGTTCTTTAATGGATTCTTCCCTTATTGAAATGTGCAACTATTTTTCTGTAGAAACACATCGTCCATTAACAGCTGTGAATTTGAGTAAATGTCATCAGGGAAAGAAATCTTGCAGTGGCAAGAATCTCATGGGGCATAGAGAAGGGACTATTGAAATCCCTGGATAGAAGAACAATGAATCACTTTCTAGCTAGATATTCCCTGATAATAGTAATTACTAAAGCCATTCCAGAATATAGAAGGCATGTGGACATGTGTTTCTTTTAGACTAAGAAGAAACATCTGAGATGTTTACATATGAGAATAAGAGATAATGTACAAACTAAAAACAAAGCAAGTGTCAATGTAACCTAATCGTGATGGGGTCATCATATTACTTTTGTCATAGTCTGTTCATAGAAAAAGAGCCATTAGGTCAATGAAACACAATGAGTGGTTTGAAAAGTACATGAACATGAAAGGTCAGGGTCACTGAAAGTCATTGAGAAGCTACTCTCCACAGTGTTAATGTTACCATTACTGATTTCACAGATGGAAACATGTTCATCACAGAAGTGATCCTGAGATTTATAGGTAGGCAATAAATGAATACATACAATAAAATGGTAGAGATCACACATTAAAGTAGTATCCAGCAACCAGATATTTAACTTAGAAATCATTGAGAGAATTCTATACACTATACTATCTCTAACCAGAGGTTACTGAAGCATTTACCTGTATCATCAAAAATACCTGTTTTATACACTTAAAAAATTATGTGTTCCTTTTTATCTGAAATGAGTGCCAAGAAAAAAAAAAACAAAAAAACAAACAAAAAAAAAAAGAAGTCAGTTAGGATGGTGAGAGCATGAACTCCTGCTCTACAAACTTTCTGTATTTGACAATAATGGTCATGAACAGGGAAAGCAGGTAAATTTAAATAGAGATATTATGGAAACTGAGTTGTCTGGATGAGTCTTTGTACAAAAAATAAAATAAAATAAATAAGGGGAAACAAATCAGTACTACCCTATGGCTTTGTTCAGAATGCACAGGTGGGATTTAGAGGCAATTTTGTAAGTAAGACAAGGAAGACAGGAATGAGAAAATATTTGCTCTAAGTCCTTTACTCCACAGTGGTTTTCAGTTTGATTAATTATCAGGTATTGATTCTGGCTTGGAAGCTGGCTGCAACACTTGTGGTTGGTGGTATTCATCTGAGGTACAGATGACCACAGAAAGAGTGTCACCAAAAAATTACTTAATTATAGCAAAACAGATGTATCCTGTATAGAAATTTTCTGTTAGAGAAGCTGAAGAGACTGTTGTCAGCTCTTCTTAAATACCCATGCACTTCTGTTATCACACTAGAAAGCATGCTCTTTCTAAACA